>NC_055701.1:5134681-5769319 GCF_017639745.1 Melanotaenia boesemani
TTACCAGACGTTTCAAGGTAACAAGGAGGGGCTGGATGCAATGGGTGCATTCCTCAGGTAATGGCTGCATTTACAAATGAAGAGATGCTAATTTTTGCCAGCAGAGTCGTCAGTTTGGACTAAAGGTCTTTCGACCCTTCTCTGGGACTTTAGGGAGATATCAAAATTCCTGGGACTTCTAGTGTTAGGTGGGTTACTGAGGTCACACTCCTCTTTGTTGCCTGAAGGGTCTCCCAGATTCCTTCTTGTCTTGGCAGCATCACAGCATGCATTAGATGTAATTGTCAAGGATAGTGGGTTGTTATGTTTGAAGATTCATTTCACTGCAATGATGGCTTGCGTATGGGTGATGCACACAGATGTGGCCCACACATCCCCTTTAGTGAACATGTGGGATAATCCTATTAAGAGATGGCCACAGCTCATAGCTGTCACAATGACGGGGAAAGAACCAGGTGACAAAGCTTTGGGGATGAGAGAGGATCATGTTAAGTTGCTTTCACGCAAGATGCAAAGGATAGAGTGGGGGTTGTGAGGGACACCTTAAATACTAAACATGCTTCGTTAGCAAGAGGGGTAGGCATGCAGTGGTGTCAGCATATGATGCAGTGTGCTAATGAAGGCTCATGCTGTCAGTCAAACAGCTGGTGGAGCTCTTTGTGGTGATTTGCACCTCAGGAGATCAGATTTGACTACATCTATTAATCATCAATGAAACTCTGTGTTGCTGCATTGCTATCTCTTAATTTCACCCTGAGAACTCATGCATGATATTTATGCAGACAGAACATATTTCTCTTGTGACAACCATGGTATAGATCACACAGTTTATTTCTGCCACACAGTGATATTGGATGTCTGTCTGAAGACTGCTATACCTCAGCAAGTGATTTGTTTTGCAGTCTAAAGTTGAGCATCGTAAAGTTTTTGTTTTGTTTTGTTTTTTTGACATATGTTTAAGTTTTGATTGAATGGCTTTGTCTCAGCTTATGTCTCAGTAAAATCAATATTCCTGTTGCAAACTTTTACGTGACTGAGGACTGGTGAGAATTTGCTTATTGCATCTGAAAAGTCTATATTGCTTAAAGCCCATGAGGCTCACAGGTCAGGTTATGTGGATCCACAAGCCCAGATGACATTATGTTTTACCTTTTGTTAGTAAGCAGGAGGAAACTGTAGAGGGAACTAACTTTATGGATCCCAAGCAATATATGGATCTAAAAATATAATTCTCATCATAATATTTTATACCTACTATCCACAGGAAGAATGTCACTGCAAGATATGATGAATTTCTACTCACTTGGACTTGCAGGTCCCAGAAATGTGCAATTTGACTGTAATCCATATTGTAATATCTTTTAATGTTGCCTCAATCAAAGCTACATTAATCCAAAATTGTTTTAACAAAATAAAACATTAGAAGCTTTAGTTTTATTTCACTTTTTCCAAGCATTGGGGCAGCTGTCAGGCTGAAACTGATCTAATTTCACCAGCAGCTTTCTTTAGCAGAAACAAATCAGTCCTTAATTATTTAGTCTGCAAAGGGACAAAATACTGTCATAGGCTAATTCTCTGTATTTCCCAGAGAGCGTTGAGGAATCCCAAATGCAGATGATAAGCATTTACATTATATTCTGATAAAAAGACCCATTGGTTATTTAGTCTTTAAGGAAATTACACATTATTAGCAGAGTTAGGACATTTTCTCCCTGTTCTTATGTGTTTTGGTCTAACACATCAGATTCTAAATTTCAAATCCGTTTATTAATTCATCTACAAGAAATAAAGTGTTTTTTGTTACAGTTAGAAGCTGTAAATAAGAAAAGAAATACAAAGATCTATATATTCCACTTGTATAAATATAGTATACTTTATTTATAAAGCACATTTAAAACAGTCCAACCAAAGTGCTGATAATAAAAATAAGAGAACGATAAAATGGAAATTTGGGTCTCTGGATGCAAATCCAAAGTCCCAGAAAGAGTTAATGACACTCCGATCTTGTACAACTTGTTGGTAGTCTCGTCCTTTCTATACATCACCATGTAACACATCTGGGTAAGACTCACTCAGTGGCTACTTCAGTCTGACATCAAATAAACTAACAGAAAAATGTTTAGTTAAATACATAGATAGATAGATAGATAGATAGATAGATAGATAGATAGATAGATAGATAGATAGATAGATAGATAGATAGATAGATAGATAGATAGATAGATAGAAAAGCAACAGTGTAATAAAACCAGTATAAAATGGTTGCAGCAATGGTTTACATTAATAGTATTGATAATAATACTACTGATAATATCTGTACACATGTGAATAAATGTTGCCTATATATACATATATTTAGATATACATACAAATATACAAACCTACTATGTGATGGGATTCAGAAATACAAAAAGTGACAGAATTAGACCAGATGTGTGATCCTGACAGAGGTAGATGAGTTGTAAAGTCTGATTGCGGAAGGTAGGAAAGACTTCCTGTATCGGTCCTTAGAGCAACGGGTTGAATAAGTCTGTTTCTAAAGCTGTTCTTTAACTTGTCCAGTGTTTTGTGGAGGGGATGGGAGGAATTGTCAATAATTTCCAGCAGCTTTGTCAGCATTCTCTCCTCCACCACCTCCTCCGGGGTGATAAGTTTACAACCAACAACAGACTGTGCCTTCCTGATCAGTTTGTTCAGACTGTTGGCTTCCTTTGCCTTGATCTCCACACCCCAGGACACAGCAAAGAAGATAGTGCTTGCCACAACAGACTGATAAAACAACTGCAGCCTTTTGTTGCAGGCATGAAACGACCTGAGCCTCCTCAGGAAGTAAAGCCAGTTCATGCCCTTCTTGTAAATGGCCTCTTTGTTGGTGGACCAGTCCAGTTTATCGTCAAGTGTTAACCCAGGTACTTATATAAGTCCACAAGATCCACGTCCTACCCCCTGACGCAGACAGGAGAGGGATAAATTCCATTTTAGTAGACCTGTATTGGATACAGTGAAGAATGTGCTTATAACTTAATTCCTCACTTTTACAAAGAAGAATAAACTTTTAATTTTGTTCTTTATAGTTTATTTGACTATGTTTCCTGTTCAAGAAGCTAAAAGTACTGAAGCTATGTGCATCAGTAAAGAGTTTTTATTTATAACATCATAAGCAAATCAGGGCCTTTTCAGTTGACCCGACACATTTAATGGTGAACCTTTATTGACTTCCTCACGCTACACCACGATAAACAACAGTAATATGACACCATTAGGGGCTTAGCTAGAGGGGTGGCCAGGGTGACAGTGGTAGTGGTCACCTCTGAAATCTCTGAAATCTCATTGGACACCCCGGATGCTACATCAGGTCATTTACAGGTCACCAAAGGAGGAGACCAGAAAAGTCTTTTCAGACATAAATAGGTCACCAATGTCAGTTTGACATATATTTTAAATATTTGGCTACACTTTTCTAGAAAATACTTTGTCCTTGTGCAAGTACAACTACTAATGTTATGTAAGGCTATTAAGCTGATGTTAGCCTAAAGCTGCGAAGTAATGCTAATCAACTTATATGGTAACACTGGATAAGTTTTAAGTTAATGTGGGGAAACCAAATTATTTAGTTTTCTCTGAGTGTATTTAGGGGCTACATAACAACATAGTTAACCATGATTTTCACAGCTGAAAATAAACTTTAACGATGCATCAACATGGACAGCAGTGGCTCAGGTGGTTAAACAGGTCCTCCAATGACTGGAAGGTTTGTGGTTCAAAGCCCCCTCCCCCAGTCATCTGTCATCAGGCAAGACACTGTCAAGGCGAGGGTGCGGATCCAAGGAAACGTGAGTACTTTGGAGAAGGTAACACAGGTTTATTGTGACTGGTTGGTGGAAAGGAATGAGAATGCTGGAAGGACGGGCTGGAGCGGGCAGACGGGTTTCCTCAAAGACACAGGCGAAGTCCGGGTCGGGTTCTTGAGGTGAGAGAACACACATTAGTTACAGTCAGACTAGAGACAAAGGCAAGACTTGGATCACGACTGGTTACCACAGGTTGTAGTATAATCCAGCGATGACTGGAGGTTCGTCAGGGGTTTATGTGTGGAATGAATGATGAGCCTGATGTCTGACAGCTGCGCCGTCCTAATCGGTGTCTCCAAATAAGGGCATCCGGAAGTAGATGAGGAGAGGAGACGTGGGCCATGACAGACACTTCCAGAAACTACCATCACCAAGTATGATTGAGAAGTGGATAGCGGGATAACGATCCAGTCTAAGTACTTTGAGCACCACCAGCACTGCAATATGAATCTAATCCATTATTTTGGCATGAAAATATAGCCTGTAACCAGTCTGATTTTGTATATGAAGATGTTAAAAATGAAGGGAGATGGAGATTTTTCAACTTTTTTTTGCAAAGAGGAAAAAAGTCCAGGCCAAGACAGACCCCAACCGAGGTCAACAGCCCACCAGCTCCCAATGTAAAGCTAACTAGGCAAGTCAGTGTAATTATACAAGGATCCAGTCTACCACCACCCTACAGTAAGCCAGAACTCCTCCTCCTACCACATCAATCGCCGCATTCTGCATCCCAAAACAACCATCTTATCTGTCTCTGAACCTTTTGAACTAATTCCAAATATTTCCATTTATTTATGTAAAGATGTTTTATTTCTCATGTTTCTATAATGTGACCACAGTTATCACAGTGTGTGCATTAAAGAGGGGAAAACAATCATTTCCTTTCTAAGTCTTGCCCACCCACTGACCACCACATGTATAAAAGACTAGCTTTGTCATATCAGACTGCCCTCCTATAGGGTTGTCGACCATCCCTGAGGCTCCATTAATTTTCCCTTCAGATATAACAGTCCAAGAACCTCCTGTAGAGAGAACAGATGGTGAGAGCCGAGCATAACCCAAGGCCCTTCTACAGGATGCTACTTTTCTTCTCCTCGTTTGTAATTATGCCTTAAGGGGAACAACCCAAAGAGGCTTTCCAACTTTCAGCTTTTGGCCGATGCCTCAGCTGCAGCTTCCAACAGACAGGGAAGGATGGCGTGGCACAGATTGCGGGGTCAGAGTGGCACATAGTGAACTTTAGCTGAGCTGTGTGTTTCAAGTAGATTAACACCCAGCAAAGAAAGATGAGAACTGTGCATGAACTCCACTCCCAGCACATACTGTAATCATGTAATAGAATTGCTGGAAGTAGAAAGCAGGCATAGACTGGGGCAGAGAAAGTGATTCTTTCTCCTTTTATCATGGAAATATCACAAAGTAATAAAGAAACGCCAGGATTAAAATGATCATCAAAGCAAGAGAGGGAGGGAATTGAATTAAAGTTAAAACACGTCTCCAAGTTATATTTTTAATGCTGTAATTTCAAGTCTAATTTTCTAGTAATTAGAGTAGTTATTTGATAAGAAGCTACAGCAGCAGAGGCAAGAACACATACACCAGGAAGTAAAATACCACCAACCTGGATAACAAAGAGAGGCAATTCATTGGGATTCCTTAGAAGAAACAACAAAATGCAATAAATGACCTCGAGTGTATAAGGACCTTGCAGGAAGCCCAGCTTGAGGAAGGTCTAAAATGGAAAAATGCAATTTGTCCAGTGCAAAGCCTTCTTGCTGTGTGATAACTCCAACAATGCGTTGGATGTTCTGTATGTAAGAGACAAGTCAAGCCATATGAGACCTCCTCTTGCGCATTCAAAACGCTTTCCTATGGAATAGTACTGATTTTTAAGTTCTGCGACTTAATTTTCAATCTTATCCATAATAACACCATCAATGTTATTGGCTTGTTTTTCATGTGCATGGCCACAGTCGCTGTCAGCAGGCCATTAACAGTCCAGTCTCATCCCTCACAGCTGTTGGTTGTGCTCTCAGTTGTTTACCAAATGTCATTCAACAACGAAGCACAGGAGAATAGAAGCTCTTCACATTTACAATTACATTCCTTTTCTTCCGTTTTAATATCTCTGTTGTACTGAATGAGCACTGGAAATAATATCACAGAATGGGAATGGCTTTCCTGCATACTTTACTGCCCTTAGGATTTTGTATTATGCTGAACATTCAGGCTGCAATGAAAGGCACCTGGAATTGATTCTGCTGCTGTGTTATACTGTTGCATAACAATCTGCGTGTGTAGTATTTTATATTGGTTCAATTCTCAAAATTATTCTGGCCTGTTTTTGATTACATGCTTTATGAAACGCTCTGGTTAGAGACTGTGGGAACATTGTGGGGCTCTCAGAAGATTTCATTTCACTACTCTTTCAATTACAATGTATTCTGGGGAAAACTTTCATTAAGCAACTGGCAAACTTCTCCACTTATCTTACTTGTTATCCTTGTTTTATTTGTGACAAGCATTAATTTATCATAGGATGCATGTCACATAAACTGGGGTTCATATGAACCCATTTGTTAATGAACACTACAAACTTAAAAAAAATCAACTGAATTTCTATTGTAATTTCTATTTGTTCCCCAGCATTTGTTTATATCCATGATCAGATTAGCAAGACAATTAAAATACATATCGCCCTAAATCAAGAGTCACCACTTTGTGAGGTGAACATTTCTTTTAGATGTTCCTGAAAAATACTAAATGAAACTTAAAAAATTACAATATTGTAGGGATGGTGAAACAAGGCCTCATGAAACATAGTTTGGTTGTTTTTTTGGTTTTGGTTGAATATTATTATATTTTTTTTTAGGGTAGCCATGTTTGTTAAGTCAATTCCTCCACTAGTGGGCAGTGCTAAGTTTAGAGTTCACCCCTGCGATCCGACATCAATTTCAGACACCATTTGGTAGTAGTAATGGACCGATATGAAGTTGTTTCCAGCCACCCAACTCGCCCTAAACATTTGCATGTAGTCTTTCTTCAAAATCTCGTGCAATTTGTACATTTTTTGTGCTCGTCTTCATTCTTGTTTTTCGTTCCCTTCTTAATTCTCTTCTTCTTCTCTGGTTTGTTTCTTTCCCTGGTCGCATTTCAGCTATTCTGCTCAGCACTGCCCCTGCGATTTTTATTCGTATTACTTTGCCTTCTACGTCAAGCGACGGATAGCTAAGCTACTTGAAAATGGACCAAATTACGCAGAAGATGTCTTCTACATTGTGCATAAATGGGCTTTTACTTGGGTTAAAGAAAAAAAAATAACTGGTCTGTTGAGCAGTGGTCCAACGTGCTCTTTTCTGAAGAGATGAATTTTGTATCTCATTTGGAAATCAAGGTCCCAGAGTCTGGAGGAAGAATGGAGAGGCAACAGTCCAAGACACTTAAAGTGCAGCATGAAGTTTCCACAGTCAGTTTGCCAGTGTTGATCCACTGGGCTTTATGAAGTCCAGAGTCAACGTGTCTCTTGGGAGATTTTAGAGCACTTCATACTTCCTTCAACAGAAAAGCTTTATAGACATGCTGACTTTACTTTCCAGCAGGACTTGGCACCTGCCTACACTGCCAAATAAAAACAAAACCTGGTTTAATGACCAAAAGATTACTGTACTTGATTGGCCAGCAAACTCTCCTGACATGAACCACATAGAACATCTATGGGGCATTGCCAAGAGAAAGATGAGACGCATGAGACTGAGCAATGCAGAAGAGTTGAAGGTCGCTTTGTAGCATCCTGGTCTTCCATTACACCCCAGCAGGGCCACAGGCTGATAACATCCATGCCACGCCACACTGAGGCAGTAATTCATGCTATGGGGCTCAAACCAAGTATTTCGTTCATATGCATTACTATACTCTTCAGATGGTCAACATTTCTGCATTCAAATCCCTTTGATTGATTTTATGTAATATTCTAGTTTTCTGAAATTTGGATTTTTGGGATTTCATAAGCTGTAAGCCATGATCATCACAATTAGAATGCATAAATGCTTGAAATATCTCACTTTACATGTAATGAGTCTATATAATATATTTTCCCCTGCTGAATTACTGAAACAAATTAGGTTTTGCAAATAGTCTATTTTTTTTTTTCCACCTGTAGCTGTTCTGCTGTTACAGAGCACACATTTATCGGGTCTCTGTTAAAAAAAATCCCAGAGTTCGGAAGACTTTGTACTAGATTTACTACATGAAATTTCATACACCTGAAGGTGGGAGCCACCCACTTCCCAGTGTCCATTGGGAAGGGACACCTTGAAGTAAACACTGAAAACTTTGTAAGCCTTGACTTTATTTTAGGTTGGGCGAGCTTGGTTATTTTTCTTCACTTGACAGAACAACATGTTATTGTTAGTCCAGTCAACACACTTTTAAAGAAGATTTTGTCTTGGCAATGGTACAATAAGCCATTAATATACTGTATATATGGATGCTTACAGGGACATACTGTAAGTCACAATGTGAGTACTTGGAAAGAGATCTGAGCAAGGCTCAGGGAAGCCTCCTACTGGGTGTTATCTGAGAAAACAGTTGCAAAAACATCATCTAGCATTGCAGTGTAGACCGTTGTGTCTCTACCCTCTTATGGTCTACATTTAAAAGACATGCAATCTAATATGTATACATATGTGAAGTTTGAACTAAAAACACAGAAAAATAAATATCTACAATCTCATACCACTACCTTGGCTCATGCCTTGACACACGTATGCAGACTGGTCTCATTCACAGCCTGGGTCTTGTTTATGTTTGACAAATTACAAGAGCTTTAAAGTTTTACATATATAAGCATAAAAAAGTAATATGCAAAAACAGGATTATACTATTGTGTGACATCATGCTTTGGTTAACTGCAGCTCTGCAGCTTCATTCAGTTCCATAACAAAATCTTGAAATTAACACTGAAGTGCTCTGTAGAGAGGCAAATTAGATTCACACTCTGAGTACAGAGGAGTCTTTTTCTAAATAAAGAACTCTATTTGGCATTTTTACTCCAATTCTACTTGAACAAAATGTTTACGCATATATCTTTCTTTCTGACATGACGGTGGCTCTCACTAGTTCATGATTTGGTTTTCAGATGTCTGTGTTACTTTGTGTAAGGGGGTGGGGAATAAAACCCTGATAGAAGGAAGATTCACTCTTTTATTTGCGATCAAATAAATATGAAACTTAAAGGTTGGGTGCCGTCAGCAGCATTAACGACTGTAAATGAAATCTGTTTGCTTCACGCTTCTTTCAACCTATTTCCGTTTACTGTGCATCTGGCACCATATGGTCTAACTGTATCCTGCTGGAATCTACAGGGACAAGAGGAATTTTCAGGTTTACAGTTTTTGGAACATTCATTGATCCTTAGTCACTGAGCCATTTGCCATTTCTCATGATTGCTTAGGTCATTGTCAGCTGTGAGATGTTTTATTTATCCAGCCAACATGTGTGATGTTTTGGTCATGAGAATAAAATTGAATTGTTGTTATGCCGCCTGCTAAAAGGCTACCTTCCAAGTGTTTGGTGTGTGATACCTGAGATTTCCTCATCTGTTTCATGTTTTATTTTTTATGACTTCATTCACTCTTTTGTTAATCTGTCTCTATATTGTGTACAGGATGTGTGCATTACTGTCCTCAAAAGAAAGCCCCTTATTTTTGAGATGTAGGTGGATCATTAAGTCTTGATCTGAGGAGTTACCCCTCCTGTCTTGTGCATTAAGTTTGTGCATGGTTGGTTGGTTGGTTGCCCCAATATCATAGAAAACTAGAGAGAGAGAAAAAAAGGCAGAAACAAATTATGAAACCAGTGGATACCCCATCTTGGCCTTTTTAAGTCGGCAAAAGAATCTAGAAAATCTAAGGGCTTTTATGAACCAAACCAACATGTATGAGAGGCCACTGTTGTCTCTTCTCTTACTGCCAGCATAAACACAGATGCATATGCTTTCTGTTTTAAGTCATATCAAACACAGCTGGTCACTCTTGTTTTTGAGTCATGATTATCAGCAGGTCTGACCTTCTCATCTTCAAAAAGACTCAATAGCACCTCTCCCTGCTGAGAAAGCTAAGGACTTTAAATGCAAGCAGAATGGTTTTAACAGTTGTTTACAAATCACTCAGTCAGTCTTGACCTACAACATTTTCATCCCGGTACACTTCTCTCTGTTAATGTGTAAATCAAAACTGTGGAAAGTCAACAAACAATGTACTCAAATAGCAGGCACCACTCAGGCCTCATTGACAGATCTCTACAAAAAGGCAGTCAAACGTAAAGCCAACACCATCATAAGACTCCTCACAACCACTCTACAGTTCATTTCAGCTTCTTCCATCTGGCCGACATTACAAGGTACCATTAGCAAGAACAAACATAATAAAGAAATCATTCATTCCAACTTCAATCAACATTTTAAATCTCTTGATTAAACTAAAGTCTTAACTCTGGTTTTCTTACCTTGTAGGAATGTCTTATGGATTTCTTTATTTGTTTGCTTTTATTCTGTGAGCCACTGCTCTGCAAAGGACAGTAAAGTTTTTCTAACTCTTAAGTTTCTGAACTCCATTTGAAACATAACAAAATATACTTGCTGTGAAAAGTGTTACTTATTTTGGAGAATGAAGGAGCAGAGATGATGAGACACATGAAGTTAGCCGTTAGCTTTCTGTCCTCCCTGCTGCATACCTTCTTCTGGACTGAGTCACTACGCTGTACAATCAGAGTGAAGTGTCTCATCTACAGAATAGATACAACAAGTTGAATCAGCAACAAAATGTCAAAAGGGACCATGGGCAATTGCACACTGAAAATAGAATAGATGTTCCCTGATGCTCCACCTGATGGCCAACTGTCAGTTTAGTTAATAAGGCCTCTGATGCTGCATCAGACAGAGAGAAAAGACAGAACAATATTCTCCATTCATATGTGGTAGGAGTGTCTGAGAAAGTGATGGTGCATCCATGCCAGGTTAGTCTGGGGTAGTGAGCCCGACTGGGCAGAAAATTCCAAAAAAATGCCACGCCTTATTTTATTTGTGGACCAAACCTCCAGCAGTTACAAGAGCGTCTGGCTAGGGGCATCGTTCCCTAAAATGACCAGTGACCAAGAAGAAAATCCAGTTCATCGATTGGCCAGGACCAAAAATGGCTTGATCACCACAAGTAAACAATGGAGCAAAACAAGTCTATAAAATGAAATAACTAATTTAGGCTTTTTGAATGAAAGTGTGCAAGTGGTGTTGAGAAAGCACCTCCTAGTGGTCATCAGTGGTATAACACTTTAAGTCACCTTACTGCTGTAAGACAAATAAAGCTTTGAAGAATGATTTTGGAGAATTAGGCTAAGAATTATAAAACCTCTTAAGTATTATCTGCCTATGCCTTTATCTATTCTACTTATGCAAATGTTTAAATTTCTGTGGATACAAAATAGATTTAGTTTTGAAGTGATATTTAGCATTAATAACAAGAAACATGACAAGAATAATTAAAATCACTGAAAGTACAAGGGAGATAATTATAGTCATTTTCAAAGAGGAGGCAAGTTCAGTGCATTGATGTTAAAAAAATCTTGAGAAGGTTGTGAGATTAAATTAAACAAAGTAATTATTTCCAGCATTTTGTGAGGAAAAAAAATATGTCTGCTTTCACATTTATTATGTGGCATTTATTTATGGCATATTAATGTCAAAACCGAAATTTATAAAGAGAATATTATAAAGAAATAGTATGTTAGCTGCTACAGTCAGTGTCTCTGGGGAGCAGAACAGTCAAAGAATCATGTACCTCCTAAATTACAAGTCACTGGAAAGTAACTTATTCAGCTGTCGATTGTGTTAAAGAAGTTTAAACCGCGTATTTGTGTGTATATGTGTGTGTGTGTGTGTTTGTGTGTGAGAGAGAGAGTGAATTTCACCTGGAGCTCCTGGCCTCAGGATGTCAGTGACCCAATTAAACCAGTCTATAATAGATTGGTATGCTTGTAGATTCTTTCACCAATTGGAAGATTCAGACAGCAGCAGTTAATTAGCTTTAACAGTTCGACTGACTTTCACGTCTTACTTAATTCCCTAATTTAATTTTCAATCCAAATATAATTATCACACGGACCCAATTATTGATTGACTGCAGGTGTGCTGATTTTCAACAAGGAGGCAGCTGTGCCAGTCTCATTTTTCTGCTGTCAGACAAAAATACCAGCTGCTCCTGTCTGAGTCTGTCCGCACACTAAAAAAAATAAATAAATAAATAACAGGAAGATAAAATCCATATTGTATGAGTGCAGAGGCACACAACACAATGATGGGAACTAACTGGAGGCAGCAGTTGGCTGTTAAGATGACATGATCAGGGCAACAGAACTGAGATTTATTCACTACTGTCCAGAAATGTGTGCAAAATCACAGAGATATTGTCTTTAAAGAATAATGACACTTTTGGATTATTTTATTTCACTGGGGAGACATATGATGATTTGTTTGTTATCACAAGTACCTGAGAAAAGGCAGAACCCTTGTTGACTCTACCTAAAATGTCTGTCTGACCTCAGTTATCTTCACTGCTGGGAAACATTTCAGTTTTGAAAAATGGAAGTAAGAAATCTTGTGATTTAAAAATGTTTTATGAAGCCACATCGACTGCTATCTGGCATGCTCTCCAGTCAGAGGCAATCAAACAGGAATTCTCCTCAGAATTAAGAGCTGTAAAATAATAGTTTTTGGGGCCTAAATTATAAATTAATCACCTGCTTGTTGCAGAGGGAAAATGAGCAAACCTGTTCAAGTGTTCACTTTTCTGCTGTGTTTGTTTTTGAATGTAACGTGATTCTATAAAAAGTCTACTTGTTGTCATGACTGCAGCTGAGATTGACAGCTGCCCTGAATAAAGCAGACACAAAGGGGCCTTTGTTCAGAAACGGAACATATGAACAAGCTACATGTACATAAGATCAGAAGATTGTTTTATTCTTTTCTGTTTCTTTCTATAAACTGCACATTGCTGGCTCTTTAGTCTATAAACTACTGATTTGGAAGAGCTTACAATTCTATTTCATTTCAAGGTTCAACTCACTTTGGATTTTTTCTTTCTTTTGTATTTTGTTGGGAGGACTGGGAACCAGCTGAGGTTCCAAGTGAGTTAAGCCAATCCTAAGAGATGAAAATCACACCTGTGCGTAGTAATAATGCAGCAGCACAAAAGCCCTGCAAATATCACACTTCAGCTCTGAGGAAAGATGCAATTTCCAATACCATGTGTCCAATTTACAAATCTGCAGGCAAGAATTGCAATACCCAAGGAATGGCCATCCTTTCTGGATACTGTATCACATACCTACAGTTTTTAAACATATTATGCATTATTAGATTTTGAAAGCTCTTAATAAATCTATTAAATAGGATATTAAATAGAAGAATAGTTTATGAATTAAGTTTCTTATAGTAGTGGGTGTAGTTGCTTGTTTAATTGTGTTTGTACTGGTGTAATTAACTGTATTTATTTATTTAACTGCCCTGGTACCATGGACGGAAATTAGCCAGTGGATAAATCTGGAATAATGCATATTTTCTCCTCTGAGATTAATGTTTTTTGTGCATGGTGCCTGACAAAACAAAAGGAAAAATAAACATAAATTTGCATGACTATTACTGCCAGCAGAACCTTAACACTTCATACCATTCACAAACTCCCACAGTGCATGACAACTCCTTATTTACAGGGAAGATTGGTGTTCTGTCTTTGTGTTACAATGATTTCACATTATGCCACAATCTAGGGTTGCACACAGATTTAGACACACTAAATTAGTAAAGTAGTTATTTTATAACATGCTAGGAGCACAAGCAATTGATTAGAATAAGCAGACAGATGACCTGTTAAAAAAAAGGAGGAACAGTGCTGGTCTACAGTTGTTTTTAAAACTTCTTGTGGCCATCAGGACAGGCTAAAACCTCAAGGTAATGCAGGGTGAGTGTGTTCAGCACATCTTAACCAGGCGATTGAAAGTGCTTTACAGAGAACATACATGCATTAAACAAAAAAGCTCTGCAGCTTGCAGGGATTTTGTGAAGGCCGCAAACATCATAAAGAAGGACCACCAATGCTTTTATTTTCTCAGGAGACTGAGGCAGGCTGGCCTCAAAACCGCAGTGCTGCAAGCTTTTTCCAGGTACTCTTACTTTCTCCATCACCGCCTGGTATGAGATACTGCTCTGCAGCTGACAGGAAGGTGTATTAGAGGCTGGTGGTAGCCATCCAGAACATCACCCACAGCAGCCTTCCTTCCATTGACATAATCTACATCTGCAGGTGTGGGAGCAGTGTGACACACATCATGGGGGACTCTAGCCGCCTGGCACATGGACTGTTTGACTTTCTCCCCACAGGCAGGAAACTACAGAGCATCAAAGACAGAGCAACCAGACTAAAATACAGTTTCTACCCAGAGGCCACCAGGCTGGTGAACTCTATGACTCAATAATGCACTTTTGACCCAGGCTGCTTTGTTTTTGGCACTGCTGTTTAACATGTAGCTCAACCTTTTGTTTACTACACTGTTGTGTTTATTCATATTCATATATTCATTATATTGGTTTCATTCATATTTTTCTACAGTACTTACCACAATTCACTGCTCGGCGCTAGTCGTGAGTTTGATTTTTTAATTTCACAATATCGACCAACCATGAACACTAAAGGACACTTTTTAAGAGGCACCTTCATAATGATTAGTATGTATTGACTCTTCAGGGTTAGCTTCATATGTAAAACTTACATAAAGGGTATTTTACAGTCGTCTTTGACATCTGACATTTAAGGTGGTCTTAAGCTTTCCTGCAGCTTCTGTGTCAACTTACGCAGACCATCCTTATTTTTATTGTTTTGTGAGAAAATCAAAGTTTGGATTCATTATTGGCAGCTAAATTTATTTGTTCGTTCGTTTGTTCGTTCGTTCGTTCGTTCGTTCGTCCGTCCGTTCGTTTACTTATTTATTTATTGTTTTAACAAGCGGGGACTGCTAGTATCTCATTTGTTGACACTTCCTTTGCTTCACAGTTAAATCTAGCCCCAATCAAGAGTTTTACACAGTCCAACAGAATAGTTTTGCTCTTTCATGTTTAGGATCTCTAGCTCCTCCAAAGAAGAGTTTTTTTATTTGAAAAGGATGTCTGGATTTTAGAAGAACTTTTCTACTTGTTTTGGACCTTTTAGGGCTGAAAGATCACACATCTGGGACAAAGGACAGTTTTGTGGGAGTGATGGCTAACCCGCATTGCAGCTGTGGTTTATAATGATAATGATAATATATAATACATATTTTAATGGTGGAGAAAAAGAAGGAAATATCACATTTAGATCTCAATAATCATACATTGCAATGAGGCAAATAATTCAACTGCAGAATGAATAAATAAATTCCGACATCCTAAAAAAAAAAAAAAAAAAAATATAGAAACCTTTTATTATCAAATTTAATAAGAAAACAAATGTATTGTTGCAGTGGAATTAACAATGAAACTAGAAACTAAGAAATGTCTCAAGCCGAGCGTTATCCGAAATCATTTTAAATATTTTAGAACAGTAATTCAGAAATCTCACCACTAGAAACTGCATCGGATCTCATTTGATAGACTCATGATTTAATAAACATAGCATTGTTCTTATAGCAATCATGCTTGTGTCTGTAAATGTAAATGACCAGATATGACACCTTTAAAGGCAAGGCAAGGCAAGGCAGTTTATTTGTATAGCACATTTCATGTACAGGACAATTCAAAGTGCTTTACATAAAACAAAGATATTACAGATATTTAGAATAGTAAAAGGCATCAACACATAATCAACACATAATCACAATAAAATAATAAATTACATTAAAATGATTAAAAGCAAGATAAGTTAAAAAAAAAAAGTTACCGTGCAGATTTCATGCATAGGCGCATGAGAAAAGAAATGTTTTTAACCTGGATTTAAAAATGTCTACATTTGGGGAAAGTTTAATCTCCACTGGCAGTTTGTTCCATTTGTTTGCAGCATAACAGCTAAATGCTGCTTCTCCATGTTTAGTCTGGACTCTGGTCTGGACTAGTTGACCAGAGTCTTTGGATCTAAGAGCTCTGCTAGGTTTATATTCTCTGAACATATCACAGATGTATTCTGGGCCTAAACCATCCTGGGATTTGTAAACAAGCAGAAGGGTTTTAAAATCTATTCTGTGACTGACTGGAAGCCAGTGTAAAGATTTCAAAACTGGTGTGATGTGTTCAGATCTCTTAGTCCTGGTTAAAACTCTAGCAGCAGCGTTCTGGATGAGCTGCAGATGTTTAATGCTCTTTTTAGGAAGTCCTGTTAAAAGACCATTACAGTAATCCAGTCTACTGGAGATGAATGCATGGATGAGATTCTCTTGGTCTTTCTGGGAAACTAAATTTTTAATTCTGTTGATGTTTCTGAGCTGGTAAAAAGCTGTCTTAGTGACAGCTTTGATGTGGCAGCTGAAAGTCAGATCTGAGTCTATCAACACTCCCAGGTTACGAACTTGGTTGGTGATTTTAAAAGCCCGAGTCTCCAGGTGTTTGCCAATGCTGACCCTCTTGTCTTTGCTACCAAACAGAATAATCTCAGTTTTGTCTTCATTTAATTGTAGAAAATTCTCCCTCATCCAGGTGTTTATTTGCTCCAGACACTGACACATTAAGTCTATTGGACTGCAGTCATCTGGTGACAGAGACACATAAAGTTGTGTATCATCTGCATAACTTTGATAACTAATGCTATAGTTCTGTAATATTTGACCCAAAGGGAGCATATACAAGTTGAACAGAAGAGGTCCAAGGACTGACCCCTGGGGGACTCCACAAGTCATGGCCACTCGCTCGGATTCATAGCTGCCAATCGTAACAAAATAACTCCGGCCTTCTAAATAGGACCTGAACCAGTTAAGGACCGCTCCAGAAAGTCCAACCCAGTTTTCCAGCCTATGCAACAGGATTCTGTGATCTACAGTATCAAACGCAGCACTGAGATCCAACAGAACCAGGTCTGATACTTGACCAGAATCGGTATTCAACCTAATGTCATTTAACACTTTGACCAGAGCTGTTTCAGTGCTGTGATGAGGTCGGAAGCCGGACTGAAATTTATCAAGATTTCCACTTTCATTTAAAAAGTCATGAAGCTGGTGAAATACAACTTTTTCAACAATCTTGGAAATAAAAGAGAGGTTAGAGACAGGTCTATAGTTGTTCATTATAGAGGCGTCTAGAGTCCTTTTCTTTAGGAGTGGCTTAATAGCAGCTATCTTTAGTGACTTGGGAAAAATGCCTGATGCCAGTGAGCTGTTAACTATCAGTAGGAGATCACTTTCTACTGAGGTAAAAACTGTTTTTAAAAAGTCGGATGGTATCATGTCCAGAGTGCATGTTGTTGATTTCAAATGCCAAACTGTTTCTTGTAGGACTTTTAAATTCACCATTTTAAATTGCGACATGACATCAGAATTATTTCCGGGTTTTAGACACAGACTAATTTTCTTGTTTGACTGTGTGGAATTAATATTTTGCCTAATTGTTTTAATTTTTTGGCTAAAAAAGTTTGCAAATTGGTTGCATTTCTCAGTGGAAAGGAGCTCTGGGCTTATCTGTATAGGAGGATTAGTAAGTTTTTCAATCATAGCAAACAGAGTGCGAGAATTGTTGACATTCCTGTTAATCATTTCAGATAAATGCAGCTCTCTGGCCTTGCACAACTCATTGTTATAGTTACGCAGGCTTTGTTTGTACAGCTCATAGTAAATTTGAAGTTTATTTTTCCGCCATTTCCGCTCAGTTTTTCTGCATTCTCTTTTTAGGCTGGTAACCACAGTGGTGTTTCTCCATGGTGTTTTCTGTTTGCTCAAGTTGCTCTTGATTCTTATTGGTGCAACAGCATCCATTACATTCAAGATTTTCAGATTGAAATGATCCAGGAGTCCATCAACTGACTCTGCACTGGTTGTTGGTAACATAGCTATGGCCTCCACAAACTTAGCACTTGTTCTTTCATTAATGTACCTCTTCCTAACGGAGAAGCAGGTTGGTTGAACATTCTGAGTGATCAGTAAATCAAACAAAATACAAAAATGGTCAGACAAGGCCGAGTCAGTGACCGCAACAGAAGAAATTTCCACACCCTTTGAAATAACCAGGTCCAGAATGTGACCTCGAATGTGGGTCGGTTCTTTTACATGTTGCCACAAACCAAACATGTCCAATATGGAACAAAATTCCTTGACATTACCATCCATCATGTTATCTATGTGAATGTTAAAATCCCCAGTTAAGATGAAATGGTTAAAATCAGTAGAGATAACCGACAATAATTCAGAAAATTCATCAATAAAATTTACACAGTGTCCTGGACGTCTGTAGATGATTAGAAATAGGATTTTAGGAATGCCCCTTAAAATAAAACTAAGATATTCAAAAGAAGTAAAATCACCAAATGAAATTTCTTTACACTGGAATGAATCTTTAAATAAGGCAGCTTTAAAAAAGACTATGACGACTCCTCTCAACCACTGGTGGATCTGGAATATATGCAATGGCAGCACAGTGGATCATCTAATATTTAATCCTTCCTAATTGATAGCTTTGCCTAAATCAGTAATGAGAAGAGGAAACCTAAAAAGAAGACTTCCTTATTATGAAATTATTCAAATTCAGCCAATCTGCGAGTTAGGTGTCTATTGTCAAAGAGATCCATTCAGACTGGCCACTGAAGGCTAAAGCAGTGACCCTATCTGTTTTTGGCTCATTTAACAAAGAATACCCTCAAGGGAGCTAATTAAAGACCAATCAGGTGAAGCCTTATGATTTATAATTGCCTCCCAGAGGTCTTAGGGCTATGGACTAAAGGAGAGAGAAGGAAATTATAAGGGATTTATATAATTTACTGTGAAAAGAAGAGAAAGATTGCGAATGTCCTGCAAGGACCATTTGCAACTGAGCCGTAGCAGAAGCAGTTGAAATGTGAGAATAGCAGCTACTCAATGGAACCAAGTCAATGCAATTCATTAACTGTACAACGTCTGCAGTGAAACCCGAAGAGTTTGATGAAATTTAGATACTATCTATGCAGATATACAGGGAATACAAGAGGGATTTTCATATTAAACAGACTTATAAAAGAACTAAATTAAAGAATAAATGAGACAGAATTAATTTGCTTTGATGATTTATTAATCAAGGGAAATAATCCAGGGTTGCCAGCAGAAAGTGACCTTTGCTTCCAGTGACTGATGTGAGGCTCTTGTGCATCATTACCTGTAAAGCAGTAAGAGTGTGAATCCAAAGCCTCATTTCCACCAACAGGTCTGGCTCGAATTGGTATGGTTTGGTTCGGAGGGTAAGAGTATGGTTGGCATTTCCACAGCCAACCATACTCTTACCTACTTGGTGGCCTATAAGCCAGATAGCGATAATGTGTCAATGTATTAGCAGCGCAACATGTTAAATTATAACGAAGAATGCAACATAGAAACAGAGGGTGAGAAAAGTCAAGCAACTTTTGTTGTTTCTCCTTGACATGTGGCATCAACCTAAAAAATCCACAGTCTATTTAAACATGGCGCCTTTTCTGCTTTCTTCCTCTGGCAAAGTCACACTGGAAGAAATTGTTCTTTTGACCAATCAACGTATTGCAGTGTCTCCAGTTCCACCCTTTAGGAAGACGGGTTGGATCAGACATTCTGGCGCTCCCAGTTTTTGGCTGTGGAAATGCAAAATAATTTGTACCGACCCGTCCCATACCGAGCTGGAACCGTTGGTGCAGAGCTCAAGTATCCTTTCTTTCTGACAGTTTTTCCAGGCTCTTCCATTTTCCTTTTCTCACATTGTAGTCAATCTTGTGCTTTACAACCCTGCTTATCATAACTGAGTTCCAAACTAATTTGGTTGGAGACTCGAAATAGGAGTGAGGTTTACATTATGTGCTGCTCTAATGTCTTCAAAATAGAAATGTATTCTCTTGGATTTCTCTTACATTGTGTTAACATTTTAAGACTTCAAATAAAGAATGTGTAATGCCTATTTTTTGTTAAAAGAACAGGTTGTTTTTCATTTAAACACCCTAATTTAAACATTTAACTTAAACCTTTATGATTTGATATGAATGTAAGTGATTGTGTCAGATCTGAACGTCATATCATTTCGTAGCTTCTGAAAGGAATTAAATTAAGTTCATATCATGGCAGAATTTGTGACACTGGCAAACATTGTGTTGCATGTTGCAACATGTTGCATATTTATTCAGCATCATTATTAGTCATTTTGGTCTGTTGTTGCAAAAGGGTTGTTTTCAGGAGGAAGACTGTCTGTCTAAATTCTCCCACTTTAACTTAGTGCATTTTTAATAAGCTCAGGCCGAGAAAAGGCAGCAGCCTCTCTAGCTCTTGTTTCGTTGTACTCTAACTTGAAGTGTGTTCTCTGACAATTATTTCATGAGTGTTTCTGAGCATAATCAAGTCCGCCTTTGATGCAGTGCTGCCTGAGGCAAATGCTGATTAGACTATGAACTGATCTGCAGCTTTAGTCCTCATAACTACATAATCATGCATAGAATTGTTTGGAGAAACCTTCTGAGTGGGATAAATACATTTCTCTTGTACTGTGGGTAAAGATCTTTTACTCGCCTTAGGTCATCATGCCAAGCTCTCTCAAAGTGCTTGCTCTGTTCCAAATAATTCTGACAAGGAGCTTGTCAAAATAAAACTATTTGGCTTTTATACATTTGGAGTCTTCTTCTACGCACCTTGAATAAATGTGATTTAATAAGTTGTTTGGAGGGATAAGAAGAAGGGATTAGGGAAAGCTGAAAAAAATAACTCAGTTGCACTTGTGTTTGACTGTGTACTAGTGTGAACTCAAGTGTAAAACCAGGTTACATATTTTGCACACACACACACACACACACACACACTCATTCCATGCATACTTATACAGGTGTTGTGCTACAGGTTTAACCACCAAAAGCTATAGTTTTGTTTTCATATACTTGTCACTGGTGTTGTTTGTTACTGCTGCTCATGTTTTTTTCTCTGTTTGGCTTCTTATTGGTGCTCTTGATGCTTCTATGCTTTGTTTTCTTACAAGGGCCATAAAATATGTCTTGTTTTTATGACTGGCGTAACAGCTATGTTTTTTCTGCTTTTGTTTTTTATTGTACATGCACTTGTTTTCTATCTTTGATAAAAGAGAGGGAGAAAGTGCACAAAATAATGAGACAAAGATGTAGTTTCCCCATTTTTTGTAGGATTAACCAGAAATGGGGACTTATGAATGTGACTTGGACTCAAGTTGCACTTAAGTTACATTTCCATATATTTCCAATATGTATTGTTCCTAAAAGTATAGGATCTAAATTAAAATATATAATTTTCTGTTATAATTGTTCAGTTTTAAAAACTTTAAAATTGATATTTTCTGTGCTCATCTCACAGTTATTTTAAGCATTTTAAAACATTTATTTTTCTGGTGCATTACTGCAGGGATCACCAGCTGTGGACCTCTTGAGCCACTGTCCTGCAGATTTTACATGTTAACCTGCTGCAATATATTTGAGTCAAATTATTAATGGGTCATTAAGAGGCTGGTGCAGAACTTGACAACAGCCTGTCGTTTGAATCAAGTGTTGCTGTAGGGAAGCATCTAAAACCTGCAGGACAGGTGATGATCCTGCACTAAAGTGTGTCTTATTTGCCCTCCTCTCTACATTAAGGAAATGGAAAATGCTATGAACTGCAGTATTAGTATTTTTTAAAATTTCTCTGTGGGTCCAGATGGATTTTTGTTCATGTTAAAAACTCTTCAATAATTAACGTTAAAGGCACATTTACTCATCTGATTAGATTTCTATGTTCATCTACAGGTTTTCCAAATTCAGTAAAGCAAAGAAATAGTTCAGAGAAGAGGAACAGATCATTTTTCAGTTTACGTTAGAATTCAGTGCTGTTACAACATGCTGGTGGATAAAGTTTGAGTACATATTTTAAATTCCTTGGATTATAATGCAGTCTTCTAAGCAAACCAGATGGCAGGTGTTGCATGGCAGATTACTAATTATAACAAAAAGTGTCTTGCAACTCTATTTGGATTTGAGCCACAAGACTTGAGATTCGAATTGAACTTGCCACTCAAAGATTTGAAACTTGACTCGGACTTGAGGTGAAAGACTTGACTTGTGAACATCTCTGGGTATTTCAGCAGTGCCCAAATTTGAAAAATAACTGTTCCCGAGTGTCACAGGGGAGTCTTATATCCATAAAGTTTCATTGCTCCCCCATTGATAGAGGCAAGGCAAGTTTATTTGTATAGCACATTTCATGTACCAGACAATTCAAAGTGCTTTACATAAAAAAAATAAAAAGCATTACAGCGGGATGCAGAAAAATCATTAAAACAAAAGAAAATTAGTTTGAGACAACATGGCAGCCAGACCATTTTTTGCTTGATGTGATGCTGTTTTTGTGAACTCATGTGTAACCTCCACAGAGTCTCACTTTCATGGACAGGTTTTTACAACCATGGCCACTCAAATCCATCTCTTTTATTGCCATTAACTCTCCCATTTCAACACTTTACTGTTTATGAGTCCTGCCAGCAGGAAGTATATTGTTTTGTTATGTGCAAAGCTTCAAATTTAAATACAATATCAAGCATACTTCTTAGTCAGATGCTGACTCTTAAATTAATGTTTTGGACAGCTTGAAAAACTTATGGTCATCACGCTTTTAGTGCATAATAGAATGTGTCATTTCATTTGTCGTCCCAGTGATTCATTTATCACCATCTGTTGAAACATCTGAGGTGAAAAGTGCAGCAAATGTGATTAAAGAAACAGGTTTGGTGTCAGCAAAAGCATGGAGGTTTCTGCAATTATTTGCAACACTCTGGAACATGTTTAACTACATTTCAAAAGTACAACTTCATACATTTACAGGCAGATTAACAGCAACTGATGATAGTAATGAAAAAGAGTCACTGGTATAAAGCAGGGGTAGGCAAGTTTGGTCGAGAAGTGCCACTGTTCTGGAAGTTTTAGATTTTTCTGTTTCAACACACTTTGAACTTAGAACTTGATATGATGTTGGATTCATTTCATTTGAATCAGATGTGTTAGAGGAGGTAAAGATCTAAAACCTGTAGGCCTGCGGCTCTCAAAAACTGAACTTGGCTACCCCTGTTGTAAAGGAAAGGGCCAGAGTTTAAGCTGCGGACTAACTGGTTTGATGGTGGCATTGACCACTTAAAGTGTTGGTCTTGTTTCATTCTTGAGAAACTTTAGTTTTGGTCTAACTTGTTTTAGATTTAAGTAGAAGACAAAACTGTGCTAGAATGTCAAAACCAAGCTGCCAAACAAATTGAACAAAAAGACCCCATAAGGCATGATTTATGTTGATAAGTTGATAAAAGCCAGCCTATTTTGACAGATTGTAATGTTGTCAGTGTGGGGGTCTTTTATTAAACAAAAAACAAAAATAACAACCCATGAGATTCAAGGTTTTGTTGTCATTATGCAAGCACAGCAAAGTTTTGAAGAGTCTCTCGGCTTAAGCACACATAAATAAAAAAATTTAAATATAACAAGCACACATAAATAAGCAAAAATAAGGATATTAAATATATAAGAGATATAAGAACACCTCTATATTTACAGAAAATGAAAGAAAGAATGAATTCACATTGACCTAGTATTAAAAGTGTTGATAAAGTGCATCCAAGTGCAAAGACGAAGGTCTCTATGTGTGTGTGTGCGTATGTCTGAGAAGGTGTGAATCTTCAGTGTGTGTGTCTGTGGAGGGTAGTGTGAGATGTGTGAGAGTACTGTAGGGGGTTAGATGTAAGTTTTGGACTACAGGGGGACTATTGTTTTCACAGCTCTGGCGAAGACGCTGTCTCTGAATTTTTTGTGGTGGTTTCAAGGTTCTTACCCATTTCCCAAGTAGGAGGGGTTGGCTGCAATGTATCTGGCCCTCATACGGACTCAGGCGGTGGAGATAGAGTCCAGACCTAGTAGATGGTGGCCCACAACCCCCTGGGCTGTCCTCACCATCTAGGCTAAGTTCCTCTTGTCCTGTGCTGTGCAACTGCCTTACCATGCCGTCACACTTCACTTTATTAATTTGTCCCTTGAGAGGGCAATTTTGTTTGCAACACAAAACCACTGAGACACAGGGTGCTCTCTGTGGTGGCTCTGTAGAAGTTCACAAGCAGCTGGGAAGAGAGTCCTATCCACCTAAACTTCCTGAGAAAGAAGAGCTGTTGTTGGACCTTTCACCAGGTGTAAAGTGTTCACAGTTCAGGAGAGGTCAGAGAAAATATTGATGCCCAGGAACTTAATGCTGTCTATATGCTTTATTACCTCTGTGTATGCAGAAAGGAACTTGCTCAGTCTTCCTGGACCTCCTGTAATCTACAATGACCTCCGTTGTCTTTTAGAACCAGATTGGTCTTGAACACCATTTCATGAGACTCTGGACCTCTTTTCTGTAGTAGGTCTCATCATTGTTGATTATGAGACCCACCACAATGGTATCAAACTTCACAACCATGTTTGTAGGGTGGCTGGCAGAGCAGTCCTGAGCCTTGTTGATGTTGATCCTCTTCAGGGTGGAGGTCACTTGGTGCAGCTGTAGGGTAAGGGATGATGCTGCGCCTCTGGTTGTGGAGGATGAACAGTACTTCTGCTGCTTCTGCTTTGTCAAAGGGTGTTAAGAACCTGTTCAAGGTGTTGGGCAGAGTGGGGTCGTGGCTGACCTGCTCATCGCTGCTCTTTGTTCTCTGTTATGGTCTTGATGCCTTTCCACATGTTACGCATGTTGTTGTCATTGAAGTGTTCCTCAATGTATCTACTTGTACCTGAATTCTGCCAGCTGGATGCCCTTTTTCAGTTCTTTGTGGCCCCTGCTATAATCCGTTTTGTCTCCTGCTCTGTAGGCTGCATCCCAGGCTTTTAGCAAGGACTGTGTCACATGCTAGCATCATGCCACACGTTAGCAAGGGATATCTACACACCCACAGTGGGTGCTTTAGCAAAGAAATGCAAGAAGATCATGTTGGAGGAAGAAGAGAAAAGAAGGAGAGAAAAGGACATAGTAATAAAGAAGACAAGAGTCAACGTGAAACAGAATTTTGCAGTCTTCAGCATGCTAACAATGCAGGCAAGATGCAAAACGGATGCCAAATTAATTGTCGTTAGGGGGTGTGTCACTGAGAAAATCTGCCAAAATTCTTTAAAGCCCAGCTTTATTTCTTACCATGAGACCTTTTTCCTACAATCATTTGTAGCCTTAAGTGCACCAGAAAGCATTGACTTTGATTAAGTTAGTGGCCTATTTTAAAACACCTGTGGTGCTCTGACCTGTGCTGATTAGATGAAGTGAGGAAAGATAACAGCGGAAAAAAGCTGGTGGGGACAGATATAACAGAAAGAAAGAAAATCATATTCCTTCATTTCAGTGGGGGAGGAAAAACAGCAGACACCACATTATTGGTCATTTGTTCAGTCATCATGATTCTGTTGCTTTGCATACATAACACAAGCCAGTGTAAATTGATGAAGCCACTCTCATAAATGGGTGTATGCACTGCAGAGTATTATCAGGAGAACATTTTTTATTAAGCTCTCTTCAGAAATCTGGGCTCTGGGTATTGAGAGGTTACTTAGTTTTTTTCTCAGTGCCTCTCAGCCATCATCATCTTCCTTATCTCCACCTGCTCCAACGGGCTTGCCGCCACTGTCAATGATGTGAACTCATTTGTTTTCCTCTGCATGAGGATATTGCTCATCGAGAAGCTAGAGGTGATGCTGTTAAACTGATCTATGTCTTTTTTATTTATTTTTTTTTTCCCCCATTTCCACAAATATAAGGAGGAGAATGGCAACATTTGCATAATGCATTTGAAGAGTGGAGCATCATTGTGTCATCACCTGCACTGGTACAGGGAGATGCTCCAGGAATTCCTCCGTTTTTGTGTGTTATTACAGCTAATTTTTTGCTCTAATGTTTTCTAAAAAAAAAAATTTATAATAATAAACAGTGCCTCAGTTAATTCAGCTGTCTGCCAACTTACTCTTTTAATGATCAGAAATTGATTTGAAATGTTTTAGACAGGATTAAATGCTGGGAGAACCAAATTATTATTATTATAGTCCATCTCATTTACATGTGCAAAGAGCCAACAGGAAATTATAATAATTGGTGGTGGTGGTCTGTTGCTTTCTATTGGATTGATTAGGAAAATGTCAATAAGCATGTAATCATTATACAGTTTTGAGATTTTTTTTTCCTCCATTGCTTGGCTCTAGTATTTTATCTTTCACTTTTGGCCTTTGTTTGCCATGAAACTCGTTTACTTCCTTTATTCTTAATTTGTCATGTTTCATTTTGTTATACTTGCTCCTCTTGTTGATTCCAGTTATTTTTGCTCCCACTTTTTACCTCATCATATCATGTAATCTTGTTTAAACTTCAGTAACCCATTTTCCTTTATGCAGTATGTGCTTATATATTATTTCAAACCATTTAATGCTACCTATGCTAATTTATGCCATTTAAATTTGCCAAAATTAGCCACCTTTGTTATGTATAATACTTTATTTATATGAAGCTTGATATGAACAAATATCATCTCAAATTTTGTGTTAATATTAGAATTGTTTTAGATGCAATAGCTTATGTTTTTTTTTTTTTTTTTTTTTAGTTTTTTTTTTTGTTTGTTTGTTTGTTTGGTTGGTTTTTTTTGGTCTTTTTTTTGAAGTGGGATGAGTGCTGGATCTTTTTGCATTAGATTCCTAAAGATTGTCCTGCACAAAAAGCAGAGAAATCCTCATTTTTGTTCCAAACAATTTCACTTTTTTTTTTTTTTTTTTTTTTTATTGAGGACCAACCTGTTCAGCATATTATGATGTAACCATTGTAAGCAGATGACTCAGCAGGGTAAAGGGTGAGATGATAACAGGTGGAAGATCAGGGAATT
This sequence comes from Melanotaenia boesemani, assembly GCF_017639745.1. Taxonomy (NCBI): domain Eukaryota; kingdom Metazoa; phylum Chordata; class Actinopteri; order Atheriniformes; family Melanotaeniidae; genus Melanotaenia; species Melanotaenia boesemani. The sequence continues at coordinate 5,161,592 of NC_055701.1, forward strand.
GGATGTGGTGGCTGTGGTGTCTGGCTGGACCAGGTGAGGGTGTGACAACCGTAATATGTCACACAGAGACTTTAAAGCAAACATCAACAATTTATGAGCAAAAATAAATTATGTCAAAATTTTCTCCTGTCTGAAAGACAGTCGGCAGCTTACTCTGCCACACTGTGAAAGGCTAATATCCCTGGTTCAGTCAAAAAAACTAAACAAATCTAATTATCTTAAAGTTGTTATTAGTAGAAACTGGTCAAACCCAACCTGGACTAAACAGTTTAATGCTATCCTATGTGCTTCACAGCCTTGTGCTAGTTATTAGACATGTTCAGTTCTGTGTTTTTTGTAGCCATCGGAACGTTGAGAGTAAACACATAATTGCTAGCAATGGGAAATAATTTAATCGGCCTGTTTTAGCTACCCACATACAGAAAAATCTGTGGAGCTTTTCATTACCTGAACTCATTTGACATGTGATGAGAGCCCATTAACAGCTTGACCTGAACCCCGACACCTGTTTCAGATGCCTCAATGATAACTGCAATGCTTCAAATTCTTACAGTTATATTCCTTTATTTTTAAGTTATTTTTTTCAGTTACATACCTATATAGACTGTTCTGAGGTCTAGTAATGCAAGTATGACTTTCAGAGGTCTACAGCCTCTTCAGTGGTTTTGTTTTTGAGTTATAAATTGAATAAAGAGAGGAGAAGAAAGTAGAGGATGGACTTAAGATGAAGAAGAAATTTTTTCCATATGAAGAGAAAAACAAAAGTGCATAGTTTAAAAAGAAATAAAAATAGAGAAAGAGCTGTATTCGTTTAAAATAGGCTCCATATTAGTCTGTGTACATAAGGTGGAGTAAGATGAATATTGATTGCACAGTTGGGGGGAGTGATGGAGAACTGGATGAGACAATGTTGACTTTCTGGTTTAGGAGTCTGTAAGAGGTGTTTGTATTTCCTTTCTGATTTCACACCCCTGGAGCGTTTTTCCAACAACAGGAGTGTAAAACATTGTGTTGTGGATGTACCATCGCTGTGAGCCCTCCTGATTACCCCGCTGGTGGAAATGTCTTGCAGTGATAGGAACACTGCTCCAGTGATGAACTGTGCATTTTCTTATCCCCTATTGGAGAGCATTCTCATCCCGAGCAGTGCAACTTCCTTACCAAACTGTATTTGTTAAGGCTGAGGAAATTTGTCATGTCAACCTAAATTCTTTGCAACATCTAATGATGTACAGTCGATAGTGTAATCACCAGCTCAATCAGTCTGCAGAGGAATTTTGTGTGTAATTTAAAGTTTTTCAATAGCTGTACCTCTGCCTTCCTGTAAGTAATGGTGTGGCCTCTCTAGTCTCCTCCAAGGGTAAATACTCACCTGCTTGGTCTGTGTCTGCGCTATAGAAAAGATTATTAGTAATCATAGTTTTGATTCTGAATGTATTAAATTTATTTTAATTTCATTTCTTTTTATTTCTTTTTCATAATTGAGATAAAAGGCAGTTTTTTTTTGTTTTTTTTTGCCACAGCCTGCCCCAACCTCTGAAATTTGTAATGCAACCTGAACACAGGCCACTTCTGCAACTTTAAGACCGGTGTTCTGCACTACCATGTCGAAACGTGCAACCGCAGGTTGAATTTATAGATATATCTGTCAATCTGTCCTATGCTGTCAGAACAGAATACTCTGCAATTTTTTCATACAATTCCGTTTTTGTGAAATCAAAAATAGCTTGTTTGTTAGCTTAAAGATCATTTATCCACATATTTGTAACTGAAAGATTCTTTAGGTATGATCTTAAGAAATAACATCATGGTTGTTCAAAAATGAAACTTCAAATAAAATTAAAGGTAGGATGTCTCGTGAGTATAAAGGACCCTATAAAAGTATGCTACCTTATTAATGCAGGTAAGATGATTTGACAGTTTAAATGACTCCCATTAAAGTATGTTACTTTATATGTTATATTTGTGAAGGTACGACGTCTCGACAGTATAAATTACCACAGTGGATGGTTTAAATGACCCCAACAAAGAAAGCTACCTTATTAGGTATATTATGCAGGTAGGATGATTCAAAAGTATAAATGATCTTATCAAAGTATGCTACCTTATATTTATGCAGATAGAATGATTCTACAGTGTAGACTAATAAATATAGCCTAGATATTCACATATGATAAAACAATGAAACACTAAAATAGTTTAAAGAATATTTAATATACAATTTCTATGAACACACATGTAAATAAATAAAAAAGGAGGTAGATTTGACAGTGTAAATTACCCCATAAAAATGTGATACCTTATATTTGTGCAGGTAGGATGCCATGAAAGTGTAAAGTACTTCACCCAAGTATTAAGATAGGATGTCTCAACAGTATAAATTAATGAAAGTTTATGATATTAGGCTTTTATAATAATGAAAAACTCAAAATACTTTAGGTATAGGCCTACAATTTCTATGAAAATACATTAAATACATCTATGAAATAAAAGTTATTTTATTTCATGAGCTGACGAAAGCCTCACACAACAGGTACAGCTGTTAGCAACGGACTTGCAGGTAGCATGGATTTATGGGTGTATCCTTTCTGTAGACTGATATAATGTTTTCTTGTTGTGTGCATGCCCAAAAGGCATAGGTAGCACATCTGGATGGGTAGGATAAAATGTTAGAACACCAGCAGTTTGAAGTTTGAATCAATGATCCACCCAAAGCGATTATTGCAGAATAAATTGAAGCAAATTAATACAAATTTTATATAGATAGATTATACAAGGTCTGCAATATTTTGCTGTTTGTTTCCACTCTTTGGACTTGGCTTTGGGTCTATGTGGTTCGATTTTTTATTTTATTGTATTTCCTGTGTCTTAGGTTTAAGTAGTTAAGGAATTTTTATGTTTTGCATTCTGGTTAAATTTATTTAAGTCATTTAAGTTTTCCTTTTGCACTTTAGTTAGCTATACTTTTATTTTGTTGAGCTCACCTCCTTCCCTTCACTTGATTTCCCAAACTATAAACTCTTAATTCCTCAACTCAACTCCTCTATTTCTGCATAAGAAATGCAAGCAGAGGAGTCCAGGACAGACACGGGGAGAGTGGAGATAAAATGAGAGACATTTAAACAAGAGCAGTCATTTTAAGCCTCCATCAGCTAAATAGAACATTGTTCATTTGCAGCTTTAAAAACATTTTCTTTGATCATTTCCTTCAGATGAATATTAAATCTTTTTTTCTGACAAAATAGACATTTATTTTTAATCCAATTAATGTCTCTATGCACCTTTCAAACATCTTCTGAAAAGGAAACACTGTTGCATCCTTGGTTGTAGCTCCTCTGACAAGCCTTCTCTCTCCTCCAGGTGTATTTTAGGAACTAAGATGTCCTTTGAAATATTCTGTGTGAATAATTTTTCAGTCAGAAGCAGAGGAAAGGAGGGGCTAAGAGATGAGATTGGAAAATTAAATGAGCATCCTTTTTTTTCTTTCTTTTGAACATTTTGTATACCCAGCTGTGCCAGACTTTCTTGTAATCTTTTAAAGTGGTCTTGATCAATACCTCTCCAGACTTTCTGAAGGTCTTTCAATGTTTTCCTGCTTTTACATTAATTTTAAGTCCAGTCCTGACCACATTCAGAGGAATCCTGTTTTATTTAAGCCACTCAATGCTGACTTATGAAACATTAAAGCTTAAAATATGCTCTTAGTACATGAGCTTGTATCACATCTATACATGGCAGAAAACTTTGCAAAGAGTCCATTTTCAATAAATCTTGACATCTTTTTCTTGTTTTCCTGGCAGTATATATATAAATGAGGAGTGGTTCAAGACAGCGCCGTAAGGAGAAATTCAAGGTGTCACTGATTCATAAAAGGTCAATAATAAAAAACAACTCACTACTAAATTATTTATGATGGTGCAATGGTGTAACATACAGGCAGCAAAACAAGGTAAATTTAGGCTCTGGCCTGTGCAGCACCCACAGACCTTTGTGAGCTCCCTGTCATCTGGCTCTGGCTCTCACCTGCAGACATGCCTGTTTTCATGCCGGGGTGCACAGCATTATGTGCTCATTGCTTCTGCCATAGTCAGATCAGCATTTCAGTTTGAGTGAAGGACATTTTACCCGGTTTGGCATCATGAGAGTGAGTTGTTTTCTAATGCAGAATTGCAGTATTAAATCTTCTTTAATAACAACTTTGGCCTTTAACCCAGAGTCAGGCTGTGACAAACTGGAGTTTCCTTTTTGCCAGTTTTAGTTGTTTTGTTTTTTTTATTATTATTATTTCTTCTTTAAGAGTATCCCTGTTTATTTTTTTCTTTACTCTTCTATTAATTTTTCTTATTTTATTTCTATTTTATTTTACAGTACTTTGGTCAGCCACGTTGTTGTTTTTGTAGAGCTTTATAAATAAAGATGGCATGGTAATGTGTGCGTTAGACTTGAAATGGTCATTTAGGCTTTAAATGAGTAAGGCCCTGTGCAAGTTGGTGCAAATATGTTTTTTTTTTGTTGTTGTTGTTTTTTTTTTGGTTGTTTGTTTGTTATTTATATGGGAGTTATATCTATTTTTGTGTTTTATAGAGAAACACCAAACTTTGAGGGACCTCAAAGGGGTCAATACAAAACAATAGGCCTTTGCACCATCTTCACAGATAACCCTGTGGGTGTTTCTTTCTGTCAATGTTGCAACATTTTTTATTCACAAGCAAGATATAAGACAACAAAGTAAGTAAAACAGTAGCATTAATAAGTATTCAATGACACAAAGTTAATGCATTGAAGAGCCCCCGTAGACAGCGTTTAAGGAAAATCTATTGGAACATCTCAAAGTTTGGTACATTGAGCAACTGGGATTTTAGCCCACTCATCAAGGCTCCAGATGCTTCAAGCTGGATGAGTTCCATTGGTGTACAATCCTGAAGTCATACAAAATGAGCTCTGGCTGGACCGTTACTGTCTTAAACTACAAGTGTTTAGTAATATGTTTTTAAACTACTGTCATTCTTAATCTACATCCCATATTCTCATATTCAGTTTTATCATTTTTCTGGCCCCGCATTATGATGCTACCACCTCCAGACACATTCTTCTGATTAACGCTCTTCTTTACAGGGATAAACACCTATGCATACACTGTTTAGATATTTTGTTTTTGTTTATCTCACAATCATTTAAAAGATTTTGATCGAATTTTGCTTCACCAATTTGGTCAAAGTTGTATAAAAAGATCTACCAAATTACAGCCTTTAATGCAACCAAATAGAGACGTGGGTGGTGGTTACTGATCATGGCATTTTTTTATAAGGTGAGGCTGAATTTATGACCCACATCGGAACAGCTTTTTTCTTGTTGGATAAACATATGATAACTGTGCTGTTTGACTTTTACATACTCTAGAAGAGACTGTAGACTCATGTTTTGTTCATTAAATACATTTCAAAAGATGTCAAAAAACTACATTAAATTTCTCTGTTTTCAAGTTTTCAGAACCATGAGCTGTGAGTCATTCTTTATACGTTGTCATAACATGAGGAAAACATATTTGAATTTGCTAGCAGTCACCAGAACAGTTTGTCACCACCTGAAGCTTCTGCCTGACTGCTTGGACAGCCTGGCGATGCTATTCAGTGAAATCCCTGCTACATAATCTATTTGTAAAAAAAAGGACAAAACAGTTTTGTTGCAGTAGTTGTGAAACTTATAACTTATAACAGTTATAAATATAACTGGATTTTTTTTTTTTTTTTTTACCTTCCTGCAAAGTATGAAAGCAACAATTGTTGTAATTGCTCTTGTTAGGATCTCAGATCTAATTTTACATATTAATTTTCCAATGCAGCTCTCAGCGTTTACAGGATTTACACCAGGATTTAATTGTACTAAAATACTTGTCTAAAGTTAACTTAAACCAAATCTTCCTGTCATGATAAGACAAGTTTTCATGTTAGACCATAGATGGAGTCAACCTGCAGAACCAATAATATAGAGATGAAAATAGCTGTTATGCGAAACAAAGCAAACGAAGGCACCATCCGCTGAGCATCCTGAACTTCCACATGAGGTTTTTACAGTGATAGTGGTAATGACCAACAATGGAAACCAAGGGATGTCTGTCTGCTTCTTTCAGTTAGGCCTCCCTCAAAACAGCTAAACATCCAGTGTCAGGTCTAGACAGGCCTCATCACCCACTTGTTCAACTTTCACATATGAGTTAGGTGCTAAATTTCCAGAAGAGGCACAGGATTACGACTACAGACTTTCCTGCTGTTGTGTTAATGTGCATCATGAAAATTATAGCAGCATTTGCTTCTGCTGCTAGGCTACATGTTTTTGTTAGGTCTTTGCCTCAAGGCTCTTCAATGTTTCATTAAACTGCTGAAGCTACTCTGTCAATCCCTCCATGAGGTTATTTTATCTTATTTGTGCTTAATTAGTAGTTTTTCCTTCCATTTCCTTTAGTTTTTTGGAGTTTATTACTTATGTTATTACTTATGTTTATGGTTTCTATTGTGATGAATTAGGCATGGTGAATTAATTAATTAATTAATTAATTATTCATTTATTTATTTATGTATGTACAGTATGTATGTATGTATTTATTTATTTAAAAATTGATTATTCTAGTGAATTAAAGAAAGGAGATGAGTCCAACCATTTTAGACTTTAGAGTGAAGAACGTATTCACAAGGTCTTAAAAGAAAGTCAACACATGTGAGATTACTAAAGAAGAGGCACTCCAATTCATCTAGGAATTCATGAAGTAATGTCTGAGTAACTGCAAAAAGCAAAAGCTAAAACTGTGAACATGAGCAGTTTTACAGATGCTTGAAGGGAGGGAGTAGTTAGCCCGGTAGACATCTCTGCAGCCCATCAGCTGATTCAGACTATTGACACTTTTATTGATTGTCAGGCTAGAGAATCAAGAGAAAACACCCAAATTCCTCTTAGAAACACCACAAGGATCCAGATTATATTATAGGAAGAGGGAATACTTCACTATAATCCAACCCTTTGTTTTCACAGAAACTATACCAGGATCTTCATTAATCATTTCAAACAAGTCAAGTTTATTTGTAAAGCACATTTAAAAACAACCTCAGTTGACCAAACAAAGACCGTCAGACTCATAGGAGAACACAGAGTTCCTTGGAGGGGGAAACAAAACTTGATCACAAAACAGCCAAAGTGTACGACATGGTTTGTTATTTTGTATTGTCTATCTATTTATTTCTTTTTGGCTATTCTTTAGCCGATAGCATGCACTGATTGTCCAGCAGTGTTGAGACAGACATTTCTGTAATTTCTGTTCTGAGGACACATCATGTGGTTTCCTTCAAGTGGAGAAATTATATGCCATTTACATTGTTACATGGCTACACATGAGCTTGGGGGTTGAATTGGGTTTTATTTGGATGATAATGCTTGTAGATACTTTTTTCTGAGTTTTCCCCCTTTTTGTTATGCTAATGTCAGGATTAATGCGTCTTAGCATGTCTAAAGACCTTCTCTGCTGCAGATATCTCATGCTGCCCCATGTACAGGGAGCTCTACTGATGAAGTTACTCATATTTTATTCTTTCTTTATAAGAGAAATATATATATACAAACCCCTATATTTGGGTACTTTGTGAAAAGGTTATGTCTCCCACACTGACATTTCTTATTGATATGAACATTTTCAAATAACAGTTGAGACTTCTCTCTTTCATCTATGGTCCATGACTGGATATGGAATGTCATGTGCTCATGGTATGAACTTTTTCTCGGCATCTTTCATCTACTTTAATAGACTTACATTAGATGATATGTCACACAAGGGCACCATGATGTAATATATTTATTATATGTTATTTTTTCTATCCCTACAACCCATGTGTGGAATTCAACAGCTATGAGTGATTCTCAAAAATAATGCCAAGAACAAAATAAATCACATGGTTAAAAACACAAACTATATCAGCCACTGCAAACTTCATCAGCTGCATCTCTGCACAACTGTCCTCCATCATGTTTAGGACAGCTGTAATAATGTGGTTTAAATGCACCGGGTCATTTATCTTTATATAGGTCTAATTCCTGCTCTGTGCCTTATGCACTGATTTAAGAAAATCATAAAAAATTATATTTCACCTCCACTTATCTTCAACACTGTGCCTTTCCATGATAATACATTTGAAGCTTCTCTTCTCCAGTTCAGGATCCTGTTGTTCACACCTGATTTAAGGGTGCAATTTCATGGCATTTGGTTACAACAGGCTTCTCATCTCTATGGTCTCCATGAAAGGGCACAGCTAACATGGGCTGTGTAACTCTGTGTAACCAAACAGCATATAGCTGTCAGGGTTTGGCTGTATGGATCCAAGGAGATGAGCACTTGGTGGATGATTAAAGAACACTTTATTCGGATTGAACAGAGGAATGTGCAGAGTTCGCTGGACGGCGGGCTGGAGCGGGCAGACAGGATTCCTTCGTGGCGCGGATGAGGTTCAGGTGCGTATCTTTGGAGAGAGATGGTACAGGTTAGGTTGGTTTAAACACAACAAGATCAGGATAAGGTGCGCGACTGGTTACCACGATGAGTAGTATAATCCAGCGATGACTGGAGGTCCGGGTGAGGTTTATATGGGGATGAGAATGATGACTTGATGTTCTCCAGCTGCACCGTCCAAACAGTGGTGATGATTGGCAATCCAAATATGGTCAGGAGGAAGCAGGGAGTGGTAATGAGCATGGGCCATGACAATAGCTGGTCTGTTGAGGAAAACTTTTAAAAAAGAAAACATAAAAGACATGTACTAATGATCAGCCGTAAGAAGAATACATGCAATAATATACCAGAATATAAAGGAAAATCCCTATTTTTCAGCTCACACTTTAAGCACTGTTCAAGGCTGACCTCATTCTGTTTAATTTAAAAATAAATCATTTTGACCAATGCCTTTTGCATTTCCCTCGGTATCTCCTTCTCTACAGTGGAAACACTGCAAATCCCTACAGCACCAAGCATAAAGGATGAAGCAGCTCAAAGTGGAGGGTTATTAGCACAATGTCTAAACCAAACAGGCATGAATATAAGGCTATTACGGTTTCCATAGGCCAATGACTATTAACCTGTCTACTGTAATTAAGCGCAACTTTGTGGGAAGGACACAGACATCAAGACAAGGAGGAATTACAGGACAAACGGTTGGGGTGTGACAAGAAACAGTGTGGTAAAAGTATTGTGGAATTTATACCAATCAGCTGTACAATGATAATGCTGTTTCAGTTCTTGCTAATTCAAACATGACTGATGGTTGGGTTACTCTAGTGTGCTGCAGTTATTAACATGGCAGGTGGATAATTTGCGGTGTTATATCTGGTTATGTGAAAGGTACATTTATCACTCTATTCAAAGGTGTAATCAGGGGTCAGTGTTGCATTTCAGTGCAGGTATCTGCAGCACAAAGAAGCAGCTGTGTCATGGGAAGGAAAAAAAATTGTAGGATTATTTAACAGATGGAATAAAGGTCCTTTTGTCAATAAGTTTTGCTTAATAAAAATACAGGTATAGCTAAAGATTTTGCCATATTTGTAAAATATACTTGCTCAAAGTTCAATCATATCCCAAGTTATGCAAAAATGAAAACAATTTCAATATGATATTAGTATGTATACAAAATAAAGACTATAACTACATAGTCAACTAGTTTTTATCTTGTATTTCCAATATTCCTTCCATGAATACTTTGAGTATTTATATATTCTGTTCTCTAGAAGACCAGGATGGTGCCATCCTATGTGATAATGCAACAGTTGACAGGAAGTGATGCATACGGAGGGACAACAAAGGCACCTTTGACTAACTTCTTGTTTGTTAGCATTGGGCAAACAATGTAAATATTGTTCTTTTAACTGTGTAAGAAAGGTTTAGATAACATCCTAGTGTCTACATAAGCCTTTCGTGTAAAGTGTTTAAACACATTTTTGGTCTGATCTTGGCCATATTTGGCAGGTGTAGCTGATTTATGGCCCTTTACTCCAACACAATCCAAACAGCTCTCAAGGACTGTTTTTTTTTTTTCTTCTTCTTCTTTTTTACCACCTTTCTCTTCAGATATGGTCATTTCTGGCTCTAAGCAGACCAATGAGGTATCTGCCAAATACGAAAGCAAAGGCTTCAAACTGGCAACCTGTCCTGGAGGTTTAGATGTTTCCTGCTGCAGCACACTAGAATCAAATTGATGGGTTGACATGCATGGGCAGAACTTGGCAACAAGCTGTTGAGGAAAGCCATTAATTTGAATTGAGTGTGTTGGATCAGGAAGACATCTAAAACCTGCAGGACTGTGGCCCTTGAAGACTGGAGCTGGCCACCCCTGGTCCATACGCTCTTGTTTCAATTCAGGGTTGCACTGGGCTGGAGTCTATCCCAGCAGTACTAGGCATGAGGAAGGGGTACATGCTGGGCAGGTTGCCAGTCCATCGCAGGGACATCAATCAAATTTACATTTTTATTTTCTTATTAACCACAACTAAGCAGTACTAAAACCTCTTACTACATCCTGACTTACTGCATCACCGTGTGGTGCAGCGCCTGCATGCTGTCCTGCCACAAACCCCTCCAACGCATTGCAAGAGAAGCTGAGAGCACCATCAGTATCTCTCTCCCTGTAGAGCATCTACAATACCCATTTCACCTTCACAGCCCTCTGCATCGCTGATGATCCCACCCATTAATCTCATAGCTTCTTCAGCCTGCTGCCATCAGGAAGGAGGCTGCAGAGTCTTAGGTCCAGGACCAGCAGACTGAGGGACAGCTTCATCCATCAGGCTGTCAGGAAGCTGTCACTTTACAACATGGTCTATTTTGTTCCACTGTAACCATTACTTTTCATCTATCCACTGGTCCTATTTATTTACCCACTTCTATTAGGTTGCTTGATTTTATCTGAAGTTGAGCTCATTCAAGTTTCATTCATTACATTATACAATCCCAGACAGTTCGAGTAGCACACTGAGCTCAGTTCGGTCAAGAAGATGAGTGATGGAGTGCTGCATCAGAAAACCCACATCACTGACTTAAACCAAACTGAGATCCTTTAAGATGAGCTTGAATACCAAGAAGAGTACGAAGCACCAAGGTAAAACAGATGTAAATTAGCAGTTATGCTAACTCTGTATACATTTACATTTTGTATTTTTTAAACTCATGTTCACAATATGTCCCTTTTAAAAAAAATAACTAATAAAATGATTTTAAACTCCTATAAGACTGCTGGAAAAGTTCCAAATATATATCCTCGCTTTATCATAGCCTGTTTGTAGAAGCTGTGGTCACACATCCTGGGGAGCTATTTGGAAGACAGTGATTTTGATGTGCTTTCCTCATCAATTATAAGTGATTTAAAGTTTGATTTGGGTAACAATGCTATCACAAAGTTGACACAAAGGCAAAAGAAAAGTCAAAATGATGTTACAAAATGGCTCAGGGAGACCAGTTTAAAACAGAAATCCCTTGTCCAATTATTTTCTTGTTTTTGCATTTTGTGCATCTATTTGAAGTGACAGCAGCAGAAATGGTCTATGCTGAGAGGTGTGCTGTGTAGTTTAATTTCAGAAGTAACTTTAAAGTCATACCTTTTATGCTAATACAGATCGACTCTATACATTTTTTTTTTGTTTGTTTTTTGTTTTTGCTCACACAATTTTATTCTAAATTTGAGTTATTCTTTACCCTCATTACTTTCTATTTTTGTACATGAGATTAGAAGCTTAGGGTTTGCACAAATCGATCTGTGTGAAGATGTCTAATGGAAAGTGTCAACATGTGATGAGTGAATGTCGACCTAATGCATTGCAGTGATGCCACCATATGATAACAAATGACTCTCGGCCATATGGATAGTCCATGACAGATCTCAAAATGCTGACCTGAGAACAGCCCCCTTCCATTAAAGAAATAATCACCAGATGCACAAGTAATATCTCTTACATTATTGATGTATTGATTTAGTTCCTTGAATTACAAATAAAGTCTGGGAGACACACTGTCCAGAAGATGAAAGATAACACACAGTAACAGCAACGGTAACAGAAGTCGCATCTCGTATCAGTGCATGATCTCCAGCCCATTAAACAACATTTGTTTAATGTGCTAAACTTTCTGAAGCAGCCAGATCAAATTGTGCCATTTCTGAGAAGTAAGTGCGTTTATCAGGTCAATCATTTGCCTCGGAAATGTGCCATTCTTCTTCTCAGACGTCAGCTATGACATAAAACAGAATTAAAAGCAGTAATGCTCATCTGGGTGCTTGCTTAGAGCAGAGGCTGTTTTAATCATTCTTTTATAGAAATTATTGCTTATATATATATATATATATATATATATATATATATATATACATACATACATACATACATACATACATACATATATATATAAACACAAAATTATTACATTAAAGTTAGGCTGAGACAAGGAGAGATTGGACAACGGTGAGCTTGAAGGACACTGTGATATTGTTGACGTTGCACCCTTTAACCAGACAGGAATACGTCTTTGTGTCGGGAACCTAATACTCCCAGTCCCAGCGGTGCATAGCCTTTATAATGGGGTTTATAATAGCCATGGGTGTAACCGCTGGTACATGTTAACCAAAAGCAACACACACACTCAGATTCATGCACATACCATCTCACAGGCAGGTGACGTGTCCTGTGTGTAAAACAATAAATCAGACCAAAAGAACTGAAATGTTTCTGCTTGATGAGAATCATCTCCATAAAATGTATTTTCCTCCAATATTTCTCGTCCTAACAACATCTGCGTATGTCGGCCTGTTGCAGAAAACAGAACCTTCCTATCCTGCCCACATTAAGGCATGGTGTCAGTCTAGCCAGCAACAGATCAGTGTGTCAAAAACTAAGGAGTTGAACTGAACCATAATCTGAACTAAACCAGATATGACATTAAAACCAGTTTCACTTGGAGGCCAACTTGCTGAACCTTTGGAAATTCTTAAATATCTTGGAATGGTTCTTGACTACCAACCAAGATTTTCTAAAAACACAGAGCATGTTTTTAAGAAATGTTCATATAGACTCGGTCTTCTTAGACGCTTAAGCTTCCTTGGAGTCAGTCCACAGATTTTAGAACTTGTATGTCTCACATATCCAGAGTGTTTTCACCTTTCATCTCCCTGCTTGGTTTGGTCACTTAAGCTGTGAGTGCAAAAACAAATTAAACAGGATTATGTTGATGGCAGGCAAAGTTCAGGGAAAACCCCAATTGCCTCTTGTGAATATACTGAAATGACAAAGAAAGCTAAGAGAATCATGGCAGATGGTGATCTCCATCTGTCCTGTCAGTTTGAGCTCCTGAAGTCAAGATGGAGATTTCGAGTTCCCCTGGCTAGAGGTCCCTTCAGAATGTCTTTTATACCAAATGCCATCGGCATTCTCAACTCAACAGTGACCAATCCACACAGGTTGACTTGATCTGCTGCAATTTTTCTTTTTACTTCTAAATGTTTACCTTTTAAGTGTTTTTGATGTATTTTTTTCTTGCATTTTGTGTTTTTATTGCACCTTTGTAGGACTATATCTTAGCGGTGTATGTAGCTGTTTTTGGGTGACAGATCTGTGCTTCCACAGTTTCTGTTCCTGATTTGCAGACTTGTTTTCCCAGATGAAATAGGATCATTACTTCAACCAAACAACTACAGCATTTTTAGGACATTACTAGTTATTGCACTGCAGGCAGTTACGTTCAGAGATCCTTGGTGATGTCCCTTCAGAGAATGAGTTATGGTCATAAACTGAGCAGTTAAAAACGGCCACAGTAAAGGCCGAAATGGAAGCAGATAAAATTGCTTTTGATTCTATTGACCATCCACTTAGACCTCAGTGGACTGAAAGCAATCAATGATCATATATATCTGTTAATATGATGGAAAACTGGAAATGTTACAGACTGCTGTATTCAGCAAAACTGACTGTCTGCTGAAGTTTGTCCTGAAGCTACTTTTCAGCCATGATCTGTACAATATGTCAGTATTGCCTGAGTTTCGAGGTTACAAGGAATTTCTTTTAAAATTCCATACATTTTCCAGATACATCAGTTGAATTTTGTGGGGATTTTTTTTTTTTGCCGTTTGAATCCAAACATTTCCTGAAGATGTTTTTGTTTTTGTTTTTTTTTGCTTTGTTTTTTTCCAATGAAAAAGAAATGAGTATACTTTTCCAACCCCTAGTGGTTGGAAAAGTAATTGGAAGTGAAATCCAAGAAGATAATGGTACACTATTATATATATATATATATATATATATATATATATATATATATATATATATATATATATATATATAATTTATTGGCATCTTTCAGTTACCAGAGTTTACTACATGATTTGTAAATATTTGTATAAATAGGTCCAATGTTGACAGTTTAGTTTAATTTAGTGACAAAACTAAATCCTTTGTTGTAAATACAAGGTGAAAATAACATAGAAGAAATTATTGAATTATTATTCAATCAGTTATTTAAATAGAATGCAAAACAGTAAAACACATTAAGATGCAAGATGATATGCAAATACAATATATATATATATATATATATATATATATATATATATAAATCTAAACATGTAAAATAACTGATGTAAAATGATTTGCTACCATGACTTTAAATTGGCTAAAGGCTAGAAATGAATTTTGATTTTCTTTCTGTTAAAGTTAAAAAAGAAGATTTTCCACACTGATAGCCTGCAAAGACTAAAGAAATGGAAAAATGTCCCACCGGTTCTCAGATCACTTCCTGTCCGCCAAAGAATTTTCTGCTGGTGTACGAAGCTCTGCATGGTTCTGGTCTAATATCTAATCTGCTGACACCATGAGCCACCAAGACTTCTAAGATCATCTGGGTCAAGTTTGCGTTCCATCATAAGAGCTCAAACTAAACAAGAAGGATCTGTGTTTTTTTATGCTCCTAATATCTGGAACAAACTACCAGAAAAACCTGACGCTTGTTCCAAATCTCAGTTCTTTAAATCTGGTCTGAAAACTGCACTTTTAATTAAGACAGAGAATTTTTATTTATACATATAATCTATTTACCTATTTTATCTATTTTTTAACCCTGTAATTCCGGGGATTCTCAGTCTGCCCGTCCTCCCTCTACCACATTAATCCATTTAGTCACCTCACTAAATGACCTTTTGCTTTACAAATCAGATACTCTACCATTTCTGTGAGGTGATTTTGACTTCACCTCACAGAAATGGTCACTTTTGACTTAACCATCAGTTCAAATTTGTAGTAATAAATATATATATTATGTGCTAAATCTGTATTCTGGTTAGCCTACATTAGATACATTTAACTCCAGAAAGGCCAAGACAAAATTTCCTCATTCAGTAACTTTTCCTTAAACTATGTGAATTTTTATTAAAACAAGTTTTTAGTATGAAAAGAACAGAAGACATATGAGCATTTCTACCTTTTTTGGCCACAGGTAGTCATTTAGACCGCACAGGATTTTGCTCTGTTCTATTTTTAGATTCCCTTTGTTCTGGATCAAATAATGTGGAAGTATTCTGTCAAGGGTGATATGCAAAGATGGATCTATACTGTATTTTACATACAGGGCTGTGCAGGAATAAATGTTCACATCATCAAGAAGGAATTTCAGGAAAAAATTATCTAATATCTATTAATGAAACCCCCTAATGTAAAACTAACTAAGAAAACGCCTCAGTTTTGTTTTTTTAATAAACCAGTTCAGTTCTCAGACTGCCTGCAATGGTGGGATTATCCACAGAAAGCTGTGTCCTGCAAAATCACAACCTGAAGCATACAGCTGGAGGGTAGGATCAAGTTACCAGCTTCCAGATGCAGGATCTACAATGTTATGGATCAACTGAAAGAGTTGTATACAATAGATTAGTCTGCCTTTCAACCAATAATTAAGTCAGATGTGTTGTTTTTACCACGCTTCTTGTGAATTTATAAACTTGTGGAATGGATACAGGCTCCCTCCAGAATGCAGAGCATCTACACTGGTACAATGGTCCACAACAGAAAATGTAGGTGATTTACAATAAAGATAAAAAAAAGGTCCAATTTCAATGCAACATAATCATTATATATGATAAAAAAAACTAAAATATGACATGCCTGTTTTATGCTATAATACTGCCATAAAATTCAACATTTCATTTTAACAATGACAAAAATGTGGAAATCCGCCCTTCCTTCTATTGAAGAAATTTAAAGGTTTATTTAAAAGTGCTGTCTTCTCTCTATTGATACTCTTTTTTTTTAAATGGCATTAAGTATTATGTTCTTTTCCCCTTCTTTATTTCATTCATATGAACACTGGTACAATGGTCCACAACAGAAAATGTAGGTGATTTACAATAAAGATAAAAAAAAAGCTCCAATTTCAATGCAACATAATCATTATATAAGATAAAAAAAAACTAAAATATGACATGCCTGTTTTATGCTATAATACTGCCATAAAATTCAACATTTCATTTTAACAATGACAAAAATGTGGAAATCCGCCCTTCCTTCTATTGAAGAAATTTAAAGGTTTATTTAAAAGTGCTGTCTTCTCTCTATTGATACTCTTTTTTTTTAAATGGCATTAAGTATTATGTTCTTTTCCCCTTCTTTATTTCATTCATATATTGCTTTTCCTTTGTTAAATTTTTATTGAACTCAGTATTAAGAATTCATCACACAATTACTCTGTGGGATGTGATGTAACAGACATGAGTTGGAGCTCCATCTAGACCACTGATCACCAATTCCAGACCTCCTGGGCCAGTGTACTGCAGGTCTTAGATGTTTCCCTAATGAAACAAACCATTAAGTCATCAAGAGGCTTGTACAGAACTTGACTGTTTAAAAACAAGTGCAGAAACATCTAAATCAGGGCTACTCAATTCGGTCCTACGAGGGCCACAATCCAGCAGGTTTTTCATGTATCCCTGCACCAACACACCTGAGTCAAATTAGGTGGCTCTAACAGCCAATCAGGTTCTACACAATAACTCATTAATTTGACTCAGGTGTGTTGGTGCAGGGATACATGGAAAACCTGCTGGATTGCGGCCCTTGTAGGACTGAATTGAGTAGCCCTGGTCTAAATCCTGCAGGACACTGGAGCTTGTAATTACTGATCTAACACATCATCCTCTACTTAACTGTACAACCAGTTAGTTTTCAGTTATTTTTACTATGTGATTAGGATTAGAAATTAAAACTAGGCTACACATGGTTAGGGTAAAAAATATAAAAAAAAAAAAAAAGCCTGAAACATGTTTGTGTTCTTTGATATCTTCTCACATTCATTTTCAGTTTTTGTTACACTGCTAAAATTTTCCAACAAGCACCAATATTGCCATTCCACATTCTGCTTCAGTTAGTTTTTCACTGGGGTGAAACCTCAAGGGATTAAGAGTTCACAGACTGGACAGGTAAAACTTAACCAGAGCTAATAAAGTTGGCAGCCCAGATGGAGGCACAAGCATAAACTACATGTGAAGCAAGTTAAATGGCTTTTTAGCTTTCAGGCAAGCCATTTTTGTTATGGGCAGATTCTTTGAATTTAATGTGCAAGTCTTCGCAATATATCTATGGGTGGCCACTGGCTTGATGCCTTTTCATCCTCAGTCGATCTGCAGTATATGTTACAGACTTTTACCAATTTGCATCATACTTTGTGTATAGCTGGAGAGCAGTATAAACCACAGCCATGCCAATATCTGTTTAGAAAGTAACTTTGTCACTATGTGGCCTAATGTATTGCATTGGTCTCTCATTTGGTCATTGTATTTTGGTGTTTCATCTTTGCTTTGCTTTATTTTTTCCTCTTGTTATTTGTATTCTCATTTTACCATCATACTCCCACATCACACCTTGTTTATCTCTTCTATACTACTTTAATTAGTCAATATTTAAGTAGAAGGCATCTAACAATACCAAGTAATAAGGTGGCTGTTGAAGACCATAAACTTCCACATCAGTATGAAAGGATTCTTATAAAAATCCTCTCACATAAAATAACTGGATAGTGATAACCTGCCCAATGCTGGAGCTTGATTAGAGGTATAGTGAGGAGATTTCAGTCAATACAGAAGAACGCTAAGGCAAAGCCCAATTAAATGCACGGCCCCATTATATAGGAGCTGATTGCATCTGCAGCACAGCTCTGCACTCGACAAAGGCAGCAGTGATCAATAGAAGGCCTCTCAAAAGGACAGGCTTAAGATTGGAGATTTTTGAGGAAAGAAAAAGAAGACAGAAGAAATCCTTTAATTAGCTTTGAGCTATACTCCTCAGTTAGGTTGGGGATTTATAGATCCGGAGAACTGTCAAAAAAGAAATGATGAGCAATATTCTGATAAATGTGGCTTATTAAATTGCATTTACTTGTGTGAACACGATAATGTGTAGACAACAACGTCACACCTGCATCAACGGGATCATTTCCTGCCACCTCAAAATGAATGCACCAGTGATTCGTTTACTGCTCAATAAAATGGACCAGATATACTTTAAATGTGTCAGTTCTACAACAGACATTTTTATTTTTGGATCGCAATTTCATGCACTGCTGGTTTGTCCTTGATTATGACCCTTTGGCCCACTGTTGGAGCTGATATTCCTCTCCGCAGTGTTTTGGTGTCTCTGAAGTGCTCTAACAAGATATTTGTGCAAAGGGGAGTGATGCTTTACTCGGGTAACATAATACAGAGCAACATGTTGGTGGAGGTAGTGGAGGTACTGCTCTCATTAATCTGTGTGATGTTTTATCTCAACACTTGTTGGTGCATGTAATTTATAGGCAATTAGAGCATGGAGTTAATTACATACCATCTTTAATTGCATTAAAGTTCATGAGAGGCATTACTTTCCATGTGTTGTATATGGTGATACCAGTTGCAAACTAAACACAAAACAATTTAGGTAGAGAGGTAGTCTTTCAAGAAAAAGAGTCTGTCAGGATTTTATTTTATTTTATTTTATGTATTTCAGTTAATTTTCTTTCTCTTTTAATTGTATCGTGTATTATTTTATTATTCTTTAAAGCTTTTAAAATACAAAGCTTTGCAGAAATTGCAAGCTTTTGAATAGATTAGCTTTTTAATTATCATTTTCCTTGACATTTTATGTCATTCTGTCACTCTGTATTAAATCCACTAAATTATTAGCTTGGAAAAATATCCCCTCCTTGTTAGACATAATAGAGTGTTGGACTGAACAGAAAAGGACATTTCTTCTTCTCATTGCAAGCTGGTGTCCTCCCTCAGTGCTGTCAAGACTGATTTCTTTTACAGTGTCTTCAGGACTTTTCACAGATCCACCCTATCAACTTTTCCTCCTTCATTTCCTCCCTTATCAACATGGCCAAAGTGCCTTTTTCCTTTGACCTTGAATCAGTCTGCTTCTCTGTGCTAGTAGGAAAAGGGAGAAAAGAAATGAGGTAAACTGCTGGAACTGACTCTGTCTGTGGCGGACAGTTTTACTTGTCCAGATGGTTGTATTTTTCTGTTTGCTGGAGCCTTCACTATATGTCCATCATACTTTACAATGTCCTCACAATTAAAGACAAACAATATTTTTAAAGAAACAACAGACAGAATGACATTAAAATTATCATTTCCAGTTATTTAAGAAAATTTCTCTATAAGACATACAGTCTTATTCTGCTATTACTCATTTCTTCATATTTTGTTGTTTAAAGTGTCTTAACCTTTGGGTAGAACATCAGCTAGTAACCTAGTAAGCATTCACTAATAAAATAAATGAGAAAAGATCAGATGAATTTCCACAGAGTAATTTCAAGGGAATAAAGGAAACTGTGCAGCTTCACCAGCTGGTGGCAGTGCAGACTACCTTGCCAGTGGTAATACAGTAGAAGAAGTAGTTGAACAGGGAAACAAACTTGTAAAAAGAAAAAAAAGAAAAAAAAGAAAAAAAATGAGATGGACATCCACAAGAAGGAAAAGGAAAGAGAGCTCTTCTTCTAATCTCTGGGAATATTTGGGATATTTTAGTCATGTCTGAGGAAAGTGTTCTGGTTTTACCGTTTACTGGTTCAGAACAGAAACAGCCAGTGAATCACATCATTTTAAACTTAGCAGAATAGACATGGAGTCTGTTCCAGACAGGATGTTCAACTCCTTTTAAACTGGGTTAACTGGGAAACTCTGGGTTAACGTATTCTGAATTCACTCTTGAATTTTCGGTTCCACAACAGCAGCAGTGAGTTGATGTCTTTACCCAGAGTTAGGAATTACAATAAAAAGCCATCATCACTGGAGCTCCGATACCTGGATTCACCATGGCAACCACGGACAAAAACCTATAATCCAAGTGGAACAAGGGGTTCTTATTGAAGTATATGGACAATACAGAGAGGTAATTTGTAAAGAATAGAAGACTGCTGCTGCTAAGAAGAGAGAAACATTATGGAAGAAAATTCCACTTGTTGATAGACTAAATAAATATTCATTGGCTGTTTCTACATCTAGTGATTTTAACCCCCAACAAATGCTGTTTTAACTCACTTAATACATGTCCTCTCACGTAATATCCTGATATAATAAGATTAATCTCCTTTATCACAGGAGGAGGATGAGGATAACGAGACACCATCTGTTGGGATACAGAGAGGCCAACAGTAGATCTCTATTCACAACATTTTATGGAATTATGATTTCAGATGTAAGAGGATACATCTGAAATCATGACTCAACATACTGTTATTTTTTTTAACTGTTCTGTGTTGCCAATGTTATAAAGAAGGGTCACATTTCCAGAAGCAATTTCAAAAGTATCATAACACAGAGTAGCAGTCTTACTATGATGACGTCTCATGTCCACGGTGTGTCACGTTGGATATGTACCAACGGAAAACTGAGCTGAGTGCAATGCAGCACCGTGCCATGAGATATTAATCAGGAAATGATAACACGTGTCTGAGTTCTGAAAAATCTCCTCCCTACATAAATAATTGTATATTAATTCAGCTTCTAAATCTCTGGAATAACGTTGGTACAGACACCCTATGTCTGCCTCAGGTGAGAGGAGACGGGTAGAAACTCAGGGTTTCTTTATGGTGAACCTGTCAGTAAGGAGGTTCACTTCACATAGTCAGTTACCATGGTAACTCTGGGTAAAGCTGGATATTCACTCATACAGCATCTACATAAGGTCGGTTACAGCGTCACTTCTGTATGGTCCGCATAGGTCCACGGAGGCTTGACGCACACCTTATCCAGACCTGATGTGCACCCCTGCTTGCAGCATGGTTATGCGGTAGTACTCCCTTGGGATTGGTCAGTTTTTGATTATGTGTTTCCAGATTTATGGAGGTTCTTGCAGTATTTGTGTGGTTACCGTGGAAGACAAACGGCAATACGTCACCGTAACCATATGCTTGAGAGAGACTGAGCACATTTTACTGGCGACAGCTGCACCTACCCTACCTAAGGCAGACACCAAGCGAGTATAAAATCAGCTTAAAATTTACCTCACTTTCTGAAACATAAAACCCTCAACTTAACAGTTTCCCTCAACTCGGGTTAACATACTCAGAGTTTTAACATACCTGCTTTCTAAATGAAAAGCCCCCGGAAACCAATTCAAATCACCATTACACTTAGGGACACTATTGGCGTTATTGAATTAAAAAAAAAAAAAAAAAAAAGCTGATTCCACTCAGTGTGAAAACTCTGCTGCCTTTATGCTGCATGCACTGGCAACTGGGAATTCTTGTGGCTTCACCTCTGAGCAGGAAAAAATGTAAGAAAATACCAAAATAATTCATATGTCCAAGTGGGTTACTCAGAAAAGGTTTCTTCAAATGCCAGCTAATGAAAAGGATGTAATTTGGAGTAACAGCCTTCCACTTCCAAAGCACATTCAAGCATTACTTGACTGGACTGAATTGGTGCATTTACAACCTCTAATTACAATATTTAGTAATACATAGAGAGGCAGCGAGATATCTGACATATTGTGCTACGACATGTCCTACATCACATCCTATTTTGGGTCAGTAGAAAGTCTGTTTGCTCTCACACTGCAAGCGAACCACAACAGGGCTCACACAAATGAACCAAGACCACCCAGTTTACAAGCAGATCAAAGTTCGCTTTCTTGATCCACACCAAAGTGTTAATGCACTTTCACACAACTGCAAACAAACCATATTAAGTCAGCATTCAAAAGACATGACCTGATTTTTAGACTAAGATTGAACTGTTTGACCTGAGTATAAAAGTAAAGATTATATTCATAGATTTCTAGTAGTTTGGGTTTTAACAATATTATCTTGATCACCTTTAACATGGCTTATGTTATGAAAACCCTTTCATGTTATTTGATTGAAGCCCACGGCGGGTACTGGCTAACAAAGCAAGAATGTTTTATATTGCTAAGTGACCAAAAGTTCTTAGTCGTAACCAAAGAACTGTTTTCTTTAGACTCAGTTTATGGGACTTCAGATTGATTTTAGGGTAAACATGTTTGAAGAAGGCAGGCAGAACTTTCTGGATAGCAAGAAATGAGACAGTCTAAAGTTCAAAAGCAAAGTTTTAAACCTTGCAACATCTCGGTCTGAAATGTTGGGCTTTGTTTTCATGATCACGACAGAAATGTTCCTATCAGATCAGAAACTTAGCTCAGCACAAAGTAAAGACCTACTGAGTCCCACACTTGGATTGCTGTTGATAAAATCCTCACAGAAGTTAATCATGGAGTCATTCACACATGTTTTCTGATGCTTTATCTGGTTTTTGGGATGATGCCAGTTTTATATCTTGTCATGCATGAAAAGTTTCAAACAACTGAACACTGCGTAATACCCTGAAGGAACGTTGACTTTCACTGTTTCTTCACTCCAGCCAATCTGCAAGTAGCTTTTGTAAAAAGTAACACTTTCCAGATAATGCAAGCAGTCACAGTAGCTTTTAGTTTTTACTTTAGGTTTTTTCCAAAGATTGTTGTGGAAAAGATGGACTCTGTTGATATGTGAAGTCTCCAGTTCATCATTTTTTGCCTTCTGCCTTTGTTTCGTGTATTTTTCTGCTGTGTGGGTAATTATTTATTTTATCTTATTTATCTGCAACTCTTTCTTAATACATCTAATGTGATTTCCCCTGCTCCTCCACAGACAGTTAGTTAGCTAACTATGACTCTGCAAAATTGATTAAATAAATGAGAAGTTTAAAAACATCTTTATTAAAAAAAGATAAATAAATGATAAATAGGTGTAAAGCCAACCAATTTGTTTTTAAAGGTGTGTTCCTGTGTTTCTATGCAGATAAAGCAAGTTTTGCAAATTAAAAATGAAAAATTCTAATATGTTTCCAACTTACTACAGTATATATGGACTAGAGTTTGTTTTTTGTTTGTTTTCATGTTTTTCCAATTATCATATCTCACACTACAAAACTAATTGGAATAACCTGTCCTCTTTTAGCAGGAAATGGGACTGACACCAATTTAAATGTTCAAAATTAGTGTTAAAAAGTCTGACATAGTTAATGGAAGATGTAAGCTGTTTCCATAGATATGGAGAAAGTAAATAGCAACCAATCTGCTTAGAGAAGCAATCGTCTTATTTCCCATCAATCTAGAAAGTGTTTCATCCTATTTGGAGTCCATTATTTGATGGCCAATCCTCCCAGGAGTGAACATCCCAGTAAGTTCAACCCAAGCTCAGATTGGGCAATACTCAGAGACACTGCAAAAAAGCCAAAAGCTACACTTCATTCTGTCCAGGCCTCAGTTTGCATGTTAAATTTTAAAGTTTATGACAGTAAAATTAGAAAAAGACTGAAGATGTTTGTGTTATTTGGAGTGGCTGCAAGAAAAAAAAAACTCTTCTCTTTAAATAGAACACAGCACAACATCTTAAGTTTGCAAAGTTGTACCTAAACAAACTGCAAGACTTCTGGAAGAATGTCCTTTGGACGGACCAGACCAAAGTGGAAATGTTTGCTTATAGTGCACAGCAGCATGTGTGGAGAAAACTAAACTCAGCACCTTGTACCTGCTGCATGGCAGTGGCCGTAGGGTTGCCATGCCTGGAAAAAACAGCTGATAAAAAGCACATAATAGCAGTCAGATGACGCATCTCAGGAAGACGACAGACACCAGTCAAAACATGTCAAGGTAAAAAAGAACATCTACTTTCCGAACTTTGTCTGAAAGAAGAAACAGTGTGTTACGACCCCTCGATAGTCTAGGGGCAAGAGGGGTAGCAGCAAAACAAGCTCGGAGACAGATACTGAAAGTACAACGAGTTTATTTACAATGATAAATAAAAGAATACAAAAAAAAGTAGGGGCGCCCGTATTAAAGTCAACAAAAAGAAAAGAAAGGCACCTCAACAGTATCCGTTTCACAACAACTCCAAGCATAAAAATATAACCCGTTAAACAGATAAAACAGAAACCAACTTAAAGTGTCCTGACAACAGGTAAAGCCCAAAGTGACAGCTTAACAACAAACGGAAACCAAATGCACTTAAACTCACAAACAAAGTCGTCAAATCAGTCCTGCCATACAAACACAAATAACAATACTTAATCCCCCACTGGGTAACAATGTAAGCAAATGCTCACACAGTGCAGTCACAGAGCACAGAAGGCAAGTGGCGAGCTGTGCTGTATTCACACACAGCTGTCCCTGCTGAAGGTATTACCAGCCTTATATAGCTGGGCAGATTTCCGGGTTGGCTGGCCTGTGAAGGAGCGGAGGAGGAGGGAGGGAGCAAAGCTGAAGGATCCCCGGCCAATCACCTGCAAATATTGGCACATTCATATTTACATACAGCTGACAGGCCTGGGCTGAAACACAATGAAATAAATCTGAAGCAACCTGGTAAAAAAAGAGTGAACCAAAACACCTTCAAACATATAATCGATTGATTATGTCATACATCATACATACATGATTACATCAGGTTATTACATGAGGTGCTGAATCATGGGATGGGCTTTCTTTATTCATCCATTTTTGTTTGATTAATAATGAAACAGTGTAACACATGAATTGTTCATTGGAGGATGAACTTATCCAATGTTAGGACCAGTTGATATATATATATATATATATATATATATATATATATATATATATATATATATATATATTATTTTTCTTCCTGAATACATCATAAAACTAAAAAAAAAAGAAGGTGTACTTTTTACACATGACACATGACAGTACAGTGAAATTAGTAATGTAATAGAAATGCCATTGTACCAGGTAATATGAGGTAATACATTAAAACAGTTTGAATTAGTTATGTAACAGTCAAATTTATGTTGAGTTGATTGTTATTTTAAATACATCAGCAGGGAATTAGGTTTTAACCTTCAAGCAGACTTTTAATTGTAAGCATTAAATCCTGAACCAGGCAGCCACTCCTATATTTGTGTCTCTTAGTGGAAATCATTGTTGTGTGGTTGACTCTTGCACACTTTATTCCCCACTGAGGGCAAACTAGGATGTAAAAATGTCCTGGGAATTTGTTCCCTCTCAGCCCATTTCCTGCACAAAGCATTAATCATTTGTTGTGGGCCTTGGAGGACTTATAATGAACCATCAAAATACATTTTTTTCAGAATTAGAAACACCTGTTTAGCTCTTGACAAGTAAACTCTTGAGCCCTTCAAAAGGATTAATGTAAGAATCCTAAACCTAGCAAACGTACAAGCATGTTTTAGGGGGTTTGGAACCACCTTAAAATGTTCTTAAGCCCACCTAGAAAATCCTGAAAACATTTATTCAATTATTGGTTTTAATTATTGCAGTGTTAGTGATAATTTGAGCTGTGTTCAGCAATGTCTAGAACACAGGACAGTGACGTTTTCTATCTGAATTCTCAGCACCCAAATCTAGTCTGTTCATTACCCCAGCACTGCAGCTGCATATCATACCGTGAGTCCATGATCGAAATGGTTACACAGGGACAGTTTTAAAAGATGAAAGCAGTTGTCACTAACTCTTGATTTGTCCTCCTGATAATGCTATGTTTTGTTATTGTTTTGTTAGCTGTGAAAACAGAGAGAGACCAGTTTGTTCTCTAGCTGTTATCAATGAAAAAGAAAAAAAATATATTAATATGAATCACTCCATCACCTGTATACACAATTTTGTAAGTCATCTTCTGAGGCCCCCACCAGATAATCCTAAAGACAACCATGCATATGGGATTTAAATGTTAAAAGATAAATGGTACTATAAAAAATGGGTTTACCAGTTGTATAAACATGGAACAAGAGGGTACTGCACTACTATAAAAATCCTTTTACAGACCATTTGAATTAAATTGGAAGCTATTTTAACGGAATAATGGAAGGAAAATGGTAAATACACATACAAGCATGCAACCTGGTAAGTTTTAAACCTGTACATTTTTGTTTTTATTGTTGCAGAAGCTTCATCTGGGCTGTGGACGCTGCTCTGGCTGGCTTACGCTCATCTCTGCCATCTGTTTCATATCACTGGTGCTAGTGCTGCCAGCATTTTCATTGCCATCTTTACTCCTGGAGATGGAAACAGCAGCAGCATAGAGGAAAAGTTTGTAAGTGTTAAGGCACTTGAGCATCTTCTTGTTTTACTCCTATCCCTTAACTTTTGAGGGTTGTAGCTTGTTTTCGAACCATACTTTCTTAAGCATTCCTATTCTTTCCAATATAAGTTCTGTTCTGGAGTTTCTGACTTACTGACAGCAGAATGAGGCTAGGACAAAATCACATGGAATTGTTTACTGCTTATAAAGTAGAGCACAAGTGTCAGACTCTGGTCCTTGAAGGCCTGGATTCTGCAGGGTTTTGCTGTTTCCCTGCTCCAACACACCTGACTGAAATTGATGGGTCATTGTGAAGACAACCCTGAAAAAGTGACATATAAACCCAACTGGTACACTTGTTGGACCTTTGGTATAGTTTGTTTTATTCTCCCACAATATTCCTCAAAGTAACATGGAATTACTTTAATACAAATAACAGCACTTAACACATGCAGTCTGCTTTTGTGACATAAGTCATTTTTCCAAAACAACCCTAAAGGTCATTTGACCATACAGACAATAATAAAAAATGTATATATATATATATATATATATATATATATATGAGTCATTTTCTCACCCTAAATAAAAAAATGTTGTGAAAACACAACCAGAGTGTGAAAAATTGTCATATGTTATAAGGACGTGTCTTCAAGGCTAGCAGTAAATTGGTATCCACTATAGTCACAAGAGCATTGTAAATTAATTAGTTTTTAGCCCAAACTATGAACATTTTCTAACCTTTACAAAGTTATTGCTTTCCATCTAGTTCTAAAAGCTAGCAGGAATGGGGGAAATTATTTTAGTATTGTTACTGATTGAACATGAGCCATAAGTTAAATTCAGGGTCACCTCACCTCCAACGACCCCCGGAGCATGTGGATGGGCATAAAGTGCATCACAGACTACAACACCAAGGATGCACAATGTCCAAAGGACCCCTCCCTGCCAGACGAACTAAACAGGTTTTACGCTCGCTTTGAGGACCCTGACTCCCCCCCTCCCTGCAATAGACTAACACCACCACCTGGTGACACGCCCCTCTGTGTGTCCACTGCTGATGTGAAGAAGACTCTTAAAGGAATCAACCCCCGCAAAGCTGCTGGCCCAGACAACATCCCAGGGCGTGTACTAAAAGACTGCGCACACCAGCTGGCTGAGGTGCTGACGGACATCTTCAACACCTCACTGTCGCTGGCATCCATTCCCACCTGTCTAAAGACTGCAACCATTGTCCCCGTCCCAAAGTGTCCCACAGTGACATGCCTGAATGACTACCGACCCATAGCCCTGACCCCGGTAGTCATGAAGTGCTTCGAGAGGCTGGTTATGGCCCACATCAAAGATTCCATCAACGTCACCGTGGACCCACATCAGTATGCATACAGAAAGAACCGCTCCACTGATGACGCCATCTCATCAGTGGTCCACACAACCCTCACCCACCTGGAGAGCAGAAACTCATACGCCCGCCTGCTCTTCCTGGACTTCTCCTCTGCCTTCAACACCATCATCCCACAGACACTGGTCCAGAAGCTCTCCACCCTTGGTCTGAGTAACACACTGGGGAACTGGGTCCTGGACTTTCTGACCAACAGACCTCAGACTGTCAGGATCCATAACTCCACCTCCTCCTCCATCACCCTCAGCACTGGCTCTCCTCAGGGCTGTGTGCTGAGCCCCCTCCTGTTCACTCTGCTGACATATGACTGCTCGGCGAGACATCCCAGCTGTCATATAGTGAAGTTTGCAGATGATACAGCGGTTGTGGGACGCATCAACAACAACGATGAGTCGGAATACAGAGAGGAGGTGGAACACCTGGTGCAGTGGTGCAGAGAAAACAACCTCTGCATCAATGTGAAGAAGACCAAGGAGATGGTGGTGGACTTCAGGAAGGATAAGCGCCCTACTCCTCCCCTGCACATCGGAGGAGTAGCTGTGGAGGTGGTCTCCAGCTACAGGTACCTGGGTGTGCACATAACCGAGGACCTCACCTGGAACACCAACACTTCCCAGCTGGTCAGGAAAGCACACCAGCGCCTCTACTTCCTTAGGAAGCTGCGGCGAGCCGGACTAGGGAGCGCTGTCCTGAGGAGCTTCTACCGCTGCGCGGTGGAGAGCGTCCTCTGCACCTGCATCACTGTGTGGCACGGCAACTGCACCGCCGCTGAGAGGAGGGCTCTGCAGAGGGTGGTAAAGGCTGCACAGAGGATTATGGGGAGCAGCCTTCCCACCACCTCAGACCTCTACACAGCACGATGCAGGGGGAGGGCCCTCCGCATCATGAAGGACTCCACCCATCCAGCACATGGACTTTTCCAACCCCTCCCCTCAGGCAGGCGGCTGAGATGCATAAGGAGCAAGACCACCAGGTTCAGGAACAGCTTCTTCCCTGAAGCTGTCAGACTGCTGAACTCTTGCCATGCCCTGTAGACCCCACCCTACTTCCCCACCTCTGAACACCAGCCCAAACCCTGCTGCCCTGCCCCCACCCCCCCATCCCCACCCCAACTGAATCCACCCTCCCACCCCACCCCACCCCCCCTCCGACAAACAGACCTGCACTGCAAACACTTTACTCCCCCCAGGGGAGTTCCTGTCCACATGTTTACATGTTTACCTGCTGTCCATATAAGTGCAATATCACTAATATTAATATCAGAAGTGTTATACTTTGGACTACCACTACCTCATGCACATACATACTTGCACATATTTATCTAGGCTGCACATGCAAACTGGGCTCTTTAGTGTTTACTGTTATTTTTATTTAAAAAATTTTGCTGTTTATATTCTATTGTATTTAGCTTATATTCTATTTATATTTAGCCTATATTTCTATTTTTCTTCATGTCTTATTTTATTTCACTTATTGCCCTCCTTCTTATGGCTCAAACCGGGACCTCAGTTCTAATTTCGTACCATAAACATGTAAATGTGAGCTGGTATGACAATAAAGTTCCTTGAATCCTTGAATCCTTGAATCCTTGAAATAACAGTTATCATATCTGGAAGTCAAACTATTGTCCCATGTGAAACTGATACAATCACAACATCCACCATTTTCATTTTTTAAGGGCTCATTTATGCTCCTTTTAGGCACAAAAATTCATACTTCTGTTTCAAATGTTTTCAAACATCACAACACACATATTCCCCATCTCTTACATTAGCATGGTTGTTGCAAAATATATCCACCAGAGGGCATTGGAGAGTTCATGGTTCACCTTTGAGTTTGGAAGTCAGTTTCAGACATTTGCGAACATGCCAGCAGTGGAGATCATTCTCAGAGAGAGACATGAAAAATGGCAGCAAAATAAAAAGCAGTAGTCTGTGTAGCCATTAAACACAAAGCAACCACAGCTCTATCTTCTTCTTTTCATTCTTCTTATTTTTCTTCGTTCCCTACACTGGACTCCCTAGAGCTATACTGTGCAACACTGCCCTCGTGGTTTCCGGTGGTATTGCTCAGTTTGCTACATTGAGCCATGCATTCACAAGCTCTGCGGAAACAAACTCAAATGAGCATAAAAAGAAGGCTCTGTCGCATGCATATGTGTATTTAGCATAGAGCATAAATGGGCCTTAAAGGGATTTGTTAAAGGAAACACTTCTGAATGACAAATGAATCAAAATGCACTCCTGCCACCTGTAGGGTACTTCATATGTAAGATTAGGGCTGGGTGATATGACATGTAGTTAATATTGCTATATTTTTTGGCTTCAGGATATATATTGCAGTGTTTGAAATCTCCTCTGTAACACTGTGTAAATGCTGAATCCATAAAAAAACACCAGTAGGATGTGAGTAACCCTGTTAAAAAGGAAAAAATCACAATGAAGTTAAATTTAGCAAATTTAGTACTTGCACTAATAAGCTTTTAAGTATAAACCAGTGTATCCCTTAATTTTATATTAGAGGGGCATAGTGACCACCCACAACACTGGTGCCACACCTTGCAGATAGTTTATTTTATTTTCTATCATTACTCAATCATTATTTTACATTGTTATCCTGTTATTATTTTATTTTATTATTATTCAGGTTATTTTAATTTTGTACTAGGTTACAACAGAATTAATTTAAGGTTCTCTCTAGAACACATTTTACTTTGTCCTTTTATAAAACACACACACATATGAGCTTCTCTCCCACCAACGGACAGAGTGCATGTCAGAAATGTTGCGTCAGCCACATGAAAAACAGAGCAAAATATCTGCATTTTAAAGCTCCTGTGATAGAAAAGCTTGCTTTTCTGCTAGGAGCAGCCAGAGTAATAAGAACTGCCTGTTTATCAGGGGAATGCACACGGCTGAACAATCAGAATCTCCTCATCATTTCAGACATTTCTGAGACTTAAACTGGATGTCTCACATTCAGCTTCCATCTCATCTCCATGTCTCCGTGCTTCTTTCCTGCCTCCTGACTGAAAAAACAAGAAAATCACATGTAGACAGCGTAAAACCCTGCCACGACAATTTGTAGTTGATCTTCGCAACCATTTCATATATTTCACATCACACAACTCAAGTATATTCAATATATCGTCCACCCCTATGAAAGGGTATGAACAAATGACCTATTTGGTTGTTTTAATTTAAGGACTTCTTGGATTTTGCCTGAGGAAATTTACACACTCGCAGTTCTGGCTTCTGAACCAAAGAAGAAATGTTGACCGGGTTGCCATGGCTTTGGCCTGGTAGTTTTGTTTACTAGTTTCACATTAATGCGAAACCTTTGAAATGTACAAAGGAGTCCATAAAAGTGTCAGAACTTTTTGTGCTTCAAACACAAAAAAAAAAAGAAAAGCTGTGAGAAAACAGTGCCTCAAACGTCTGTTTCAAACTGTAATGAGCACCAGAGCTCCCACTTTGGATGTGTCCAGAGTTTGTTTGTTTAAATGAACCACAGCAACAGATCAATCACACCAGAGTTTATTCTATCCAAACTAAACCTGTAAAATACGAATGCTCCAATATGCCTTAACAAGACTGTAGTTTCCTCTTTATCACTGGAAAATGTAATTATTTTTCTGAAGCACCACACTAGTAGCAAACCTTGATCCTTCTCATTCTGTGAGGTCTTTATGGCCTTTCCAATCCTCTCCTCTCTGAGTTTGTGTCTTTTGTCAAATGCTACTCATTAGTCTTTGCATCTATAGGCTCAAAGACTTGCCATTTATTTATACCTTCACCTGGTGGCGGTAACACGACTCAGCCAACAAATCTTCTTTGGCCTCTATTCTTGCCCTTTTTTCAAAAGCTATTTGTCTCAACAATCAGACCGCCAGACAACACATCCTGTCAGTGGAAACGCACCGCTGAGTGATGTGCTTCTAAAAACGTCTAGGCCACAGTATGTACTATAATTCATCAGTGAAATGTTGCATCTACTGAGGCATAAAGCTGTGTGATGACGATGTATTTAATGTACACCAGAAAACAAAAATAAGAGCAGATTAGAGAGTAAAAACTTCACAGGGAAATGAGAAGTCGCCATCACCATTATGATATTCAGCAGAAGCAGCATGAACTGTACAGGCAACAATTTGTCATCAATCATGTTTGCAAGCACAAATCACAGAGAGAGATATTACCTGGAGAGTTTTTGTTCCCTTCATCTATCTTCTACACGGCTTCAATTAAACACTTAATTTTTATTCTGTAAAGAGAAGCATGAGCAAGCCTGACATCAAATAACTTGCATTTTCCCACAAAATTAAACTTTTTAACGGTAAAGCCACCAAAAATATATGTAATTTATCATGAAGTGAGTTTCATCATTTGTCTTTATTAGTTCTTGGTTTGTTGTTTTAACAGACTTAAACTATGTAAAACAAGTGGTTTGATAAAAATGATTAGCAATTTAAAATGACAAGTAGCTACATGTTTAGCTACAGCTGTAAGCTACAAATGAACTATTTTCCCCCATTGAGTCATTGTGCATTAGCTTTACTAGCATACATTTAATTTACTTACTAAGTTCTATTTCTTTTAAATCATTTATCCCATCATACAACATCCCATGTGTGTTAGGCACAATTTAATGAATGGAAACAAAGAACAACTCAGTTATGAATTGTGAAAATATACATTGATGGGTCTTAGGTAAATAATCTGGGTGGCAGCATGGGCTACACTGCCACAGGTTTAATATTTCTTTATTTGTTATTCATCTTAAAATCTGATTAGCAGAAGTCTTTTACTTTTTTTCATTTTTTGGTTCCCTTTATATTTCTTATTAACATCACCTAAATGTAAATCAAACTCCAAACAAATCTAGAAACCTTGAGGTGTAAGATTTTTAACAAAACGAACTTGTAGGTGCTTTACTGTCCCTCTCTGCTGTGCTTCAGTACTTTCTCCAAAGCTCCTCCCCACAGAGAATCACAACAGCAGAAGACTTTAATTTACAGCAGACATTTTACCTTCAGAGTGAATGGGAAACTCTATTCCTCAAGGGCTACTGTCCTGCAGGTTTTAGATGTTTTCCTGTTACAACGTACCTCACGCAAATTAAAGAGTCATTGTACAGAACTTGACCACAAACTTTTGGAACCATTTAATTTAAATCAGATGTGTAGAAGCAGCAAAAAAATCTAAAACTTTATGATATGACCATTAATGCTTTAGAAACAAGCACTGGTGTTTTCATTTAAGCTGCATTCCATTTAGAAGATGTTTTGTTTAGCAGATGTTCTTTGACTAACCAACATGCCAATCAGGAAGTGAAAAGCAGCCCACGTTAATACACCTGAGCTTACTGTTCTAATTTCATGTCAGTTTAAATGCATGCTGTATCAGCATCCTATTCTGAGCAGTATTCTCATGATGACTGGAGGGAAATGTGATGAGGAGTCACTGTATCAACGCTTAGTGTCAGAGAGTGCCTTCAAGCTATAACTCATAGTCTTTGTTTACTTCTTCTCCCCTTTGTTTTGCTGAGTTGTTTCTGCTTGAGTCCTGAAAGATTAAAATTTATTATTAGATCAGAAATCTCTACATCGCTGGACATTTTTCTACCTCATGGAGACATTTATGTGACATGCAGGTGTCACCTCTGAGCTCTTCCTTACACTGCTGGTAAGATAGAAGAATTTATTTGAGTCCGCACACATTTTTTGCGAGACAAATGGAGGGGGGATGAGGAGAAGGGGCAGCCTCACCCCTTCAGCACACATCCATCGTCTCTGATCCCACGCCATCCGTTCCATTACAATGATAATAGGATTTGGAAGGCTGCATTATTGCCCCTGTCTGAGCTGGGCCGGGTGATATCCCTGTCCATGACACTCCTCCCCAGTCGCGTGTTGGCCTCCTGATTCATACACCATTCACAGAGGCCTCCTTTAAAGACTGAAGGGAGTTGTCTGGTTCATGGCTGTTACAGCCCTCTGCTCTATGGATAGCTGAGTTTTATTCTTGGCAGACTGACTGCACAAAAATATAATCTGAGCTACGGGGGATTTCCGTTTAATGGCTGCTCCGCTGTGGCCCCCAGCAAAGCTTATTTGTTCAGACGGAGGTTATGTTTATGGTCATTCATAAGAGCAATTTTGAGATGCCATAATTTCCAGAACAGCGTGATGCCTTCAGGGGTTTGCACTCATTTTCAACAGCTGAAAAGTGGAGCGGAATAGCTAAGGTCAGAGCTGAGGCCAAACCCCCACTGCACTCAATATACTATGTGGTGAGCATTGATAACATAGCAACAGCTGCTGCATTGTTTTGTGGCAGACATTGTGTAATTTAATTTGACTGAACTATGATTTATAGTAGTCTTTATGTAAAACATTTATTGTGACTTTTTAAGTATGTAGCTAATGCCTGGGCCTGATGAAGCCTGACAGGACTGCTCAGTTGTAGCTCCCAGCAAGGATGACGAATAACCTCTCAAAGTGGTGAGCAGATATTAAATCAAATAAATTTTTTAATTACTCCCAAAATAACCTAAATATTTATATCACACTGCAATGGAAAGCAAGTCATCCATGCTTTTATAACAAGCAGACACAATTGTTGCATGCCCCTTTAACAGATCGTCCTTCCACATCAATTAACGAACAGCCTGCAAATGAGTCAGAACTTTGCTGCCGGGCTTTTAACTGCAAAGAGTATGAAGAGAAACCTTGCTCCAGTTCCAGCATCAATACATTTGCTCCCTTTAGCTTTTAGAATTGATTTCAACAGTCTTATCGATGTGCAAAGTATTAAATGACTCACCTTTTAGATGTAACTAAAAAAGACATTTATGTATGTGCCCTTTTTAATAGTTAATTTACCAAAATGACTGTAGTTTGATTTCCTGACTTTGTCTGAGCTGGTAAATTAAAAGCTAAGATGAGAAAGACTAAACCTTTGGCTCATAGTGGATGGATCTACTTCTGAAGAATAAACATAAAAGTTTCCTATATAAAAGTCAGATGTACGACCTCCGAAAGTCACTGCATTTTGAACTAAAGAGGAATAATCTTCAAGCCCTAAGTTAAAACCCTTCGACAGCTTGTTTATCTCTGATTTAGGGAACCAAAGCAGCACTCTTTCCTTGTCCTTGTAAGAAAGATTTTTTTACCCTTTAGCTAAAGGGTATGTTTTATTTAATAAAAATCTGGCTTATTTCAGCCAGTTTCAGCAGGTGCATCCAAATTTGAAAGTCCAATTTAAATAAGGTACTTTAGCTGTAAAAACAATATATATATATACATATATATATATATATATAAAATCAAAAAAATTAAAAAAAAAACAGTCACACTAGCAATTATGAAATTCCGTCTTGTGTGAACATTACTAAAGGTATATATAATTTACTTTGTAATTATGAGGCGAAGACTCAATTTACCAAAACCTACAAAAGGAGGTGGGTCAGAGAGGATAATCATGTGACTTTGCTACAGGAAGAGATTCAAATGTGTCAAGTTTGATTTGAAACCATGAAAAAAGAGATTCAAACCTAAACTATTATCTTGACAGGAACTTTTGTTAAATCTGATGCTGGACTCCAACTTGCAAGCAGTTCAAAGGTAAAACATCAGCCCACAATAGATATGTCAGCCCTTAAACTTTTCTCTATCAGACACTGTGTGGTAGCATTTAGCACTTATAGCTGCACAGCAGGCTAATTCCAGACAGCTAGGTAGCAAATCCGTGCTGGCCATATGATGTGACAGTGCATCTGTTACTTGTCTGCTAAATGAGGAATTTTTGAGGAATCTGAGGAATCTTTATTGTCAGCTGGTGTCTATGAAATATTTTCAAGTTAACCCAGTGGCAGATTTTTCCCATTTTCTGACAGCATGAAAAGTGGTGGTAGTCACTGTACAGTATGTCAGGTCTAGAATAACTGATGCATTTCATATCACTTTAAATTTACTTTGCCTCCTCTCTCTTTCTCTCCTTTTTGTCCTCAAACCCTTTTTTTTTAAACAGCACAGTACAAAGTGGCTGTCTTGTGATGGCTGTGCTCATGCATTTTAAAGCCAAAACTTTCTTCAGAAAAGTTATGATTGCTCAGGCATGGTTTAGACTGACATTTCAGGTGTTTTGCAGCACAGAATCATCCAGGAAGTTGTAGTTGGAAACTAAGAGGAAAGACTTTTCCTTTCAGGGAACGAGAAAGTAAAGGGAAAGCTTTTCCAGGTGTCTGGATTAGTCATCTATTACCATGAGTGAAAGGTTCATTAAAACAAGACAGATTTACTGATTGGAAGTAGTTGGCAAATCTATCATTTTCATTCAGGAGAAAACCACTCGAGGGTAGAAGCCTTTACTTGTATTTTATAGCCTTGTTCCCCCTTCTTTTTGTTTAACAAAGCATAAAATCGTAGCTCAGTTTTGGAGTCAGCCTTTTAGCCTAGATAAACTGTAAGCCAGCTATGTATTGGACGGTTTGCTGTCTTCTAGCTGAAAGAAACTTGGATCAGTTGTGTTTTTCTGCTTTAGCAGGAAAAATAGCGAAATATCAAAATGTTGTCCAACTCATGGAGATTCTGTGACGTCATATTCAATATTTCTTTATGGAAAAATGTAAAGCTCATTCAGCAAATCTGACTTTTTTCATTTTGTTTATCATTGTTATTTACCAAGCTCGCTTCATTAAAAACCCAGGTCTGTTCTTTGTTTGTAGATTAATGTTTTAGCTCATTTTGCTTGTTTATCATTTGCCGTGATGCCACAAACTTTAGCTCACCAGTACTGTTTTGGAACTGGTTGCCACAGCAACATATTGACACCTCAAGCTTTCTCTGGGGCAGGTATATAGAAACATTCCCCAGAGGTTTTGCTCCATATTGACATGACAGCATCACACAAACTGTAGATTTGTTGGCTGCATCCATGAGAATCTCTCATTCCACCACATTCATGTTGAAGAAAGCAGTTGGAGATGATCTGAGCTTTGCAACATGGTGCATTATCCGGCTGGAAGTAGCATCAGAAGATGCAACACTGTGGTCATAAAAGGATGGACATGGTCAGCAACAATACTAAGTTAGGCTGTGGTGGTTAAACCAGGCTACCCTGGTACTAAGGAGCCCAAAAGTGTGCCAGGAAAATATCTCCCACACCATTACACCAGCAGCAGCCTGAAGCTTTAAACCAAGTTAGGATGGATTCATGTTTTCAGGATGTTTCTACCAAATTCTGAGCCTAGCATCTGAATGTGGAGCTGAGACAGGGACTCATCAGACCAGCATTGTTTTTCCTTCTTCTATTGTCCAGTTTTGGTGAGTCTGGGTGAATTGCAGCCTCCGTTTCCTGTTCTTGGTGTGGTCTTCTGCTGCTGTAGCCCCTCTGCTTCAAGGTTGGACGTGTTGTGTGTTCAGAGATGATATTCTGCAGACCTTGGTTAGAACCAGTGCTTATGTGACTTCCTGTTACCTTTCTATCATCTCCAACCAGTCTGCCCGTTCTCCTCTGACATCAACAAGACATTCTGGTCCAGACAACTGCTGCTCACTGAATATTTTCTCTTCTTCAGACCATTCTCTGTAAACCCTAGAGATGGTTGTGGGTGAAAATCCCAGTAGATACTCAGATCAACAACCATGACATTCAATGTCACTTAAATCTCCTTTCTTCCTCATTTTGAAGCTCAGTTTGAACTTCAGCAAGTCGTCTTCACCATGT
Organism: Melanotaenia boesemani; assembly: GCF_017639745.1. Classification (NCBI taxonomy): domain Eukaryota; kingdom Metazoa; phylum Chordata; class Actinopteri; order Atheriniformes; family Melanotaeniidae; genus Melanotaenia; species Melanotaenia boesemani. Next base: position 5,199,309 of record NC_055701.1, read on the forward strand.
TTGCATGAACAAATGCAATGATTTGCTAATGTAATGTCATGAATTAGCTTCTTGTGTTAACAAGCAATTGGACAGATATATCTAATTAAGTGTATGCACGAACACCTTTTTTCAGACAGTGACCTTCTCCTGAACCATTTCAGATTTCTATCCCAAAATATATAATTGCACATTAAACGATTACTTTTAGAATATAGTAGCAACAAAGTACATGTGAAGGAAATAAATGAATAAAATAATGAATTAATTAACAATGGCCTTTAAATTTAGCCAATATGTTCCACAAAGAAAAAAAAGATGCCTTTTCCCCTCAATCTATGCTGATAAACTCAATATTTTTTGTCCAAGTTTTCAACAATCTGTCATCATTAATTCAGGAAAGAACCAAGTTATTTCAGCCTGTTCAGCAGCTGCATAGGAGAAATGTGTTTAAGTGAGACTCCCTGTCTGAAGTTTCCTGCATGATTTGAAGGCTGTTAGCCAACTGAAAACAAGCCAGCAGATGTACGTCCACAGGGCAACCTCAGGCTCATTAAGCTGCTGTTGTTGATGGACTGGAGGACTCCACTCCATGGCATAACTCTAATTACCATCTTTTTCAGCATCTTCACACTGACATTCACTTTGATTGGATAACTCATTCTTACTAGAAGGAATAATGATCTTAATGTTCTTCAGCCTTGTAAAGACTGTTTCTCCTCTCCACTTCAGTATACAAAAGCTCCATGTTATTTCTTAGCTGTCATTATTCTCACAGGCTTTCTGCTCGGCAAAGACACGTGATTCAGAATGAATGAGATAATCAGAAGCTCTTCCAGGTAACAGTGTTCCCATTCTTTAAAGTAATAATGGGGACCATATCAAGGAAAAATACATATTGCACCAACATACAATCTAAGTCTGAGAGCAGCCCCTTACAAAAGGCTTTTTTTCTTACAGATATCTGCATGTCTCTTGTTGTTCTGAGGTTCTAACTCATGATACCAAACCATACCAACTTTATGATCCTGACTAACCATGAATGAAATGTAAATCCAAAATGCTGATGATATTTAAAGTAAGAAATCATGTTAAAACTGACCAATTACTAAATGTGGTGTGAAAATAAATCTTGTGTACACAGTAGAAAATGTGGCAATGTTACATAAAAGGCCCCAAAATAATTCAGTTTGCCTTTCATTATGATTAGCATCTTCTTACATGGATGGGCAGACCCAAGTTTAAACATTTTCTCTTACCCTTTTAGACTTTGCTGCCACTTATTGGTTAATTATTAGAACTACTGTGTTTTAAAACTCTGCTCTGTAAACAGTAAGAGGTGAATTAACAGGTTTCCACTCATTAATAATCAACATGTGTAATGACCTCTACGAAGGTTCTGTGCTATTATCAAACAGCTTTTGCTGTGGTTTTGATAAAAAGTCTAAATGTGGTGCCTTTTTCTGTCACTCTGCCATCTGACATATTTATCATTTGGATAAAAAGTGTTATTTTTTCAATATTTAGAAAAACAGAGTCAAGGAAATACTTAATGAATGTGTTACTAATTATCAGCCTTTGCACAAAATCTCAATTTAGACCGAATTTGCTTAGAATATAAAATATGTAAATGATCCCAGCAATAGCTTGGCTAATTTATTTAACATATCAAAGATGGGATGCTGGGATGTTTAGATGCTGTTTTACATGTTGGTAGAGGAGCAAAGTTCAAGACTAACGTGTCTGTTGTTTAATAAGATTCTGGCTGATGGAGCTGCATGTATTTCTGATGCAAGAAAACGGCTAACTTTAAAGGAATAAAATGTCTGTTTACCTAACAGGTATAGCCATAATTGTCTGCTTTATATGTTTGATGAATATTCTCCCTTTTATCAAACCTTGGTTGCCTGATCTCAATCCTCTCTGCACATTTAAAAAGCTTTGATTTCCACACTATGACAGAAGGTTTGGTAAAGAAAAGTAATTCATAAATTACCGGTACATGCATTTCCCTCTGAGCCAACACTTACCTGACTGGCACCTGTGCATACATCCATTTCTGCAACTCCCTATGACTCCAAACACCTGCCAAATGTATTCCACAAACAGTTCATCAGCTCTCAGCTGTTTATTTTCCTCTTGTCACCTGGCTGACTTACAGTTGTGCAGAATTGTCCATGCTATTGTTTGTGCAAGGTAAAAATAACCTGGAAAGAGCATCTCTGCTCATTTATTACAGGCAGCTTGTGTCAGCTTTGTAAATATCGCAGAGGAAACTGAGGCGTGAGCTTACCCTCTTGTGATTTCTTTGGGTTACAAACCCCATGGAGGGTAAAGCAACAGAGCAGTTTGGGGGCAAGTAGGCAGCATGAGAGTACAGCTGTGTTGTGGTGAGGCCATCTGTGTGTTTACATGAAGGGTGTTTGGTGGAAATGCACCCAAGGGTGTAAGAAATAACCATCCACACAGCCACATGCCTAGTTTCAGACTATTTCAGGAACCTGAATTCCCCACAGTAATATTATGATATATTTTTCGTCCTACTCAGCTGGCAGGTTGGAAAAATAACACCTTCTTTTGAGGGTCAAGCTCCTTGTCATCCACTCACACAACATCCTGTATCACCCACAAACTCCATCTCAATTGTCTTAGTGCTAAATATTACATATTGCTGCATTCACTGTCCCAATAAGCTCCACCCTTTCCTCCAGCTGCTCTTTTGCCACTTAAGGGGTTTGTTTCGTCTCATGTGAATCTGTTATCGATGCTCTCGCATGAAAATGAATGTACATGCATAATTCACCATTTCTAAAGGTCCCCTCCCCCCTTTTTTTCCAGCTTGTCATGGAGCTGATTCAGGCCTAAAGCCATAAAATCTCTTATGCTTTTGTTAAAACTGTCAAGTCAAATGGAGATACTTCAGCAGAAATAACGTAAGGGGCTGAATATTCTCTGGTTGGAAGCTGCTAAATGAACAGAATCTTTATTTTTTATTGACAAGCTTGTTTAATGTAGAGCAACCTGGCCTGTATATCACATATGCATGCATGTGAGGACGTTCTAGACATATATAACAAGAATAAACCCTAAACATGTATGTGTTTGGTGTTTTTGTCCTGGAAAACAAGTTAATGAGGAAAAGCATTTTTTTAACGAAACTAATAAAAAATAATTGAAATCTAGAAGCAAATTACTTTAATATCAATCATTTTGGAAACATTAAGTTTTCAAATAAACTTAATCCTTTCTTTCTGATTGTATTTTTTTTTTTTTATTATTGATAGTTCCATTGTGCTTGTTTTAGGAAAAACTTTAATTTCAGTGATTAATCATTTTTGTAACTATCACTCTATGTTACCCAAAAAATAGAGAAAACAATATTTAATAAAATATGAGGTTCCCACTAAGGATCACTTTTCTTATTTAATTTAAATTATGTGTACTCTTAGCTATTTTATTTTAGTTAAGACTTTTTGGCTTCAGTATTATTGTTATTTATTTAGTTAGTTAGTTAGTTAGTTAGACGTGATTATTAAAATCCAACTCCAGCAGTTAATAATCATATACGAGCTCATATGTCTGTATCTGTTTAATGTTGTATGTATCAACAGTTTCTGAGACCTTTTGTGTCACTTTATGGTAAATTTAGCACATAGACATTTTAATGTGCTCTTTGTTTCAGTGAAAGCTGTGTTCTCCTACTTTAACCAAGTATTTTGTAATGTGTAAAATGGCATAACACTAAGCAAAAGTAGACAAACTCAGATGAATCCAACATTTTAATGGTCAGCATTGGAATCAATCTTGGCCTTTTGCTATTTTTCCAGCCTACAAATACAGACTTCTTTTTTTTTTTACAACACAAAGCAGAAGTCCACATGACACTATCTGATGAAGCGTTTTGTATTACTTGAGGAAGTTAGGTTTATGCACAGTATACTGAAATCAATAAAAGAACAAAACAGTAAAACTTATTTCTGTGGACATGAGTCAATAAATTAAAAAGAAGTCATTTTTCTTTTCCATTGTTTTAGTGAATTGGGATCTAAGAATAGCAGCCTGTTCTCATAAAACAGTGTAGTTATTGCACATCATCTAACGTTGCATGTTAGTACATATTTTTGTAGTTTTGCATGACATCACTCAGTGTTCCTGCAATTGATTTAAACCCCATACATTTTATTTTTTTAAATATAGAATGACACACAAAATAACTTAAAATATGTACAAATTATACCCAAAGGGTGTCTAAGTGCTGTGTTTTTTCTACAAATTACAATGAAACCATATTGACCAGCGTGCTTTGTCAGTACTTGGTAAATTTAATACGATGCATGCTATCAGTCCAAAATGCAACGCATACAATCTGGAAAAATAGAATGAAATCACAATTTTTGTTCACATGTGTCCCCCCTGCATATTAACATGAAGGGTTCACACCTGTGAATTCAAGGTAGCTTTAAACCAACACCTTGTAAATGAGTTTAAGTTTTCTGACTCCAGTGGGCTCTTGTTATTGTTATTAGTGTGATTCAAGTTACTCAGTCCGTAATGAACATGGATCCAGATCTGTATCAATATTTTTCTTAACGCTAACATTTCCCCACCAAAGGGAAATAGAGGAAGAAAAAAAGCTTTACCAAATCAAATGGCACACACCAACAAAGCAATCCCCCAAACAATTACAAAGCAACTCACAAAGACGTGATTTTTCATTTCAGGGAAGCAATCAGAAGCTAATAAAGAGTACATTATATCGTTTGTGAGCAAAAGTAATTTGTGTCATGTCTGAGTGAAAACAGTTATTAGAAAATCCTAAAATAAACAAAATAATGAGTGCGTTCAACAGTGAAACAGCGATGCCTTCTGACAGAGCAGGTCAGAGTGTGAAAGTGTGTTTTCAGCTGTGACAGTTTAAATTACTTGTGCGACTTCGTGGTCCTCTCCACAGCTGTTATCCCTTCAGTCTCTGGCCAGCATTTGGTTTCCTTACCCACTCCCTTTGTTAAAAACCTCTCTTGACCGTCTTCCTTCATGTCATCACCACAGGGCATAACATTTGGTCTCTGTCTTTGCTCCTCTCATCCTCCTGTTCATCAAGACCTTTCCATCTGTCCCTACACCTGTCCTCACAGTCTGAAGCACAAGGCTGAAAAGGGTTGAAAAAACTGACACAAGCCTGTCTCATGAGCTGAACCCTTTTTCTTTAACCCTTTAAGTTTAAAAAAAAAAAATGCAACAAGCAGGAGGCCTCATCTCCAGAAAGAGATAAAAATACACAGAACATTTACCTTCATCACTTCAACTCTGTCATCGCTGCATTGTTTGTAGACTGGAGGAAAAATGTTTTAAGATGAGTAAAAATGTGACGTTACAGTCCAAACGGAAAACCAGACCACCTTTTAACACCTTGTTTAGTGTTGGACTGACCTCGTCCTCTACAACCTCAGAGCTTCTCACCTGTTTTAGGTAATAAATTCAGCTTTTCAACAAGTGTCATACATCAGTTTATCGACTCACCTCAGGACCCCTGTGCAAACTCAAATCTCTTTAAAGATTTTTTCTTGTCCTTGATGATCTTATTTTCTTTCTCTGGCACTTATGCTGCAGTTCAGACCAGACAATGATGAGGGTGAGTCTGTCTTTGAACTTTGCTGCATTGCACAGTTGTGAAGGAACCACCAACCTTATTGCTATAAGGCTGGTGGTTATTAATGAGAAGCAGCTAGCCTTTGCTAGCCTTTGCTAGTTTACATCATGGCCATTTTACTCCCCCCCCCCCCATTAATGTTGAGGGTTGTGAGTACAGATGTTAAACATTATAGGTGTAAAACACAAGTTTGATCATGATACAATAGTATATTGATTCAGTTGATAATTTACTGTTTGCTACAAGTGATTTTGCATCCATCTTGTATCCTGTCTCTCTCCAGCAAGTAAAATTCAGTCCAATGTGTCTCTTGTCTTATCTTTTGCTCTGTACCTGTCTCTCTTTCTTTTCCTCTCTTCCTCCTATAATTTCCTCTAGGGTTTTTTTTTGCTGATTCAGCCATGGTGCATTTACCCATAATGGCCAGTCCATTATTATGCAGTTGCCAGTGAATGTAACGTGATGTGCCAGGACAGAAAAAATAAGTTGCGAAGTAAAGTATATAAATGTGGTTTTTTTTTTTGTTGTTGTTGTTTTTTTGTTTTTTGTGGGAGGGGGATTTCTCCTCCACCAGGACTTGGCTTCTTTTTGGTTTGGTTTGGTTTTGACAACACTCACCATGTTCACTCTTCCATCTTTACGTCACTGATTTGACTGATATCCACTCTACAATTTGTTTGGGCACATATTATTTTTTGCTTTCATATTTTGCTTTTTTTTTTTAGCTTTTTTAGTTTTTTTATAACCAATGAGCTCATTTGTGACAAAAATAAATGTGCATATAGTGTTTAGAGTCTCAAACAAAACACTTCATTTGTGTTTTCCTTATCAAATTAAAAGGACATTTGGGTTGTTTAATTCATATTTTAAATTTGGATAGATGCTATTGAAACATTGAATTGATTTATTAATGTAGATTAATGATGGTTGAACCCCTAAAATATAAATGTAATAACAAACATGGCTAGGGATAGAATTTTTTACTTTTTCTGAGAATATAGTTTTATGATCAGAGGTCACAAGTCCATCACGTGATGTGCTCCTGCCACAAAACTGCTAAAAATATGCTACCTCAGTTTTGAAGTCTATACTATATACTGTATATTGGAGATGCAGACAAACATTTTTGTTTTACAGTTCCTAGTTAGACTCTGCTAAGCTGCTACATCATTTGTATTTTCCTCAAATTATAATGAAAACAAAGCCAAGTCAGTATAAAAAAATTGTTTTTATTTGGTCAGTTTGCTTCCTGGAAATTTGCATTGAAGTGCTATTTAATTAACATGTTCTGCATGTAGCATGTTTGTTTGGATAATTAGGTGGGCAGTTTGATCTTTCATGTGCATATAAATCATTTATCAAAGAGAAGGTTTCAAAGCCCAGTCTGTACAAAAGGTGAAATAATTTGTCTTGTTGAACCTACTAAACTGATTACTGAACCATTTTCTGGTGATGATCAGTCACAGTTCTGCTAACAGAGTGAAAAAACAACAAAAAGTAAAATTACAGAAGCTTTCAACCAATTTTCACTAATCTGGAGTTTTATGCATGATAGGATAAATATAAACGCAGTCCCTGGCTCCTGGCAAGCTTTTAGTCATTCTTGATTACAAACTCCAAGTAACTAAACAGAGAGATGAACGATGCACAGCAATGAGGCTCATACATAAGAAAGGCCCTCAATGCCAAGGCGAAATATTCTATCTACAGTCATGTGCAAAATGAAGAACATCTTTTGATTCCATGGTTTTACATATCAGAACAAAGCACATAATAATGTGGTCCTTGCCAGGCCTTGAAATTAGATGAACACAACCTCAGATCAACAATGAGTGCTATAATACACACTTTATTCACTACTGGTAATAGTTTGTTTAACAAAAACAAGGCTAACATGTGGAAATGGTGTGTAAAATATAAAGTCCATCCTTGTTTCTTCTATAGAAAGTAAATAGCAGTCAGCTGTTGCAAATATATGCACTTGATTAATTGATCATCATCAGTATGAGCACCTCTATAAAAGTGTGTTAGCACAGTATCAAAGAGGGAAGACACTGGCGATGATCTTGGAGAATCAACTAATGTTGCTCATCGATCTGGGAAGGGTTACAGGGCCATAAACTATTTTGAGTTGAGCTGTTTGGATAGCAAGTTCAGCCTAAAATCAGACTAGACAATGCTCAGGCACTGCAAATAGTCCAAGAGCTGCATCTCAGACTCTTCAAACTTCCATTAGCATATTAAATATTAAAGCTCATGACAATATGAAAAAGACTGAACAAGTATGACTTGTTTGGAAGGGTTGCAGGAGAAAGATAATCCAGTCCTTGAAAGCCACAGTCCTGAAGGTTTTAGATTTTGTTGTTGCTCTAACACACCTGACTCAATTTAAATGGGTTCAGCTTATTAAGTTCTGCTTAGTGACTCATTAATTTGTATCAGGAGTGAAGAGGAAAACATCTAAAACTTGCAGGCCTGTGGCTTTTAGAATAGAATAGAAATACTTTATTAATCCCTTCGGAGAGCCCTCAGGCAAATTTGGGACCAAAGTTGCCTTCCACTTCTCTAGAAGAACATGGCATAATGTTGCAGCTATACAAACCACGAGACTTCTGGAAAGACTTCTAGTCCTTTGGAAAAAGCTGGTCATTTGGACTTATCTTGCAGTCACATCAGTCATTGGCCCTCATTTATGAAATGAACATACGACGGAGGCCATCTGTCCAATAGTTAAAGCTTGAATGAAATGAGCTCCTGCCACTGGACAATGATCCAAACACAGCAGTAAATCTACATCAGAATGGCTGAAAAAGAGAAGAATCAAGGCTTTGACCTGATTGAAATATAAATTGAAGTTCTCTTCACTTGGCCATATGAGTGGCAATGATTCATTATTTGCTTCTTTGTGTTACCCCAGAGAAGAATTTCCTAAACACAAAAAGCTTGTGTTAACATGGCTTCGGTTAAAGGAAACTACATCAGATATTAGTATTCACTCTGACTGACCAAACACACCTAGCAGACTTCAATAAGAGCCAATATCTACTCTTGCATTCAGCACCTATATAGCCTGGGGCAACACAGCAGTAAGCGTAAATGACTGTTGGCAGAGATTCCAGTTTTCTTCACTTACAGTACACTCATAAGTGTTTTTTTTTGTTTGTTTGTTTGTTTGTTTTTTGTTTGTTTGTTGTTTTTTTTTTTTTTTTTTAAATCCAGCTCGGGAGTTGATGCTTTTTATTGCACAAGCTGACAAAAACAAAAGCTGAATTTAAATAAGTTTTGGTGTGTTTCCCTAATTTTTGCAGAGTTTTTAGTAGTTTTGCAAAGTATATGTGATTATTTAAGTTGGTGTCAAACTGTGGCAGAAACTTGAGGGGAAGATGCATGAAGATAATGTTAAAACTTAATTGACTTTCAATGTATAGGGAAGTGCTTCAGTGTAAGACGTTATTCTAAGTTGTACAACAAATGAAGTAAGATAGACAATTGTCAGCTCATTCCACAATGGTAAACTGTCTTTTCCTTACCCTAACCAAAGTGTTACAGCAGAAAGCCAACCAGGAAATGACCAAATTTTTGTGCCCTGTGCTGTGTTTGCATGTAACCATGGTAACTTGTAAAATGGCCATTAGGGTGAAGGTTCAAGTTGACCATTGTCATCCAGAAGAAACAATGTTCCTGAAAATATAAAAAGGTCAGAAGTGATTTGTCACAAATTTGCGGCAATAGGTGTTAAGAAGTTATTGTAAATAATTACTTCACAAGTAGGCGTCACTAGATAATAAAAACAATTACACTTTTTTCAGTCGTAGATATATAATTTTTTTTTTATCATTTTCAGAAAAGATACATATTTGTTTAAGATGGTTTTATTTGTATACTTGTAGAAAAACTCTAATTCTAACAGTTATTTAATAAGATTTGAGGGCATGGCAGCAAGCAGGGGTCCCACATTCTGCAGCAGCTCCTGGTTTAAGTTGATTATTTTTAGTTGCTTTGTACCAAGTCTGTGCGCTAAAACACATCAAGACTTAGTGAGGGTTGTCTGATCAAAAGGCATTTCAAAGTGTTTCACCTGGCTTCTACAATCACTCAACCTAAACACACAGATGCATTGGGATGACGTGTGGACCATGGAGTGAAAAATGCTGCGCATGTGAGGTAATTGTCATGTGACTTTTAAATAGATGCTGTAGCCAGTAAGGGATCACATTTTTATTTTATTCCTAATAAAATGATAACTTTTTAATGCAAATAACAACACGTTGGGCTCTACATTTATATTCCATAATCAGCTTTTTCCAATAGAAAATCTTCTTACCACTGATACTATTTGAGGAAACTGTTTAAAATTCATCTACATATTATTAGACTTGGTGAGGAGAGCTTCATAGGATTCATTCATTCAAGTTTTAGAAAAACTAATTTTCAACTTTTCCAGGAATAAACATTTCTGTGTAGCAAAAACAATGGGGATTGAGCAGGGTTGCGGTAGCGCAGGAATAAAAGAGAATGGTGCGACAACAGTCTGTGTTTCAGACAACCTTTTTCCTGAAATACTTCAAACAGTCTTATCCCTCTGATTCTTTCTTTAAGTCAGGACTCGAGGTACAGGCAAGCAGAAGTGAGATTAAACTGTGAGTGCAGTTATTTCTAAAAATATTCTAAAATAATGAAGCAGCTGTAGGTGAGTCGGAGATGTTTCTACCTTCTTTTATTTTCTTTCTTAGAAGTTGAACAGTCAGACGCTTCCTAAAGTCTCTGGTGCAACATCCAATTTTATTTGAAGTCGTTTGCCTCCAGTCAATAAATGTAATATCAACTTTAAATGTAGACAGCTACAACATAACTTGTATAACAGCTTGCAATGACTCTAAAATAATAAAAATACTGCAGAGATTCTCACCACATTTTACAGACAAATAAACTTTTAGCAAGTATAGTTAACTCTTGGCAAAAGTTCTTACCAGTGAGGGTATTGCACCCCTCCAGTGTGGTCATTAGATTAGAAAATTAGAAAAACCTTTCTGAGATGTTTGACAGGATGACATGTTAACGGTTAGTCCTGAAAGATCATGCCTCCTGCTTAGTCTCCTAGCGTTAACATTAGCATACTGTAGCATTTGTTCTTTCATAATCAATAGCAGCTTTTCTAAGTCATTTCTCTGCTACTCTGTGGATTTTCTGAGCTTTTCAGATCCAAGTAAAGACTCTAAGGATGTGCACATGCATGCTTTTGTAGATTAATCAAAGCAACTAATTTTCAGACCCCATATACTCTACAAGAGGAGGTTTTATCTCACAGCCTGTTTTGGGAGTTCTCAATGCTGTTGCTCAGGACATCATCTGGGCAGAACAACTATTGTATGATTGGTCAAAAATATGAAGTGAGTGTGGTTAATGTATGAAAGCAGAATGTTGTTATTACTGCTTTTCAACTGACCCAAAAGGTTCTGTAAGGTTGGATGGATGGTTTTTAGGAGCAGCTTATTGGGGCAGTGAGAAGTACAAAGATCATGTAAGGTAGGGATCACCAACTTTGGACCTTTTGAGCCAGTGTCCTGCGGGTTTTCACTGTGTCCCTGCTGCAACACACCTGGTTCAAATGAAATAGTTCTCACACAGCGTGCCGTCAAGGTCTGCACCAGCCTCCTAACAACCCATTATTTGAGTCAGATGGGTTGCAACATGGACATATGGACATGGCTCAAGAGGTCCAGAGTTGGTTATCCCTGGTGTAAGGCATAACAAGACACAGCCATCATCCTGTGCAACGTGCCAAAATATCCTCATCCAGAACTTCTTGTTCTTGCCACCTTAAGAAAATGAACACATTTCTTTGTTCTTGCTTAGTATGTACAGGTCTTCACTCCCAAATCATATGATGCTTGCTAAGGATAACTTTTCAACACAGAGGATATTCCTAAGTTTTGTTTTTTTTTTTTTTTGTTTTTTTTACGGGTACCTGTCCGGACTTGGTAACATAGCAGTCACCTGAGACATCTCGTTGAAAATATGGTCAATCTGCAAAATGAAAATCTGTGGTCTCGAGGTTAGACTTCATTATTTTCTAGTGGCCTTACTTCTTGCAAATTCTCTTCATACTCAAGAGGTAAGGCTCTTGTGTCTAAACAGACAATTAAGGGTAGGGTCTCTATCCCCTTCCTCCCTTCCACAATCTTTAAAACTAAACCACAATTGTAGACATTAGACTACTTTCCTGTGCACTGGAAAGTGACGTTAATTCGTGTAAAAGCCATTTGAATTAGAATATTCATAAAAATTGTATTGGAAGCTGTTTATTCAGTTACTCTGTAAGATCACAATTATCAAAACATAATTAGAAATGTAATTTTCTGTTGCACATATTCTTCAATCCTCTTCTTAAAAGTGAAGCAATCTGCACTTGTGAACTCTCATGACAGCCTGACTATGACATCAAGTAGTGAGCGATGATTCATTTTCTTAATGTTTTATTTGATTAATTGGAACAGACCTGGAGGCTTAATGTGACTCAGTATGTACCAGAAAGAGCCAAAGTTGATACCTGATAATTTAGCAAAGCAGAAATAAGCTTGCCCCCTCTTCCATAACTCATCTCACCTCTCTCTCTGGCTTATCTTGTGACTCTGCTGGGGTCTTAATCCCAAGCTTGTCTGACAATGACATGTATGCTTCCAGCTTTTTTGGAGTTTCACACCAAGTGACAGGCCTCTAAATCCATCTGACACTCAGAATATACAAGTCAGGTGTAGTTGTGTGACTCAGCATAGGGAGCTGTACATATGCTCACATTTTAACTTAAGTGCTTGCTGCTTGCTATGCTCCTGTATTCACCCTTAAAAAAAAAAATACATGGAGCAAAAGACCACACCGGTTACCACTTCTTTCAGCTAAGAACAGGAAACTGTGGCTACAACTCACACAGACTCACCAAAACCGGACAATAGAATATGGATAAACTTTCCCTGGTCAGATGAGTCTTGATTTCAGCTCCACATTCAGTTACTAGGGTCGGAATATAATGGAAACAACATGGAAGCATAGATCCATCTTGTCTTGTATCAACAGTTCAGGTTGTTAGTTGTGTCATGGTGTGGGGGACATTTTCTTGGCACACTTTGGGGCTCTTAGTACCATCGTGGCCTGGTTTAACCACCACAGCCTGTCTGAGTTCACTGGACTCCAACGGCCTCCACAGCCACCAGATCTCAGTCCAGTAGAGCAGCTTTGGGATGTGGTGGAACGGGAGATTCTCATCATGGATGTAGCCGACAAACCTGCAACAACTGTGTGATGCTGTTATGTCAATATGGAGCAAAACCTCTGAGCAATGTTCCCATCACCTTGTTGAATCCAGTCATACAAGAAAACAAATTAATTTCAAGTGTGAGGGAAAGTAAAGGAAAGTATTATTACAACTCTCACATTAAAGAATGTAATTTAATACTATCCCCAAATGCTTTTTTCTTAGGTTTTTGTTGAAATCAGCAGTGTTGAATGTCGCCACAGGAGTGAATATCATCATGTTATTGTGACGCCATCACGCCATCACATGTCAACATGATACAAAAGTACAGAATTAAATCAGGGAAAATTTGTATTTATTGAATTTGTTAGTCTTTATTGTCAGAATGCAACATTTTTCAATCTGAACTGCAATAATACGTTTATAGCAGCTGTTGATCAGTCCTGCATGTCAGCTGAGAGCAGTTTAAACACATCTCAGGCTCTTCCATAGCGTTCCTGGTTTCATGGTCAGGATGTTTACCTGGCCATTTTAAAACATTAGCTCTATTCTTCTTAAGCAATTCTTTGATACAATGACTTGTGTTTTTATTTTATTTGTTTGTTTGGTTATTTTTTATAAGGATGATCATTTTTCTCTTGTAATTCAGTTCACAGACAGATGTCCCAATATTTTCCCATTGAGATTTTCTCATTTAAATTTGCATTCATGAGTGAATTTAATGAATGAATGGAAACTACTTTGTTAATCCCAGAGGTAATTATAATGGAAATTGCAATGTTGTAGAGTGTGTTTTTAACATAAACAATTATAATAATTAATTAGAAGAATAATGCCCTGTTCTGAGAGGATAATGGCTGCTGGTGGAAATGATCTCCATCTCTCTGTCTTGTGGGAACTTGATGAATTGTTGTCAATTTTGCAAATGCAGACAAAATGCCAGAACCATGATACTCTCATCACCATGTTTTACAAATGAGAACATTTTTCCAGCAGATGTCTGGTTTGTCCAAATGATCTTTAAGAAACTACAGATAAGCAGCAAGGTTCATTTTGAGGATCAGTCTATAATATTAAGAGGTCTGCCGATGGTGACACATCAGGAAAAGCCTTATATTGTATTATTCGCACTTGTTGAATTAAGTCTGTTTAGCACCAACAAAGGTCTTTCTAGGGTCTTCAAAGTGCTTCTGCCATTTTAAAATTTTCACAAATGTGTTGTGAAGTTTTATATTTTTATTATCATGCCTGGCTATCATCCATTAAATCCAAATTTCAGTCCTTATTGTGGAAGTTTACGTATTTGATGTTAGATAGTTTCTGTTAACAATAGTTAATAGTTAACAATTCTGGGTAATTGCCTTTTCATCCTTGCTAGCTAGACGCTTGATTTTGTTGAAATGGAAGGCTGTTGATCCTCCAACATACCACTACTGGATTCGGGACGTTATGCAGAATGTGAAATTGGAAAAGATCAGATGTACCCTCAATGGCACTATCAATGGATTTCATAGGACCTGGGATCCTCTTATAACTTATGTGAAGAACTTACCTGGTATAGAGTTGGAACTCTGAGTGTTTGTACCTGCAATTGATTATTATCATAATGAGTACGGTTAGGTGCACCTGTGGCTGTAGATTCTTTTGGGTGTGTGTTTTCTTTTTTTTTTTTTTTTTTTTTTTTTTCTCTCCCTATTTTGTTTTGTTTCTTTTTCTTATCGTTTGTAACAAGTCTGTCTGGTTAATTTAGTCGGTATTTTGATTTCGTTTCTGAGGGGTTTGTTTTTCTATGTTTGCCTGTATTATTTGTAATATTCCGTGAACATGATGGTTTGAAGGATCATTTGAAAAATGAAAATAAAGTGTCTTAAAGATAGTTTCTGTTAACAAATGAACAATATTTCTTGTCTAACTTGTGTCACTTGATTCTTTTTTAACAACTTTTCAGAATGTTACTCGTAAACTAAATTTTAAACCTCAAACTTGGCCTCTTTTAAAGGCCAAAGTTGCAACTTGGTAGATCATGTAAATACAGAAACTCCTGCAGAACTTTGCCCCTCAGCCGCTAATCAGTGGAGTGTTTTGCACGGTAGTCATATTGTACTGAATGTGAGTTCCTGACTGTGGCTGGTGATTACTGTTTAAAATGTCAGCTTGATTTATTTTATTTCACATATTTAAATAGAGTAAACAAAATGTGAGACTTTTTTTAAGTTTTGCAAAAACTAATACACACAGAATCATTACCAAAATAAAGTATATAGTGATTCCATTCACGGATATTAATGGACCCTCAAGCAAACACAAAGTTCTATTACTGAAAATATTCAGATTCTTTTTACACACTGGTGAACAGAGTAGGCCAGACAAGTAGCTACATATAAAATGGGCATTTATCTGGTCCCTTGTTCCAATAATAAGAGTGTGTTCATTGATTTAATGCAAGCGAGGGGGGGATAAGCACAGCAAACATTTCATGCTTGCAAAAACCCTGACAACACTGATGGAGACACTTACATGCATACTGAAACAGAATAAATGATATACTTAGGAAAAATCTAGATAAGCAGGTTCTCTACAAAAGCCAATGAATCAGCAATGTGTCAGTGGTGAGCTGGGGAGGAACATAATAGCTGATGTATAAAATTTAAGTCAAATAGTTTTAACATTTTACATTTGCTTTTCTGTAATGCTTGTGTTTTTCATGGTTTTCATTTCTCTGTAAAGCACTTCAGGTTGCAGAAATGTTTGATAAAATGTTGCATACATGCAGTCGTGCATATATACATAAAGAAATCTGTGTTTTTCATCCGCTGTTTTACATACTAGGGTTAATAAAGCTTTGACAAATGGAGCTCATGCCTTTAGTTACTGGATTTCAGTTGTGATGGTCTTTTAGAGTCTGCTGGTCCAGTCCAGCTGAAGACAGCAGTACATAATGAGAGGATACATTAAAGAGGGCTTGTTTGACATGTGTTACCACATATATGAGCATTGGGCTTGAGGTGGAAGGAGGAAAAAATGTAATAAATTGAGCTAGAATTTAACGTTCTCTTTTCCACTTTATCAGCTTCAGTTCATGATGGCAGCATAGTGTGTTATGTCTCTGATGTCCTCTTACCTTGTGTGTCTGATGAAGGTATTGTTTTATCAGACAGGAAATGGATTTTCATTGATATGTCAAAGTGTAAAAGTGCTAGGTCAATCCAAAGACGCAAGCTTCTAAAGTTAATTTTGTAATTGTTACCGTAGCTTGGTTGTTGCATTAAAACAAGTTTTAGAGGAAATGAGACCATACATCTTTTTTTTTTTTTTTTTTTTTTTTTGGTTTGTTGTTGCTGTTTTGTTTCATTTTACAAGTCTGCCACCATCCCCTGATGTGGTTCCTTTCTTACTGCTTTGACAGAGAGAGGGTTCTGGTTCTTGTTCTGGTTCTTGTTGTGGTTCTGGTTCTTGTTCTGGTTCTGACACCGGCTGCATTTTCAAGTCTCAGAATCTTGGTGCTTTTGGAGAACCAGCCCACTTCTGCCCAAGTGTTTTTTACTGTTTGCTATTCCTTCTTCACTTTCTGAAGCCGATTATTTGGTTTGGCATTTTTTTCTTGTTTCTTTTTTAAGCTTTATTGAAACACGTTGGCAACACACCTGTGTGAATACTGAATGCCAGCACTGGTCTGGGTTCAGCTTTTACTTTATCCTTTTATTTTTTTAACTTAACTGAAACATAAGTAGCACAGCAATCTGGCGTTCATGTTAAGCCTTTCAGCCTTTCCCCACTGGTGACATCACAGTTCACAACTGCAAACCAAATTTTTGTGCCCATTGAGAACCGACTTTCTGAGCCATCTTTTTTTTAGGTCTGAACATGCAGGCCGGTTCAAAATTAGGCTTGAGTACCAGCCGGTGCCCAGCTCGTGTGAAAGTACTAGCAGAGGAAGGGTCTCAAAATGACAAGCTAAAGGAGTCCTGTGAACTACAGTTATCCACAGTTCCTGAGATGTGGACTCAAAAACAAGAGTTTTTCCTTTTAACAGCTATGGGAACTATGCAGAAGTTTATTTTGTTTGATAAAAGCCTTAAAAGAATTTTTTCCAGCTGGCTTGGGTGGAGCTGGAATATCTACTGGAGTTTCATACAAGGAAATATGGACTTTATGAATCAAGAGGTTGTAAAAGAATATTATGTTAATGGCAAATGTTTATTAAATGGGGTATTAGTGGCCCTGCAATGGACTGGTGACCTGTCCAGGATGTACCCTGCCTCTCACCTGCTGGGTTTGGCTCCAGCTTCCCTGTAACCCTTCACTGGACAAAGCGGTATAGATAATGGATGGATGGATGTTATTAGTGACAAAAAATAAAAAAACAGGAGTGATAAATTATTAGGCAGTGAGTGTGGTTATTTTGTGCTTTCCAGCAGTAATTGCTGCAGTTACTTAACTCCTGGACAGGCAAACAATTCAACATTTTCTTCCTAACCAGAAATGGCCCCATGTGGTTGACTTTGCCAGTGTGGAACAGTCCCAGCAGCAACACACCATCACTGCTGACGTAAAGATGTGAAATGATTTGCCTCCCAACGCCTCTTCTGTTGAGCCCAACTACAAGCTTTTCTCTGGTTTACCCAGCTGTGGCATGGTGCAGAAATGTCACAAAGGTTTGATTTGTGATCCTTTTATAAAGCTAGACTACACTATTTTTAGGAAAGGGTTTTGAAAGGGTTTATCAGTCCACTTGAAAAGTGATGAAAGAGAAAGTCCTTCTGTGGCTATAATGTCTTGTTTTTGAAGATCCAAATCAGGTCAATTGATATATCAGCTGATCCTTATCTGTACCAGAGCCTGGCTGTAAGAGATGGCTTATGCAGTCTGGACCCTAAGACTTCAACTGCCCATGAATGTCCAATTTCCAGATTAATATTTTATTTATTTTATTTTATTTTTTATATATATATAAACACCCTCATCTCAGACTTTCAGTCTTAATGAATTGACATAAGAATTGATGACTATCTCTTGTTATTATGACTCCTTATTTCCTGATTATTCCTCCCTTTGTGGGTACCAACCATTTGTGTTATTACTTTTTTCTGAATATTTTGAGAGTCCTCTACCTCTTAAACTGACGGTAAAAAGTGGTCTTGGACTCAATCAGTGCAGTGTGGAAGTGACTAGCATGGGGGCGGCTCAGTAGTGAGAAGGGTTCATTCTTAGGTGAGTATGTGGAGAGGGGCTTCTGGACTTTTAAGATGATTCTGCAAAGTTAATATAACTTCTCAGTCTGGTAAGAAGAGTGTATGCATTCTGTCTTCCTTCTGTTTATTGGTTACCTGCTGGCCATGGGCTGCTGGTAGATGGTGGATGACAGCTGAGACAGCTGTGGTAACACAGAGGAAATAATGACTGGAGTTCTGCTTCAGCGTCTGCATCCCCATCATCTTCTCTGCTACAGTATGTAAAAAGCTACCTTGAAGATTTGCTGGTGGTAGTTTGCCTCACTTTATAAGTTTATCCTTGGAAAGCCATGTTAGCAATTAGCATTAAAGTCAAATGATATTTTCTTAACATTTTCTAAAATGGAAAACGTAACATGTCCATAATATTAATACCAAATCCATGATCAGTATTGCTTGTTTGATCTTAACATATACTTAGTGCTTGATATCCAAACATAATGGCTGCAACGTGTCTTTTATATGCTTTTTACTCCCATTAATTATTTTATGGTCTGACACTTTCAGCCTCGGATTTAAACACATCTTTGCTTGCACATTGGAGAGTAAAGTGCTTAATGGGAATAATTGCATACGGAGAAAATGAAAATGCATCACACATCGTGTTGCCCACTATCTCGTAAGAGATGTGTTACCATTACCTCCACTTCTAACTATTCATGTTTGGTTAAATGTAGTTTTTGTTTGGCTAAGCAAAGGTCAAATAGAGTGAAGAATGGAAGAGGTGGTGAGAAAAAGAAGAAAGAAGGTGGAGCTTATCTGGAAAAATGTTCCTGGCTAACTGGGATTACCTGGATAGGCTCCAGTTTCCCTGCAACTCTGAACTGGACTAAGCGGTATAGAAAATGTATGAACTGGGTGATGTTTGATCTGAGACAGTAAGAGATGTTTAATCTATTCAGTCCTTTACACATTTATCTCATCCATTAAACCTCATTTTACATTTGCTTGTTTTGCTGTAGTTTACCATGTCTACTGTAACCTTCCTACACTTACTCTCCTGGGATTATATTTCACTTTCCATTTAGTATATAATGGGATTGTTTTGTAGTTTTCCTTCTTCCGTGTCTTTGTGTTAGTTTGAATGTACTTGAAATGTTATTTTTAAGGCGTTTAGTTTGTTGAAGAGGTTTTGAATTAGATTAATGTTGTTTTGTATGAATTAAAGTAGCAGGTGACATTTATGCTTAAAGCTGAACAGATGTTCTTTTAATTGTGTAAATAAACAGATGGGTTTGTGGTTTGAAGACAGTGTGCCTTCTTCATAGTGACTTTTTTCTAATTGCAGACAGATGCAGAGATATTAGAGGTAAAATGCTCATCTCAAAGTATGGTTAGGTTGCACCTTTCTTCACCAAAAGCCAGATTATTTTACACTAACCCTGTAAATTATAAAAACATATTGTCATATTGAAACCACTTATTTTTATTCTCTTATGCAGTTGACAGATATGTTTAACATTTACTTATTAGAATTAGAATTTAGGACATTTAAGCACAGAAACACTGATGAAGTTGGAATTAAGTCTATATAAAAGACTGCCTCAGAGCATGTGAAAGGGTCTAAACAGACCAACATTTTGCATTCTCTATTAGGATTAGTGGCAACTTATATTTAGCTTTGTTTTAAAAATGTATTTTACAAAGTAAAAGCCATGGTATCACAACTAGTCAGGGAAATGTATTGGGGAATGGCTTTTGTTGCCATAGCAACAAACTGAGTAAAAATAAGACATAAAAAATACAAAACATCCATAACTATCCCATGTTTTGGGGCTCATTGGATAAAACAACATTCAAATAAAATTTTAATGAGTGTTATTAGCATGTTTTGCTTATTGCTGATGCCTCGACTCCTGCCTCCCTTCCTCTTCTTGACGCCACTGTCAGGTTTTCTGTATCACGTAGCGGTCACTTGGGAAGACATTTTGGCAGCTCCCTCCACCAGCTCTTGCCAGTCCTTTTCTCCCAGCTACTGCTACCCAGTGCCAAACTGAGAGATGAAGCATGTTATCTGTAACTAATGCAGGCCTTCTCTGCAGTGGGATTATCTGACATCTCATACCAGACTCTGCTGCACAGAGTTCACAGTCAGGGAGAAATGCTACTAATGTACCAGAAAGACAACCACGAGAGGCGTCAGGCTGTAGCCAGGGCAGCCAAAAGACCTGCTTGATATTTTAATCAGAATATTAGGACATGGCTTTGCCAGACACTAAGCTTCTTGGTGACAAACCGAGATATGAAACCACCTGCAGTCTCAGCTGGAGCTGTCTGGAACTCCGTTTTGATCTAAAAAGTGATGCTGTTGACAGAATGAATTAAACTTTCATCACACTGTTAAAGTTTGAAATGATAGATAAGAATAAATATTTCATTTGTTCTCATTTACTCTTGATTCATCTTTTTCATGGCTTGTTTTGTTCACAAGTTTTCCTTTTACAGTTGGCTGCACCAACACAAATAATATCTCATAGCACTCATATCTTCCAGACATGCAGCTGGCAAAACTATAGTTTTGTGCCTGTTAATCTGTACATCAACACATCTACATCAAAGCTTGGAATCAAACAGTATCAAAACATTCAGCTTATCCATGCTTTCCACAGAATGCTGACCTGTCGAAGCTCAGTCTCATCTCTCCCTCCCGCGGTGCTTTTGTTATTTCAGGACTGGAGATGTGCTCAGAAAAATCAGCCCAGTCTCACCAGAAAATGTGCAACATTTCTCCACCTTTACAATCTCTAATTAAGTCTACTAACAAGCATTTGTAGTGAATACAAATGTGGATATGTATTTGTGTGTCCATGTTAACACTTTGATGTCTCGTTTTTTTAAAGTTGGCTATATCGGCTGAGTAATATTTGACTTTTTTTACTTCTAAGTGATGTTTGAAGCCAGAGGAAGCTAATTCAGAAAACTTCAGGGAAGTAAGTGGTGTAATCAATAAAGGTTAAAACCCATTTAAAAGTTACTGACCTGTGAGTCATACTGTAATGTTGTTGTTGTTGTTGTTGTTAATCTTTGGCAGTATATGAGGCAAGTCTAAAATCAAAAATCCATCCTGAAGATGAATGGTGTACATATGGATAAATGCATAAAACCAACCCCAGCTCTCACTTTCAAATGTTTAAAATAGAAATGTTGTAAATAAAATGTGCATTAGCTGCAGTTTAGCAACTTACGAGTGATCTTCTCCTTTCATGGAAACGTTTCTTCCAAGGATGACAGAATAAGCGAAGCTTGGGCAGTAAACTGTAATGAAAAAAAAAAAAAAAAGAAGCAAGAAAACAGTCAGTAATATTGTGAAAATTGAAGCTGAAATTTGGCACCACCACAGACTTGGAAATACCAACAGAAAAAAAAGAAAAAAAGGAAAAACCAACAGAACCAGTAACTAATCGTACAGAAATGTGAGGTGCCATATAGGACAGAATGCATTTCTAAATCACACACACCTCTGAAATTAATTACACATACACATAAAAATCACCTATCATACAAAAACGGGAAATGTCTTATATATAAACTAATAAAAATTCACTGATCATATTGTAAATGGCAGGTTATACATGTGTATGTGTGGCCTGACACTGGTTTAAATGAGAACTTGTATGTGTATGAGGTAATTTTGTCACAGAAGAGGCGAGACTCAAACCCGGAGTGCGATGAGTCACATTCTCTTTTTTTTTTTGTTTTGTTTTTTTTCTTTACCCTGTCCTGTCCAGCATCCTAACATACAGAACGGTGGTCTGTGTGCCATATTTTGCTTGACAGATTTGCTCTACCAAGGGAGACATGTTATATACATGGCTGCCCTTGATATTTTTATTATTTTTATTGTAATCTTATTTTCTTTAGTCATATATGTCAGTGCCGAACCTGACAGGGAGATAGAGGAAGAGAGAGAGAAAAAAAAAGGGAGAAAAGGACAGGATTAAAATGTGGAAATAACAGTTGTCTATGCTGCCCAGAACATATCACAAAAAAAACAACAATATAAACTACCACAGTACTACATGATACCGAAAGAAAGATAGAATGATGATGATATAAAAAATTACAATAGTCATCAAACGTACCTGCAGATAAATGTACCAACACACAAACATCAGCTACATCTAGTGAGAAGAGGATGGAGAGACGAGCACGTTTGTGAGCATGCACGTGTTAACATGCATGTGTGGCCATGCAACAAGGAGGAAATGTGTACCCGCAGAGGGGCCGCGATCACGCCGCACCCCGAAGCATCAGCGGGGGACGGGGGGAGCCCGAGGCCCCAAAGGCCAAGCAGGTCCACAGAGTACCAAGCCCGGGACAGCCAAAGCTGACAGAGCAGCGGCCCACCCGGACCAGAGCAGAGGGGCCCCCAGACTGGAACCCCCGGCGCGACGGGGCAGGGGCACCGGGCAGCCCAGGGCGATGGCGAGCAGGCCCAGCAGGTGCTGGGCGCTGCGGTGCGGGCCGCACGGAGGGCAGGCACCCTACAGGCCCAAGGGCCACCCTTTCCCCCCAGCAAAGCCCCACCCAGGAACCCAACGGGGCCCAACCGCCCCAGGCAAAACCACCGTGGGCCACGCCAACCCAACACCAAGGCTAGGCACCCCAGGGACAAGAACATGTCCCCCCCCTCCCAAAAAAAAAAAAAACCCTCTTTACCCCAACCCTTACCCATTCATCCTGAGTTGTGTGTGCATGAGTATGGGCTATTTATAATGCAATTAAAAGCTGGAAGGAGCCATGAGATGGTGATGGGTCCCACTGCTGCCAGGCAGCAGGACCCCCTCAGGACTCCCTCAGTGTGTGTGAGTGTGTGTTATGTGTGTAGTGCAGTACTGTTAAATGTGGTAGTGTCTAACATGTAAATAAAATCGGGGGGAGAGAAGTCAAAAAATGAGGGGATGGAGGAAGGGCCACCTCGGTGGCTCCTGTCCGCCCACCCACAGCCCATGTGCCCATCCCCCCGAGGCCCTAAATGTATATTGATGTCTAGGTTGTGATTAAAATCTAGTAGGGCGGGCAGTCGCAGGGGTCCACCGGGGGATCCCGCAATGGGGACCCCTCAGCCAAACCCACCGCCTCCACCCGCCCCACAGTGCCCTATGTGTAGTGTGTATGATGTGGGGTGGCGGGGGAGGAGAGGGGCTCGGGGAGGGGCACAACTGGGAGAGAGATCCCCGTCCCAGGCAGCCAACTCCTCAGCTGGCCGCTGTAGGCGCCCCCGCCTCCCCAAGACCACCCGAGGGAAGAGGGGCAAAGGCCCGGCCCAGGCAAGAGCCCAACGCATGAGCGCCCCGGACTCACACCCACCCCCGGCAGCCCACGCCACCACACCAGGGGACCAGAGAGCCCCAGGTTGCACACACGTATCCTGGTCGGGTCCAAGGCACAGCGCCCCCATCCTCCCCGAAGGAGCCCCCGGCGGGAGGGGAGAGAGCGAGAAGGAGAGCAGCACCCCTTCCCACTATGTGATGTGACTAATCAGCGGGGACCAGGAAGACTGAGAGTTACTATGAGTCACATTCTCAACTCATTCCCATTCAAACCAGTGTTAGTTAAAACATCCACCTTTCATTCATAATATAACCAGCTCCTGTATACATGTGTAAAACTAGCACACGGTACTGTTTCTGATTAATATGCATATAGGGTGTCTTGTGTGCGTGGGGTTTTAGTAGTACGTACGTGTTCATTAGTTTATTTGTGACACATTACCCGTTTGTGTTTGAAAGAAGATTTTTATGTGCATGTGCAAGTAATTATAGAAGTATACATGATTTCAGAGGTCAGTATAACAGTTGAAAATGCATTTTGTCCTTATACTTTGAGCTGAGTGAGAGATTCAAAGTTTCTGGAGCACCTACAGTCAGTGGATGTGCTGTGCATTCATTTTATGCAGAGCTGCAGTAATGGAGAGTTTAGGATCACTGCCACCACCTGCCACATTATTTTCCTGGTGCATTTATAATCATCTACCTGGTGGAGGTGGGGTTAACTAATACAAAGAAACACTGCTGCTACCCCAAGACTGAATCCCTCATTACCTTGCTGGTGTGCTCACGCTGCATTGACCCGCCATGAGATTGGCGGGGGGGCAGGTTTCAGAAATAGTTCAACAAAATTTTTCATAATTCAACAATTTCTGTAGCTTAGTTCTCAGCTTAAAAGCAACCAACCTTTTAGTAATTGCAGCATGCATTTTGTATCTCACATCCAGGTTTGTTATTTTTTTTTTGTTGTTGTTGTTTGTTTTTGTTTTTTTTCGTTGGTTTAAAGGAACTGTGCACTGTTTGCCCCTTGTGTTTCATTTTAAACTGAACAGAGATCTGTCATTCAGGCTGCTGTACCGACATCTCTCCAGCATCTGAGAGCAGTTTTAATTATTCATGTTTGGCTGGTCGGTTAACGACACATTTGTCTGTGATCTGAAAAACTCTGAATGCAGATTTATTTCTGCCCTACTTTGACTTTAAACAGTTTACCTGAGGTAAGGATGCTGTCAACTAATTACTGCCAGCCGATAAAAAGCTTTCTAAGATTCCCAGAACAAAGTGCATAACTTTCTGTTCTAATCAGGCTTTAAAAGTCCAGAATGTTTATTCTAAGCAAGCTGAGATCTTTCAATATAAGCAGAAGACTCCTGAATATGTTCTATCAAGGGATTATGGCCATTGTCTTGTACTATGCTGTACTGTGTGGGGCGGGAGTACAGCAAAAACAGAGTGAACAACGTGGTAAAACAGGCCAGAGTCTGGACTCTGTGGACATTATTATGAACAAACTGATGATGACTAAAATTAAAACTCTTCTGTCTCTCACAGACCACCCTCTTCATGGTGTCTTTAATAAACTAAGAACCTCTTTTAGTGGGTGACCTGGTAATGCCCTGATCAACTCAACTCCTTAGAAACTATTTTATTTGTGCTGCTGCTGTTCACTTTTTTAATGAGCACTTTGTGTGATTTTTGTGTTGATAATTATTGTTGTATTTCTGGTCATCTGAAGTTGTGTTGTGGCATTACTATTGCAAAGGTCTATAGCAGAGTCCAGCTTGAGTGTTTTTGTTATTTGTTTCTATTTGTCTTGTATGTGAATGTCCATGGCAACCCAATTTCCCCTTTCGGGACTAATGAAGTTAAAAGGTAAAGCTGCATGTTTAGCTCTGCACTCATCTAGAGCAGTGATTCACAAACATTTTCTGCAGAGCCCCCTTTTTATCAACAACAATAATGTCAATCTGAAGTCAGACTATCTTCCAATTTTATCATAAATACACCAGGACTCAGCCACAAAGGTTATATTCCAAAATTTCCAATCTCAACATCAGACACAGTTTATCACAAGGAAGGTTATTATTGGTCAGTTTCTGCACCAGGATTTTGTCCTATGCAGAAAGTTTTTAATAGAGCCACATCTTTGTGGAATAAATTTGCATGCTCCCTGAAAAAAATGTACCAGTAAAATGAGTTACAAAAAAACTTTACAAAGTATAATTTTAACTAATTTCTTATATGAAAATATTTTCTAAATCAGATTCCAAAAGGACATTAAATGTGTTGATTTTAGAAAATATTATTCTTTTGTTGTTGTGGGATTCCTTGTATGGATATATAGAATAATTTGAACATAATTATTTGTTTAGTCTCTTGCTGTTAGTTTACATTTGTATTTCACTGTTGATTATTTTCTATTGTATTTAATTTATTATCTTTTAGGCCTGGAGTGATGGAGACTATGAGGTTGGTTGAGCTTTTCAGGTTGATGGTGGTAAATTGTATCATAGATAATGAAATGACCTTGTTTGTAGGTAATTTCTTAAACTGTTGCTTTCTATGTGGATCACAGGAAAACAAATAAAAATAACAAATAAAAAACTTTAGCATTTATGCCACCTAATTACACAAAGCCAAACAGAGCACGTGCACACCCTCATGCTCAAACAGACAGCTGTCTTTTGCTGGACAGATCACGGTGAGTATCGTTCAGGACTTTCAGGGATGAAGTGATTTGAGATTTAAAAAAAGAAGACTTGTGATTGTTAAGGATTTGGGAAACAAGGATGAACATGGTTTTAATCTTTGTTCCTTAATAGGTAGAGGGCACCAACTATTAAAAAAAAAAGACTTCTTT
Source organism: Melanotaenia boesemani (assembly GCF_017639745.1). Classification (NCBI taxonomy): domain Eukaryota; kingdom Metazoa; phylum Chordata; class Actinopteri; order Atheriniformes; family Melanotaeniidae; genus Melanotaenia; species Melanotaenia boesemani. The sequence goes on from NC_055701.1 coordinate 5,225,551, forward strand.
GGAGAGCTTTGCATATGGTGTAGAATAGGTACACTGTTGGTTTTAGGGGCGTACTGATTTACTGAAGGCATCTAAAGATAGTATCTCAGGGAACTTGAGTGATTATAGGTGGATCACAGGGAACAGGAAGTGCATGTTAAACAGGCTGTGCAACTCTAATTATATGAAATGGGCACAATTTCACAAAGGAAATAGTGGCTTTTTCCCCTACATCATTCACAAACTCCTTTTAGCTCCCATTAAAAGCTTAATTATATAAACATAACATTTACATGTTACATGAAGAAAATGGAGCAGTGGGCTGTTGTTCTTTAGAGGAGTTGTAATGCATCACTTGCACATAATAAAATATGACACTTAACATGCATTAATCCAGACAGATCAATTTACTGTTCATCCTTGAATTAACACCATCACTTTTAAATTAAACATGTTTTTCAACTATTTTACTTGACTGGTTGTAGATACCACATACTGACCCACAAAGGAATGTTAAGCTGGCAAACAAGCAATAAGATCAAAGAAATATATCATATTTATCTGCAATTAAATGTTTTTTTTTTTATGTTTGCTTAGGCTTTTTATTTCTCTTCCTCTCTTTTCTTTTTTTATACAATTCTAGTAGGATTTACTAAATATATTAAGCTGCATATCTAGGCCCAAGACATGGCCATTATTCCAAGCATGTAGCATGCTTGGGGGAAATGGCAATGTTGCCAGAATGATTGATGAAAATAAAATAAGATGAAAAACAATTCCATAGAGAGTGGTTAAAGTGCCATGTGAAAGCATCGGAGCTACAAGGTACAGTAAGTCAATTTTAATTAAAAGTTTCTGTCAAGTCAGAGGACTTATTTGAAGTGTGGCACGGGCAGACCGCTAACCTTGAGATGGAGGAAAATATTTAGATGAATAAGAAATGTGTGCACTTGATCATTATTTTTTTATTTAAAGCCGTGGTAATGCATACACTGTTAAGAATGTGAAGTGGATGACTTGCTGGCACCCCTTGGGGATGTTTTAGTGTTTTAGGACTTATTGTTTGTTTACAGTTACTCCCTTAGGTAACTCTTATCATTTTTTTTTTAGCTACAGACTTTTTATATGACTCATATCAGCTTGCCAATATGAATAGCTGTCCAGCCCAAACAATATTAATTTAGTGGTGAAATCATTAGTTCATTTGTGTTAGAAAAAAGGTAAATCAGCCAGGTCTCAAAGGAATGTGTGTCTGATCTCGTAATAAATGTTACACACTGCACGGATGTAACATGTAAAGGATGCTTGTTTTTTTTTGTTTTTTTTTGTTGTTGTTGTTTTTTTTGTTTTTTTTCTCATTATTGCTTGCTTTCAACACCACTTAAAGTAGCAAGACACAATAACTCGTGTGAAAAGGTTAGAGACTACATGAATTTCATTCAATCTGCCACAAAAAACATTAACGTATAACACCAGATATATAATATTTAACACACAAGTTTCTGTAATTTCTACATCACTAACATAATCAAAACATTTCCTAAAATTCCCCTGCATGCAATTTGATATTTAGTACATATATTGATGTTCTGTTGTCAAAAACAGCCTTTAAGGTTTAATTTTGCCTCCAGTTATGTAAAAACATCAAGAAAAAATGGTGTGATTTTGTTAAAGGTTTAAATATAAAAATGTATAAAATTCTCTCTTTTTTTAATATGTCAGAACAATTTTTTAAGATGTCTGCTTTTTCTACTACTCACAGACTAAAAAAGGATGGATGTTCTCTCCCTTTTGAAGGAAAATAAAATGACAGTATACAAGCTTGTATGAAAGTGATCAAATATTGCAAGTAATTTCGGCCTCAGTAAATGTAGACCACATTGTAGTTGTAAGGCCAGCTAATGGAAGTACATAGTTTCAACAGCGTTTCCTTATCAGCTAAACTGCTAACATCAAGCAGTTTTTTAGCTGCTCCACCACAGAAATTAAGATGTTAATATATTAACATATGAAATGTTTACATCTCTTCTACTCTGCCTCCTTTAAGGATGAGATCAATCTGGTTCTTCTCAACTCCGGTTTCACACCAATCATTCAGCAGCAACCAGTGATCAAATGTGCTATTAAAACCTGGTCTAACATAATTTTGATGCCACAGACTGAAATGTCATCTGTGAGCCACATGGAGATGAGACAGATGACATTAACTTCTGTTTGGAGACCATCATCCCAACAAGAACAAGCATCTGGATTTATGATTACCTAACAGACAACAATTGGTGAGACTGAAAAGTTGTGTGTCTGAGATGGTGGTCAGCAGCACAGGAGTGCTGCAATGGACTGTACAAACACCATCTCTCTTCATACCTAAAGACCCATTTATGCTCAACGCAGATGACAGATACGCAGAAGACGGGCATTTTTGTCATACTTCGTCACCCTCATACTTCCATGTGTCTTTTACGTTTCCATGGGTAATAAGTCAGTTCATCCACCAGTGGGCAGTACTGAATTCAGAGTTCACTTTCGCGTTTTGACCCTGGTTGTTGGCAGTAATGGACCACTATAAAGTTGTTTACAACTGTCCAAAAACGCCAGAAGAAGAAAATCATGAAAAAGAAGCAGTTTCAACTTCTTCCTCATTTCGGTCTGCATCTTCTTTTTAGGGTGCTTTTTGTTTGGCAGTTCTGCATCATCTTCTTCCTGTTCCTCTTGCTCTTGCTGGTATTGCTCCATCTGCTGCGTCAAGCGACAGATACCTAAGCTCCCTGAAAACGGACCAAATTACATGCATAACCGATGCAGAAGATGGACGAAACGTCCAATAAAACTCTGACTTCTGTCATGCGCATAAATACTTAGATGACTCTGCATTTCTGGGGTGTATAGCTGATGGACAAGAAGACAAATACAGGAAACTGGTTGACCACTTTGTGGAATGAGACTACAGAAAACATGAAGAAAACAAAAGAGATGATTAGAGATTTTAGGAGGAATACCAGTAAGCAAAGCACTGTTTACATCCTGCGAAAGAAGATGAAGGATTTGGAGGACTACAAATACCTGACAACTGCAGCTGGACAACAAGCTGGAAGTGTAAGCCATTTAGAAAAAGGGTCAGAACACACTGCTTCTTGAAGAAACTAACATCTTTTAATCTCTTCACCAAGATGTTTCATATCTGTTGTGGGAAGTGCAATCAGCTTTGCAGGTGACTGTTGTGGTAACATCGGAGCAAAAGACTCAAAGAAGCTGGGGATAACTTTAGAATCCCAAAAACTGATAGTCCAGAGAAGAATGCTGCACAAGCTGCTGTACAAAATGAACAATTCTTCACTTTCTCTACACGACACAGAGAGAAAACAATTTGTTCAGTCAGAGCCTTCTTCAGATCTGCTTTAACAGAAAGGAAAGGTACAGGTAATCCCATCACCATTCAGAACAAGAACTTAAATGACAGTTAAATGGTTTTTTAAAAGAAACAATTAAAATAAAAAAGTTAAAAAATATAACCATACTGTGTTTTTCATTTCTTCTTTTAATTTCATCCACAAAAGACCATGAAAACTATCTACTGGCTAGAACCAAGAAATAAGCGAACCTTGAGATGTTCATTGTCCATTAGCTAAAATGCTTACAGTTTTTCCCCTTAAGATTTACAAAAGGAAACTGATGCATCTATCCTCATTAATATCACACAGAGGGGACACATGACAATAAAATGCTTTGTAACTCCCAACAGCTTAGCATTAATTAAATGCCCAGAGGCTAGAATAGAGCCATACAGCTAAGTGCATCAATCTGAAGACAGCATAGATAAAGATCTTTTAGGGGTTTTTACATCATCTGAGTCATACTTCTTTATAATGTCTTGCATCCTCATTTACATTTCTCGTATCTAAAACGCATTCAGCCAATATGCAGACATGATCAAATGCAAATAGGGCTGAGAGGAGTGTATAGATAGAAGTGAGTTTATGTACTGGAAAATTGTCCAATTTGTGCTACAGGTGACATGAAAGAAAAAGGCACAAATCATGAAGAAATACTGTAGCCCTTAAAAGGATGAGAAGGAGGAGAAGATGGTGGGGAAGTCATGAAAGTCTGTACACTGTGCACATTAAAACAATCCATTCAGGCCCACAAAATGTGTCATTGGTGTCTATGTTAAAGTATTTATTTAGTAAAAAATCATTAGGAAAATTCTTATTAAACTGAATGATTATTGAAAATAATTAAGAAACTAAAATGGCTTCACATTGGAAAGTTTTGTTTTTCAGTTGTAACCATTCTAGTGTGATTGAATTATTTGATGCATTTGTGGTACTGGAATTAAAGCATACATTGTTTGTTTTCACCAGCTTTTACTAATTTTAAATGTCTGGTCATGAAAAAGGAGCACACATCATATGACTGGGTAAATACTACATACAATACATGAAATATTAATTGACTGGGCAGAAACATGAGAGTAATCTCAAATGTAAAAAACTGTTCTATTCTTCAGTGGCTGTGTGTGAAGCCTGAGGATTAAAACTAAGAAATTATTTTCAATTTAAGCTCAGCAGCCATTGTGGGTGTTTTTGCCTTCATATGTCTGGTTACTGACTCTGTTTTTGTTTTTCAAATGTTTTTTTACTTAGTTTGGGAGGTATACACAGACAAGTCCTTTTGGAAAATGGAGAAGGGGAGCTAAATGCAGCAAAGGAGGAATTCTGATGGGTTACACTTCTCTTTCAAGGTGTGTTTAATGCATTATTAATTTACAAGATTCAAATCTGGAATTTTACATCATATGGAAGAGAAGGGTCTGTTAAGAGTCTACAACATGTTACAGTACTTTTAACATTTTAAATGTTTTCATCCGTGCTTTCACATCAGTCTTCAACAGTCTCTAAAACCAGAAAAAGTCACTAGATTTGTTGCTAGCCCCTTTTTTTATATAGAATTGCTAGAGGGGTCTGAAAACTCACTAATTATAGCTCCAGAGTAGTTAAGTTGGCAACACACTGAGCCAAATTCTGGCGTGTGCATCAGTGTAATTTATGTACCAGGAAACTGTGCACTCAAATATTCTGTGCTGTTTGGAGTGCAAACTGCAATTAAATGTGTTTGTTTTTAACATGTTTTTGTTGTTGTTGTTGTTGTTAAGGTTTTGTAAGTAAATCATTCGAATTTGGTCTTCTCTGTCCTGACCGAGAGACTTTATATGAAAAGCAGAACAGCACTATGACTAGAATGACTTCGCTCTATAGCTTTCATACTCTCAAGCTTGTAGTATCTTGTGTCTGCACACACTGTTCAGATGCTACAGTTCTGAAACATGACAAACACAGCTAAATAAGTAAATCGAGACAACGGTTTGCAGAGACACCACAACAAGCTTGTAATGATTCATGATTGTAAAGAATTGCTTATGAATAAGTACATAATCTGGACATATCCTGTTTTTTAATGAAAACCTTCTAGGTATTCCTTTAAGGTCAATTTCTTTAAAGTTTTTTCTTTATTGAACCACGATGCCTGGTTTTATCTGGTCTACACCAGAGTGTGGATTAGTTTTCAAACTACTCCAAACAAACATACTATCCATGGAAGCAGACATGGGTATGTTTACCATGGATCAAACAGAGCTAGTTTGAATGCACCCTTACCCTAACAATGGCCATCTAATTGCTGGTGTCATAACACTGGTTATTACTTTGGGTTTACTGATTCAGTAATGACTCAATTCATGTAAGAAACTATGAGTTGGTGTCAAAAAGAAAGTGAGCTATATAAGTAAGACATAATAAAGTCAGTACAATAATAAAGACAGTACATGGGACTAAATTTAGATGGACTTTAGCAACAGCTAGGCATCTTTCACCAAGTGACAAGCAACCAATGTCTTCAACCTTTATGGCTAATTTGTAGGTATGAAATTATTAAACATCTCTGATGATGACCAAGCTATTTTGAATTATTTAAGTATTGTTAGATTGTTTATTCAGAGATAGCAGAGATGATTAATTCTGATCTGACTGAAACATTGCATTTTTAATCCTAGTGCATTTAAAAACAATAATTAAAGCTCTAATTGTCATTCTGAATCTTTTTTCAGAGTCTGAGCTGCAATGACTAAGTAAAAACACAATATTACTTGGAAGAACAGAATCAAGAGGCAGCTGCATTAGTTGAGCTATATCTCCTCTTACTTTTTTGTAAGGCTGTAATTCCAGTCATGTGATTGACCAGTAGCCGAGCTGTTGAAGGGTGCCGCCCCAACGTACCCCTGCCTAAGAAAAGACCAGTAATCCTGCTGCTTATCTTTGTTGTTTGTACTAGTTGAAAATGTGCCTCCTTTTTAATGCTAAAGGTTAAGTCCAACGATATGACCTGCTAATCTCATAGTGTCAAAGTGTGGCAGACAGCTAATGCTGCACAGCACAACAATCCACTAGAGCTTTCCTGTAAAGTCTCCTCCTTATTGAACTTCCAAACATGAATATGTCTTGTTCTCCAAAGCACCTAGACAAACATTTAATTTGTTAATTTGCTGCTCTAGTTTGCATTGGCTATAATGTACCTACAAGTGTCACATTGCCAGCTTGCCTAAAATTAGAAAGAAAAAAAGCCATATAGAAGTGTCTCATATCTTAGTCCACCACAGTCATGGCAATAACCCACCCAGAGGCTACTTTAAAATTGTGTTTACTACAGTGTCATATTAACGACACACACACAGAAACCGGCATCCAATGCACCTAATGAAAGTGTGCTATTAACTCCAGGCTCATCTCCTGCTCCATCACCTCTAAACCCTTGCATGGTCCCCCAATAGTAGAGGTGTTATGCCACCAGATAAGATTCCCCGTCAGTTACATCAACCCCTGGGACATTGTGGCATTTGGTGAGAGAAACAGAGTTGCTGCTGCTTACCTGACCTTTCACAAAGGCTCCTTCAGCACTGTGTCAGTGGAGCTGCAGAGTTGCCCTCGGCTGTGTTTCTGTCTGACCGCAATCTCAAACTCAATTCAGGCTCTTTCCTGAAGGATGTAATGATGCTGTAGGTATGAGAAATGTGGCTATGCAGACAGTAGGCACGTTTCTGTCATTACCCTTAAAGAGTATGTAGCAAATGAATGAGTAAATATACTGTATCATGTTTAGGTGTATGCATGCATCTCATTTCAGTTAAAATGTGCTTCTTAATGCAGCTAGTCTCCTGAAGATAATTACAAACCTTTAGCATGTTTGATGCACTATGATGAGAATGCCTTTGCTAACACTGCCACCCAGTGCATAGAAGAATTATTAGCCTTCCTGCAAGATAACACAATTTTTCAGCATCTCAGAGCTAAAATAAAGACAATGTAGCTCTTCCACAATGACAAAGCGAATTTGTTCCATATATAAAAGTAACTACTTAGATTAATCATAAAAACAAGACAATAACGCAAGTTTGAACTAAATCTTTCTTATCAAACCCCCTCTTAGTTTGCCAGTATTCTTAGTCCAGCAGTTTGCAGACCTTGAATGCTAATGGTGCTCTTAAGATGCAGTGCATGCCAGTAGTGTTCAGGGACTCCAGCCTTCATGCAGCGAGCAAAGCTCAGACATGCATGCACACACACTGAACTAATAGCTCGACATAAAACACACCAGTTGTCTTTAAGAATCTTGGGCATCTTTATCCTTAAATATACAGTATAATCCTTATATGCTTGTTCTTTGTTCATCCCATTCTGAATAACAATGTGGCTGACCTGTTTGTCCTTCCCTTACCAGTCTCTGGTATTTATTCTCGTTATCATACAGCCAGCTGATTGAAACTGTTCATGTTAATCATCAGATTTCATCCAATCATCACTTCAACACTCAAGCAATCTAAAAATTCAAACTGTCATGTCATTGCAGATCTCTGATTGTGCTATCTATATGCAAATGATGTGTGAAATACAGCATCGACTCAGTATAGCAGACTTTTCTTGGGAACCCAATGTCTTGTATTAAAAACAAAATTACATATTCAATAAGTTATAGAAGTGTTTTGTTGGTTTGTATTTTTATTTATTTGCAATGGCATTAAATAACAACAATATGAAGTCTCATCAACACGTGTATGTGTGTTTACAGCTGTGTAATTATTGAATGTACACAGCTTTGCCCTGTTCATAAGACGGTATTTGTCTCCCGAGGCTGTCAGAGTGCCTATATGACACATATCAGACCACAGCATGCAACTCTTCCACTTGATCAGTTTTCAAACAGTGCATAGGTTTCAAAGCTTGATTTGTATGCAATGTTATCCGTACATGAAACACATAGTATAAAAAGCATGAGGGAGAATGATATGACATCTTCGTGTAATATATGCTTTTCCACATTTAAATGAAAAATCTTCAGTGTTATTTCTGACATGGAGGTTCATGTCATGGAAACAGACTGCATTTGTTACTGAAATGCAATTTGCCAAGCTCTCCGAGACTTGCACATCCAATACTCACTAAAAGTATGACCACTGAAGCACATGCAGCATCTGCATCAGATTCATGTTAAACTGTCCTTTTTCACATGTTTGCAAATATTTTATAAAATCTTTTCATAGGACAACACTCTAGAAATGAAACTTTAACATATCAAACTATAGAAACTAAACTTTGATATTCTGTATGTTAAGTTTAATTTCTATAGTGTTGTTCCATGAAATGATATACTAAAATGTTTGCAAAAATGTGAAGGGTGTACTCACTTCTGTGAGATACTGTATATATATATATATATATATATATATATAGAGAGAGAGAGAGAGAGAGAGAGAGAGAGAGAGAGTACAACTTACAGATCTCAGTTTCATTATTATGATGTAGCATTTCACAAAAGGTAGAGCAAGACCAGCTTTCTCTTATATTATGTGTTTATGTTATATGTAATAAACACAACCACTACATTAAAACCTCATCCCATTGACCTCATGGTGCAGATATAGGACGCTGCGATGCAGAAAGGCTTGTTTTGGAAAAAGCCTGATTTTGCAGCTGCCCTGAACAACAGGCCCCACTGATTTCTAAAACTGTGTTATGTTGTGTTCTGTGCAGTGTTATGTTGTGCTGTGTTCTGTAGTATTGTTGTGTCGTGTGTACTGTGCAAAACTGACAATATGGTGATGGGAGTACAATTTCCCCTTGGAGACGATTAGGTCTAAGCCTATATATGTAAATTTCACAGATAAGAAATTATTTGGGAGACATTTAGTAGTTACATTCCAATGAGAAACAATGTTAGACTATTTTGATAGCCATAGATTTATGAGTGAGTATCATCCACATGTAAATTTTTTGAACACTGAAAGCAAACCATTCTGAAAAACGTTCAAAATTTCCACTACCTCTGCCAATGTATAGACTGGAAAAGTGGGGGGTTTTGGAGGGTTTTAAAGTGGTTTAACCTCACAAATATGTCTTATTGGTCTTCTCTTTGTTTCTATGGCAACAGCAGTCTTAGCTACGTTAGCTCTGGTGCAAATGTTGTTAGTGTGTAAACCTTTTAGAGGTTTTTAGTTACAAGCTGGCTAGAACAAGAAAGAGAGGCATCATATGACTGAGCTGGTGGAGCAAGCCTGGACAACCCAGATGAGGACGAGGAGTGACAGAATTACTGATATTTAGGGAGTAGCAGCTACAGGATGATTGTCTAAGAAGTAAACAACACAATGACTGGATGGGAGCAATTATGTAGAAATAAGAGGATGGAATTATTCGTATGACACCAAATAGCAGACATGATGAGTATACACCATCAAGAATGTCCCTGCAGCCTATATTCATCTTAGAGATAGAACAGAATTAAGCTTTTACATCCTTGGTTTACAGCAGTGGTTTCCAAACTTTTTCCCAGAGGCCCCCTTTTTAACAGCAACAATAATGTCAAGCCCCCCCAAAACTACTCAGCTATATGTGACAACTGAGTAGTTTAGTTCTGATGTAATCAACACGCTTTTCTTCGTGTTCAGAATGAGAATTCCCCAAATGGCTTCTTACTGTCAGATGCTAATATTTTGAGACATACAACGCACTGGTCTTTCTTCATTACTCACCATTGGCCATTACCATTACTTGACTATTACCTGGTCAAGCCTAGGACAAGATATGCGTCGTCATATTTTCTTGTCTTTTTTTTTTTGGTAGCTGAAATCTTTCACTGTTGTTGATTCATCATGATTTGCTGATTGATACTTTCACAAATTTGTATGAATCCCCACAGCTGGAAGTCATGCAGACAATGGACAGGACAGGACATTGTCCTACTGAAATAACCACAGACCTACTGGGAAAAAGTTTCTCCAAAATTCCAATATCCACTTCTAATGCTACCTCATACAATCACAACTTTCCTCATAACAGCCTGGATGCTCTTGCTCATCTTTGGCAAGTAGAAAAAGATGTGAGTTTTTCCCAAAAGCAGCTGAAATGTGGTACCATACCATACCAACCCAACTTTACTTAATTCATGTAGAGATTTGAAGAGAAGGAAAACAAAATGACAAAGATACAAAAAAATAGAAAGCAGCCACAACTGTTTAAAGTTCAAACTCACACAGAACAAACTGGGTAACCAGCTGCTACACCTGTAACGAGACCGAAAACATCCCATGGCCTCTGTAAGAAAACAGAGCAGACAATCAACAGCAGTTGACAGTTACTTCTGAGTCCATGAGATGACATGATAGTTTCTCATGTAATGTTCCTGGTCATTTATACAAAATCAGAAATTATAATGCCATCCGATTTCATACTGAATATTTTTGCGATATCGTGCTTTGTAGACGTTGAAAGACCAAAGTTCTTTACAATTTTGTATTACGATGTTTCACAATTATTATTTAAAAAAAACAAGAACAAATTTGCTGACAAAGTTTGGCACAAAGTGGGGAACCATCTTTTCTTGGAAAGACTGAATGCTCCTTTTATACCCAATCCTGACACCCTCACCTGTCACCACTAAGGTTATAGAGTCTTCCAAGATGCTGTTTTTAAAAATAGTAATATTTAAATAATACAACACTGTATGTCCAAATGAAACATTTTGGGGAAATTAATACAGACATAAATAAGTAAAATGTAATTCTTTCTTCTATTAAGCTGCCAGGTTGTAGTCAGTATACCTCTTACCAATAATCTGTGTACACTCCCCAACCTAATACCTCTTGCATTGCCATTGTCTGCTTTTTCTAATACCTGACACTTACGGGAAATTAATCTAATAATGAAGTAATTTACATAAATATCAACACATGGGGTAACCAGTTTGAATGTTCCCAAGCAAGCAATCAACAAAAATTAACATCCGGGACTCAGTGTGAGCAACATTGTTAAGAGATGAAAGCGTGTCAGAGCCTCAGGGCATACAGATAACACAACAAAGAGAGCTGATCCAGGGCTCCAGATGAAAGATGGGGCTGTATGCATGTAGCATGAAGATGCCTCTGGAGATTACATTTGCATACGTCATATTATTTTAAACTAAATGAAAGTGTTTGTTTTGTTTTGTTTTGTTTTTTTTGTCTCTGTTATAAAAGTTATAGGGTTGGGACTTGATTAAAAAATGATCTAATTAACAACAGTTTGGACCAAAAAGCATAATTTTTAATTTAAATGGATAATAATAATAATAATAATAATAATATAGATATTTTAAGTTAGCTTTTAAGTATTTCTTTTTATTAAGATAACTCAAAAAAACATCCTAACTAGATATACAATACAGGATGCTGTCTTTCTTTTTCTGCATCCTGGCCCTTTTAGTTTTTTTTTTTTTTTGTTGTTGTTGTTTGTTTTTGTTTTGTTTTTTTTAGCTTTCAGTATTCGCAAAACATTTTATTTTATTTTTCTTTTTTTTACTACAGCCTTAAAAAACATGCAAAGAAAAGTTCTTGAAATCTGCAGATTAGCTAACCCTAACCCAGAAAGAACTTTTCTTTGTATTGAAAAAAAGATGCCTGTATCTGTTAGCCGCGAATCGGGCAGGTGGATAAAATGTGTGAGCGAGCCTTTTTGCCAGTAATCTTGAAATTCTCATCATGCTCTTGCTTCCCCTGCTTGGACCGTGTTCTCTACATCTCTGCATCTGCATTGGTGCCACTCAGCTGGAGCTCACCTTCAGGTTACAGCCATTTGACACAAATAGTTATCAGACAGTATTATCAGGGAGCTACTATGTCTGGACCTACACTGGGAACACACAGGGTCTGATATGAGTCATCTGTGGCAGGTGGGGGTTATGTTTTCCCCCTGCCCCTCTAATGAACTCAGCATCTCTGAGCCAGCCAGAGGAATCTGGCTGGGCAAATATGATAAAAAGAGACACCCTGGACTGTAATGTTTTTTCTTTGATCTTAGATGTGTTATGAATGGAATATTAGACCACCTCACCTCTTGTTTTGGATGTTTCACTGTTACAGTGTCATCACTGGCATGTGAGGCTTCACACAGCTACATACAACACTGCAACTATATTATAATTTTGTTCATTTTTCATTTGCAGTCAAATGCGAACTCAACCAGACCCAGATGGAAAACACCACTGCTGAATCCATAACATCCACCAGACAGCTAAAGACCGAGGTAAAAGTTCATTCTTTCTGACTTGGTGCAAATATCCAGTAAAAGTATAGATCTCATTTGGCTTTGCTCCATCTCATTAATGGAGAAATTAACTAAAATGCTGAAAGATATTTGTTGTTTGTTTTGCTCCTCATTTACGTCAGTTGCCTAACTCCCCTCATTCTACATTTTTATTTTTATTTAAATTAAAAGAATGTTGGGAATAATTACATTATTAGCCTCAAACTGCACCATCTGTGCCTGTTTTTTTTTTTTTTTTTTAGCAGAGATGCAGCTGATTTGTTTATTTTCAGACTGAGAAAAAAAATCTATGCATGTGAATTTAACATCTGCCAACTAAAACAACATAACCATTAAACTTTCAGACAGTTGCACTACATTTTTATTGATATTCAGTATGGCATTTTCTGTCATATATTCACTTTTTTACAATATGTTAAAAAATAGCTGACATAACTAGCAATACTAACTGTATTACTATACATCAAAAATATATAAAATATATATTTTCTTAGCAACATTGGTAACCAATATGAAATTAATTATAAATGATAAAATAAAAAAAACTTTGAGATTTACTGCGCCATCCAGTTAAAAATTATTTAAAATATTTTGTAGGGGTGTCATTTAACTGAATAATTATTTTTACCGAAATAGTATTTTAAAATAGTTAAATTTTTACTCATGAAAGAATAAAAAAATAAATGTTCCTCGATCTTGAGTTTTACTAAAAGGGAGGATTAACTTAAATCAGCTAAAGCTTGTGTAGCTTAATTCAACCATCTTCTCACAGGTCAAAAGAGTGAGGGTTTGTTCTTGCAATGCTTCTTTTAAAGTGTTCTAATAAAGGAATAAACAGGATATAGTGTAAAAATGGATGTGGATGTGGATGTGCATGCGTGGCATTTTCCGTACCACTGGTAAGAGGCTCTGACAGTATTTGACGTTTTTTATTGTTTTTTTTTTTTATGATTCTTTACGGCTTTTAATTATTTTTACCAGTATCATAGCTTTTATTGAAGCCGTTTTAAAATTTTACTCCTAGAACCCGTGTCTCTAGACACTGGTAGAGACAAAATGCCTCCGTCGCTGTCTACCGCGGACGACCTAGAACATTCTAACACTGATAGGCAGATCACTACCTCAAAGAGGACATCCGTAAACTCTCTGATGAACTCAGGTCCAAGAACAAACTGCTTGATAGCCTGCTGGACTTGGCCCATCAGCAACACTCAATGCATACTGCCTCACTGAAGGCAGCTCTTCTCAGCTCAACTTTGATTTTCACAGCTATGCTGATGACACACAGCTTTACATCGCCGTGTCTCCTGATGACCTGGAGCCAGTCAATGTCCTTTTAAACTGTCTTTTAGATATAAAGTAATGGATGGCAGAGAACTTCTTACAGCTCAATCAGGACAAAACTGAAGTTTTAATTATTGGTCCCGAAGACAAGAGAGAGATCATTTCACCAAAACTACATCATTTTAATCCCTCTCAGTGTGTGAGAAATCTGGGTGTTCTTTTTGACTCTGAGCTTGATTTTATTTCACACATCAGAAATGTCACAAAGACAGGATTTTATCATCTTAAAAACATTGCCAGAGTCCGCCCATTTCTCTCTTTGCCAGCACGGAGGTGCTGATGCATACTTTTATTTTTAGTAGATTAGATTATTATAATGCCCTGCTCTCTGGCCTTTCCAAAAAGTCCCTTTCGAACCTACAGCTACTTCAGAACTCAGCGGCACGAGTTCTGACGAGGACCAGAGGGTGGGAACACATTACACCAGTTTTAAAATCGCTGCCTTTGGCTCCCCGTGCATTTCAGGATTGATTTTAAAGTTCTATTAGTAGTTTATAAATGTCTTAATGGTTTTGGGCCCTCTTATTTATCTGACTTGCTTTTGAATTATGAACGCTCGCTGACCCTGAGGTCCTCTGGTAGCAGTCTATTAGTTGTTCCAAGGGTGAGGACCAAGATATATGGTGAGGCCTCTTTCCGTTGTTACGGCCCTCGTCTGTGGAACGGACTGCCAGAGAACCTCAGGGCTGCAGAGACGGTTGATGTTTTTAAAAACAGGCTTAAGACCTACCTTTTTAGCTTCTGCTTTGTGTGTATATATGCATGTTCCTGTGTGCAACAGTAACTTTTTTTCCCCCTGTTATGTAGTTTCTTTTTGTCTTAATATGCATAAATTGATTTTTCATGTAAAGCACTTTGTGTTGCCCCAGCATGAAAAGTGCTTATAAATAAAGTTTGATTGATTGATTGATTTTAACACTTGAGGCCTCAGTAGCAGGTGGAACAACCATGCACAGCTTCCTACCTCCTGGTACCATGGCATCCCATTCTTCAACCAGTACCTGTTACAAGTCAACTAATGTGGTTGTGTTGGTTAATCTGGCACCAACAGCATGAGTTCAGGACAGCAGGCAAGCCATTCCATCCTCTCCACTCCTGAATTTAGTCTTTGATGAACTGTCATCTTAGGACAGAGTTCAGTGCCAGGCTGTGGAGGTATCGGATTGCCACTGGTTCACCTCCATAGCTCTCTGCATTGAGATTCCCTCCGATAATAAAAAGATTTGTTTTTCCAGTGAGGAATCACACTACCCTTACCAAAAGCTGGTACCCCATCGGTGCATTAATCATTCTCCACATTTTCTCCAAGGTGCAGGCTGAATCTGGACTTACTGCTGAAAACAACATTCCTCAATGTGCCCAGGTTCTAGTGCACATGATGTCGACACTAGCTTGAGTAGGCCTGATGGTGAAAGGCAGTCATGGAAGTCAATGGCAGAATAAGCTCTTTGGCATTGGCGGAGAAGATTTGCCAAGTTTTTCATTGGCACAAACCACATACGCAACTCTGCTGCTCATCCCACAAACTGATTTTCTTTCAAATGGGGGCACAATTTAAATGGGAAATATGCTGTCACCAAGTTTGTTACAAAAAAGGAAAAATCAATACCTCAAATATCACCCAAAGCTTAAAAGAATAAGTATGTTAGTTTCATGCAGAAGGAACTTGATTAATCCATTACTCTTATTCAGCTGGAGCATCGAAAGATCTGTGGCTCAGCTTAATCTGTTAGTAGTAAACCATTCAGGGAGACAAGTCTGGTCATTTTGTGTTCATTAACACAAAATGAACCACTTTATTTGTCAAACTTTCTTACGTGGTTCATATTTGCAGTCCATGAAAAGAAGTCAAAATCTTGCTCATACTTTCTCCTGATTTAATCCACAGCATGTCAAGTCTGTTTATTACACACCATGTGCTAACAGTATTTATTTTTTAAATATGCTTATGAATGACAGCTGAGAAAACTGATTACTATAATCATCTATTCATGACACACAAAGAATTTCTCCTTCCTGAGATATATATATAATTAAACATTATTAAATATGAGTTCTTCAACACTATAAATAATTTATTAACTGTATGTTTACCAATTATGGATTTTTGTTTATCTTGACAGTAACATTAATAAAGATAAATATGCCATTACAGTTTGTTCATAGATATCTTCATACAGATCATGAATGCAAACTAGAGGGGAAGAAGCTATTCAGCCTTAACCTAGACAACATAACTTGAGTTAAATTTATAGTTTATAAGACATTCACATTGCTGCCTTTTATGTTACTGCTCCATTCAATGTTCACAACCAAAACAAACTAGTTCCTTTATACACCACATGCTGTTTGTTGCAAGTCTTACAGCTTAATCTCGCACAGGAGAGCCACCCAACAGGAATATTAAAGCTTTATCTTCAACTTTCTTAGGGGATTTCAGATATAGAGTAGGCAATAGCAGACAGGCATATGTGGCCAATATTACTGTGAATAAATTGACTAATCCTATGTCAGCTTTCCCTCTTCAGTATGAAGATTGTTTTATTCATTGTAATTTCTTTAGCATAATCCACACATTTGTATTCATGTCTCCCAGGAGAAGACTAGCATTTATCAGATTCACCATGTCTCAAGTCATTCCTCTATTTTCTACAGTGGAAAATTTACTTTCAGAGGCTGTGCTGTATGTCCCATTGATTTTACTCAAGTATATATCAAAAACTGGACTGATGAGTCATAATCCAAGGCAAACAGAAAGATTATGGTGCCTTTAATGTGAATCCTATCTGGATATGAATCCTTATAGATTCTAATTTGACTGTAGGGTTGGCAGAGGACAAATTGTGAGACAAGATACTCCTCTAGTGGAAAAAAGGCTTCACTGCAGGCACAACTTTAAATATTCTGTTTTGATCATTGGGAGTTATGTGTAAAAAATGTCTACCTTCATTAGATTAGATTGGCCTTTATTGTCATTATAAGCAGTACAACAAGACTTAAAGAGCAGCTCCATAAATGTGCACACACAATTGCTATAATAAAGAAAGACTCAGCAATATAAAAATATATAGAAAAATAAATATAAATACACAATAAAAAGACTGGGGTAGCTAATGTAAGGTGATGCAGTTTGATTTAGTGCAAGTTCACATTCAGAATGGTGACAGCCTTGGGAAAGAAATAGTCCCTGAGTCTGTTTGTTCTGGCCTTGATGGACCAAAATCGCCTGCCAGAAGGCAACAGGTTAAAGGAATGGAAGCCAGGATGGGTGGTGTCCTTTAAGACATTTCTGGCTCTGCTGAGACAGCGGGAGCTGTAGATGATAGTTGGGGTGCTTTGTGTAGTATTTGTTATCCTCTGCAGTCTCTTCCTGTCAGCCTCCATGCAGCTGGCGTGCCACACTGTCACAGGATAGGTCAGCAGTCTTTTGATGGTGGAAGGGTAGGTCCCCAGCAGCTGTGTATGTAAATGCTCCGCACTGAGCACCCTCAAGAAATGCAGCCGCTGCTGACCAGCGCTGTGGTGTTGACCAACCAGGAGAGGTCTGCAGAGATGTGGACACAGAGGAATTTGAAGGACTCAACTCACTCTACACATTCACTGTTGATGTACAGAGGGGCTGGGGCTGTTCTGTTACCCCTGAAGTCCAGGATGGGTTCTTTGGTCTTGGTGATGTTCAATGTCAAGTTGTTTGATGTGCACCACTCACCAAGTTGTGTCATGTCTAGTTGTGAGGTTGTTCAAAACTTCATTAGTTTTTTTTATTGTTCCAAATTAATAACTGATATTGCCCTGTCAAAATGTTATATATAATATACTTCTGTCATTCTTAAGAAATTAACATCTGTATTAATGCCAAATATCAATTTATCACACAACATATATAAATTTGACTGTTCAGGAAAATAGTCATATACAGAGACAGTGGGAAAAGATATAAAAACAACTTCTTTTTTTGATTATTATAATTAATTGATTTTTTTTTTTTTTTATTGTAGAGCAACCCATGTTGACAAATAAATATTGCTCATATTGTTTTGGGGGAATTTTTTGTATTTTTTCTTTTTTTCTTTATATATATATATATATATATATATATATATATATAGTCTTGTAGCTTTTCCTGGTAGACTTGGGGCGTTCTCAAGCCAGCTGAAGGAATTATCATTCCTGCCTGGAAACCCCAGTGGGACATGTCCAAAACACCTGGAAAACATCTGAAAGGCTTCTCTACTCGATGCCTGAACCACTGCAGTAGTGGGTACTGTGTAGTGGCTGCACTCTGAGCTCTTCCTGAATGATTGTGCTTCTCAGCCATCCAAACCCACTGAATCAGACATCCTTTGAAAGAACCTCATTTGATCCTTCATAATTTAAAAAAGCTTAATAAATAAATTGGATTTTATTTTTCTTTAAGATAGGTAGAGTCATTAGCAATATTCCAGACAGCAGTTGTGCACTCTCATTTTGGAAAATTTTAGTTCCTTGTTTATCCTGCCTTTGACAGCGTCTGTTAAATAGAGTTTGTTTAATTCACCAGCCTGCCTCAACCCTGTTCTCCTGCATCTGGGTCCTTCATCCTTGTTTCCTGCAGCACTCAAACCTCAAATTTTATAGCAGTTTGAGAGGAATAAATGCTACATCACTTATTTATTTTGTCAATTGCCTTTTCTCAGAGAAAGAACGTTGTACTGACTTCCAAGACAAGTATAATTTACAATAACAAGCTGAAATGTTGAAATGCTGCAGGATGCTAATTCAGTGTATTTCGTTGGTCTAGATGCAAGCAGATATAAAAAAGGGCTCAAAACACACTCTCATGTGGAAGTCAGTAGTTCATGTTTCTTGTTAAATTTATTCCCTATCTACACTTTTAATTTGACTTAAAATATTAAAACTAATTTAACACTTTTACTGATATTAAACCATCTCTGTCCATAGAAGTGATAATATTATTTTCTGCTTGTTACATTTATTTTTTTTATCTTGTTTTTTATAGTACAAATATGATGCTATAAATACATTGAATATAAAGTGAAAAACTTGTCACATATTCCTACAATATCTTTAATCATCACAACAAAGCACCAGCCTGTCATCGGGCCTGTCATCACTTACTGGCTGCCAAATCTGTTTTGTCTTATTTTGCTATTGGCTTCATTTGGTGGTTGACTGTAACAAAAGACAAGAACACAAACGTGCACAGAGACTAGCCATGCATGTTGTAATATTAGTTTCAGGCTCACCATCCGTATGAATCAACGCTGAGACCTCATTAGTAATCCATTTTCTGTCAAGTCTGTAGATGTATAAATGGACTGTTAGTGGGGAGGACATTGCTAACGTTACATGACCATTTCTACATGCTGTGAATCTGTTGCATCTAAGTTGGATTATTTCCTTTAAGAGAAGTCTTGAACTCTGACTTCCACTCCCTGTGACATTTTATAACAATCCATTCCCAGTTTTAAGGACCATTTCCTGGTTAAAGAGATGAAGATTTTGTCCATTTACTAAAGGTCTACACTACTAATTGCTGCCCAGCGGACTTTTACATCACAATTATGGCTTCTTCATAATTTAAAGACCAGCATATTCACCCTAACCCTCCTCCTGTAACTGTAATTTAAATGGCTGTTAAAGGGCATTGAGTACTGAATATTTTAGACTAAAGGTATTGGTCACTAGTACTACACAGCCATAGCAGATGCAATAAGTCATGAGAGATTTGTACTCTGTGGCATCAGCTCTATATGTAATTTTACCTCTTTTTGTTGGGTTTATTGCTTTCTCTTTGGGGGGGGGGGGTGTCTTTAAACTCCAATGAGTCATATTTTCAAGACTCAGAAATGACTATTCAATAAAAAGTTCAATATGCTGGGAAAAAGAAAACCCTCCAGCAACAATCACACCAACTGGACAACCAGCACGTCCCAAAGGCACACCTTTTTATTATTTAATTGGTGATTAGTTTTATTATATTCTGTGTTAGTGACTTTGTCAATCATTTTGTCCCTCATGACAGGTCATGTTTTTTTGTGTGTCTCATTAAATGTATTTTATAAATAGCATGGTGGAGGCAGACGTGGACTTGCTATGTGGCATACAATGCATTTTCCTGGTGGGCTGACGTGTTTTTGGTCTGATGTCAGACTGGTCCATAAAAGCAGGTGGATGGGGACCCCTTATGCTCTTTGGGGGATCCCCTGGGGGTCCCAGACTTCAAATTGGGAACCACTGCCCTAGACCATTTTGCGGGGATGATGAGATGGTCTATCATCTATGTTGGTCATGCCCTTTTGCAAAGAGAGTATGGGCTTTCATGTTAGCGTATCCAGAATATGTATAATTGCCAATTAACTAACAAAAATATATTGTATGACTGCTTGAAAGAGAAATATAAAAGTAAGATTTATCACTGGTGGGTTGTTGTGAACTGTGTAAAAGATGGGTTATAGAACGCAAGAAACATTTTAGTCTTCAAGAAATTTAGTGTCCCTGAAGAACCTGTGGTGAAATCCGTAGTAAATATAGTAAAAGAATACATGACGAGAGACACAACTTGTAAAACAAAGGAAGAAACGTTTAAGTGTTAGTTACCAAAAGAATTTGAACATAGTGCTTAGTGAAAATGAAGGATTTTGGTTGCCTTCTTTTTGTGTACTGTAGTTATTATGGGTTATGAGTTTTGTTATATTATTTTTTTTTATCCCCTTTGTTTTTGTAAAGCCATCAAAAGAATAATTTCACTCAAAGGTTTATATATAGCAATTTGGAAACGTTTTGTTCATAGCCAGAACACAATGTAGGGGCAGCCAGGAAACTACAGCTGTGACTGTTGAAACCCTGTTTTAGGCAAGAAAAATTCACTCTAATTTTTTGTTTTTCTCTAATCTTGCAATGTACCTGTGTTCTGAAATGGGCCATATAATCTACAAAATAGTAAGCAGCACTGTGCAGTAAATATATAGTGAGAATTATAAGGCCAAAACACTTGTCACATTTGCTGTGACATTACAAATTCTGATTGTGAAATGTAAAAAAATACAGTTTCTTAAACATTTGAAGAATGACCTCAGGACTTTAAAATTTCCTTATAATCTTGTAATATAAGATAGTTACCATGAATGACAAAATAATCTTTCATCTTTTCAGCCATTAGCTACGTGAAAATTTGTGCCACAAATCCTTGAGTAAAAACTGTTTAATCCATGCAACAGCTACAGGGACACCAGTTTACTTTTGCTAGCATAAATTGATTAAATTAAGCTTGATGGCAACACATCAGAATTTGTATCAACTAATATATTTTAGAACCAAAGAATAACAAAAGAAAGGAAATTCCTGTTAAACTGATTTTGTATTCAGGGCTCAAACAATGCTAGCATGCTCAACCAAAACAGAGAAATAGACTTATTTGACCTGTAAACCTGTTTTGACTCTCAGTGTGAAATTTTAAAAGCATAAGTAGAAAAACAATTAATTAAATAAATTAGGCAGTGCTAATTGATGCAACAATAACATAAAATGGTCACATGTTCTTTATTATAAATGAAGAAATCATAAAAAATAAGATTAAAATGACAGATTAATAAAAAAAAAAGTCTAATATTGTCCCCATGTTTGTTCATAACAATGTCGTAGGGTCCCAGAACCTTGAGTTGGGCTAAGCAGTATAAAAAAGAAGAAAAGTGAAAAAAAAAACACCTCTCTACGAAATAATAACATAAATTGACAAGAATTAGATAGTTCATGATAAAGTCTTATGTTTAAAATAAAACAGTATTGTGCACGTGTTTTTAGCCGGCTCCAACCTTCCTTCTGAATGAAAATCGCATGTAGACTTCAGTCAGGTTTCAAACAATGTCGCAGCACTGAAAATCTCTAATGATCTTCTTTTCCATTTTAATTTGGACAATAAATGTACTGTTTTTACCGTCTTATGTAATTAATAGTTTTCAATCTTTTTAAATACATATTTTCCACATTCACTTGTGGAGTACCTCAAGGATCCATACTGGGCCCTGTCATGTACTCGTTATATCTTCTGCCTTTGGGTCCATTTTCCTTTCAATTTTCCTTTCCATTGCTTTGCATGAGACATTCAAATCTATCTGTGAGAGAAAATCAAGTTATGAAATTCTTTATTTATTTTGACAATATGGTTATAATTTTTTGTTTGTATAGAAGACGTATGTAACAGTCAGTGTTCGCATGTCTTCATTGGCTTCCTCTTTATTGGGAGTGAATTAGATTTTATTACTGGTTTTTAAGGCTCGTAAAGGACCCCAGCCAATCTGGATGAACTTTTACATCATCATACTCTTTCTGATTAACTGAGAATAACCAACTAAATGCCTTCAAATGTCCCATGACCTTAACACAGAGATAGGTGATTGTGTCTTGGCTGCTCCAAATCTGTAGATAAACTTCTCAGTTTATAGGCTATATATGCTTAGACCTCGGAAACTTTATAATTAAAGAACATCACACAAAAAGAAAGTGTCGAAGACCCAACTTTTCACATTGGCATTTTGTTCATGCAAAGCCTCATACAGTTGTTTTGTTCTTTACATTTGTTTATTTTTGATTGCTTCCTTTTAAAACAACTTTAAGTGTCTTAAGCAGATGACCTACCAACAAATTACTCAGTGTTGATTATGTAACCTTTAACTTTGCATGATCTGAGAGTGCACTTGATCAGACTTGTGTAATATAAAATAATTGCCTAAAAAATGAGTGCACTTGAACATTTTTCCATAACCAAAGGATAAGAAGCGTATGTTGTAAACATGAAACTTAAGATCTTGCTTATGTGCAAATACAATGCAAATCCAAAGATCACCATTTAACCCCTTGGAACCAGATGTCCTGTGGGCAGGATGTGACAAATAAAAATGTATTTTACCATTGGAAAGCTAAGATATTTGAGATTTGATTATCTATACAATACCAGGCTACGACCAGTGCTATAGATTCAGTAAACACTTATTTCTCATCAGTCACAAATTGAATTTATTTTTTAAGCCATACTGTACTCCAGTAGCAGATGATACTGCAACAAAATGCTCCTGTTACATCAGCAAGTAAAAGTAGTGTAATAAAATAGTTTATCCACAACAAGTCTTTAATCCATAAAAAACAGTTTTTAGGTAAAAAATTTAAGGATTTAAATGGGTTATTGAGCTCCAGTAAATCTAAATGGAAACATGGTTACATATAAAACCTTGTGAATGAATGAATGAATGAATGAATGAATGAAACTTTGTCACTGCATCAAATTTTTTTTCCAGTACAAACCCGTCCAAGAGTAGACAACAACAACATATTTTTTTTTTTTTTTTTTGAATGCGGAGGTGTGTTACTTCAGCTGAGTGGATAGAATTAGCTCCTCTTCACTTCCCTTTGGAATAAACAATATCAGCTTAAATCCTCAGTAAAGCCTGCTAATCCATAATCCCAGTAGCCTTGTGTTGGCCTCATTAGTCCCTGTGCAAGGCCTGTCCAACAATACACAAGTCCGGGTGTGATGCAGAGCGTGGTGTAGCTCTGAGCTCTGATTGGCTACCCCATAAGTCACCGTCTCTGATTGGTTCATCATCTAGCCTATAGGAAAGAATGAAGACAGTTGTCTTTAGTAATTAGGCAAGTGTGCCAGTTGGGTTTGAGTCCACTATTATCAGGAATGGTGCTTAACGGAGCTTAATGGCTGACGTGACTGAGTTTACATAGTAAACTTGGAAGAAAACATGTAAGGTCACACAATATAGCATCACGTTGGATGACAACTTTCTGATAAAATAGTCAGCTTACATATTATATTTTTCATTATTATTAAAATTAAAATTGGTTATTGCCAACTTAATCAAGTCTTACTGCAGTATGTTTTTCCCTTCCCCTTCCTCAAACTTGGTTTGAGAATTAAGGTAAGTATAAAATTCAACAATGAGTTTGAAGATTTAGGATACAAAAAAAATAATAAAATCTTACCCTTGGCAGCATATTGCTGGCTCACTCCCACAAGTCTCAGCCACTGAGATACCTTGAGAGCGTGGTGGCAGACTTAAACTTGGCCTTCGGTCTGATTGGCTACGTCTGACAAAGGGTCGAGGTCCTTGAACAGATACAGGAAACCTTCCTCGATTCCCCCAGGTACTTGAGATAAAGGAGACTCTGGTAGAAGTCCATGCTTGAGGTGGTTTGGGAACTGCACAGGGCTTGGCCTCAAACATGGATGGAGACACAGGGCAGAAGACTGAACGGGCATTGCTGAACATCCGAGCACTGGATGAGTCTTCACTGCTGTTCTCCCTTGACAATCTTTGAACTTTCGGTGATGCTGGTGGCGATGGGGCTTTAAAAGGATATGAAGGGGCTGTGTTTGAGTTTAAAACATTCTGCTTTCCAACAGGTGGACTGGGTAGTCTCCGGTGAACAGCTGGTGGTGCTGGGAGTGCTCTGTGAACAGGAGGGCTGGCTGTCAAGGGGGGTGAAGGTTGCTTTTTTAAACAGTGGGGACTGGGAAGTCTTCCATGTAAGGTGCTTGGGGTAGAGGGTGTGGAAGGTAACATTCGTCCTCTAGAGACAGGTGGGGTAGCAGGCGGTTGGGTTGTGGCTACAGGAGAAGGCACTATAGATGTTGTGCTATTAGGTCCAGGCACTGAAAGGTTACCACTTTGCTGTTGATTTTCTAATTCATGTTGACTGTTAGATGTTAATAAGCAATTTGTTGATGATTTCCCTGAATTAGACTCTGAAGATTGTTTTAGGTGTATGATGTTTCTTGCTTGCTGGTATAAAGAATCTGATTCCACTCCTTGATCTATCCTTGGCTGAACATCTGGTTGGCTGACTTTTGACAAAACAGTTGTTTCTTGTTTATCTACTTTGGCTGGAGAAATAACCTTGGCGGATAGTGGCAGGCCTCCTTTACTTGGTAGCACCGTAACAGACTGAACTGAGGCTTTAAGTCGTTGTGATACTCCAGCCCTTTTCAACACAGGTGACTTTCCTACTTTTGTAACCCCATCTCCTGTTGTATTGGATCCACTCTGTGCACTTTCGAATGACTTGTCCATTAATACTTCCAGTGGGGGTGGAGGAAGATTATCCAGATCTAAGTAATCAGTTTTCTCTGATATTGCGGGTTCCGGCCTACAGCTAGTTATCCCAGAACTGAGCACAGCTTCCACATTTCCTAAACCAGGCAAGACTGGAACACCACACCTGCGGACACCTTTTAGAGGCCCAAGAACTTTAGGATCTTCTGTTTCCTCTATGCCTTGACTGAAGGTGTCAATCAGTTTTCTGACAGAGTTCCTGCCTCTGTGGAAGCCAGGGGAAGGCCGTGGTGATAAAGGAGGGCTGGGAGGTGGGGTGGCTTTTATGGGAAACTTGGATGGTTGCTCACCTTTCTGTTTATCTTCTTCCACTTCATTGGTCTGCTCTTCTTTTTTATTGGTGCACTTTAGGCTTATTTTGTCTTTATGTGATTTGGGATTACTGTCCTTATCTAATAATGAATTTTTGCGAGTTGTTGCTGGAGATTGTGCTGGTGAGTTTCTTTGAGTTAGTTTAATTGTGTTAGCGTTATTTAGTGGAGCCGTTTTAGAGTTTCCTCCCACCTTGCTTTTACTCAATTTCTGCAACCTCTGATTTAAATCCTTTTGTGTCCTTTCTAGTTCAAGCAATGTAGGATCTTCCCCTTTGCTCCGCAGGGATTCTGCTGAACGGGAACGTTGTCCTCTAGTTGGGGTCTTTTTGACTACTGCCCTCCGAACAGGGGCTGCTGTTTGAGGTCTCTTTGGAGATCGTATCTCCTCCTCCGTCCACTCACGTCTGCTAGTTTGTGGGCTACCTGCAACTTTTGCCTTAGCACTGGAGTTCTGTTTTGGAACAAACTGTATCCGACCACTTATAGCATTTTTCATTTTGAGAGTCATTTCAACATTTCGTGGATTTTCTATTCGCTTTGGTGGTAGGCGATGTGGATTTTTTTCACTATTAGATTGCATTCTAAATGCCACTTGCACATCTCCCACTCCTTTATTCACCTCCTCCTCATCGTCATCATCCTCTCCATCGTCTAAAGAGAATGATCCCAGTAATGAGTCTTTTTGGTCATTAGGCATTATGGTACATATAGAACCAAGAGAGTTTAAAGAAGTGAGTGAAACACTTGGACTTATTTGACTCCGTTGATTTTGCTTTGACAGTCCTGAAATGTTCATGGAAGTGTATCCCATAGGACTGGCAATGGTTCTATTTGTGCCTGTGGACCCACAGCTTTCTCGTCTATGCTGTTTTTCAGATCCAGCAAGCGATTCATTCTCAGCCCCAATTCCACTGTCCTCACTAAACAGAGCAGAATCTTCTGGTCCAGGCTTGCGCAGAGAGGCCATTTCAATACGGGTTATGAGTTGCATTAATCTAGCCTCTATGGAACGCTTGACTTTCAGTTTCTCTTCTAAAAGCTCTGAGACTGAGGCAAAGTACTCTACTGCCTCTTCTAAAGCAGAGTCCCCAATTCCACCAACGGTCCGACTCACACTTCTCATCCTCTGTGTGGTGTACTGAAGCAGCTGCTGCAACAAATCCGGTGGGGGATCAGCATTAGCAGAGCCAGGCTTCAGAGGTGTGGAGGATGAGAGGTTTTTCATTTGGCTTGGCCAAGCAAGATTTTCTCCATTTTCTTGCAAAACTTTTTCCCCCTCATCTGCCATCTCTTCCAATCCTTGAATAATTTCCTCGTAGCGTAAAGCTATGAAGGCCACCATTGGCTGAACATAAACTTGAGTCTGGGTAGTTTCTTCCAAAAGTCCAAGAAGTATGTCATATTTGTTAATGCTTGGATTCAAAAAGGCATAAGCAGCTTGGTGAGCTTTAACCAGAGGTTCTGGAAAGTCCACTTTTTGATCTGCCACATCTTTGTCTTTATCTTTGTCCTTGACTTTCTTTTTGGGAACTTTTGCAGCTTTGGCATTTTTCTTTGGTTTTCTTGGCTTTTTGTCTGCAATATCCTGCTTTTCAGTGTTTTTCTCTTTTTTCTGTGATGCTGTGCTATTGTCCATTACTTGAGTCTCCATTTTATCAATGCTCACTGCCTCCATGTTCACTTGCTCAGTAACATTTCTCTTTTTTTGTGGTGTCATTTGTGTCTCTTTCTGAAATACCTGGCTATGTGCAGCTGCCTTTTTCTCCTTTATATCCATATTTGTAGATCCAGGTGAATTATGACTGTCTCTGTCTTCAAACTGGGAAGGTCCAGGGTTTTGTGGAGGTACAGGGGGTAGCATTCTCCCCTTCCTCATTATACCAAGAGCGGCAAAATTACCTCGGGATGGTGAGCAGCCCATCTTTGATGTTTTCCAGTACAAGCTGCTTCTGTGTCCTTGGAGACCGATTCACCAGAACAGACAGGGAAATATGGGATGAAAAAACAGTCGACGTTCTTAACCACCTGCTGTATCTGTCATTTTCAAATAGCTGAGGTTGTTGACTCTGATAAGATCCATTTCCACAAGGAGGCTGCCGAAACAAAATATATTTAAATCCATTTTACAAATGGCTTCCACTTGTAAAAAATCTGCTAAATAAATCCACAGACTGGCGGTCATGTTTATTAAAATTTCCTTGTAGCATGCTCTAACATGTATCCTTCTGTACCTTACAAAGGACACACAGCTGAGAGGATTAGCAGGGCTTTCAGTGAACTCCTCTGCCTGCACATATGTCACGTTAAAGCAAATAAAACTCACCTACTTCTAAGAACATAAGCTCATTTGGGTAATGAGGGCTGGCTTCAGGTGGCTTTTTATAGCCTGGAAAACAATATCCCACTATTTAGCTCCAATTAAAGGAAAAAAAATCGCTCTTTCAACTAAAAGTGAAAGTGGTTTGTATAAAAACATGAATGATTGGTTTCATTCTATTAATAAGGTTTGATATGGCTTAAACTGTGAATAATATAAACATTTTGCATGATAAAGGGTGCCACTGTTGGTCATTATACCCACAATGCATCAAGATTTAAGTCTTTAAGTTAATTTTAGTGGTCTATCTGTCTTTTCAACTCTATATCTTGAATCAGTTCATGGGAACAGGAAGATAAGCTTCTAAAATAACTTAACCTATCATCACCTCTCTGTAGTGGAGACAACAATTTAAAAAAGAAAAGATTGCAATAATCTTTCCTCTTGTAACATTCTAATGCTATCATGAAAACAACACAACGTGATGAAACAAATTAACTGGAATATATAAATTAAATAGACAGCCCAGTGCTGTGGTGGTTAGCACTGTTGCCTCATAGCAAGAAGGTTTCTAGTTTGAGCCTTGAAAGGGGGGTTTATGCACAGGGTGTACATGTTCTTTCCGTGCATGTGTGGATTCTTTCCACATAGTCGGACTACACGGAGAGAATCCATATATGCACCCATATGCACTCCCACAGCACAAAAAAATGAATGTTGGGTTAATTGGTGTCTCTAAAATCTCTATAAGTGAGCTGGTGGTTGTCTATTTATAATGGACCTGTCCAGGGTGCGCCCTGCCCCTTGTCTGATGCCAGCTAGGATTGGCTGCAGGATCCCTGTGACCTTGCATTTGAATCAATGGATGGATAGATATAAATGAAAGAAATAAACATATTCAGGATTTGTGTAACATGGTGTGGATTAGAATTACAGCATTGCTTAATCATGTCTACAGAACAGAGATTACATAACTACAGAACATAACTTTTAATTCTGAAGATATGTAGATAAAGAGCATACCAAATGTGGGGATATATTTATTCATTGGGAATAGTAAGTGACATAGTGAGTACTAGTATATAATAGAATTTAAAATAGTTTTCCTCACAGTGATCAAGTTTTATTGGATCTATAAAATCTCATAATTCCATATTTGCACTTTGCGCTCAGACTGCAGATTTACTTATGGTTCAGAGTTTCTAAAAGTAGAATGGGACGCAGAACATTCAGTAATTAAGCCCTTCTCTGTGAAACCACCTCACATTTTAGGTTTGGGAAACAGACACGCTTTCTAACTTTCAGATAATGTTTAGAACTTTCCTTTTTGATAAAGCTTATAGATGTGTCCTTGCTCCAACCCACCTAATATAAATTTGACTAATCTGGATCTTATAATGTAATTGTTTTAACTGGATTATAATTTGGACTACAATGACAGGTGGTTTTGTTGTGAATTATCAGTATACAAATAAATATGAACTTAATTGTGTGTACTTGCAGCATATGCACTATTGTCAAAATAAATTTAAAAGTTGAGTTGTATTTTCTTGGTTTGCTAAATAAAGGTTAGGGGGAAAAATTAGTCTGGTTTCAAATTATCTTATTTTGAATGAAACTTGCTCCATAATCTTCATGTGTATCATCTGAGTAAGATTTTTTTGTTAATATTTAAACATGTTTGCGAACACCCTCCGTAACCACTTGTTTTCCATCACTGAATGACATAAGTGGTGGTGGATCGTGGTTGAAAGACGATGAAGAAGAGATGAAAGAGAAAAGAAGAAGAAGACGCGCCGCGCGCCGGTATGCTGGTGTGCTCTCGCGGCAGGTCTTTCTAAGCTGCTAACTTCAAGTCTGGTCAGTTTAACATTTTCAGCTTGTCAAATTGACTCCTCGTCAAAGAACCATTTTTTTTTTTATCTTAAAGGCTCATTTTTATAAGTGTGTCGCAGTTATGCTAACAGTCGTCGTAGCTTTTGGTAGCGCTTTCCTTCTTTTAAGCTAACAACTCGACCGCGTCGTTTAGAAATCATCAGGAGTTACTTATGAAATTAATAAAATCCCAAAATACTTTTAAACCTGTCTGCTAAGCGTTGATTTATGAAAACACGGTTTAAATAGTGCTGTGTAACGTTAGCTGCTGTCTTCCCATGTTATAGACGATTGTCTTAATTATCTTTTGTGTAAGTGCTGCGTTTGCGGTTAAGCATTTTAATGTCTGAGCCAAAAATTTTATGTTCAGACCGGCGGAGTGATTGGTTGATAAGTTTATTACCATCAATTTTGATTAATTGGTTAGGTCATTGTGTACATATGTGCTTGTTCGCTATGGGACAAAGAACTATATGTTTTTGCGCATGTAAATTAGCCCACGAAGCCCTTGTGAAATGTCTATAGACTTGAGTGATGAAGCACCTCATCTGACTTTTCTACATTTTTCCGAGACAGCAAAAAGTATAAACATTTTTTAAACTAAATCTAGTCAGATCTTAAAGCTAAAGAAAGCCAGACTACTTGCAAGTGGTGAAAACTACGACTAAGTAATGCTAACCCTAAACTTTCATACTACTGCTTTCTGTCCTCTCTTCATCTCTAGTCGGCTGACGTAATTAGCTTGAGTAGCTGTAGCATGATGAAGACTCCTCCTCCCCCTACTTCTCTGCGGGTCAAACGCAGAAATGTACGCCAGATCAGAAGACACGTCTGCTTAAACCGAGCCAGCGGTGAAGACGAAGGCTCTCTGTGGAAGATCCAGCACAACCAGCGTGACTTGCGATACACCAGAGTGCCCATGTCCTCAACCACTGTCGTCCAGCGGCATGAAATGGCTTCATACTTCCAACTTTTTGGTAAATAAATATCACAGTTAATCAAGCTTACATCATTTAGATCATTCACACTCAAGTTAAGCAATCATATATGTAGTTTAAAAAAGTAATCTTTTATTCTGGTTTCAGATGATGACCTGATTCAAGACTTTCTGAGAATGGATTGTTGCTACAAAATGACAGACAAGGTAAAAGCTTAACTGTGGTGAAAGCAATAAACTTTTAAAATGCTGATTTTGTACTGACTGGATCTCTTCCCCCCTTATTCATCAGTACCTTTTAGCCATGACCTTTGTGTACTTCAAACGGGCCCGCTTTACTATTGCCGAATACACCAGAAAGAACTTTTTCATTGCCCTGTAAGTTCAGAGATATGTTAATACATTCTTCAATAAAACTGGTGTCATGGGTTTTATCCACCATGTTGGGGTGTTACTGCTCCTGTTTACATCTGTTCTTTCAGGTTTCTAATTAGTAACGCGTGTTAAAAATATGTCTAAAACACGAGAGAAAAAATCTACTAATTGTGATACGCTTACAAGAGAAGCCAGTAATCATTACGACAAAAAAAAAATAGCACTAATTAATAACTTTGATCTTTACAAGCTGCTGAACAATGAAGGAAGTTCAGATTTAGGTGTGCTGCAACACTTCCCAGATGTCGTTGCTTACCTTCTGTTTGGTGTAAGTTCGAACATCTGCCTAGAATTTAAAAACTAGTGATCATTAAATGCACATGCAGCCAGTTTTTTAAATGGATGGATAAAGATCTGCGAGTCTGCAAACTGTCAGCTGCAACTACACCACCATACTGAAAATGAATATGTTAAT
Source organism: Melanotaenia boesemani (assembly GCF_017639745.1). Lineage (NCBI taxonomy): Eukaryota > Metazoa > Chordata > Actinopteri > Atheriniformes > Melanotaeniidae > Melanotaenia > Melanotaenia boesemani. The sequence goes on from NC_055701.1 coordinate 5,256,913, forward strand.
ATATATTTTCTAATATTTCGATTCTGAAATCAGATATATAACCTGTGGATTCATTTCTTTTTAAATGAATGAATAAAGGAGAGTGCCTTGGAGTTTTTTGTAGTCTAGTCCTGAAAGTTTTGACTAAATCTACAGCAGAATTGCACTGGGACATGTTAATCAGAGCACAACAAACAATCCCAGTCTTGTCAAGAGCTGGGGGTCTAGCTGTGTAAACAACTCTGTGAAAAGATGAAATATTTGTCAGAAATTCAGAATAAGATAAAACGATGATGACCACTGCATAACTGCTGTAAACAGAATGCTGTTCCCATCATGGTGGATTAATCCCACACTTCTGTGCGTGGTGACGTATGTGCACATTCTCACATCCCTTCCTGAAAGTGAACTTTTTTTGGTCATTGCTTTTACACTGCATCCCTAATTTCTGCTGTTGTCTCCCATCTGTAGCTATCTTGCTAACACTATGGAGGAGGATGAGGAGGAGAGCAAGTATGAAATTTTCCCATGGGCTCTGGGTAAGAACTGGAGGAGGCAATTTTCCCGCTTTCTCAAGCAGCGAGATGAGCTGTGGGCTCGCATCCAGTACAGAGCTGCTGTCAGCAGGCGCTGCTGTGAGGAGGTACGTGCAATTCTAAACACCTGAAATTTGAAAGTGATAAATGGTTTCTTTGGGAATTCTTAATGGTCTATTGGCTGCACAGGCGATTTTTTTTCCTTTCATTGCTTTAGTTTTGTGCTAGATGCTGTGTGTGTCTGAGCATAACTGAAGCTGTACTGATTTATTTCTTCGATGGTGTCCCCCAGGTGATGGCTATTGTTTCCTCCCACTATGTGTGGAAACGTCGGCGGTCTGACCACCACAGCGGTGCCCAGCGGCGGTACAGCGATGGAGGCCAAGCCCACTTTCCCCGTGGGCCCTCTGCCTCCCCGGTCTCCTGTGCCCTATGTAACTACAGCAGCAGGTTACATCACAGCCCTGTTTCTTCTTCGACTTCCAGATGCTGCTCTGCAAAGACCCTGGAAATCGGCTATCCACACTCGTTTGCCTCAGCCATTAGCTTGGAGATAACCCCACCTAGAGCCTCTCATAGGAAAGCAGGGGAGACTAAAAGCAAGGCACAGCAGTCATGCTGCTTCTGTCCTGAGGAGGTTCCAAGTAGGTGCATTCATCTTGAACTATTATTTGCAGCATGTTTGGTTTAGTGTGACCAAAAGTTAACCCAAACAACTCTGTCCATTTGTGAAAAGAGAAGGAAGTTTTCAGTTCTAAAGCCGAAGCATACAGAGCTCCATTAAGCGTGTGGTTTGGATTTTTCTTTTGGATTATTTTTGTAATTTCTTTGCAGTAACTGTTGAAGTGATGTGACACTTGGCAGGACACATTTCTTTCTGACTGCTTTGTAGAGGCTGATCTGTGACATAAGACAGCGACTGGCTGCAAAAGCAGCAGCTGCTTCTCTGACTGGCAGTGATTGGATTTCCTAGATTTCAGCTACATTTGTGATCAAATATGTGACGTCGTAGACACGTTTCTGACTGTTCTGTTTGAATTATCAATGCGCCAAAGTATTCGAGAAATATAATTTCAACATTCACTGTGTACTCAAAACTGCTGCTCCAGTGTGTAACAGCCAGAATTGAATCACAGTCTTCATGTTGATAGTGAAGTCTGCCTCCACCTGCCTCAGCAGCTATCACTGAATGGAAAACTAGCTGTTGTAGTTGTCCTTCTAAATACGGTGGTGCGGATTTTTCCTACAGCTGGATATGAGTTAATGCAGTGGTTCTGGAGCTGGAGCTTTTTCTACAAGGTACCCCTTTAGAGGAAGAGGAATAACGATCTGTTATTTATTCATAGCACAAATGATGGCTGATGGACTAATGTGGAGTCATAATGTCACTAAAACAAATTAAGAGCTGAATATGGAGCAAATATGTCTTTAACATGGAGCAGTTTCATTATTACCTGCTCGTCAGTAAACTCAGCTTCTGTTTTATGCAGTGTTAAGTTTTCAGTAGAAAGAAGCTAAAGCCTGCTAGACAATGTGCTGTTCATATGTTTTCAGAAACCCATCTACAGCTATCGCCTTGAAGACATCGTCAAGTTTATTTTGGCATAGCCCTAAAATCCTGATCACATAATTAACACCTGCTGTCATAAAATTATCAAACGCACAAGTTTCACTTTGCTCTAATCTGATTTCTGTTAACATGTAAAACAGTCATTCAGAGGCAAAGCTAGAAGCTCAAATCAAAATGTTTGCAGTATGCAGCTCATTCAAGTTTATGTCAACTGCTGTGGCAACAACACAGTGATTTTTGGCTGGCTTATAAGTTCATTTTAAACCACGATGTGCAAAATGAACTTGCTAACAGAATCCTATGTGTGCAGATTCCTGCTGAAATGTGGCAGGCTGTAACTGGAAGGCAACAGATGATGGGTGGTTTGCTACTCAAGTTATAGTTTCTCGTTTCTTTCCATGTCGGAAGTGAATATTCTATTAACTGGATTATACTTTATACAGACTTCTGCTGCCCCAACTCGAACTTTAAGTTGCACTACTTATATTTTGCTTGCTTTACTTCTGTATACTGAGTAATAGCACTGGTGTTTGATTCATGCAATCCCATGGTTGCTTGTCTTTGCAATGGTCACACTGCAGGATGATCATCTTAGTCTCTGGCTGCCTTTTTAGTTGCAAGACGACCTTTTACTATTTATTTTTATGTGTATGATTCAAAGTTATGCTTGAAGGACTTGCATAATTTAAATGGCTTTCACTTGTTCTAAAACACATTTTTCTATCTTTCCTCTTTTTTTAGGAGAAGCTTCTTCCTGTGACTCCACATATGATGCCTTCATGGACTGGATTAATGAGATGTAAAGCATCAGAACGCCTCTACAGCTCAATTCAATCCGTTTAATGCCTCGCTTTCTAAATCAACTTGCACTTCTCACTTTAAAGTGAAGCTCTAAATACCCCCTAGTTTGTCTTTCTCCTCTAAAACAAAATGTATTCATGTTGAGATAACTATCAAACCATAACAGAAACATGAACTAATGTTAATACATAGAAACATGAAAGGAGTTTTCTGTTATTTGCTCCGTAAGCTGTTCCAGGTATTGTTCTATTTATTTATTTATTTATTTATACATTATTTAATTTATTCACAGTTTTGGAATTTGTCATCCTGTTTCCACAGCTGTATTTCTCAGTCAACTGGTTTATATTTGATGCGTGTCCTTAGCAACCTGTTACATAGTGGGACTCTACAGTGCTTTTCAGGTCTGTTTCCAATGTGCCTGTTTGATGAAATACAAGGTTAAATGAGAATTTGTCTGGTAATTGTATTTATTTATTACCACAATCTGCTCTACTGCACTTTTGCAGATGTGTGTTATGTCATTGTATGGAACAGGACACAAACGAACACGAAGCATTTAAAAATGAAGTAATGCAAACTCAGTATGAACATATTATACATACCAAAAATGCAGAAGCAGTAAGTGGAAAAATTAAGTACACAAATAATATTGAAGTATTTTTTTAACCCTTAAATGTGTTTCATAGCATTTTTCACCAAGCTACAAGTCTAAGTTTTTAGTTATATACTGACAGTGTAATATCAGTTGTCTTCTGAGCTTGTTCTTCATAATTTTTAGGTTTCTCATTGTGTCCACAGACATACATACACACGGGCTGCGATAATTACTCTTTTTAATTTCAAGCAAATATTAAGAAGACTTGAACCAAATGTCGTCTTTACTTAGCATTTTATTTAGCAGAATTTTGTCCAATGACATCATTTGGCTCAATTTAATTCCAGGTCTTCTCAAGGGATTGTAGCTACTGCACATATTTCCTCAGTTTGACCAGGAATGCTGGAAAAACAAAAATAGATAATGAGCAATCACACCAAATATTCAGAAACTGAGTTGACAGTTGTGCTACGTTCTGACCTGTGTGGCTCATTTGTTCAGGATGAGGTCTGGCAATGTAGGGAATACTCCCAAAGGTCAGGCTGCTGTCCTCTGTGCTCGTTTCTGAAATAAGATGGAAATCTGAGCATGGAAAGCTTTAAACATGAGCATCCAAATGGGTTAGTTTGACTCACCTCTGTCAGTCTCGTCTTCCTGACTCTGGTCTTTGTCTGGAGTTGGAGCTGTCCTGGTGTGGTACTGCCCATCTTTCTGCACGGCTGGGGCCACCACCCACTTCCGGACTGGAACCTCTATGATGCGTTCAAACAGAAACGGCAGTGCAGAACATCGGACCCCCTCCAGCAGGTCGACGACCTGCGTTATGCTGCGTTACAGACAGAATGCTGCGTAACTGGTTTAAAGTTGATTTTCTCCCCCCCCCCCCCCTTAATGTTGCAACTTGACAGACTAGCTCTCATGTTTCAGTCACTCACTGAAAACTATATTACCTGGTTTCTTCTTATCTTAAAACTAATCTAGTGCTACCATATAACTAGATTAATGCTGCTGTGTAGCTTCATGCTAACATCAGGCTAATCACCTTACATAACATTAGAAGTTGTACTTGCACAGGAACAAAAATCTGTTGTAGAAATGTGCAGCCAAATGTCTATTTTTGAATCCCAAAACCACTTTAAATTTCACTTCAAGCTAGTGTAGTGACACTGGTGAATGATGCATTTCTGGAAAGACATTTCTGCCCTCCTACAGTCACCTGCCAGTCACTTGATATAGCACCTGATCCCTCGAGCTCCGCCTCTGATTTTGAACTGTTAGTGTTTTAAATAAATCTACTATAAAACAACAGTTACACACTTGGCAAGGTAGACGGCACACACAGCTCCGGGGTGCAGATGGGGGAGCACGGTGGGTAAAACCAAGTGAGGTTTGATTAGGTCGAGAGCCACCTGCACACACAAATGCATGTAGGCAAATAAGCTGATGTCATGAGATCAAACTCCTGCAGTATGTCTGTGTTCATTAAAAGCCCCACTAACCGCATGAAACCCCCGCCCAGCGAGGAGTGAGGAGGCTGTGCAGAGGTCAGCGTTGTGAAAACGCACATTGTCAGGCCATTCCCGCCCTCTTCGCATGCTCCAGGTCGTCCTCCAGTGCTCGTAGTTTAACACAGCCCTCCTGAGGTGGTCTTCTCTGACCTCCAGGCTCAGTACGCTGCCCTTAGAGCCCACTGCAGACACAATGGTGAAAATGACTTAAACAGTTCTGCATTGTGAATGGAAGATTAAATAAAATAACATGATGGTCATGGTTTTTAATGAGGCCAGTCTCTTTCAGAAGTTCACATTAAAATTCAATGCTCACTTTTAACCTCCAACTTTGCTTCATTATCACTTCGGTTTCTATTAAACTGATCGTTTAATGAATATTCTCTTCTCAGCTCAGCTCAGCTTTTAACATCACTCTGGACCAGCTATGTGTGGTTTTCAGTTCAAACTTGATGGAAGTAAAGAAAGACTTCAGACCTGCTCTGGACAGGAACAGAGACATGGCTCCTGACCCAGAGCCTGACTCCAACACATCATCTCCCTCTGTGACATCCATCATCATCAGCATAGTAGCTGCATCCTGAGGAAGAAGGATTGCAAATATTGAAACATACACCCTGAAACTGGACTGCATTTAAGATCTTGATACACAAACACACTTTAAGTCTACCTTGGGGTAGGCAATTGCAGGCCCCCTTTTCATACACAGCACATAGTCTTCCAGACTGGCTCTACGTATGAAGATAGGAACCCCTCGGCTGGTCCTCAGGAAGCTGCCTGCTGGTTGCCCAGCAATGTCATCATGCTGGATGAACCCCCAGCTGCTACACAGACGGGCCCCTGTCTGAAGCTGGAACATCTTCCTAAACTCCACACGCTTCTTTAGATATTCAGCCATGAGCAGCTCCCCAAAGGTGAGCAAGCTGTCCCCAGGAAGAATGGGAGGCACCTGCTTTTCCTCGTGGTGGAATGAAGTGTTTATCTCCTTAGCTGCATCAATTGCCTGATCTGTGTCCAGATCTTTCATGAATGTCTCTGGTCTGCTTTCCTGGTTTGCATTCCCACCCTGTTCCTGCAGGTTCTGCTCTCTCAGCTGCATTACTTCAGGGCTCAGAGTGTCCTGAGGCAGCAGACTGCTGATCCTTTCCAGAGGGGACAGGTGTCGCCTCCTTCTGAACAGCAGATCCTGCCTGGATGTCAGCTTGGCGCTCAGGGATGAGGAGTCCGAGCTGTCGCCCCTATCTTCGTTACATCTCACAGAAGAAGTGGAAAAACTTCTAGCGTCCCTTATACTTTTATAGAGTTTTACAAAAATATTCCTCTGCCTGTTGTAATTTTGACTGGATGTGCAAACTGCCTCCAGTCTATGCATTAATATCAACCTGAAAGGCACAGCCATCACTACATGTTTTAACAAACTATTAAGTACAAAGTCAACCGAACTGTAGAAACCGGTTCAGGTATTAGCACACCTTATTTATCTGCGATTTAAACAACTCAAAGCAGACATACCTTCAGGTGTTATTGAAAATGTACTTCACTGGCTTTATAATAATTACAACTAATTTCTCCTCATTACCCTTTATTTTCTGGCTGTTTACAGAACCGAGGAGGTCACTGAGCTGAAGGGAAACAGTGCCGAAGCACATGTGAACAACGTCATAAATAAGCGCCCGGTGTAGTAATTTAAGTTGGCCAGCAGAGGGAGACTGTCAGCAACAAATATGACCCATTCTTGGAAAATCGGAATTCATGGTTTTCTCCTCTCATTTATGTTAAAACCCTGTTAATATATTGTCATCCACAGAAAAAATACTTATGACCATCTCTGAATTCACAGTAAGATATAGCCAAGCCCAAATGTAAGTGAACGCTACAGAAACCAGCCAAAATCCAAAGGAAACCTCTGAAATGTCACGAATTCATTAACCACTACTCAATTTAAGGAATAAAGGTTAGGTGCTGAAACCAAATACAGTCTTTCGGGATTATTATATTGGTCGATTAATTTAATTCTTCTACAGTGGCTTGTATATTTGAAACTTTTTCCATTGAGGTGTTCGTGAACTGTAAAATTTCTTATGTCTTCAATGCCAATGTATAAACCGAGGTCTTGTAGGGGTTTAAACAATAATACGCACGTTTAAATTATCTAATTTATTAGTAGCGATGTTGTAAACTTCATAACCTAGAATACGCACATTACGACATGGCTGTGAATCCTAATAATTACAAGAAACGAGAAGGGAGTGTGAAAGCATCATCTATCTACTCTGCTTGTTTTCGGGTAGCAGCCAATGGGAGAGCGATGCTGTTGACTTGCTAATGCGCATGTCCCCAGATGGCCGCACGTGTTTGTGCAACCACAGCGCATGCACACGCAAGCAGCGCTACAGAAATGGCGGCCGACGGTGGCAGTTTTTCGGTGCAGCTACCCTGCGTTTTTTCACCCAAATCACGACAGTACTTATCCGTGTGCGCCCAGGATGGCAGACTTCGCATCTGGAACACAGACAGTAAAACACTTCAGCAAGAATACGTGCCTTCAGCTCATTTGAGTGCCACTTGTACTTGCATAGCCTGGGGACCATGCCGGACAGTCAAGGTACGTGAGAATGCTGTAGAAATCCCTGCTGCTAGCTGCTGTAGCTAGCAAGGCCTACGCAAGCAACGTGTGATAATGTTTCATCTATGTGCAGACATTTTAATCAACTGAAAGTCACAATAACACAGAAAAGTTGTTATAAATCTGGGAGACATTGGTTTCCGTTGTTAGAGACGCTCTATGTGTGTGACAGACGTGATAAGCAGAATAGCCACATTAGCAACTAGCTAGCATTGAATAGCTGTACAGAACGCACATGTTAGTCCCACATGGTGGATAAAGAAAACGCGAACAGTTTCTTAACTCGGACTTTTACGACTAACTTAAACCATATTGTCTAAAAAGAGCTATGGTGATACGGCCAATTATTTAAAGCTGTTTATAAGCAGTTATAACCGAAAGAAATGTTATTCAAGTTGGCATCAGCCCACAGAGACTTCAGCGTGTGCCCCCGTGACAAGAGTAAGAGGACTGAGTTACTCAAGTGAAACTTTAGTCACGGATTTATGTTTTTAGTTAATTAATAAAAATTATAACACGTGTAATTATGTGTGTAAACTAGCTTACTTGTCGACAAGTAGAGTTAGAGAGAAATCGGTTTAACACGTGACTGTTAGAGCAGAACTGTCAATCCGTACAAAGTACTTATTCGATAATAATACATTTTGGTTTTGCAGGAGGGACCTCGGAGGAAGAAGAGGAAATCGGAGGCAGTCCAGGTGGAGGAGAAGGCAGACCTGTTGGCGATGGGCACAGCAGCTGGCACTGTGCTCATTTACAGTACAGCTAAAGGAGATCTGCACTGTACCCTGGTGAGTTTGACTCAAGTTACTCTTCAAAATATGGGTATTTACTCTTTTCCTGCAGAAGAAAAGTAAATGCAAATCTCAAGAGTTTAATGTATTCCTCACCTTACCAGTTTTCTTTTGAGCTTAGTTAAAAACTTGAAGCTTTAGTGCATCATAACTGATGTATTTGCAGCAGAAGGTCAAGTTTGGTAGAAAAGAATTAAATAAGATGTTGCTTAAGCACCCATCTTCTGTAGAAACCATTTTAGATAAGTTTGTTAGTTATAATTATGACATAGTCTTTTAAATACCATGGATATACAGGTTCTTTGACCTAACGTGATTTAAAGAGAGAGTTTTGCCATTTCTGCCAGGTTGGGGTCTGTTTTGATTAACATTCAAACACAGATCAAAATAAACTGTAGAACTGATCATACAGCAACAGGTTGTTGTAGTTATTTTTCCTGAAAGTGCTCTTGCTTACACGATCAGTTTGAAGCAGAGAGCATTAAATAGAAAGTCATACTATGACTTCTAAAATGCTGAAAGGAATCTATACATAACCAAGACACCTAATCTGTATATGTTTATATCTTCTGTGTTCAGGTGTATCGCTGTACAAATTTACAACAGTCTTTCCAACCATTACAAATGTCCTGTAGAGGCAAATTGAGAGGAAGAATAACATATTAAGTTAGTGTTGGGACAAAGACAGTCTCAAAATGAGGAGAAATTGTTTAGCTGTGGGAGAAAATGTGGCTTTAAAAAAAAAAGCATAGGTCTGTCAGAATGAATAAGTTGTGTTTTATTATTGATGAAATACATCTGACACAAGTGTATATATAAATATGTACCAGCTATGTCCTATCAGTTCATTTACAGCCAGCGGTGGATGTAGAAAAATTGTACATGGGGTGGTGAAGAAGGGTCAAGAGGTCTAGACAGGGTGGCATTAGATTAATTTACATGGAGCTCTTTTGAGCTACTCGAACATTTAATCAGCATAAGGTGTGTTATGTAAACACCTCAGTTTATTCAATCGGCCTCGATCAGAATGAGTCTTCAATCTGATCAAGAGGGCTGGTTTAAACCCTTCCACAGTCTAATCAACAGGAAAAAATAAGCGTGTTTACACCCATTCTTCAGGTTCCTCTGATGTATTTTGTTTCTGTTTATGCTTTAATCGTGGACACGTTTTAGTTGGAAACTCTGAAAGAGATGCAGATTATTCAGCATCTGTAATGGTTGAAAGACTAAACAAGTTGATCCAGTTAATGTTAGATATTTATTATTATTTTAGCATACGACCTTATAACACACCTGTAAATCCATGAAGCACTTTGAATTGCCCTGTTGCTGAATTGTGCTCTACTAATAAACCTGCCTTGCCTGCAGGTTTGTACTGATAACATGCTGTCAAACATTTAATGTCTCTGCCCCGGGAATAAAAACAGATTATGCAGTCAGCTGGATTAAGGGATGGATCTATTTCAGCTACTTATTATTAAATCCTGTTTTTGATTTTCCCATCTGACAGTTAGCATGTAACCTGGTTTAATTTATCAGCCTCTTTGCTGTTGATCACACAGATCTGTCACTGCAGCTTCAGCCTCTGAAGCGCCTCTCCAAACTTTGTTCATATCTAAACCCTGCTCTCCTGTAGGGCTGCAATTAATGACTATTCTGATGGTCGATTAGTTACCGAATATTAAAACGACTAGCCGACCAATCGGATTATGTATCTCATGATTATTATAAATGGATCTTATTTCACTTTCAGCTTTGAAATCTTGCATGAGGTTGTTATGTAAGTCCGACGTGCCTCCTCTTTAAATGTTCGAGCATTGCAGACGTACTTCCGTGGTACACAAAGTTCGCTTTACAGATCTCACATGTATTTAATTTATTTTGTAAGTTTAACGTGAAGTTTTCCCAGACTTTTGACGTTCTCTGCCGCCGTTTTGCTCCCTAGTCCGCCACCATATTTTTCCCCTGGCGAACTTTATTGCGCATGTGCAACTCTCAGCGGAGATAAAATAAAAAAGACGATGTCTCACTCTGTAGTTTTTTTTTTTTTCCGACAGTAGTCGTCGACTAAATTCGTTGTCGACTATTTTTATTGTCGACAACGTCGACTAATCGTTGCAGTCCTACTCTCCTGTTAACTATAATAAAACTGGCTAGCTACAGAAATATGCTACAAGAAATTGCACAAAGGAAGTCACTATCGGCACATGACTAATTGACATATTAAACCGCAGCCGTTTGTCTCCTTGAGCAGACAATTTATTCATAAACATTTAATTTAACTTAAACTGAGTGGTAAAACATCACCTGTTTTGGGCTCCGCTGGGTAGCAGACACTGTTTCTGTGACGCGCCGCCACATGTGACCACACAGCGTTGCAGGATGTGGTTGGAAAGGGTTAGATGGGAGGGTAGCGTTCTTAAGTAGGGGGGCAGTTGCCCTCTTGTAGATCTGCCCCTGTTCACATCCTAGCTTACGGTGTATTTAACTTTATTTTAACTTTATAACTCAACTTAAAACTGTTCACACACTTGCACTAAAGTCCTGAAACATTGGAGATTCTCTGGAAGGATGGCATGCAGATTTCTTTTCCCAAGTCTCTGGAAGAAGTTCGTGTGTAGGAGGATGTAATGTTGTGTGTATAGACACACTCACGCTGTTTGTCCCTTGAATCATGACATGGATCCAGCTAATCAGTGATGGAAACTGTTTTGATACAATTTGATTGATTAGTTGTTACAGTATTTAAAAAAAATCTTATGGAATTAGGAATGAAAACTGAATAAAATATGAACATTTTGCAGTGTGAAATATGGAAAACCTAAGACTTGAAAGTAAATTTTCCTGTCACGAGGAATCTGTTGCATTAGTATTGTTTCACCTTTTAAATAACAGTAAAATTGTTTTCCTTCGCTCCCATTATTTCCACCAGGATGGAGGTCACAGTGGAGCAGTGAACTGCGTCGACTGGCATCCTGAAGACAGCTTATTATACAGCGGCTCAGATGACACGAGCATTGTCGAGTGGGACCTGCAGACAGGCAAGACACGGAGGTCAGTACCTTATTTTTTATTAAGATGCATATATTTTATCATGAAATAAATCAGCAGTAGGTCCTCATTAAAACAAACCATACACTTCAATAACTATCATTTCTATCATTAAAGACATGTTGCCTTCAGAGGGAGATGCAGACTGCATCGTAGAACTGGAAGGTTTAGAGATGAATACTAATTAGACATTTATGTGGTGTTTTCTGTTCAGTGTGCACAGATCTTGTATTCTTTAGAATAAACTTTAGCAGGAACAAATTAACTTTTTTAACACTAAGTTGTCATTTTCTCCTCTGTTGGTCCTGTTAAATGACAGACACCAGCTTGTGGGGGAAAAAGGAAACACTTAAGCTGGACAATGTGGGGAAAAATATCAATCATCAGCAACTGATGCAATCTGCTGCAGACATTTGTCATTTTAAAAGGTTTAATGAGCTTTAAATGCTAGCTGAGAAGTTTTGATTTATTTTTTTGTGTTTTCTGTGTCACACTTTGCCAACCTTTAAACACCTTTAGTCAGACTGGAACTAGTTTGTCTTAGTGTTGGGACAGGGAAAAATATACAATAAATCAGATCTGATCTGATTTCAGATCAGTAATATTAGTGAAACTTGTGTATTTACTGAACGTTGCCCTCAGAATCGGGTCTCAGCTGCAGCCCTCACCTGAGCTGAAACAAACTGCACAGCATAAAAATTCAGAGAAAAGTTCAGAGCTGAATTTTCTGTTCAGCTCTGCTCCCCTACAAAATCACCTCAGGTGTTCTACACTGATCAATTATTTCCAACTACATTTGTTCAAAGCATGGATATTTTACTGTAATTCCAATATTCTGTTTTTCATGTAATATATGATACAGAAAATAAAACATTCAGTGTTTTTTTTTCAGTAGATATCAGCCCTATGTGCAGCAGCAGCTCTGGGTTATACAACATCAATTTTTTCTGTATTGATTGATCTCTATTCTGATCAGAAAATAAGACTTTCTAAATGCTGTGAGTTTTGAAAGTATAACAGCAGGCTCTGAGATGAGACATTTCTGCTGTATTCTCTTTGCTGTGCAGGGATGGGGTTTCTTCCTGGATGTAGGGTTGTCAGCATACTAAAATTTCACACTGATATTAAGGATGGAGAAGGCATTAAGTGTAAAATAAATGCATTATTTTAAAGCTCTATTTAGTTTGTGAAGAAATAGTCATACCGTCTCGAGCAATGTTCTCAGACTGTTTGCTCACTGTGGTGCAAACAATAAAAAATTAAAGAACTTCAACCACAAGTTGGTGTACTTATTTACATAAGTGTCCTTTTCTTCACAATACTTGAGACTAGATCACGTAAACAATAGAACAAACTAGTTAAGATTTTCTACTTTTTAAAACTAATTTAATTAAAAAAACATTTAACTTTTAAATGTTCTTGTCTACATTAAAAGGCAGAAATATCCGACTGTAAGCCAGGGCGTGATCAGCCAGTAGCAGCTTCACGCAATTCATTTTCAGGCTGGTCGTGGCGCAGAAGTCTCCTCTTCCTGCAGCTCGGAGCTGGGCTGCAGGGTGAGGACGAGCCTCTTGTGAGAGCTTCTGGACGGGGGAGGGGTTTGCGGTAGCACCCACCATGTCGGTCTCCAATAACACCAGAAGAAGTCACTAAATTTGTCGCTAGTCGCTTTCTTTTTTTGAAAAAGAGCCGCTAGAGAGGTTTAAGAACTCGCTAACATAGCTGGCAACACAGTAAACAGTGGGTCCTCCAGAGAGATGCTGTAGGTGCGGGGCTGCCTGCTGCAGTGCCTGTTTAAAACAAGTTGAGATGGGTGTTTTTTTTTTTCTGTGAACCAGCAGACTCTAAAGTGGCATTTAACTATTGATACCTGTGCTTAATATCTAACAGACGAAATTTTTTTCAGGTAATTAAAGAAATTAGTCACATTTCCCATTCTGATCCCATTTTCACCAACTGATGACAAAGTTTGCCCATTTACATTAATCTTGTCATTTCTATTGAATCTAAACCTCCGTATTACTGACACACTGGGGCTTATTTTCCTCAACGACGACTCTTTGGGACGGTAATCTGACTATTAATGAACATGGGGTAATTTATTGTATGTAACTTAATTTCCCTTTGACTTTGGGAGCTTTGTAAAAATTGAAATTACCCAGTACCTTTTGATAGTATTTTTTTAGTTTACCTGGTTGACACAAAAAGGTTTCTTTTTAAAAAAAAAAGAAAAGAAAGTTGACAATTTTCCAATCATAAAAATGAAAATGTCTGCAAATTTCTTCTTAGTTTTTTTTAAAGTTTATAAATGAACACTAGGTCTATATATTGTACTTTGTTTTACAAAGTCTGGTGTTTCTATTCTTGGTGGGACTTAGAAATTTAACCGCTCATTGGGAGTGCCACTGATTTTCTCAGCCAATTACCTTTACTAATCAGCCTGCTGCTTAAGACAGTGGTGTTTTTTTCATCATGAAATCTTTAGTAGTAGATCAGTGGTGCAAGTTTCAGGCTCATTTAGCAGAAGCAGAAACCGCTGTGAAGGAAACACAAAGCTTATGATCTCATGTCAACAAGGAGAAATTAATCGGTTTCTGTTCAGTAATGACACAGATTTAAATAAAATTTTCTACCACATCAATCTGTAGTAATTCAATGGCAACGTAGAAGATGTTTTCATTTAAATTGCTGCTTGAGCTCAGCAATAAAATTTGAAACTTTATGTGATCTGTGTCATCTCATCGATCGCTGGATCTTGAATCTGCTACATGGTGATGCTATAGTCATTTCTAGTCGTCATCCTGACTGTAAACAAACCTAGAGACACAAAATAATTACAGCAGTGCTGGAAATCCACAAGCGGGAAATGACAAGAGCTCCTGTTCAGGAATTACGTCCATGTCTTGGAATATCAGGAATATATCTGGAAAGACACTGCTCCGTGTGCCAGCTCGGACCAGAAACATTTTAATCTGTGCAGGTCAGACCTGATTCACAAAGTTGTTTGTGTTGCTCCTAATACTAAAAAATCAAGCGAGTGTAAACACATTTGTCCATTTAATTGGAAATGGCCGTTAAATAATGTGGAAATGTTCTTGATTTAAAAAAAACTGGTCTTTCAAAGTAAGTGTCACAGCGTTGATGGCTGCCAGTAACTGTCGCCGTTGAACTTGTAGGAGCTAAAAAGTAGAAGTTGTCACTTACATGTTTTTTTTACTTTTGATAAGCAGAGAGATCTTAAAAAAACGTGAATGACAGACTGAAATGTTCTGCAGAAGCACACTCAGCAGATGAAGTCATGGACGTCAAAGTCACCATGACCCTTCGTTTTAAGCCCAGTAAAGCCAACCTCTGGTCTTAAGTGGTTTGGAGAGTGGTCAGGGTTTTGAGTACACATTAACTGTGTGTTGCTTTTAAGTTTCTTGTGCCATTTCGGCAGAAGAAAAATGAGATGCTTTAATAGAAAACACAACACAGGGTTTCATAAGATGGCAACAGGAGAGAAAATTGAATCCTGTCAAAATGCTTCATGAGAACGACCAACCGATGAATTGCTCATGGTAAAAATGTGGTCATTGTCTCTTTCTTGGTGCAACAGTAAGTGGAAGGCGGACCGTGCAGCTGTGACCAGTTTGTGTGTGAGTCCTGATGGGAAGCTGCTGCTATCAGCTGGGCAGATAATCAAGATGTGGGACTTGGACACAAAGGAAGTCTACAGGGTGAGTGTTTAATCATATTTGCTAGATTTATTAGTTTTACATCAGTACATGGCATTAAGGCCCATTTAAGGCCCAAGATTTTAGTCTCCTGCATCAGTGTTGAGCAGTTTAGCTGACATGCAACCAGCTAAGGGAACAAAGAAGAATCAGCAACGTATTTAATGGCTGTGTAGATCACAGCTGCCTCCTCCACCGTCACCATGTTTACTATAGTCTGATATCAACGTTGGGATTTGGGGATGAACTCTGAACTCTGCACTACTTTCTGGTGGAAGTATTACCTTACAACCACAAAGAAGTAAGGGACACATGGACGTATGAGAGCAGTGAAGTTTAAATCAGACCTATACGTATTTATGTACCTAAAGGGAGCATAAATGGACCTTTTAGAGACCCCACTTTTAAACACAACAAACGGCTCTGTTGGAGATGTTTCCTGAGATGACTTCAGAGGGCCAGTGAATGTAAACGGTGAAGTGTGAGTCTGATTTTTGATATCACTGCTGAGTTGGTTGTTAATGTTTCACCCTGCAGAAATTCACAGGGCACTCCACGGCTGTGACGACCCTGTGCTTTGCCACAACACGACCTCCTGACAGCAACGGCCTTTATTTCCTCTCAGGTGCAGCGCATGACCGACTGCTGAGTGTATGGTGAGTGGCCCGAGTTCTGCATGTACCATCAACCAGCAGTACAGTCTGACCACATTATGTATGTCAACATGTTCAAAGTGTCTTTGTAACATCAGCTTGTAGTACAGACTTCTTGGCTTTAATTAGGGGGTATCAGAGGTGGAGAAAATGTATAGGAATTGCAACTTGTTACCATCTAGAAGCCCCTTCTAATATGTTCAGATGTACTAAGACAATTTACTTAAGATCTGTCATGGATTTGGTTCTGCTTTTCTTTTTCTAACACCACTTCAACAGTGGTGCATAATCATGAGATGTTTTGTAAGACAAAGAGGCTTTGGTAGAGGACGCTTCCTTCACAACATCCAGCTGTGATTTTACAAAACGTTCACTATAAGGTGTTAAACAAGTAGAAAGAACAGATACGTGCGTCTGAGACAGATGACCGAAATTCTTTGGAAGGATGAAACTTAAGTCAAACTGTGTCTGAATGATGGGAAGAAAAGAAGTTTGGAGAAGGTTTGATAAAACTCAGGACCTGACAATGGATGTCCATGCCTCACAGTACAGATGTAAAGCGTCACAAAACTTGCATCATTTTCTCGAGAATTTGCAAAGCTAAAGAGATTAAACGCTTTAAAATGGAGAGGAGAAAGTGATTTGAACCCGGTGATGATTATGATTCATGATTTTACCAGAATTGTGACGGTTCAAGCTGTTAGCCCCACCTGAAAATGAATTTTCAGCTACTCAGCTGTTCTACAACAGGCTTTTAATGTTTCTGTAGACAACTGCAACATGTTTGTCAACTTTCTCTTTCTCAACTTTATGAACACAAAGGAAATGTATTGATTTTTGCCTGTTTAACTTTAGCAGATTAGTCCCAAACTGTCCTCCTGCTAATGTTGGAGAATGTGTGGAACGTTATTCCTTTGGTATGAAAATACAGAATGGGTGCTGGCTGTGTTTGTACAACTAATACAGTTTTTCACCTGCAGGCAAGTTCGAGAAGATGGGAAGGACAAGAACTCTGTGGTTTCCTTCACACTGTCTGATGAACCACGGCACATCGACCTCGTGGCATCTAATAGCAAGGAAGAGGTTAGAAGTGTTTGCATACATTCTTTTTATATATGTCTGGTTGTGGCTTTAATTTTACTGAACTTTGCATTGAATTATTTGCTAAAAACATTGATAAAGTGTTTGCGCTAAACGATTCGTTGCATCTGTTTTTCACAGGCGGTGAGACTGGTGGTGGTGTGTAAGGATGGACAGCTGCATCTGTTTGAGCACTTTTTAAATGGGTAGGTATTTCAGCATGTGCTTTAGGTAGGACGCCTCTCAGTGGAAAGCAACTGTATGAAAAAGAACTTCACTGCAGGAACTGAGATCTTGTCTTGATTTGGTATAAAATCTAATTTCAGATAAAACCCCTCACCCATATTAACAGATAAGATGTTTCAGAGTGCTCCAATCTGTTTTGTTTTTTTTTGTTTGTTTTTTGGGGGGGGTTAAGTATAAGCTGTTGGTTTATCATTAGGCAACATGTGCATCGTAACAAGTAAGTATACCAACGTGTGTCTGATTCCATAATAAATGAGTATCGGGTTTTGTTTGAGCTGCTGTCACAGTTCAGCAATGTAGCAGATGGAAAATTTGTGCTGTGTGAAGCAGTGACTGGCAGCTTTTGAGCTCTCCACATTTAGCATGTATAGTTTGCATTTTTACACCTAAGATACACACTATCCCCTGTGGCTCTCAGCTGGGACAGGAACTGTTGCGCAATCTCAGTTTGGATCAGATTAAATGCAGGAAAACCACGTTGTTGGGGCTTGTCAGTCTTGAGTTTAAGACAGTGGCTTCTGTGTGATTTTAGTTGGACTGATGTTTACACGTGCTTTAAAAGTTATTTTTTGTCACTCAAACATCATTTAAACATTTTAATATAGGAGTCGTCCCAATTTTGCTTTCACACAAGGGAGCTACTCATGATGCTTTAATGTTGCTGCTGACGTGTATAAAGCCTGAAGCTAGCAGAGGACTGCGTGAAGTTATCAGAGAAACACATTAACACCTGCAAGCTGCTAGTAACAGGTGATGGTCCTCTCATAAAGCACATCAGTGATGATGAGGAGGATGCTGGCGAGACTAGTAAAACCGCTAGAAGCGTGAAAGAGAAACGAGAGGTTGGTATCTAACAGAAGAAAACTGCAGAAGCTCTGTAAATTGTATAAAAGGACAAGTGAACTCGAACTCTAATTAAAAAAACTTTAAAACTGGATGAAGACACAAAGTGCAACAAGCCCTGCAGTGATGCTTTTCCTAAAAAGAAGCAAATCTTTTTATCTCATGTTAGTGGAAAGTAGATTTCATACCCAATTAAATGCATGATATGGAGTGTCTAACAACATTTACTTAATTCATAACAGAATGTTCTCAGATGAAAACCTGCCTTCAGTGATTTTAACTGTATAACTGAATGGTGGTGAATATGAGCGTTGGCCTTATTTTAATGTGTGCTCTGCTTTAAACTATTCCTCTCCACAATAATCCTCATTTCTACATGATGTCTTAAATGTATTCCTATAATAAATAGTAAAAAATGTAATGCTTTTCTAGCATAAGAAACCCAGACTTGGTCTTAATACACACTCTTTAACACCTCAGCAGATGTGATGAAGCTACAGCTGTTGTTGGGGAACAGTTGGGCTGTAATTCAAAATATGTTGAGTGTCTGGAGAACTGACATTTTTCTGAAGAATATTATTAATAAACTAATTGAACGTGTGTCCATGCAGGCCATGTAAGAAGCCCTTATCGCCCTCGTGTACGGTGCAGATGTCTGATACGAAGGAGTCCCCGATGCCGATCCCACTGCTGGCGGCTGCACTCGGACCCGATCCTCAGTCGGTTCTTCTTGCCTACGGTAACCACCTACAGCCTGTAATGGAGAGAGTGGTGAGTGCTCAGGATATCAGTGAACTGCATGTTATTATAAGGCTAATGCTACTGCTGATTCCTCTATAATAGTAATAATCATGATAATGATAGTTATTATATACGTTAAGCTAAGGTCCTCAGATGGATTCAATAATAATGGTCAACCAACCAGACATTTTGATATTTGATAAGTAACAGAAAAGCTCTTGGGGTTGATGTAGCCATCACAGATAATGGCAGCATTTGGAAAGAAAGAAGGAAAAAAATAATAAATTGTAGAAATACCAAGGGCTCAAAGAAGAGCTGGAGAAGTCCTGGAAGGTGAGGGCATGCGTTCACCAGAGTAGTGACTCATACTGGAGAAAATTGGGCTCAACAATTACCTGGAGATACATCACCCTTCTCAGTCCAGAAGAACACAATCCTAGGAACAACTAAGATACTGTGCAGGACCCTCAAGCTCCCAGACCTCTGGTAGAGGACCCGAGCTTCCCCCTTTGGTGGGGATGATTGAGAGAAGAGCAGTTTTTTATATAGATATATTTATTAATTAATCTAATTTCAAAACAACACATTTTATCCCATCTGGATAAATTAGCTTGAGATGCCTTTACTCATAAGTGTTGCTGTTCTTTATAAGCAACAGATCATTTCCTCCTAACCTGGCATCAAGAGCAATGAGTAACAGATTAAATGACTGATTTTGATTTCATTACACCCAGAAGATTACAGCGTTTTTCAGTGTATTGCAGTGTACAGTTGAGTCTTTCTGTAAAACATCTAAGCTTTTAGATCAGATTTTGTTCTGACGGAGGTTTCTTGTTGAATATGGGAACCGATTTGTAAAAAAAAAATAAATAAAATGCTTTTTATGTTTTTTTCCTTTTGATTTACCCGCCGCTCTGCTTTCTTCCACTCTCACAGGAGGTCAACACAGCAGAGAGACACATATGCTTGACCCGTGATGTTCATACCAGCTTGTCCCTCACCATGGAAACCACCGTTTCCAAGGTAACAAGGCTTCTTTTTTTTTTAAGTTAAAAAAAAAAACTGATACAGTCACAGCAGTTTATTTGCTTGTCCATGCGTACTACTGGATTGATTAAAACTTTTCTTATGACCCCCTCTTCTAGGTTAAAACTCCACTTGTCAATGCTAAGAGCAGAGTGTTGGTTCCAGGGCTTCCTGGTCATCAAGCCCCAATAAAGGGACCTCCGCAGGGATCAGAGAAGAGGAAAAAAGACTCGGACACCAAAGAGGTAGGGTCATAGTCACAGAGGTTACATCAGACATCACACACAGTTTCTGTCTCTCGTTCTCGGTGTGTGGAGTGATGCATCCATATCGACATTTGTCTGGTATGAGCTACAACTGTTTACTCTGGCTAATAAGTTTACATATGGCTCACTTTGTGCAGTTAAATCGTGGCATGATTTTAATAATAGATCTGCATTTAGTGCATGGGCTTTAGTAGATCCCAGCTGAACTAAACAAACTTGACTTTTCCACAGATATCAATAGCGGAGCGACTTGGTGAAATAGATCTGTCGGTGGTCTCCAGCGAGAAGGGAGCTCAGAAAGTAACGGCCTCGTTACAGACGGATAATTTTGCGGTGTTGTTGGTGCAGGGCCTGGAGAGCAACGATGCTAGTTTGTTAAACGTAAGTTCTCAACCACATGTGTGGATGTTCGGCTTGTTTGCATAATATGAGAAATATTCCAGGTGATTCTTGGTCTTTTTTTTTTCTTTTCTATCCTACAGAAAATTTTCCAGAATCGTAAAGAGACGGTAATAAAAAAGACGATTGCTCGGTTACCCCTCCCAGCTGTTATTCCATTAGTGGAAGAGGTGAGAAAAAAAACATGTTTTTAAAACTATATTTAGTTTCTTTAAACCTCCATTAACCTGTAAAGATGTTTGATATCCTGTCGGGTCGTTTTTGATCATTTATTTCCTTTGTAGATAACAAAAAGACTCCAAGGGCATCCTTACACGTAAGTAGGAGTTTGTTATACTGGATTTAAAAATTTAATTTACCCAAGTGGAGTGTATTTGTGCAGCTGCGCGACAAAAATGAGGTCAGCTTGACAGTGTGTACATTTCTTCTACAGGGCCATTCTGATGGTACGGTGGCTCAAAGCAATTCTTGTTCACCACACATCATACCTGACATCGGTGAGTCCAGTTCTGATGATATACAAGTTACATGTCCATTTGATGAGGAATGATTTCTCCAAGAACTTAATTCCAAGAAGCGAATATCGGTCTGCTGTAATCAGCAATTTCTTGGACAGATGTCCTGTTATCTTACTGTTATTTAGCTCTTTATTATGTTTCTGTTACAACATTTGAAACTTGATATTTGCTGTTAATATCTAGGCATTGGTCTGTTGGTCTTGTGGTGGTTTTTTTGTGTGTGTTTTTTCTGGCCTTCCTTTGATCCATCTGTGTATCCAACAGCTGCCAGACCTGGTTACCCAGCTGGGAGTCCTTTATCACATGATTGAGAGCAGAGTGAAGATGTTCCACAAACTGACAAAGCTGCAAGGGAAGCTGCATCTGCTAATGACACAGGTAGGTGACATCATTGTTGCCCTTTAAAGGACTGTGTTTAATTAGTGAAGGCGGAAATGAGCTTAGGGACTTCTTGGATTTTAAATCTAACTTTGAAATAAATGTTGCAACCCGAAATGTCCAATATGTGCCAAGAGGGATTTGAATATACAGGACATATGGGGTTTTTCTGTTTGGTTCAGTCATCAGTGAACCGGTCTTCAGTGGGTTGGGATTATCCAGAAAATTAAATCAATAAAGGACTGTCTAATGAGCACATTAAATTATCATTGCAATTAAGACAGAATGGATAAAATCAAGACGTAACAGGACTTCACAAGCATCTAGAAGAGTTCTAAGATTGTTGTTTGGGTCTCAAAGACAAACTGAGAATCTGGTTGGTCGATTTTTCTTGAACAACGGCAGCACACGTTGACCAGCTCCGGATCACTTGGGCCAGTGTCCTGCAGGTGTTTGATGTTTCTCTGCTGCAACACACCCATATCAAATTAAACTGTTCTCCAGCTGCTTGTCAAGTCTACTAATGAGCCATTAATGTAATCCAGATGTGTTGGAGCAGGGAAACATCTAAAACCTGCGGGAGTGTGTTCCTCCAGGACCAGAGTAAATGACCCCTTGAATATAGAACCTGTATCAAAATCAGACAAGTGAAAGTAATCAAATAGTTGTAATAATCTGATCTGACGCATCTACCCTTGTCTACATGTTCCAGTACATCACCGGATTTCTTTCAGAGAATGTATGTAGTGATTTAACTTCCTGTTTCTTTTAAAACCTCTGGTCTTTGGGGAACATAGTGGCGCCTACAGTATTAGCATTAGCTGCTAATTTGGGAGATACTTTGCTGCAAAATAGCCTATAGGTGAATTTTATACTTCCTGCTGCTTTAGTGTTTTTTCTTTTGTGTTCCACTCACATTGTGATGGCGCCACTTCTTGCACATGCACATGTAAAACAAACTTCAAACAGATATACGGGTAGATATGCACTGTTCTGTCCCCTGCGTGCGTAACTTCACGCAGTGACAGGCAGCTAAACAAGGGTAAGCAGGTGTACTAGGCACTCCAGAGCTGAATGATGATTGAGACGTTGAAGTAAAAGTTCAATAGTTTTACTTGTCCTTTGCATCCATTCTTTTTTCTTTACATGCTTTTCCACATTTTTCGTGCTTACATTTTCTTCTTGTGAAACTACAACAAACAAAAGAAATCTTTACTGCACAATTATCTGTAACATTATCTCACTCGCTTATTCAATTTTTATATGTGAAAGCAAAAAGCTATTATAAATTCTGATACATACCGAATAGGGACAAAATACACATCTTTATCTATTCCCAACATTAAGTATGGCAAATATACTTACAAACAAAGCTTCTCTGAGGCTCAACACAGGCAGTTTGCACATGATTCAGCTGAGGCTCAACTGAAGCCTCCTGCTATGCCAGACATGGGTTCAAAATGGCAGGTCTCACCTAAGACTAACCATGTGACCCAAGCTGAGCAATAGAGAAACGGCAAACTGAAATGAGCTGTCTGCTTCCACACTGCCACTGGGTAGTGCTAAACATTTTACCTACATTAAACATGTAACATCACATGCACCAAGTCATTAGAGTATTGTTTAGAAGTCTGGCTTTGTTAATCTGATTTGTCATCATCAGATAATATCATTATCTGCAATCAGATTTTACTGTCTACATGATCACTTGAAATCAGGTAACGATCAATGTATGCATGTATGTAAACAGGCTCATCAGGATGGCAAAGTTTTTGTACATTAGAGATCACCATTTATGGTCCAGAACAGCCACTCTCCTGTAGGTTTTGGATGTTTCCCTGCTCCAACACACCTGAATCAAATCAATTCAGTGTAAAAAGTCTACAATCAGGTGTGTTGGAGCAGGGAAACATTTAAAACCTGCAGGATCCCAGCTCTACACAGATTAAAGCCAGTTATAAAAATCAAACCTGTTACACAGGCACCCACATACAAGGAGATGCAGAAGTTCACCTGGGGTGGCTTAAAAATAATTTACTCAGGGATGGGGATAAACCTTTTGTCAGTTGAGCCTTCATGTATTTAACCACCGTGTTTTTAGAGTTTGGTGGAGCATGCTTTCGTTGCACAGAGGCCGCTGCATGTGGAAATAAATTCCCATGGGGAGGGGAGATGCATGACCTGTTAGCATAATATTTCCATGAACACAGATGGCTGTTTTATTTTGGCTGATCAGTGTACAGTGAGGATGAATTTTATTTAACAACAAGTAAGAACAGATTCTGAAAAGGAGAATTGTGGTCCGCTGTCACCTTTTTGCATGTGTAATATCCCCCTTTTCTACCACTAGGTGGCGACAAATGACAGCAGCAACTCGATCTCAGAACTTGACCACACAGCCAAGCTGGTGTATGAAGAGGGTAAGTGTTTATTCTTCTTGTAGAGTCCCTGTATGCTCTGTCATGATAACCTTTTGTTTCCCATCTGTCCCTTATTCTTGGCACCCTCCTGACTGGTGTCGGTACCATTTTGTCCACATTCAGTCTTGATGTGCAGCATCACAACTTTAGCTAGTGATGCAGCTCAGCGAGCAGGAGGGAAGTGTGCAGCTGACAGGTGTAAAGTAGTAATCTTGTTTCAGCCTTTGCTTAATGGTCATTCATTTCAGGATTTTTTGATCAGGTGCTTTGCACCATGTTTAAAGTTCTCATCATTTTGACTGGGATTCATTATCTCACTAACTGATCTCAAGCCACGTGGGACTCGTGGTGAGGACTGCACTGAACCAGTTAAGTTTGTGAAGATAGTGTTGCCCGTCATCATGCAGCCACTCTTGGCGATGCACCGCACGCAAACACGACTCCTGTTGCCTGGCAACCTGACCGGCAGTGTTCAGATCCTCCCCTTTGAGCAAAGCAACAAGGCCCTGCTCTGTTCACTCATTTCTCATTACAGTACTGTATAAAATGCTTTATTGAACCACATTGAAAATTGGCTTTCATGAAATAATTAACCTGCGCCGTGAGTTCCAATACCCCCGTCAGTGGTCCAGGATGTGAGACAGCGTTGAACAAAAAAAGTTAATAAAAGGAGCTGATGAGCAGGAAGCAGAAGTTTGTTCCTTTGTGTCAGCGCTGTGTGGATCATGCCATGCACTGGGCTTATTATGGGTCCAACATGGGAATCTGACAGGAAGCTTGAGGCTTGTCTGACTAGTTAGTGAATCACACTTTGACAGTTCGCACGTTGAGAGGAAATGATGAAGCAATATAAATGATGGATGATATCAGCTCATCATTATCCGCATAGTGATATTAGTGGATGAAGTGGGGTCAAATAGATTTCAGCAATTTCTGGAAGGAAGAGGTTTGTTAAAGAAGCTAAAGATGAAAATAGATTTCCTATCCTGAACACACCTCGTACAGAAGAATCTTGGTTTTCTCTTGATGCCAGTCAGCATGATAATGTCTCCATATTTAAAGCCTTTTGCAGGGAGAATGAATGAAAACCCATCAAACCTGAGCTGAGCAACACTTTTTGTCATAGGGGTGTTACTAAGGACTTTGCACATCAGGCTCTCAGTACTCGCATTGGTCCTATTTCCTTTTACTTAAAACTGCAAAAGATGGAGAAAACAATCTATTTGAAGTTTTAAAGAAATTTCTCAAGCTTTGTGCTTTTACACAGTTATAAACAGAAATCTTTATATGGTTGAGTCCATACAAAACACTCACTTTGAAGGCTGTAGGGCCACCTCATAATGTTTTCTCTCATATTTTAATTGCCAAAAATCTAACAGGAAGTAGTTGTTTGTACCTTAGTAAATTGAGCTGTACACACTCTCCTTGCACTGACTGCAGCAGATGCAGCATGTGCACCCAGTTGTGTCTGCGCTGAAAGGATCAATGGTGGAGGTAACCCACAGCTAGTGCATTTGAAGTTGGGCTGAATGTCAATTTAAACACCCCCCAATTGCACTCATAAGCCAGATGTTTAGTAGGTTTCTGACCAGTGCATCATTGCACATTTAAGAAACCCCACCCCCCAGAAGCAGCTTGGGGCTCGGCTCCGCAAAAAGTACCCTGCTGGTGTATTTTTGACAGGAAGTCGGACATGTAGATCCTGGAGTAAAACCATTCAGTTTGTGAAGCTGATTGAGCAGCTTCTGCATCGTGTATCACCTCATTGCGTTGTGACAACATGCAGCAGAAGGTCGCAAGTCAGCAGATTTAGTTCACGTAAAGTTTGCAAAGTAATTCATTTGCGTTGGAATGCAACTGGGTGAGCAACCCCCCCCCCCCCCCGAGTACAAAGGCTATTGCTACTAGCTGCAGTCATCCCAGGTTAGAGTCCTGGCCTGGGATTCTTTGCACGCTCTCTCTAACTATCTTTCCTGTGGAGCTACTATCAAGTAAAGGCCTCTAGAGCCAAAAATCCTTTAAAAAGAAAAAAAAGGGGGCATCCTGCTGTCACTTTTTGTTTTTTATAAAATGCTGCCTGTTTCAGTGGACTGTAAATCTCTGAAAAACCGTCCCCCCCGACAACAAGTGACCCCACTCCCTGGATTGTCGGTAACATTTTGCAGCCATGGAAATGGCCTGCCAGGTTGACTCGTTTCATGCTCCCCTTTGTGTTGGAGACACCTTCTGTCACTTTTGTTATTGTAGACCTAAAATGACCAGCAACCACTCCAGTGGGGCTGTTGTCTCTCCAAAAACAAGTTTTGTTCTATTTTCATGGTAATTACTTCTCATTTTCCATTTGTACATCATATAAGCTTGTTTTTACGACCAAAGCAGCAAAATATTTACTATATGTGTTGGTGTGCTGGCAGTGGAGGTTTGATGAGATGCTCATCAAATCAGCCAGACCTCTCTCCCCTCGTGCACCGCGCAGTCTGTGTTGTCATAACCAAATGGCTCCACTCTATTGAAATGCAAATACGTCCTTTCCTCAGTATAAAATGTAAACACAAGTGAAGCTTTTTTCTTTTTCTTTTCAATCGTTGTGGGAGGAGTTGGGTCTGTACTGATGGAATGGAAACAGTTTTCTATTAAAGGCTGATGGAGGATTTTTCTTTTTTTTTGCCCTTTGCAGAGTCATCTGATGAAGATGAGGCATCTGGTGATGAAGGTCTCCCTGAAGAGGACTCTGATGTAAGTTGGACTGACCTGTCACAAAAAAAAAAAATCTCATCTGCAAGATGTTAGCAACACTTTCAGGATGAAACTGCTCACAGTTCAGCGTTCCACTTCTGAGCCAGACGTTGACATGTTTATGTTTTGCATTTTTCTCAGCATTGGGAGGAGGAGGAGGAGATGGAGGAAGATGGAGAGGGGAATGCAGATGAGGACAAATCAGATGAGGAAGATGGGGATCCTGACAGCAGAACAGAACCCAAAGCAAACGGAGAGGAGGACATGGAGCATGAAAACGAGAGCGAAGAAGAATGAGAACAAAATGTCAATTATACATAAAATGGACTTGAAAGAGTTATATATACTTTCATTTTATTTTCATGCTGTTGATTTTATTATCAGAAAAAGGTTTTACAGAATCAAAGGACATGTTGAAATGAGGCCAGATGGCGCCCCCTGCCTCGCCACAACTATGCAACCACAAGGTTGCCAATGCCAAGCTCACCATCTTCTCATCGTCACAGCAACATTCTGCAAAACTGAAATCAATGCAATCCTTCCCTTTTCTATGCCAACCTGCATCCCAGCTCTGCATCCTTATCAGTTTGCTTTGTAAACTAAAACAATTATTTTTATCCTCTTCAGTTCCCCAACATTTTACTTCTGCATTCCAAATTTTATATCACAATGTGATCAAATAGTATTAGAGCATATTCCATGTTCAGCTTAACAGTAGTTCTTAACAGCACGCTGTGATTGGTTTATTTTAATTCAACTCTGTGGGCCATCTGGAACACGCTGCAGAGCGCCGGAGTAGAGTTGGGATGCAAGCCTCATCCTCGACTGTTGTACGGAAAACCGGAGGCGGACTGCAGGGAAAGCCCATACATCATGTTCCTACACAATGTAAATCTGTATGTACAGTGAAGTGTTTGTATGAGCTCTTCCTCTACAGCTTTTCCCCAGGAATCCTTGGGATTAAATGAAATCCTGTTAAGTCTCCTCAATTTTGTTTTTCTTTGCCTTTTTTAAAATTTGTTGCATCTCTCTTGTTTAAACTTCTTTGTGTGTGTTCAGTTTCTGGGCATGTCGTGATGTCCACTGCCTTCAACCCATAGTCACTGAGCAAAGTTCACAGTTTCTTTTACTCAGTTGTCTAACAAGTGAATAAATGGGTTCTCAAAGTAGTGTTGTGTGTTTGGGGTCATATGAACTTTTTGGAAGTTGCTGCAGGGCAGTTGGAAAACAGTTTGAGGTCAGAGTTGAAGGGATGGTTCAGGAGTAGCTGATGTGGACAGACTACTGTAGTGTTATGTGATGTGATGTAAATGTAAGGAAAAGGCCATCAGTGTCTGTTCCACTAAAGAGTTCACTGCTAGGGAAATTAAGGAATGGCTTGCTGAACTGCTCATAATCTAGCATAACCAGGGATTTTAAAGAGTTTTGAGTGATTTTTTGTTTCTATGAGGAGTTAACTGGTTGCAAATTACTGAAACAAAGCAAGTCGGTCCTGCATTTCATGCTAAAGGAGTCGCCTCCTGACTATGCACACTTAAATTTAGTCTTTTAGATGGACCGCCATCCTTATCCCACTATGCCTTGCACTGGTGGGTAATTGAGTTATTTGAAAGTACTTTGATGCAACAATATTGTTGACTACTGGAGCTGAGCGTGACCATTCCTGTAATTATCATGAGATCAACAAGCTCATTTTCATGTGATGTTTGATCAGCTTTTTTTTCCCCCTCTTTTTGGTCACATCAGATGAGCTTAAAACTGAGGTTTAGCACATTTACACCTGATTCACAACAAACTAAAACAGCATGTTAATGCTCCATGTTTTATTTTGTTCACTTTCTGGCATTGGCTTTCCCGACCCGTAACAAAGACCTCTTTTATTATAGCTTTCAGAAAATAACCAGTTATCTCAGGAAGACAAAATTATCTTGAAACGAGTTAAATATCTTGTTATGACACCAAAAATCCATTTCAAGCTTTGCCACTTTCAGCATCCACAGTGGTGTGCACTAAAAAAGCATTAAAGACATTCTTCTAACTAACAGACACGTGAACGGTGAGTTTGTCGAAGCGTGCTGCAGGTAGAAGCTTTAAGTGACCCGATAGTTGACTTGTCGGCCTGCTTTTCAGTAACTTTTTTTTCTTTTTTTACATTTTTATTTTTCAAACATATGAAGCATAAAAATGCTTGAATGAAAGCAGTTTTATCAGGAATTTAGTTTCCCGCTCTTTCTAAAAACATTATTTTGAAATGTGTGGCACACTTGGGCATATCTATATCGAACATGCACATGCAGGAGAAGTTTATCCTCCTAATAGTCTGTTCTGAGAGCTTCAGTGTTTACTATCTTTGTTTTATTATTTACATTGATTTTAAATGTCCAATTTTTCTCTATTTAACAGAATATTTAGTTTTTGTGTGTCATCACATCTTCATAGCAAAAGATTATGGCTGGCATAAAGCTAAAGAAAGCTGAATGTGCACAAGGTGTTTGACATGTTTACCAGCTTGTGCATCATTTCTTGCAATGAATCAATAAATAAACAAACAAATAAATAAATAAACACTTGTCTATGCTAAGAAGCTAACTATATGTGATTGGATGGATGGATGGACGGATGGATATTATTGATCCAGTTCAATTTATTGATCCAAAACTGGGAAATTAGGGTTTACAACAGCAAGTTTTGAGGCAAAGAATGACCCAATTTAACAGACAAAATAAAGTAGCAAACAAAACTTAGAGAGCTATATACCAAATTAAAAAAATATGCAGGTTTATGTATACTGAAATAAACAGAGAACAATAGAATATGTATGAAAAATAAGATGTGAATCTTAAATAAGGATGCACAAAAAGAAATATATGTAATAAAGAATTGGGCGAACCCAAAATAAGTAAAATAAAATGGCAGCTGAATAAAAGCAGCAGGTGAAGCCTGATGACTACCCAGGCTCTTCTCTGTCTGATACAGGTGACATATTGGACAGGACGGAAGGAAAGATTTCCTGTATCTGCCCGTACAGCAGCGGAGCGTCTCAGTCTGGTAGAGAAGGAGCTCCGCTGTCTGACCAGTGTGTGGTGGAGAGGATGGTGATGGAAACCAGTTTGTTTAGCGACCTTCTCTCCACCGCCCAGCCTTCTGTTGGTGTTCCTGGCTCCAATGCTACTTCGCAAACACACAGCAGCAAAGAAAAGCCCAGTGGGGACCACAGACTGGTAAACAAATCTTACATTTTGGTGCAGACATCAAAGGATCTGAGTCTCAGGAAGTACAGCCTGCTCATCCCCTTCCTGCTGCCTGATAGCTGCCTGTTTGTCTCCTACAACCTGTAAAAATACGCACAGTATTCTTTTTCGTTAGGGTAGCACAGAAATTCAGCCTGTGGAAGGATGTTTTAACTAGGTAGCACATTGTGACGGTACACCAGGTAAATGTTTACCTGGATAAGAGTCAGCAGGAGGATGTAGTGTGAAGCCTGCAGAGGTAGTAACAGACTTTAGTCAGATCGACTGATCTGAATTGGGGATGCTAGAAAATCAGATGATTATTTCACAAGGCCACAACAACATAAATATTGTAGCTACCATGGAGCAATAGCTAGTACTGTTTCCTACTTAACTGAAAAGGTCGCTACCATCAGTAATCAATTCATTGAGCCTGACCAACTCAACTCACTCTACTGAAACTGCTCTCCTGTCAGTTACTGATTCCCTACGGCTTGCCAGATCCGCTGGTCAATCCTCAGTCCTTATACTGCTGGACCTGTCTGCTGCCTTTGACATGGTCAACCATCATATACTGTTCTCCAAACTCTTGGAGCTTGACATCTCAGGATCTGTCCTCTCGTGGTTTATGTCCTACCTCACAGGAAGATCCTTCAAAATATCTTGGCAAGGGGCAATGTCCAGATCACATGGGTGTTCTGGGCTCGGTGCTTGGCCCTCTTCTCTTTTCACTATACACCTCCTCACTCGGTGCAGTCATTAGCTCTCATGGTTTCTCCTACCACTGCTATGCAGATGACACTCAGCTTTTCCTTTCTTTCCCATCTGACGACACAACCGTCTCATTGCGAATATCAGCATGCCTTGCTGATATCTCCGCATGGATAAAGGATCGCCACCTTCAGCTAAATCTGTCCAGGACCGAGCTTTTTGTCTCTCCAGCCAATCCTTCCTTACCGCCACAGGTAAGCATGCAGCTTGACTCCATCATGCTTGTGCCTGCGTCTTCTGCCAGGAACCTTGGTGTCATGGTAGACAACCAGCTGACCTTTAAGGACCATTGCTCGATCTTGCCGATTTGCTCTCTACAACATCAGGAGGATCAGACCCTACCTGACTGAACCCACGGCACAGCTTCTGGTTCAGGCTCTGGTCATTTCACGCATTGACTACTGCAACTCCTTACTGGCTGGCCTGCCTGCATGCTCAGTTAAACCTCTGCAGATGATCCAGAACGCAGCACGTCTGGTCTTCAACCAGCCCAAAAGAGCTCATGTCACTCCGCTGCTAATTGCTCTTCACTGGCTTCCAGTTGCTGCATGCGTCAAATTCAAAGCTCTGCTTCTGGCTTACAAAACAATAACCTAAACGGCTCCGGTCTACCTTCACTCCTTAATCCAGAGCTACACTCCCTCTCCACAGTTACGCTCTGCCAGTGAAAAACACCTAGTGCTCTCACCACAACATGGCATAAAATCAGTAGCTAGACTCTCCTCCTCTGTTGTCCCCCGGTGGTGGAACGATCTACCAAACTCCGTCCGATCCGCAGAGTCCTTATCCACTTTTAAAAGCAAGCTAAAGACTCAGTTGTTTAAGGAGCATTTCTGCACTTAGCTTAACTCTTCTACTCAACAGAATGAGTTAGAAAGATTTGTCCAGCTCAACTAAGTACTGAACAAGCTATGTGCACTTATGCCCAAGATGATATTGTCTGATGAAATCGTGATGTTGTATTTAAACAAAATGACTTACAAAAAAACTACAAAAAAAAAAAAAAAAGAAAAATTATATGCACTGCCTATGTACTGCACTACATGACAGCACCTGGGTCCAACTGGACTCAAAGCAGTCTGACTACCACTTAATTATGATGTCCCATCTTGTTTGAATTCTTGCTTGTGTTGTTCTTACTCTCAAATGTAAGTTGCTTTGGATAATAGAATAGAATAGAATAGAATAGAATAGAATAGTCCAAAACTGATGATTCGGAAATGCTGTAAGGAATGTTCTGACAAAACCTTTGGTTTGTTCTAATACTCTGCACCTCCTATATGAACCAAATGTTTCTTAAATCCTGTTCTATTCAATTTAACACATAGCCTTTCATAGCCTGATTTCCAGCTTAGAGGGCTTAGAAGACCTTCTAATGTCTTTGTGCCTGAAACCCCCAGACTCCTTTGGGTCTCACGGAGGCCATACCTCTAGTAGTAGTGGGGGATGAGGAGGGTCTATACTATATTATTATATTGTTTTAAAACTGCAGCCATGAAAGTAGATAAGTGAATACAGACTTAATAAGCGTTTTCTAATGTAAACCACATTAATACAGCTAGCAAGCTCTTCAGATGAGGCTGCCTGTGTTAATAAGTCGACTTTAAGATAAACTCACTTTCCCCCTTTGTGGGTCTCTGAAAATGAAACCCAGCAGATGAGAGGTCAAGTACTAAAAAGTGGATGTTTCCTGCCCTCAGGGGGCAGTAATGGACTCTTCAATAAACTGAGAAGAGCAGATGAAGAACCTGTGGCTGAAATCACTCACTTCTAACACTAGTTGGCTAGTTAGCTGGAAGTCTTTGCTGAAGTTAAACAAGCTTCTCCCTCAAGCCCAAGCTAAAACACTGAAGCAGACCTCAGGCTGAGCACACCACACCGAAGCTAAGATGCCGGAAAAAATCTTCTTCATCACTACATAGGTGAGTTTTATGCTTCACCTTTAATGTTTTAACACTGGCGACATGAAGACTAACTGGCTGGTTTGGCAAATGTGTTCAACTTGAAGATTCACCACTCCGCAGCATGCTGCTGCCTTAATGAGGAAAAGCTTTGTAAGAGACAGAGCCAAAAGGCTTTAAAATAAATAAATAAATAAATAAATTAAAGGCATTTGTCATAGTTGAAAGTTTCCAAAAGTGACTGCCAATAAAACTTCAAACATAACTGCACTGAGTGTAGAGAACTTAATTTAATATGCTGCGTGGAAACATAAGGTAGGGAAGATAACTAGCTTAGAGCATCATGCTGTGAAGGTGGTTTTACACCTACAGTCACTAATGTGACCTTATTTAGAGCAGAAAAGAAATATTTAATATTTTGTTGAGCATTTTGTGCTCAGATGTTCTACTTCTGTGCTTTTTCTGCTTTAAGAAGTCACAACTGTAAAATGGGTTTAATATTGAATGGGGCTTACCATTGCACCTTATTATTCTGCAAAATCCTGCAAGAGTTTTAAAAACTCCTAATCAGGCAAGGGGTCGAGGTTAATGCATGCAAATAGAACTTTAATCTGTTTGTTGGGCATTGCTTTTGTTTTTTCTGAGTGTTCCTCCTACGTTTGAACTGCATTTTCTCTGTCTACCATCCTGTTTGTGCTCACCACAGTATCAGAGTTCCATTTGGAAAATGGAAAGAATTTATGGTGTCTGAAGTGGAGGGCGTTCTCTGGCGCAGCAGCACCACTTTCTGATTTAAGTCGACAAGAAGAGTGGGATGCGCCGACTGCCCCGCAAAGTGCCTGTCTTGTTTTGGTCGTTTTAAACACAGTAGGAGGACAATCCATCATGTTTCTACCTGGTGTTCTTTGTTCTCCTCTGCAGGAAGCTGTGCTGCATAGCAACAACATCATGTTCGAAAAGG
Organism: Melanotaenia boesemani; assembly: GCF_017639745.1. Taxonomy (NCBI): domain Eukaryota; kingdom Metazoa; phylum Chordata; class Actinopteri; order Atheriniformes; family Melanotaeniidae; genus Melanotaenia; species Melanotaenia boesemani. Next base: position 5,290,261 of record NC_055701.1, read on the forward strand.
AGAGTTTGGGAAAGTGGAGTCATGTCTTGAGAGTGATAGGAGGATGACGTCTTCATCTCTTTAGAGAATATAATGTTAACTTATTTCCATGTTGAATTTCAGGTAGTTATCTGTTATGTGGATTGCACTTGCAACCAAGGCAGTCCTCAGGAGCCCTAAATATGAACTTAAAGCTCTACTGCTGAACTTTGACAGATTTTCGCACTTTGGCGCCTCCTATAAAAGACCTATTTGGCACCATGTCTTTTCTCTGACCTTTCTCCAGCCAGTAAAAGTCAATCCAATGTTGACTCTTATCATACCTCTTAATCTGCTACTTTCTTTCTAATAATGCATTTCCTTCTTTGCTTATCAGGCATGGTGCAACGTCCAATGACCAGTGTGTTGACATACAGTTGCTGGCTTGTGACATGGCATTAGAAAACAAAATGCAGCTGTTGTGATGTTCTGGGATGGGGGGGGAAGTGTGTTTTTAGCCTTGAGATGGTGCAGGGCAGCACGGCTCCAGAAAGGTATATAATTAATCAGTCAGTGTGCCATCAGAACTGGTTAGAACAACAGAGGTTTAAGGTCAGAAAGTTATATCGTGCTACTTTCAAAGGTCTTAAAAGGGGGTCTGCAACCTGCAGCTCCGGAGCCTCAAGGGGCTCTCTGGACCTTCCAAAATGGCTCTTAATACGTGGCTAAAAATGCTAAAGAACTAACTAATGTTTTTAAATATAGATATAATAACAAATGCAGGTTTTTAGCAAATGTTTCGTTTTCTTTTCATAGAATTGCATTGAATTTCCACAATATTATGACACTAAAAATACCAGTTATATAAATATATATATATATATATATATATATATATATTTTTTTTTTTTTCTTGTCATTAGGGTGTTTTTTTGTTTGTTTTTAACATAATTTTTCACAGATATCTACATCCTATATAAGAAGTTTTGTTTTCCTTAATTTTAACACTTAAAAATAGAAATAAAAATGTGGTTCTTCAAAAATGGCAAATTTCCTATAGTAGATATTTATCAAAATTTATAAGGTGTCCTTTTTCTAAAGGTCTCATAATATTTGCGGCTGTAAACGAGTTTTATTCAGCTGGGCTGAGGGAAAAATGGCTCTTTGGATTGTAAAGGTTGCAGACCCCTGTTTTAGGCACAATGTTGTTTTCCATTTCTACTCGACATGACTCAACACTGAACGTGTGCTCATGACAAGTTGAAGGAAACATTTTAGAAAGGTGGTTTGATTCTGCAGAGAGATGCTGAATCCAGTCACCACTGCAGGACTGTTAACTAGTTCTGGGTTTTTGTTATCTTATAAATTTGTGAGTTGTTGGTTGAAAAGCATAATTTACGGTGAGCTTTGTTTCTGCATCTGTGTGAGAAATCCAGTCTTATTCACGTATATGTTGCTTTTTTTCGCTTTTCCAGACATTTTTAATGTTGAAATGTAATTTCTTCACAGGTCTGTTTTTTTTCTTTGTCTTCCATAAAACTTTTTAGTTGAATAACTCAGTAGGTAACCTGATAACATTGGGTCTCGTTCACCAACAGTTCTTACCAACAAATCGGCTCTCAAATCCTATTTAGAAAGTTTTTATGACGATTTTAGGACTCATGAAAATCTTCATGTCTTTGATGATTTTTTAAGGTCAGAACAAACCATGCGAACAGTCCAGAGTGCTCTTATGAGCATTTCAGTGCCAACAAGTTTGAACAAAATCAGTGTTTGTGCTGTTTTCTGTTTTCAGGTTATTAAATAATAAATAAATTTCCAGCAATGTTTTATCAGAATTTTCTTTAAAACAAACTTTTGGACATTTACAAAACATTTTATTTTTAAAAATGGGTATTTTCAACCTGCAAACGGCCATCTGTAATGTCCTTTCAACTTCTGAAATGACTGGCCTTCATTAGTCTAAGATGAAAGATACAAGGCATTTCACAGTCTGAGGGTTTCTTAACAGTTTATAAGATTTGTAAACAGATGTACAGTAGGTGAATACTCAGTAGTAGCAGACAGAAGTAATAAAGAGCATCAGGCTTTCATGTATCTACATATTCTTCAAAGCTTCTGATTCTGCAACATTTGTCATCTGTGTCAGAAGGTTGTTAATATGAAAACATCGTATTTGGTTTGTTGCGTGAAATTGCATCAATCCTTTCAACCAATCTTCTCTAAGCTGAAGTGACAGATCTGCCTAGTAAATGTAGTCAATTATGAATTGAGGATGACAGGAAGTCAGCTGACTATGCAGAGCTGTAAAGTCTGCGCTGGAAGGAGATTGGGGGTTATGGAGTATTGATACAGAAGACTGCAGATGGTTTATTTTTTCAAACTGAAACCAATGTGTAGGTGGACTTCTGTCCTTATTAAACCATCGTGTAGGTGGTCTGACCCAAACCAACCACTTGGTAGTTGGACTCACTGGAGTTGGATCAGTTAGGAAACAGCAGGCACAACTTATCTAGAATAAATATATGACTGAAAGAATGAACTATGTTTATTGCAGGAAGTTTCCCCAAAATGTTGCGTTGTACTGAAATAGGTTGCATAAACAGGAACATTGCAGCATTTTAAATCAGTAAAACCAAACTAGGTTGAAGTTTCAGAAGTCGCTGGTGTGGTTCAGTCATTTACTTGGCTCCTGTTATGTCTGTTGGAGGACAGATTGCAATTACTAATTATGTTAAAAAGCTGATTCTCTGTTTTTATGGATCAGTTTGATCCCAGCTGCTAGGATTATTTTATGATGACAGAAGATTTTGTATAAATCTTCAGACTTTAGAGAACTGAATATATGCAGCAGTGAAGACTAATGGGGGCATGCTATGTTCCAATCAACAAATCTTGGATCCTTTTATTTATTTTTACTTTTGGACTTAAAGACTGTAAACTGATGGGGATTCTGTGTGGAAACCGGGATGGTAGTGACCCTCAGGCTCTCAGGCACTACATGAGAAGCTACCACAACAAGGAGGCTGTATAGAAACACCAGAGAGTTCTCTGCCCACCAGCTCATCTCAGATGGACGGAAAGATGGTTGACATGCGTACTGTGGGCAGATGAGTCCATGTTTAAGCTGGTTATGGGAAAACTGATGTTGGCTTTAATTTGTAAAAGCTGAGAAAGAGCAATCAGGCAAAGGTTGGAATTTTAGAGTCATGGAGCTATGAAGGTGAGTTTTTTTTTCTTTTTTTTTTTTTTTAGCAGAACAACACCAGCTCATTCTGCACGATTCCCAACAGTCTGGCTTCATATTCACACAGAATGTGTGAGCTTGACAGACTTGACTGCAGTGCACATCTGTCTACTTTTGAAACTGTGTGGAGCATCATGAAGAGGAGAATTAGACGGCAGCAACTACAGACTGTTGGATTCAGAAAGAATAGACTCAGGTTCCTCTTAAAAACTGAATTAATTAATTTCCTCAGTTCCCCAACAATGCAAAGTGTAACTGAAAGGAAGCTTGATACTACATGCTTCCATCCCAAAAATTTTAAGTTTGCTGGCATTAAATTGTATTTTTGATTGCATACAAATACAAAATAGTTGGTCCCCACTGACGGGGAACAAAGCACAAATTACCAATTAAATTCAAAATACATTTTGTCATTAACCATTCTTCATATTTATTTTTTCAGTTCATTAATTCATTTCTGCTTTTGATTCCAGTAAAAGCAAATTTGATGACATCACTGATGAAGACCAGACAAATATGTGCTCTTCATTCTTTGTGGATTAAAAGTTTTTTTTTTTTTTATTTTATAAAGCAGTCATCTTATCTGCTTTAGTACAACAACTTCCAGGCAGAGAGCTATCAACAGTCTATGATATATATATATATATATATATATATATTATATATATATATATATAGTGTGTGTGTGTGTGTGATATATACTTGAATTCCATTTTTACTTTCTGTCTGTCAAAACTAATGTTTCACATAGATGTTTTGGAAAAGCTACAGCGAGCTCGTACCCTCTTTCCAGTTGCATGCCATTTAGCATGATGAGTTCTCTATTTAACTTTAGACATAAAGCCACAACTGGAAGTACACCAGGCTGAAATAAACCTGATTAATCAACGTAGGATTTATCACGATTATTGTTTGCTTCCTCGTGCTCATGCAGACAAGAGTCCACCTGGAAGCTCTTCACAGACCCATTTAAACTTAAAAAGCATGTCATCTCTGTGCAAAGCCCCACAGGATTCATTTCGTGTCAGATTTACTGACCAGTGGCTGCACTGTCATTGTCCTTTTGGCCTCAGGGTCTCTTAAAGACATGGGAAAACTGTCCAGTCTGTTCATTAAAGCTCCCGAGAGAGTTGTCTTCCGGTCATCCAATTGACACCACTTCATAAGAGTGTGATAATCCAGAGAGGAGGTGTTAGCTCATTAACAGAGCTTGTGGTTGAGCTGTAGTTAGATGAGTTCAGCTAAGGGGAAAGAAGAGAAAACTCTGTGCTCTTCTAAATGATTTTGGATGGCTGGTTACCCAGAGCCTCCAGTATTGATGGTTAACCATTCATGAACTAAATGTCATTGTTCCACTGAAGCTTTAATTGTGTGAATGAACACCAGGCTCACTGCACACTGAATTATGCATTTCTGAGTATACATTAATAATAAATGGGATGCATTATTCATAACTCACAGCTACATTAGTTTAAACTTTTTTTTAAACCATACAGCAAAGCTTTGAAAGCACGAAAAGAAGAAGAAGAAGAAGAAAAAACAAAAAAACCTGGCAGGGTGTGTTATGTTTTCATTTTCTCTCACTGTTACAGGCTGCAAGAAAAGTACACACACATTTAAATATTGGATTGTTCCAGACACATAAGTCAGTGTGCAAGTGGATTGTGACAGCAGTGTTTTCCACTCACTGCAATCTTCATCCTAAAACGTAGGTGCCACTACAGAGAGAATGCCACTGCTACACATCTGGAACAGCAGATATTGATATTTGTTAAATTTAATTTATTACTTTTAATATTCATTAGTTTTAATGTTTTACTTTTAGTTATGTACAGATGTACATGCATATAGATGTGTGTGTGTGTGTGTGTGTGTGTGTGTATAGATATATATATATATATATATATATATATATGCGCCTCTGGCAGCCACTGAGCTCACACTGCACCCGACCCCTATGGCCCCTCCTGCAGGTGGTGAGCCCACGGGAGGAGAGGCCTATGTCACCCTTTCGGGCTGAGCCCGACCGGGCCCCATAAGCAAAGGCCTGGCCACCAGGTGCTCGCCTCCGTGCCCCACCTCCAGGCCTGCCTCCAGAGGGGGGCCCCGGTGACCCACGTCCGGGCAAGGGAAACCTTGGTCCTTGCTTTTCATCATCATAGGGTTGATTTGAGCCGCACTTCATCTGGTCCCTCCCCTAGACACCTGTTTGCCATGAGTGACCCTACCAGGGGCATGAGCCCCCGACATCATAGCCGCTAGGATCATCAGGACGCACAAACTCCTCCACCACAATAAGGTGGCGGCTCAGGGAGGAGTATATATATATATATATATATATATATATATGTGTGTGTGTGTGTGTGTGTGTGTGTGTGTGTGTGTGTGTGTAATGAAAATATATACACCATGTATCTTATTAACATGCTACAGCCATTTAGAAATAGTGTAGACTTTTCTTTGTTAATATTATTAGCAATGTGATAATAATGTTAGATGCCATTTTCTAAGTCTCATCCCAGACTCCTAAAAGCATTTTAAACATGACTTCAGCTATATAACTGCTGAGTCATTTAATGAGAACAATGAATTTTAAGCTCCTCTCACCTTTATGGCTGTGTTTTATGGACTGGGTCTATCATTAAGCATCTTTATAAGTACAGTAAAATGTCTCCTTTTAATACAGTATGAAACACATTCATTAATCCATACATTTTTATATCAACATAAACCTCTATTTGTTTTTTTTTTCTATTAATTACTTTTTCAAAATAAATAGATAATTAATTAAATTATTTATATATATATATATATATATATATATATATATATATATATATATATATATATATATATATATATATATATATATAGTATGTTCATGTACAGGTGTAACAGTTTGTTGTCTGGTGATGGTGTGGATTGAAGGGTCGTTTCCTTCTGTCTGTGATCTTTTTGTCTCCTTTCTTCTTTCCCTTTTGCATCTTTTTGCTATTTTCCATCTTTTTCTGTCCCCTCCGGTCAGGTCCAGCAAGATTACATAGATTCCGTGATTCAAAGTAAATAAATAAATAAATTAATCACATTATCAAGAGGAGCCTTACCCATAGGCCTCCCCTTGGCAGACCAAACTTGTTCAGCACGATACAGTAACCAGATTATCATTTTGCTGCTATGATGCTGGACAGGACAGGTTAAAAAAAAAAAAAAAAAAACTAACAGGTTGGGAGATTGTGATGGGAGATGTAGGAGATGTCGTATAATGACTCTCCTGCTGGCACTGACTTGTATTTACTGCTGGGACTGAGGTCTGTGAGTGATGCCTCAAGTCTACATTAAGGACTTTGGTCTGAGAACTTTGCTTCTAACTCAGGTGCAAAGATTGAAATATTATATCTATAATATATGAAGCTTCTTTTATGGTAAGTGAAATTAAGGTTCAGAGACCGAAGCTATCTTTTGAGCATTTCTCCAACTTTCTGCTTTGTGACTCGTTGTGGCTCGACTAATGTTTCATTAACTAAATGTCATCCATAAAACAGAGGCATTATATTTGAAATACTGATTATTTCTTTCAAATAAATATAATACAGTACAGTTACTAATTGGGTTATTTCTGAAGTTAACATAATGCATCTTTTCAAATAAGTTTGTCAATGTAAAAAGTGATGAATAATTTGCAGGCATTTGTTTTCATTTGTAAATGGTAGCAATTTATTTAAAAAATATTACAGAAAAATGGTTCATTCTTTTATATTGTGATGTGTGATTAGGCAGGAGGGTAAACATTGTTTGTAAGCCATACTCTCATTATGGGCTGTGCATGTCTACAAGTCTGACTCCAGAATTGTTTTTATTCTATTATTGTTGAGCTGTATTAGATGATTGAAGTGCAAAAATGGATGAACGTACAACTCGTAAATTAAGACCAAACAACTAAAACATTCAATTCATTCTGTCTGCAAAGAAATGCTGCCAAAAAAATACAGGAAACACAGTCAGTTTCTTTCTTTTAAAAATATATTTCTAATTAAATACTGGAGCACACCTTAAATTAGCTCAGGATGAGAAAATGTAGCATCATTTCTGGATTTTGGTTTATATACTTTAAACTTGCACAGTTTTCATCCTGCACTGTATGTGATGGAAAGAACTTTCCTGTAGTCAGCAGACAAAAACAGAGCGATGCATAAGTCTATAGTGTCACTTAATAAATCATGCACTTGGATATGCAGTCCGTGTACATGTACTGGATATCCTTGTTTTGTTTTGCAGTCCATACCCCCAGATCTGGAAACTCTGAACAGATTTTTAAACAACTCCTCTTTCAGAGATATGTGTGTTGGTGTATGCAGGACCTCATCTTTGTGGCAGAGATGTTGCTATTAAACCCACCAGCGAGTGTTTTCTCTGACCAATCATTGCAGAGACACTGTCCCTCAGGCATTCATCAGTGTGAGAGTTTGTGTAAAGCAGGGATATGCACCAAATTTATGGAATAAGAAGGGCTAAATGTGAAAGTGTGAGAGAGTGGGTGAATGCTGCGTGTACTCTAAAGCACTGAGAGTGGTGAACAAAAGTGTTAAAAAAAAGAAAAAGGTAGTCCATTTATCATTTTCATGGAGTATATTCTTAGCATCAGTGCAGCATATTTTTGTGTTATTTATCTTCTCAGACCTGGATCTTCATCTACATACTATTACTTCAAGCCCGATGTTGTGATGAGCATCACACATGACTGGTTAGTATCAGCATCATGTCCACAATAAATGTACCAATGTTCAGCATAGAAATCTGTAGTCGCTGATAAACTTCATCACTCTTGTTTCAATATTAATCCTACTGCATGTCAGCAGTGTGGTGGATCCAGTTGCTTTGTGGTGGCAGACACTCGTACCTCTAGACCTGCCACTGTGCACAGAAGAAGTTCTAGGGTCTCTTGGGGCCCCAGGCAAAATTTCACAACCAGCAGTCATCACTTTTGTTTGATATTATATACCCATAACAATAACATGTTAATAATATTATCTTTAAAGGCTTTGCTGGTTAAAACCTTAAAGTCTTAAAATGCAGCCTTTGTTCTCTTCTTCTACTTCTACTTCATTATTTACTATTTTCATTTAATTAAACAGGGGCTTGATGATATTACATGGTTCCAATACAGAAGCTTAAACTGTGCTGAAACCTACGTTATGAGTCTTAAAGATTACATTTACAGCATAATACAGCACATAAATAAATACAGTTGTACAGCAGCATAAAGCCTACTGGACACATAAAGAAAATGAAATGGAATATAAACACTGCAACTCACATTAACTTTCATCCAGGCACGTGTTGACATTCAAAAACCCAAGTTTAGCATTAGCATGTCCCCATGTTAGCTGTCTAAACTGCACAGCTGCCCAAGAATTTTGACAAATTTTCTGCCACAAGGTTTGACGTTACTTGACTCCTGTAAGGATGAGTTTCCTCCGCAGCATTCCCAGGAATGTAGTGGGTACGATATTTATGCTAGATCTGTTTTAGCATAAAGAGAATAGGCAACAACTAATAACAGGAATTTTGAGAAGGTGGTGTCTGATTTCCAGGGGCAATATTTTAATCACTGCTCCCAGAAACTTGGTTTTAAGAGACAAAGGAGTTGAAATTAAACAGTGAACAAAAAAAAAAAAAAAAAAAAAAAACTGGAACTGGGCCTATGAAGTAATGCAGTGGGTAAAAGTTTCAGGGATAGCAGATTTACATCACCATATTTTCCTCAACAGAAGGCAATTCACCCAAAATTCACCAACTGTTATTATATTTACTTAAAACAATAGAACAATAAAGTGGCTGATGACTGTGCTGGAACTGCATGTAAATGAAACAACGGTTTACTTTGTTCACCCACTAAGTACAAGTTTGATAACAGTGTTCGTGAACTTCTTTGTGTTTTATTTTAATACATTTTAGTTGAAATTTCACCAAGCTTTTATCCTGTATTCTCTTTTCCATCCTTAAATCGTTATTTCCTGAACCGTGTCTTATATATATTTATAATTCTTTGAATCCAGGATGTTTGCATTCATTGTTACTAATTCTAGGTTTTGCCACAGGCAAAAATAAACAAGGGGTTTAAATAAGAGAAAGATGTGTGTTTGTGTTCAGCTAAGCAGTGCATGGATTAAAAGGATTTTCAGAGAAATAGTAAAATAAGTACTATTAATAGGAACTAGATTATGCCATTGGAGAACGATTCTGTCTAATCGAAGAAAAACATAAACCCATTTATCTCTGAACCATTCAGACTATAATATTTGCTTTCTTCAGCTTCTGTCCATGTCTTGAATGAAAGCATAAAAATGTTTAATCATGCGTCCATTTCATGTGTAAATGTATGTAATAAGGTGATATACCGATTGAGGTCCCACAGTACTGAGGTACATCTGTCAAAAAACACCTCATTGTGGTCCTGCAGGAGTTCCCAAGTGAATTTCTATAAACCCCTGTGAACCACATCCCATTTCAACAGAGCAAACCCCACAGGAGATGATGGGGGCAGAGGGCATCGATAGATGTGCTTCAACTGCCAATGGGGAATGTCAGCCGCTCTCACAGACCAGGAATAACAAATAGCCTCTTGAATGTCTTGACAAGTGGCTGCAGCCAACTTGCATCAGCCTCCAGTCCACAGAGAATTATACACGACATAAGAGAGAGCCCTCTACCTGAGAAATGTATCTGATATAGTGCTTCAGGACATTTTGACAGCAGTATCTTAAATATTTCATTATAAGCATCAGGTAATTCGGTCCAACCAATATCAGAAGTCATAAATAGGCAAGGCTTGACATTATTGTATTTCAGTTTGACATCTGGATGCCTTCTCATTATTTACAACATGGAACACTAGTAAGAGAGGCGTTCCTTATTAACTAATACATATTTTAAGTTTTGTAAAAATCTCAAAGGTATACAAAACTGTACAAAAATCTTGAACCATCTCTCTTTATTTATTGCCTGGATGCAGTTGCAGTGATTTATGGAAAAATGCAAATGTCAATAGACATGGGGAAAAAAAACAGGTTTTAATGAACTTGAAAATTGGTATTGGTATGATGACCAATGATGAGAAGCACTCATCATTTCTTAAAGTAATAGTCAAGAATTGTTATTCAGGCTTCTTGAAGGACTTAAAAAGCCCTTTTTTGTTCTATTCTATGCCTATATGAACCCATACTGCATCAATAATGTTGAGGTCTGGACTCTGTGGAGGATTCCTCTTTGTTTTCTTACACAGGCTGAAGGATATTCTGTTTCGTTTCTTTACAGGTAGAGCTGCTGGTTGTCTGGTTTTCCTGTTTTGGTTCGAGTTTTTGCGGTTGCTTTTTTTTTTTCACTCTCCCCCTTCCTTATTTTCCCTTGTTAGGTCCAGCATACATGTAACTGAACAATAGTCAATATAAAGAACAATACTTAAGCATCAGGGAGGGCTGTAAATCCATAAAGCTTTATTTCCGTCATATCCACTCTCCTTTGTTAGGCACAACACAGCAGCCAGACCAGCAGCTGGACAGGACAAAATACAACAATGAAAAACCAAGCTTAATAATAATAATTTATCATTTTTATGTGCAGTGTTTCATGTGCATGTTCAGAAAACTAATCACTTCCATATTTAATTATGTGTATGTTCAGCATTAATGTCTGAGAATAAGCACAACTAACATACAAACAATACAGGATGCATGAGGCTGCCAACTTAAACACACATACAAGAATAAACTCAATAATATTTTTGGTCTTCCAGCATTTTGGTTGTGTGGCTTCTCTCCAAACAGCAGAAAACATGTTGTTGGAGGAGGTGAAAGTTAACATTTCAGCTTCCATCCACTACTGCTGTTTTCCACCACCTTTGGGGGTCGGCAGGCTAATGTAAATTGTTATGGTCTCACATATATATGTATATGGCATGGGCAGCTGGCTTTGTTATGAAGGTAAATGTTCACATTTTTGCTTGTGGAATATGCTAGTTAATAGAGTATTAAACAAGAGGGCATATTAAAGTAAGATGGGATAAAGTTGATGGTTTTGTAGGGTGTGGACAAAAGGATGGACATGGTGACAATGGATGAGGTTAGCATTTGGTTAATTTTAGGTCAAATTACTGCTAATGCTTTTAATATTTTATGTAAAGCACTTTGAATTGTCTTGTATATAAAATGTTTTATACAAATGAACTTGCCTTGCCTTTACTGCAGCTTGCAAATGTGTAGTTAATTTCCCAGCATGTGCGCAAACAACGCTTTAAACAAATACAAACTATACAAAGTAGTCATCACAATCCTGCATACAGGTAATTTCACAGCAAGTATATTTTAACCTAATTGCATTATACTTTTTATACTGCTTACTGATTTTGCATGAAAGCTCAAATGTCTTATCTGTCTTTGTCACTTTCAGATTCATGTCTAAAAAAGAGATTGAGAGGATCATTAATATTAATCTGCAGTTCCTACTGTCTGAATAACCAAATCTTGATGCTTTAACAGATCGATGAAGCAATTAATGTTGTTTATCTCATGTACTTTTAGAAATGGCTTGCCCATTTTACTGAAGTGTACCTGATTTAATGAATTAACTGATTTAAGAAATCATAGCAAGAATCCTGAATTTTTACATTCTTACATGAAGTCAGAAAAATACTCCTTTTCCCCCCCAATATACATTTAAAATAAGAAAATCCATTAAGAAATCCGGAGAAAAAAAAAGTCTTGCAAACCTGCATTTATTTTTCATCTATCCCCACCCCCTTTGTAAAAGCTATTTATTCATTCATTTAAGTGTACATTGTTGTTGTGTTTGTACCAGTGACCATACTATTTTGCCTCAATTCTACAGATTGTTAGCAAAGCTTAATTCTATTTAGACTACAGTGAAAAGATGCTTGAAAAGATGAATTTTAAGATATGACGTCAGTGTGCTGGAGAAAAGACCAGCTGCTTCCTAAACTGCACTTGGCAGCAGGCTAATTGAAGTGAAACCACTAGATGTCAATATTGTTCTGGATTTTAATGTGCAAAATTTCCTGGAGATTGGAACTATCCATATTTTAAATAAATAATGTTTTACAGTAAATGTGTGTAATACAACTTGACAGGCACACCACAATACCCAGGGCCATTTCCTCCAACTAAAACCAGCTGCCACAATACAGAAGGTCAACTTATGGATTTGACCAGTATGAAAAGATCTGCTCCCTGAGTCACTCAAGGACAGTTCCAACAATATGTCAGTCTTTTTGAAGAATGTCAATGTAAAATCTGCCTTCTTGTGGGTCTGTATAGTGGAGTTTTCAGAAACATTGACAGCACTTGCTGTAGCTTATTTGTCTTCTTTATCGCCTGGAGACAATGGTGACCATCATTGCATGCTGAATGTGACCAGTATCAACAGTACCTTGCGTTAGTGCTAAATAAGCAGCCTGTTTTTTGCATAAACCGATAAAAAAGATAACAAGTTAAGTGAGAAAGCACACTTCTGCCAAGGCTGCATCATCTGTAACTTACACTATGCCAGACAGGGGATGATATTCATGTAAAATGTAGCATGACCCAACAGGAGCCTCATATGTTCAAATAGGTTTGAAAAAAGGGTCAATAGCTGCGTTTCCATTTTGAGGAGGAAGGTGATTTCTAATTACTCGTAAAACTCAGCATTACGCTGTTGTTTGCTATGAAGGGTGGTGGTTATATTTTTCTCTTTTAATTATTTGTAAAAGGATTTTCAACTCCTTCTCGGGGCCATACATACTGCGCCATCTTTACTTGAAATGAGCTGATGACGTGACCCCCTACGTCATGTCTGGTAACGTCTAAAGGCCCATTTATGTGCATAAATAGGGCGTCCATTTTAAACGTTGCCATACGTTGCCATCCTCATTTTTCCATTAAGTTGATCCCTCCACTAGTAGGCAGTGCTGAGTTCAGAGTTTGACATCAGTTTCAGACACCGGCTGGCAGCAGTGCCCAACACACCCTAAACACATAGCCTTCCTCAAAAGCATGCACATTTTCTACATTTGTTGTCCTTATCTTCGTTCTTCTTCTTCTTCTTTTTGGAGACTATATAAATGGCTGAGTCTGGGTTCTTCTCACAACTACCTGTTTAAGCTGTCTGCATATTCAACAGAACATCCAAAAATCAAACAGAAACAGAAATAATCCCCTTTTCATTCGGTATGTACCGGATTTTCTATTTCTATTTTAGATTTATGTATTTGTGTCATGATCATGGTTTCTGTTCTTGGCTTTTTGTCATGTTCTTGGTTTCTGTTCTTGCTTTTGGTATTTAGGGTCTTGTTTAGTTCTGTTACAGCTGCCTATTCATTGTCGTCACCTGTGCCCTGTTCTGCATGGAAATGCCTGCTTGCTATTACCTGGCTGAGATTGGCTGGAGCTGTCACAACTTTGACTTCACCTGCCTCATTGGATAATTGCTGGTCCAATCCCTGCTCTGCTGTCACCCACCAGGAAATAACATACTTCTGCAGCTGCTCCGTCAGCAGCAACTCTTTGCAGACAGTCTGCCCTTGGCTTGCTGAACTTCCGTAGTTGTGACCGTGTGCTTCGATTGGTGGTATTTGTTTAGTAAGAATAGTATTTTTCCAACAGTGTTAAAACTGTTTGGCTTTGTGTTCTCTTTTGTTTCCTGACTGATAGTTTTGTTTTCTTTTGGTGTTTGGTAATAAGTCAAGTAAGGATGGCGAAACCGAGGCCTCGTGAAACAGCGAGTCACAATTTGACACAAATGCCTGAAATTAGCTCACTGTGTTGAAATATTTGACATGGTCAAAGAGCTCCATCTGCTGTCTGTGGGCATCTGATGCATCAGAAGGACAGCATTGGCATGGCTTCCTCAGTGCATGTCTGTCATCCCTGTCTAATTTTTGACAAAGTGTTCAATAAAGGATATGTTTTCTACCATGAGTGGATATCTTTTTCTGTCATTCATATAAATGAAAATAGGGTGCTGTTAGGTTAGGTAACATTATTTAATGTATACCAAACTGTAATGACAGTAGTAGTCTACTCACAGCTAACGGGAGCGTATGCGGGAAGGGGTGATGGCCAACGGGGATAGTCATTGTTTTACTGATTTTTTTATAGTTGTTTTAAAATGTATTATGAGAAAAATGCTTTTGCCAACTTTGTGATCTGTCATAGATTTTTATATAAAAAAAAGTATTTTCTCAATAATCTAGCTTTGGACATGTTGCACCTGAAAGAAACACAAAAAATAAATAGTAATTAACCAAGTTTAAAATAATTAAAATTCTCTGCTGATGGTGATTAGAAACTAGCTCGCCTGTCTAAAGTCCTGCAGGTTGTGGTGCTCCGCTGCAGACCGAGACGTTTCCTCTGATGCTTCTGGATGAAGTTATATGATTAACTTTAAAGTCTGCTTTTGCAAGGCTTTTTAACAAACAACTATATAAACAATGGGAAATAAAGCCTACCTGTGATGTTCAAGGCACCGCCTGCTTCATCCTCACACTCTCATACTCCGAGCTCGTTCAACAGTTACCCTGGCAACAGCTTCTTGAGCAGACAACTGTTTACATCAAAATCTCTTTCAGCCTTTCAAACACCCTCTATACGTATATATATATATATATATATATATATATATATATATATATATATATATAAAACCTAACCTGATGTTTTAGGTTTTAACCTAACTGTATATGTAGTATTACTCTTTTGTGTTTGTCACTAAGTGTGTCTATATAAATGTATGTTGGCTAAATGTGATCCAGTATAAGCTAATGCTGATGTGATACTTTCCCTAAATCTGTTTCCAAAATGTAATGTTGCGCAATCACTAGCAGAATCTCCTCTTCTTAAAAACCCACGATGCCCACGATAGTGTTTGGAACCCCTTTTAAATCAATGAGAGACTGACAAGCCCCGCCCCTTCGAAGTTCCTGCTGCTGCTCGGTATGCACTCATGATGTAACGAGGCCTTGGTTGGTATGGTCATCAGACTTTTGGCATGCTGAATCAAGGTTTATGAACAATGCTTGCAACACTTTCGTGTCACATGCTCGAGCAGATTGGCTTTGAGGGTAACATCACTAAAGTAAAGCCCGTCTGGCTTCTTTCTGTTGTATTTATAGCTTGTAAAGTTCTTAAAGTTAGAATGTGTTGGGCTAGGTTTTGTGATTGTAAATAGTATTTTGTGGCTATTGGAGCTGCTTCACTTTCTGTTTGTTGATTAGCACGCCAGGCTTTAGTTTCACTTGTTTACTTAGTCTTGTTTTTCCTTTTTGCTCTGGCTGGTTTTGGAGTTTTTACATAGCTGTCATTTTAACACCTGTCCACAGTTCTCTTTGTCACGCCTTGCATTTGCTAGCTAAATCGGGTCATAACAAGTTCTGTGTTGCTTTTTGGTTCCTGCTCATTAGTTCACCTGGTCTGATTTGCTCATTCACCTCACCTGTGTCTAGTTAGTCTTTTAGTGTATTTAAGCCATTGGTTTCAGTTTATCCTTGCCAGTCCATTGTTTGTTTACTTGCTGTTGGATGTAGTCCATGCCATGTCAGTTTTTGACTCCAGAGTCTTTTGTTATGTGAGTTTAATTTCTAATTAAAGCCTTTTACCTGCACCGGTCTGCCTCCGCCTCCTTAAGCCTGCACTTGGGTCCTTACCCCCATTGCATCGTGACAGTTTGCTTATTGATGCATGAGTCCTTAAATAAATAAAATAAACCTTAAAATCAGCACTGCTGAATAATGCATCTCATTACTTATGCTGAAATTCACACACTTAATGGTAAAACTGTGTTTCCTTCATCGTTAGTTATGAGTTACTTCTGTGTAGGTTTAACGGCAAACTTCAGCCACCTTAAATCAGCACTGCCACATCATATGTTCACAAAGACCTCCGATGCTATAACAGGTTGCTTTACAGTGTGAATATGACACGTGATAATGACAAAATAATTGAAACATCTTTTGACAGCAACACTCAGCTGTGAAGTCACATTGCATCTTCAAACCTCATCACAGACAAATTTTCCATAAGGCACTGAAATACTGTGCCAAAGAAAAAAAAGTTCAGTTATTTGAATGACCTGATGAAGCAAATAAAACTGTTTTATTTACAGGAGTCACTCTAAATATTATTAAATTTTAGATCGAAGATCAGTTGTTGACATGCAGTGGCTCAGGCGGTAGAGCAGGTCGTCCAATGATCGGAAGGTCGGCGGTTCGATTCCCGCTCCCGCAGTCATCTGTCGTTGTGTCCTTGGGCAAGACACTTAACCCTCCTTGCCTCCAGTGTTGGCATCGCTGGTGTATGAATGTGTGGATGAATGTTCGGTGATGGTCGGAGAGGCCGTAGGCGCAGACTGGCAGCCACGTTTCCGTCAGCTTGCCCCAGGGCAGCTGTGGCTACACACGTAGCTTACCATCACCAGGTATGAGTGAGGAGTGGATGAATAATGGATTCACACAAAATGTAAAAGCGCTTTGGGTGCCTTGAAAAGCGCTATATAAATCTAATCCATTATTATTATTATTATTATTATACAAGGAATATTGCATTGATTTTAAGCCGTAACACACCTCACAAATTACTACAATGATGAGTAAATTTTGCTCCTTAAGCTGTGTGCGTTCCACCATGAGATGCAATTGTGAGCTTAACAACAGAGCAGGACAAGTACTCCGGCTGCTTCCTACAGCAAAGGAAGGATTTCCATCTTCACCATCCTGGGAGAGTTTAAACAATGTCTATATTTTTGTCTGCTTTCCAGAGAAGAGACATATTTCCTTATGCGCCTGTAGGAATGTACGCACCTGTGTTTGCATGCAGGAGTCTGTGTGTGCACATCAGGGTGGGAGTCCACCATGTGTGATACAGAGAGCAGAGGACAGCTGTAACTGTAAAACCATGGAGAAAAACAAACAACTCAATGTTGTGCATGTGTAATAAGTGATTTGTAAGCCATGTAAACCATACTGTTTGGAACCATGATTCAGTCGAACTGATCTGCGCGTAAATGCATTTTTATATTTGAGCATCTGGCAATTTCTGCACACATATTTAACCATTTTGTGTAGAAGTTTTAATATTTATAAGGTTGAAGGTTAAAAAAAATAAAATAAAAAATGTGTAAAATGTTTTTGCAGTTTGTAATTTGTGTGTTTGTAAATTTACTTTGCTTTCATAATTGCTTGAGATGTATGTATGCATTTGAACAGCCATTTGCAATTACCTAAAATTATGCACATAATGGTTTACAGAGATTATAAATGATGTATTGCACATACCTAATGATATAGTCACTTTTCTCTCTGTAATGTAGAGACAGAAATTACATGCCATCGTGTAAATAGAATAAATAAAACCAGGCTGTTTAGTACCAACACTTTGCTTCTTGTTGGTCCACTAATGGTGTTTTCCCTGCAGTCATGTTGCAATGTCCTGATGTCAGTACCTTATGAGGAGGGGGGGGGGGCATTAAGCCCTCGACCTTCAAATGAGACTTAGTTAAAAATACATGGTTAGGACTACAGTTAATGTACATGGTTGTGTTTAGATGTTAAAAAAATACATCATTAGGGTTAGAAAAATATACATTGTCATGGACTATGAAGGTTTTTTATTATTGGTCATTAATCACCAGTGATAGAAAAATAAAGCAGCAAAAGGTGCAGAGTCTTTGTCATTTTGTGAAAATGTACTATGGCAGGCACAGGGCCAGTATATGGAAAGTGGCATGTGTTATTCTGGGCCAGACTGCAGCAAGTTGGAAGTTTGGACAGCATGATTCATACAGCAGGTCAACTGGAAGACAAGTCAGGAAAAAACCATGAGCATATGAAACCCATGTGATGTATTTACAGCCCTGTATAACAGTTACAATGATGCTTCAACATACAATAATACAATAATGTTGGATAGAATTGGCTGTAAACATTTGATTGGGTTCATTTGCTGGTCTTTGGGTTATAATGTAATCATTTAGAATTTCATGCTGGCAATTTTGGGTTAATATTGAGGACATCTTTGGTTATATAGTTATATTCCTGTAGTTGTATCATTTTCAAGATGCTTGTGTTGAGTTTGTGGGCCAATCATCCAAGCACTGCTTTGAATATTCTTTATTTGGCCATTTTATAATCAGATTAAGGTAGAGGACAGACCTAAAATTCCCAGTGACAGAAATTGTGATTAGGGTGCCCAAACTATTGCATGAGACTATTGCATGTCATTATAGCTTTCAAGCATGGCTGCATTTATGCCAATTGGTGTTATTCCCCAGGTCTTCCAAAGCTTGAAGAACACATGAAATATTATGAATGCTAAGTCCTAATCACTGTTGAGCTCAGAGATACAATTCCTGATTAATAAAAAGCAATATCATCATGATAGGTGACGTTAAACAAAGCTCATTGGAGCGCAAATGCTCAGACTACTGTGTTAGAAATTTTATTACTACTTTATTTCCTAAATATACACAGCCTGCCTCCCAGTCAGTGTCAGTTCAGATTTCTCTCCTGACACAGCTGTCTACATCACACCACCCTGAGAGGTTGTTTTAAAAATACAGACAAAAACTTTGCACTACATGAGCAACATGGTGCTGCAACTCAAGTTCCAGGAGGATTCCTCTCTTCAATGTCACATTTCTATGTTTTGTTCCAAACTGTGAATGCATACCAGAAGATATGGTTGCCCACCCTACTTAACTTCCTGGGGAGCTGATTTCCATATCAGAGATCCAGAAGTTGTGATCCAGAAGGTTCCTGGCAGTGGAGGAGGGATGAGCAGTGAGAGGCTTATTCCTGCTCTTGCTGCTCTACATGGGGGCTTGTCAAACTTAGTTTACAGGCCAAAAGCTGCGGTCTAGCCTAAAGCCAATAAAGCATCTACAGAGCCTTCATGAATTTATAATTTTCCTCCTGACTGCTTGTGCCTAAACCCATCTACTTGTTTGGTTTAATGAGAACCTTTTTCATTGTTCGGCTGAGTTTTTGTGGGATAGCCTCACTTGTCAAGAGCTGCACGGAGACATCCCGGCTTAAATTTAACGTGCTGAGCTGTTCACTGTTAGCTAAGTTTGCCTGAAATCTGACCTAAAGGTCAATACCATTCTGTTCAAATCCATTTCTAACATGTATCTGACTGCTTCTCTCGTTATTAGTCATCAGAGGCTTCTCTCTCTGCTCTCCCATGCCATCACGTATACATATGAAAGAAATTACACTGTAATCTAATTAGATAGATAGATAGATTATATCTATACACTATATTTTTGGGTATGTTTGGATAAAATGCAGAGATGATAATCATCTCTCACACATGAGGGAGTTATTGATCAGGGTTACTGTGAAAGGAAGGAATGCTTGCAACTTCTGGAAGTTTCCTGCAGACATTAAAGGATCTGAGCTTCCTCAGGACGAAGAGTCTGCTCATCCCCTTCCTTATTATTTATAGCTGTCCACAACCTCCACCTCCTCACCCAGGATCCTGATGGGCTGGTGTGCAGGTTTCATCCTCCTGAAGTCAATAACCACCTCCTTCGTTCACATTCAGAGGGAGATTATTTCTATAGTAATACAAAACAAATAATGATTTTTTTTCTTAATGTTAACTATTATCTAGTCTCATACTTGTGCACACACTATATGTTAACCCATGAAAAGCTTGTAGCTTCTTTTAAAGGGAGATTCCACTGATTTCAAAGGCATAGTGTATAAGAATGACACCTAGTGGTACAGATGAGGAAGGAAATTGCTTAACACTAGAAAAACCAAACCAAACCAAACCAAAACATGTCAACATCTTTTCATCTGGGAGTGGATCCAGTAGCCTCAGGAGCAACAATGATTGCACCACAGGTAATTACTTCAAAATTTTGGTCATGTGTACTGTCTTCTTCCATGTGTTTTTTACTTATCCCAAACAGTGCAGCACTTATCAGTTTTAAAGCTTACAGGGTTGTTACATGCTTTGTCCTTAAAGAGATTTCAGCATCAAAAGTAAATTTCTTGTAACCTGGCTGGATCATCATAGTAACTTACACTCCTAAGCAGAAGCATAAATTTCTGTTCCTGATTTGTATGGCTAAATAATTGACTTGTTCTTTTCTTTTTGTTTTTTTACAAGGGCTAAATCTGACTGAAACCTGTACATAGAGAAAAAAATAAGTGTCTAAATCTTGGTCTTCAAACTAAAAAGATGTCATGGATATTAAACATGTAGATTTACAGCCATACCTGACAGGAAATTAAATAATTCAGTAAGTTTGTAAGATTTACTACATTTTTAAAAATGTAGACCAAGTTCAAGCATCTTAATTTAATGCTGATTAAAATACATAGTTATACATATTTAATATATTTCGTATATTTCATTTATAAAAATCCAGCATTTTCAGACAGATTTAAGTGTTGAATTATCAACTTGTGATGTCTAATTTCTGCAGAGGAAATAAATAAATATCTAAACCTGTTGAACTGTGCGTTATACCACCACAGCCCTGACTACCTATCTGTGTAATAACCCATGTTTGTCCAGAGCAAGCACATTTAAAAAGTCCTTCTCCATGCACGGCTTGCCATTAATCTGGCTGCAACAAAACAACAAAATGTAATGGTGCCACATGTGAATTACTTGCTGGTAATGTATTCTGTGACAAAACTAATAACAATACATCACTTTCATCATGAAACAAGTGCAAATGTCCACAGTCACACTAACACAGTGAAATAATTCATAGCTGGATTGCTGTAGCTGCTGAGTGGAATCTGACAGAAGAAAATGCTCATCAAACTTTCCTCATCTAGATTTCACATGCAATTTCACTTTTTTTTTTTACACATTGTCTGAAGCAAGATGAAGAGATGAAGCCAAATTCTGATTTCTAATATGGCATTAGTAATAACTATGTTGGTTATGCATTATAAATTAACAGATTACTTTCATATTAACACATTGATTTTGACAGCCCTTGAAAAATTCCCAATAAATGTAGATATATTTTTACAATGACCTGGTAACTCCTAGCAGTTGTCTTGGGACCCCCATGAGGGTCAGAACCCTCCAGTTTGAGAACCACTGCACTAGAGTATAACCTTTACAAGCCTGATATGTATGTTTTACTAATCTGCACAATAAAAAACTTACCGTTAGTCTTATTTGCAGCCTTTTACCGTAATGATTTTAACATTCGTCACACATCGTTCCAACAACCGCTTCCTTTTATTCAAACAGATTCAGGCGATTGATGTATTCTGGGTGATAAAGCATCAAATGATGCTTAAAACACCCCCGTTTTGCCTTTGTGAGTGCACACAGAGCTTGCAGAATAAAGCCTGGATTAACAACAGAAGAAAGCTGATAACCAGTCATGGTCATATTATCTCTGAATAGAGTTCTGGGGTTTCGTTTAGCCAGGCAACACAAAGGAAGTCGAGCTGTATCGACTGTTTAGTTTGTATGATGTTTGGATTGGGGGGTTACCTTAGTGACACTGGTGAGATGCATCGGTTCATATTGATGTCTGTCTATTTCTACGTTACATTCCTTTTCTTTCTAGATTTCCTCTTGCAGCTTTGATGTGACTTAGACTGCAGATGTTAAAGCTGCTACAACAATAACAGCTGATGAGATAACAGCAAATCTCATGTCTTTGTGTCATAGATTAGATTTTAACTTACCACAGCTCATTCGTCAGTCTGATAAGACTAAAATAAACAGTCTTTACACAGATTTTTTTTTTACTATGAACTACGTTTTACCAGGGTCCAAACTCCTTAGTTCACATAGTAACGGTTGCTTCATGAACCTGGTACAAGAGAGGAATCAATGGACACATTAAATCTCCTATAAAACTCAAAGTTCTGCCATTTAAGCTCTCTAATAATTTGAGTCAGGACTTTCAATATTTGGAGTTGATCATAAGTTTTCTTTTCACAGATCTTGTAGCATTTCTGCTGCAAAGATTTTTTTCTGTTTCTGCTTAATAAATAAATATGTCCAGCTTGGGTTATGAATAGCTAAGGAACTTTTCCTGGGTTATCTAAAGAATATCAATGACATGCTTATGTCTGCAAGAAGTGTAGAGTCTTGTCTACTAAGTATCTTGCTGCACATAAGGGAGAGTACCATACAACATCTTGATGGTATTTGTTGTGATCATCAACTCTCCATCAGTGTGGATCAGGAACTGGATGTCCAGCAACAAACATTAGATAGAGCATCAACCTCCACAGGGGTGCTATGATAATGTCTGTTCTACATTAATGATGGTTTTAGACATGATGCCCGATTTAAAGCCCTGTATCTGAATGCAATCAAATGAAATCCAATTAAAAAATGTGTCCATCATTTTTTACGGCACTAGTCCATGCCTTTATTATATGCAGATTTGATTTAGATATTTTTTAACACAGTAAAGACTTACTTTTTTAGTAAGTCACAATCTTAAAATCTATTTACTTTTACGATGCATTTACCCGACAATGAACACGTTGACATCAAAATCCAGTAACGAAGGAGAATTCAGATAATTGTAGTAACCTAAAAACCCTTGTTGACATTTAACAGTCCATTATCATATTTTTAAAATACTACACATGTAGTGAGACAACCTGTTATTTTCAAATCATCTGGCCTCTGTTGAGCGTGGCGGTGTCCATGGTCTTCACGTTAGGTGCTAATGTGGGAGCTGCAAAATCGACTACACCTAAATGTTTACATGGGTGGAGTGACAGGGAAGATATAACAGGGTAAAGAAATAAGAGAAAACTACTAAAATATTGTAATTTCCCCTTGGGATCAATAAAGATTTACACAGCAACAATTAAAATTTTTAAAATCACATTTTTTTTTTAATTAATTGCAATGAATCGCTTTGCTGTGCAAAAAAAAAAAAAAAAAAAAAAAAAAATCAGCAAGTTCGAAAGCAGTGTATTGCACACTTAAAAAAAAGATTCTGTTATATGAATAAAAGTTAAGTAAATTTCAATTAACAAACACTTTAAACAAATAAGCTGCTTTTTAAACCCTCCCATTGCACAGTAGTGGTTCAAATGTTTCGTCTCGTAAAAAATGTTATAAATTAATAATATGTATATGTATATATGCAATGTAAATAATAAAATATACAAAAAGGATGGGCAAAAGGATGGAAATTTCAGGATCCATTTGTCAAAAGGGAACAAGTCAGCAGTATAAATTTCACAGCAGTGTGAACCTGCCTTCCTTCTAATCACGGGAACCTACCCGATAGAAACTTTTCAGCTATCAGACATGTTTCCCTGCTTTACCAGGCAAAAGCAGGATTAGAATATCAGCACTTTATATGTTTTTCATAACCTTTTAAAACTTAAAAATAAAAATAAAAAGAAACCCTGTAAATAATCATTTTTGGGCCTTACTCTGATGTGCTGTTTGGAAAAATCTGTATTTATGTTCTTTTAAATTATTTATAATGGTCATTTTTCTAGGTTTGTCATCTGGGTATTCACTGTTTTCCTCAGCAGGGAAAAGAAAATAAATAAAACACTGACTCTGACATGCTTCCAAGCTTAAATTAAACTTAAAACAAAAACTCTTTTACTGTATTTGTTCCTATTCTGACCATTTGTAACCTCCATCGTGACAGTCTAACAAAACTAAATGTCTATAAATGGAAGAAAAAATATATATATAATGACCTCCTTCTTTGGTTAAGCAATTCATTCACTCATTTCCCACAGCTCCCTGCACCCTCCACCCTGTACAGGCAAGCATGATAGCTGCAAGCGGCTCTCCTCGGAGGTAATTTTGTTTGAACTAATGAGCAATGAGAAAGGAGCCAACTCCAGGTTTGCTTTTAAATGCCTTTGATGAATGACTCCTGTCCCAGCGGTTCGTGCTGTCATTAGCTTGACACCAGATAGAAGTGAAGTCCTAAAAGAAAATGGAAAATTGATTTACTTCAATTTTCATCTGGAGCAAACAGTTCGTCCCTGTAATCCCATGTGATGATGCTCAGAGCGATTAGAAAACTGCCGGCGTGTGCTTCCTGTCATGCACTTGTGTAAAGGTGCCATTCTTAGCAGCAGTTATGCCATCGTTTCACCGCACTGCACCACTATTAGTGTGATCTAAAAACATCTACAGTTCAACAGGACATGAGAAAATCTTCTGGGACTTGAGCAAAGACAATTTTCGTGAATTAAAACAAAAGAATGGGGGAAAAACAAAAAACTGTTGTTTTGCCTGCGTCTACCATTGCAGGGCTTGTGCACATAAATGTACAAAAGAAAACACCAATTTCAGAATATATATCTGTAAGTTCTCTCCTTTTTTTTTCTTTACCAAGTTTACAAGCGATGGTCTAAACAAGATGCATTCACTAGAAAATGAAAATCCAAGTTATCCATATATAATAAATACAAACCCTACAATATTGCCAAAGACCAAAGTCAGTTTCTATGCAAGAAAGAAAAAGAAAAGAGCAAGAAAAAAACAAAAAACAAAAAAAAAAAACAAACAGCATTTGCTGATGCTTATAATCATGTTTGAAAAGTTAACAATTTTTAAAGAGTTTGGTTTCTACTGCTTAACCCAGATTAGTTATTGGCTTTCCAGGAATGACCTAATTTTATATACAAACAATAATGATTAAAGCTCTTCCTAAACTAAATACAAAAATCTGACTTTTTCCTCTTTTTCCAACTTTCAAAGATTCAAAGACTTGGTGTAATATTTGATTTCTTCTCTCGGCTTCAACTTGCATGAAAATTAAGTCTCATTCCTGGCTCTTTTATTGAAGGAACATTTCTAAACATAAAACATTTCTTATTCATGCATTTGTGTTTAGATTAATGTAATACCCTGTTACTGGCTCAAACAAGTCATCTCTTTCATGCCTCCAGTCTATACAAAATACTGCGTCCAGACTACTGAAACGCTCTAACAAGCGAGATCACATCGACCCTGTTTTATATTCTTTAAATTCACTTCCAATAGATTTTCTTGTTTGTTGTTAAACATACATACAGAGAAAGGGTCAGGCTCCAGATTATATAACTCATAAACTTCACTTAATTACTTCCTATACCCTAAGAAACGAATTCAAGACCACTGCTACGATTCTCAGGTCAACCAACAAATATGTCTGAGCTTCCATGTCTGAAAGATCTTATAATAAAACAGTTTGTTCTACTCCTTTTTACATGACATTTAATTAAATCTATAGTACCAATATCTTGCCGCCTTTATCAAGATATCAGTTATCATCTCAGCCACGCCAGAATCCAGAACGGTCTTTCAAAAAAGAAAAATGTCCACAACTTGTCTATGTTGTTAAAATGGTGGAGGCAAGTAATGTGTTAAAATTCATTTAGTGTCTTGTGTAAAAAGCCTTGCTCATTTTCAGTATCTCTGTTAGAGCAACCTGCATGGTTACCCGAGTGGCAAGTCCCCCTCCAGGCTGTGGTGAAAACACCACCTCCTCTTATGAAGTTTGACATTTATTTAGAATGTGAGAAGAAATCAGCTACTAGGTAACAACAAGCTGCCAAACCATCTTTTTCTAACACTAACAAGGTATTTTGGGGGCATCAACAAAGTTGTGCTTTTTTTTCCCTCCTAATCCTCAGTACCAGAGGCCAAAACAGAGGCACGGTAGTATTCAGTGAGGGAAAATAATTACTTTATTACAGTAAAAATAAAAGAAAACTATCTGCGGGGGGGCAAAGCATAAACTGGATTTAAGTGGCATGGCCAGACGAAGATCTTTTAGTTAATCGAAATGCAACAAATGAAACAAAGGACTTCAGGGGTTAGACTGAGGCCATGTCCACGTGGCATCGAAGTTGGTTCAGATGAGAAAATGATGGCAAAATAAAGGAGAAAGGCTTCAACATCCCCACATAACCGCTGTAGTACATATTACAAGGCTGTGGGGGGGCACTACGAGGAATAAAACACTGCAGAGCTAGAGCAAAACGTAGCACATGCGCAGATAATAACATATCTGCTTGCTCCCACTGTTGATGGTACAGTAGTGCAACACTGTTGTGAAAGCCGTGCATTTTGGTGCTAAAGCTGTACACAAGCCAGGACTGTCTGGAGCAGCATCACAACACAGTTGGTCAGACTCCATTATTGTTGTTGTGTTTGGCGCGTGTTCATCACACTGACATCAGATCCTCAAGTGGTGCAGTTACGCTGTCCGCACAGTACCACAGATGGAGGAGGTTTCAGACCTTACTCACTGTAATTCGGCGTTGTGGGTACTTTTGTGTGTGTGTGCCAGGATCAGTGGAGTCGGCAAGGATATAGGTGTGTATGTGGGGAGGGGAGGGATCATATGCACTTGAGGGGGAGGCCTGGGTGGGTGGGCTGTGGGCCTGGGCCAATCTTGGCCCACTGGGGCCTGTGCCCTGTGACTGCAGGGGGATCTGTCTGGGGCCTTCCTCTGCTGCCCTTGGGGTGGGTCTGGGGTGGTCTCCCTGGTAAGATGGCCAAGATTTGTGCTCCGGGATTGCTGCTGATCGCTCGCGTCTCTGGGCCGCCACATCACATCACATCACATCACATCACATTAATCTCTGATCACTCCTCATTCCTCACACTCTGCATGCTGACACAGTCACCAAGTTGTCTAGTGGGTTTATTTTTTGTTCGGAGCTATTTTTTGTTTAGGTTTTTTTTTTTGTGTGTTTGTGTGTTTCTGGTACTTTAGTTGGTTTTGTTGTGATACATGTTAGTGTTGCTGTCTTGGTTATTTGTTTTTAGGAACTCCTGATGATTGTCATGCCACCATGCTGGACAGGACATGTAAACAAACAAACAAAAAAACACCAAAAAAACAAAAACATAAAACCAAAAAACAAACAAATGAAATAAAGGAGCTGAAATAATGTCAGACTAATAACAAATTCAAGGCAGGTGTGGCAACCAGACATACCCAGGTGGTAGTTTGCAGTAAGTAAAACTAACTACCATGAATAAGGGAACTGGCTCTACTAAAGAAAAAGGAAGTAAATTAAGCTAAAAAAAAAAAGAGACAAGAGTTAACCAAAGCAAAGAGCGTAATATGACAAAGATTAATCTAATGAAACATGTCAAATCTAGGAAATGAAAATACTAAATCCAGCTCTGGGTGGCTCGTAAACTAAAAACAAGTGAAATACAAATAAAACCTTTAAAAGCTTTATATACAAATAAAATTATTTTAAAATCAGTTCAAACACACACAGGAAGCCAATGCAGAAATAATAATAATGCAGGTAATATCAGCTCTTTCTGGCCTTTTTCAATAGACAAGCAGCTGCATTTAGTGAAAGCTGTAATGGATTCATGGTCTTTTTAGGAAGACCAAACAAAGGGCATTGCAGTAATCTATTCTACAGGGGATAAAAGCATGTATTGGTGTCTCTGTATTGGCCTGGGAGAGAAACTGTCACATTTTGAAAATGTTCCTGAGATATAAGAAACCTGTCATTGTTGAGATTCTAATGAGAGATATAAAATGTAGATAAGAATAAAAAATAATTCCATGGTTTCTTTACTTTATAAAATGGATTAAAAACAACTCCTTTCTGTTTGCTTTAGGGCCAATGGCTAAAACTTCAGTATTGTCCTTGTTGAGCTGAAGGAAGTTTTCTGCCATCCATGTCTTAATATCTGAAATACAGTTAACAAGGTCATCTATAGGGCAAGTGTCACCAGTAGACATGGAAATATAAAGCTGCGCATCATCAACATATGATTGCAAGACATGGCTACAAAACAGAAAATTGTTTGTCTGCAGTCTGATAAGAGTAAATAAACTTCATCCCACCTGCAAAACATTGTGGTGGTAGTATCATGGTCTGGGCCTGTTCAGCTTCAACTCAACCAGGGTGGCATGGTGGCCATTAATCAAACAAAAGAAGTTGTTCCCCTAAAACCAAACAATATTTCAGAGTAGCTTATATTGTCTGGCAGATATGTAACATAAATGTGTATGCAGATCAGTTTCTTTCATCTTTTACTGGAACTTTTTGTGCTTTTAATATGAACCTTCACAGCTGTGGCTGAAGATATGGACATCACAGCAACGAGAGAAAAGGAAAACATCTTTGTACACATATGGAGAAGTGATCCTAAATGAGAAGAGGATCAGATATCTATCCAAAATGTGGCAAAAATTACCACTTTGTTTTAGTTTTTAATAGCACTTTGACTGTGTGTGCCATCTGCCTTTTCTTTAGTTTAATTTTTATGGTTATTTCAGCCAGAGGCAAGATGTTTCAAATACAGCTCATCATGACAAATGACAAAGTTGCACTCTCTCTTAAAAGAGAAGTCCAAAACCTTAATATCATTTTTAGCTCTAACATAGCTTAAAAACTCAGCCATGGGAGCCCATTTGTCTATAGGGGTGGTTTATTTCTTCAAATGAAACCACCTGCTTGCTAAGCGCAATCAGAATTCGAGCCAAGTGATTTGCATTCGATAGCTTGAAAAGCTTACAGCAAAAACTTTCCACCATGAAAAAAAACTGCTGATCCATTAGCAAAGTACTTGCTCTGTTGCACATCTGTTAACAAGTGGAGACCAGCTGGAAAATTGTTCTCATTCTTGTATAAGCAGCCAAACCTGTCATGCCACAAAAAATTCCAATTACATCTGTTTAGCAAGATTATATTAGCTATCCTCATACACTTTTTCTCTGTTTTCTCTTTATGATATTTCACCTGATAACCTGTAGCTGTCTTGATGATGTTGGTGATAAATGAGCCTCAATGAAACATTTACGCATGCAATCCAGAGATCTTTTTTGTTTTCTTTTCTTTTCCTGGATCAAAATGTCTTTTTCCTGTCTGCCTATGAGAAAGCTGAAACAGCAGCAGCAAGCAGCACAGACTTCAGGATACCACAAACACATTTTATACACACACAGACACACTAATGCAATTCAGTGAGTTTCTGAGTGACTCCTTCCTTGACTGTTCTCTTTGTTTTCCTCTGGGAGAGTAAAGAGGTGTGAGATACTGGATCACCAGAGTTCTGAAACATCTTCAACGTCCCTCCCCTCATCATATGCATCCTCATGCTTTAGTAATTACTAAGCTAATTCCTTATGTTTTTTTCCAGTTGTTATACTTGCCAAGCTTTATTTATGTACACAGCTTACATAAGCTAAAAGACCACCATGAGAAAAATTTAAACAATAGCTGCTTCATGTCTAATATCAGTGAGGAACAAAAAAACAGCTCTGTGTGAAGTGAAAACCCTCTGAGCTTTTCCAACTGCAGTACCGGCTTTGATTGATAGGTACCAGAGCACCGTCTGGGATAAGTAACGCCTTAAAAAGGAAGATAGTAAAAGACTGTGCACATGCTCGCAATTCTGATGTAGTTAACGCAGTCCTTGCTGCACCTGAGACCACTGGATCCACTTATGGATGAAAACATGTTCATGTCTGGAAGAATTTTGGCCACTGAGGACCACCGTTCTAACAACTGTGATTGGCAACTAAAGTGTTTTCTATGCAGTGTTGTTTTTAGCAGGCATCTCCATTTTAGTCTTAGTTTTTTCTAAGTTTGATAGTTTTAGTCCAGTTTTAGTCGACGAAAACTCAAAGGTTTTAGTCTAGTTTTAGTCAAATAAAAAAAAGTATTAGTCTTTAACAAATTAGTTTAGGTCAATAATACGTATTAAAAAGTGGAATCAAGGTTATAACAAGTATTGCAATTCATAAAACAAATGAACTTTAATGCTTTTGCATAATAACCAGATCCTTTACCAGACTGATAGCTTTAGCTGAGACTTTCTCATCAACAGGGATGCAATGCTGCCGTGTTTTACTTAACTGCTGTTGGGCAGAAACCTTTTATTTCTATATTTGAACTTTTTTCATGAATTCATGCCCTACTTAATCATAAAAAAATGCCACACAAGAAAATAGCAGATCTATAAGTTCAACATATAGCAACACATTGTGAGCTTGTTCGGTTATTTTCAACAATAATTACAAAATAAAAAGGAATGGTTTTAGGCTTAGAAAGTTTCCCAACCAACAGCAAATACTTTCAGATCTACTTAGGGTTATGCATTGCACAGATAAAGGGCTAACTGTGGAATCAATTACTCCAAAAATGCAAAGAGCAACAACATCCTTAACTGTGACTTTATTTCTGAGAATTTTCTGAAGTGCAATACTGAACATAGGATGAGCCAATGATGAGGAACACATGCTCATCTTGACCTGGTGTGCCAGTGAAATTGTAATGGATTATAGTTAAAATATGTCCATATATCTTTTCGTCGCTTCCGACCATCAAACCCTTTCGTCCACTCTGCCGCCATGATTCATCTATGAATGAATCAACTGCTTGTCTGTGTACACGCTGCGTGGCCAAGGTGCAGCAGCATTGCTGACTAACAGATTGGGCTCACAACAGGCAGAAATGTGCATTTTTAATGTCAGACAATCAGCCTTTAATCAGCCTTTAACATTTTCTGCTCTTCTCCTCAGCGAAATCTCACAAACGTCTCGTCATGTTTTCGTCATCAGAGAACCATTTTTAGCTCGTCTCCGTCTTGTTTTCGTCACGATAAAAAGGTTTGTCAACTAAATAAATTTAACATTGTCATAGATGACGAAAACAACACTGTTTCTATGCCCATCTTTACAGCTACATATCAGTATTATCAGTAATATAAAAGAAATTTGTAATGGAGGGACGAGTTAAAATACACACACTGCAACCAAGTATGTAAAGTGAATATTTTTACACCAAAAGTGTTTAAAACAGCCTAATTTAATTAACAGCAATAGCAATGTTGTGGCTATAGGGTCCTTAGAATTGATCTAGCAACTACTACTACGTTCCAGGAAATCCCATCCCAGGAAGTGATTGTAAGCTATGATAACATTATGGTATTATTGATTCTGCACACAGTGTTGGATGACTCTCTCTCATGAGAACAACTTGGAAATTATTAGGTTCGCTTATTTGTTTATGTTATTTTATTTTTTTACAAAATCATGGGAAGAAGTTGAACAGTCTTGCTGGGTAAATCTTGAGTCTCAACACTTTTTTTTTCTCTGTCAGTTTTTGCCATTTTAGAGCCTCTATGTGAAAGGAAGAAAAAGTATGCTCTTGCAACTCTTATAGTCATCCTCAGCGGAGAGTTGCATGTGCACCCAGGTATTGTGTTCCCATCCATGTTGGACTGAAGTGTGGAGCTGAAGAAATCCCAGAACTATTGTAAAGTCCATTTTAGTTGCACTGAAAAGTCAAATATTAGCAGGTGTGTGTGGGTTTTTTCATTGGTGTAAAATGAGCTTTAGTGTGTTTAAAACAATATGTGGAAAAACTGTTGGCTGCAAAAAACGCACAAACACATGACGGAAGGTGAAAATAGGAGTCCTCAGCAAACATAAGTTTATTTTCCACCCAATTCCACCGTAAGGAATAGTTGCATCCTTGCGTATATTGAGCCATAAATGTTAAATAACATGAAGCTTAAATTGTTTTATGAGCACACTATCACATTTACTTTTATCCTCAACCCTTCAGAGCACCTGAGGCACCTTTTAATAGTACTCCAAGCAAGAACCTAACCTCGCAGTGAGGTATCTTTTTGTTAGTATAGCCTAAGGGAAGCAAAGGGTGTCAGACTGGTAGATACTGCTTGGTCCTATTTTACTTTTGTCTGATATGTAAACAGCAGTGAATTACATTGCAGTCTTAACCACTACACCCTGAGACAATTTCATTAGATTCTCATACACTCATTTTCCTAGCCTGCTGCCAGGTTACAGTTGCTAGGTCATAACTGGATAATATGCATTCTGTGGAGAGGTTTAACAATGCTGAAATGGTAGGTCCTTCAAATGTGTCAAATTGAAAATACCATAGAGCTAAACATAGCCTTGGGTCGGACAGGATGTGCCTGTTATAAGACAAATGAAAATAAAGGTAAATGCATGTCTGTGTCTTTATTTTATTTCAGATATTTTTCTATGACAAACTGACATGCATTTTTGGCATTATGAGTGTATGAGATCAAAATTCTATTGCTTTAGAAACCAATTTTGTTTACCGAATATGATGTTTCTTTCCAGAATCTGCAGTTATTTCATGTATTTAATTGAGTTCATGTCTCCCTCTAGGAGTTTTTTTGTCTCTCTCCAAACATAGTTTTGCACACTTCTGCCAAAAATTTCAATTTACTTTAGGCTTGTTTAGATGGTAATCAGCAAAAATGTGACCCAGGACTTTGTGTTGAGAATGCAGGAAACATTTTATTTAGTTGAGTATTCCAATGAAGGTCACATCTGTGCAGCAACAGCTGCACTATACAAAAAAGTACACTACCACTCTACAGTTTTGTTCATTTTTGCTGGAGGCCTTTTACACTCCCATGTGCATTTGTCTCCACCATTAATTCACCATGTTAACTACCATTTCTTAATTACATTATAAACTGTGGGAACAGTTACCTGAAAACTCTTTGTTTTCCTCTTTCAACCTGAAACCTCTTCTGCCATACCTGCATTAATTATTTAATTGTTTTAATTTTCCAAATGTTAAGCAGCTGCTGAGAGGAGCTAAAGGCTACAGATTTTTGTGACAAAGTTGTGGAGTATTTATAAAACCGAAATTTGCATTGTCTGGCCTTTTTAACAACAATATAATGAACAAATTTAAGCTCTGAGACCCTTGTAGAAGTTATCTGAGAGCTAAGTACTTTTGCATCACTCTTTTTTCTTTTATTTACTGTATTCATTTTGCTTAAGGTTCAGTTGATTTTTGATCCCCAAAACCTTTATATGACTTCTATGCGTTCAGTTAAATATGTATAACACTCCAACAATATCTCATTTAGCATTAAGTAAAACTGTTATGTGATGCATGTTAATAAATGTCACACATTGGTAACAATTATAAAATGCCATTCAAGTAAATGTCACTACATCCAATAATGTTATAAATGGGCATATTTTCACCACAAGTCACCTTGTCATGGTTGTTTTTTTATGTTCTCATTAGTGTTTCTTAATACATCTCACCCTCTGTGCTTTTTCTGTATTGTCCGAGTCTCTGCAGTCTTCACAAGATCTTTTGTGCTGTTCAGCTCATTCTGTTGCTTAGACTTTGTAATTTCTATAATCCTTTTTTTGTTTGACTATATTCTATGAACTTTTATCCAACCGGCCATGTAATGAGTTTGCCTCTTTCTTTCTTGACAACATTCTGAAAATCAGTCAGTGCTTCCACATGTGTCATCACTGTGCCGACTCGCATCATAAACACCACAACACACGTTTTTCCAATCAGTCCTAAAAACCTGGATGAAATCATTTAGTTGATTACTGATTATTTTACCAACTCTGCTTAAAAGGCACATAGAAGAAGATGGTACATGTGTACCCAACTGTGAAGTAGTTACCTGCAATGTAGTGATTGAGGCCACAGGATCCACTTGCAGATGAAAATATGTTTGTCTGCATGAGTTTTGGCCACTGACGGCCACCGTCCATTTACAACTATGTTTGGCATTTGAAGGCATTGCTATGCCCATCTTTACCACTAGATGTCAGTAATTCTAATTACCTTAATGTGCTGAAATGCAGACAGGTAATATCAAATATGCAAAATTTCACCTATTAACAAAACTGAGTTGTTGTGTTTTTTCAGGCTCAAAGTTAGTGGTTTGTGTGTGTGTGTGTTTCTAATGTTTGTCTTTTTTTTAAACAAGTAACTTTGGGCTTAATGCTTAATGTTTAGATCTTTGCATTCTTTTGTATTTTACTAATAAATGAAAAGAGAAGCTGTTTTTTTTTTGTAGAGAATGTTAAAGTTTTAGCTTTGAATTTAGTAGACAAAAGAAAAAACACCAAATGATGGGTTAAACAACTCTAGCACTTAAAGAGCACTTACGTGCAGAGCACTTAAAGATGCGAAGACAAACCTCAGCAAAATTGAACTCTTGCAGTCCCATTACTTTCCACCAATTCCGTTTTCTTTTTTTTTTTTTTTTTTTGTTTTTATTTTTGTTGTAAATCTTTTACTTTCAAAGCATTTTGCAATAAGTTTTCCATCCTGACATTTTGATCTTCCTCAATTTCTTTTTTTTATTTTAAAATTAAAAAAACAATTGCAATGAGAAAGAGGTGCCATAAATGCTCCATCAGACTGGGATTCTTATGAGCCTACAGGTTAGATTCGAGCCTTTTATTGGTATTACGGTGCGTCTATGTGTGTGTTATGGACACATTTTCCTCTGGTGAGGTCACTGGTCTCTGGGAGTATTGTCGGAGACTGTATCTTTGGTCTTCTTTGGTATTTTAGTGTATTTTAGTGTATTTAGTTCATAAAAAGTTGGGACATTGAGTAAAAAATAAAAACAGTACAGAATGGTTGTTTTATTTTATTCCCAAGAGAACATAAATATCAGATACTGAAACTGAGACATTTTAAATTTCATTGAGATTTTTAGCTCATTTTGAGTTTGATGGCAACAACACATCTGTAAAAAGTTGGCACATGATGTTTACCATTATGTTCAATGTGTTGCTGCCAATAAAATTCAAAATAAGCTAAATAAGCTAAATTTCCAGCACTGTTGGTCAAGAGTGGAGCAACAGTGAGTATGAAACACTTACATTTTAGTTAACAGAAATGGTGAGAAAGCAGAGGTGCAGAAGGTCACGCTGGCCCATTTATTCCCAGACAAACACCACATGTCGTGCCACATGTTTTTGTGACACTTTCAGAAGAACCTGTCTGGGCGAATAAATGTCCGTCATGGTGAAGCTCAACAAATCATCCCACTGGTTCCAGTAGGAAGACAAACACCCTTTCTTCATTGTGAAAGTGGCCACAGCTTGAAATTCAACTGTGAGGATTGATGAGGCCTCATAAAAGGACAGACAGCAGTTATCCAGAGGGAGTGGATAGACCAGATCTGCACACAACATTGGCCAAATATCACACAGCCACTGGTGTGTCAAACAAACGTGTCACTTCTATCGTCGGGAAGTTCAACAAGCCATCATTTAGTCAGGCCACTTAACAAGTCAGTTTTTCTTGTGTGTGTGATACATGTCAGCTTTGGAGGAAAGATCTGCAGCTAAAGAAAGATACATATTATAAATGTAGTTTACAGGCGCTTGGCTCTTAATCTTGACAGTTTGACCTTGTTTGACTGTGATAACACTGTTCACAGCAGTCGTTTTTAGACCAGATAGGAAACAAAGATGTTAACTGATACCTTTTAAAGGTTATGTTTTTAATTACAAGCCTTAATTCATGTAATTATTAACGCCCGATTTTATGGCACAAGAACTGCTTTGAGAATGGTTTATTAAGATCTGGAGACTTTCGAACATCCCCGTTGTGAAGCTGAACAATGTTTGGTAAAGTAAAACCATGACTGCACTTTAAATGCTGCATTCATCTTATAATTGATAAAAAATGTGCCTGTAGACCAGCATCTAATACGGTTACTGCGGGGGTATGGGTGTTTAGAGGAGTGATTCGGTGACCTGATGCAAAATAATGATCTACATTCTCAGTCATCCAGGTCTTGGTAATACTAAGAGTTAGCTTAAGAGCAACTAGACATCTTTTCTTGGGTCTAGGATGTTTCACTTTTATCTAAAAGGGTCCTTCAGTTCCATCTAGGTGGGAGTTTTTTTTTTTTTTTTTTACTTAGAAGTTGTTGAAAAATACCTTGAAACCAAGAAAAGAATTCTAGGTTCCCTTACTCAAAGTACTTTTATTACACAGCATCATGCTGCACAATGATTATGCCCTTTTTTGATTGTACATGTCTTCTTGCACCACAGCTTTAACAAAGTGTCTCCAGGAAATGGCAGCAGGTTTGGGAATTGATTTTCAGCCCATCTTATTCATGAAAAGATCCATTGACTTAAGAAATAATGATGATATTTTATTACATCTTTGAAAACCAAAATTTTTGTCTTTTTTTCCAGGTCAGGTTGTGTCTAGTATTTAGTATCAGTCAAGTGTTCAGATTAAAAAGCTGATCGGAGTAAAAATGCTTAATGTAAACATACCAATCGTATGAATGAATGAATGAAAACACATGTTCCAAATGGTAGAAGTTATCCCAACAGTATGCCTGTTACATCAGCCACTCGTCAACATAATGGCTTGTTCTGCATTGTTTGCTTTACTCAAAGTTTATTCAGTAAAATACAAATAAAAATTGTTTTACCGAAGACATTTGATGGGACCAAAACAAAACTGATTGATGTGTGACACAAATACTTTTTTTAAAATAATTTAAAATTGTATAAAGGGAGAAATTGCACACACCCAGTTGTGTTTCTTTACATCACATTTAGTTATTCACATCACATATTTAGTTAATGTGAAAAGTCAAAGTTTTATAATAACAAATGTCAGGTTAATTTCTCTTTTTTGCCTCTTTTCAAATGAGATACAGAAGCTGTTATGAACTGTACAACTTACAAGGTCTTATCACTTAAACTACACCCTTATTCATCAATTAAATGCATATCATGCTAAAATGATTATTCCTTAATTCTTTCAAGCATAGATGGTTTGGAATTTGAAATGGGCATAGAAATAATGATCTAATGAAAATACTCCATTATTAATAGTGCAATATAAGTGGGTATAGTCAGGAGTCAATCCTAAACTTGCCTTAGAAGTCATTATTACTAAGTCAATCAATTCTGAAACATAAAAATAATCACTGTGGGGGTGCTAAAATTGTCATGTAGGCTTCTAGATAAAGTGAATAATCTTGTTCCAGCATTCATGATTAGTTAACAGTGGATAGGGTTTATTGGCAAAGGCATGAATAGGGTGAGTTACAACCCAAATTAGCCTTTAAATACTACACATCCTCATGCGAACACACATTCAGGTTTCACCCTTTTTGCAGATTTCCCCTTAAGCTGGCATTAACTGCCAGAGCTCAATACCTGACCTCACTGAAACCAAGTCTTAACCTGCATATGAATACATGTGTTCATCCCTGGGTTTAACAAGTAGATAAGAGCCCAATTTAGTTTATTAAAAAAATATTAGAGTCAATATTTGATCTTTTTTCAGATCCTATTTACAGATGCAGTAGATGTGATTGCATTGTGACTCGAAAACAAAACATATTAATTTAATGACTGAATCAATACAGATGTCAATTTCTCCTGGGCTAAAAATATTGCATCTATCCTCTCCTTTGACTAAGATAACATTGATGGCCATCTATCATTTTTTTATTTATTTTATTTTTTTTTATTTAACCTTTATTTAACCAGGTAAAAAAAATGTTTGAGAACCAGTTCTCATTTACAAACATGACCTGGCCAAGAGGCCCCAGCAGGAATAAATAACGTACATACATACAAACATACAACTGTGCATACACAGGACCACAATGCAACAATACAATACAAATTAAAAAAGCGCAGAGTGAGTACAAATATATAAAAATGAAAGGGGGAAAGGGAGAAGAACAAGTCAGCATCGTCAGCAGGAACAAGTATCTACAATAATCTGTTGAAGTCTCTGTCTAAACAGAGAAACAGATATCAGAGCTGGAAGTTTGAGAGTGTTCTGCAGTGTATTCCAGTCATTTGCAGCTGCAAAGTGGAAGGCGTTACGGCCGAAAACAGTGGCGGTTTTGGGAATGATGAGCTTAATAAATTCGGTTGACCTGGTGTGATAAGTGCTGCGAGCGAGGTGGAGAAGAGATGAGAGATAGAAAGGTGTCTTGTGTAAGATTGACTTGTAAATAAAAAGAAACCAATGATGGAGTCGTCGAGTGTGAAGGGAGGGCCAGCCCACCAATTTATAGAGATCACAGTGGTGGGTGTGGAAAGGGGCGTTTGTGGCAAAGCGTATGGCTGAGTGGTAGAGAGTGTCTAATTTTTTAAGGGCTGCGCTTGATGCCATTTTATAAATGATGTCGCCATAACATACATAACATTTTTAACATAATTTTGCAGAATGTTTTTCTCACTTCACAAATTTGGATTTTAATTTAATTTACTGGAAGGCTGTTGGTGATTTATTCACATATTGTAGCTGTAACAAAGCAGCCTCAAACCATGACATTTACACTGCTATGCTTCACAGCTGGTTTAGCTCAAATGCCATCCCTGGTTTACAACAAACATGCACCCTGTAATAGTTTTCAAGTAACTGTATTTTAAATCATCTGTTTGAAGAAGTACTGGTCTTTGTTTCAGTGTTCTCTGGCTAACTTTAGTCTAACCTTCATATTTCTTTTTGACAGCCAGGGTTCTCCCATGGAGATTACGTTTGTGCTTTATATCTGATGGTAGACTATTTTATACTCTTAAATTATGAGATTGTATGAAACTTTTTATATCATTGTGTATTTACCTTTTGGGCTGAACTTGCTAGGGAACCTGAATACTAAAACTTCTCTTCTAACTTGGTTTGAAGGCTGATTTCATACTTTTTATTTTTAGATGTACAGTCTTCTTTCTGAAGGCTTCAGCTCTGACGGTGATGATACTGCAGCCAAAAGCAAACCAAACAAAATGTCTGAAACTTTATTAACACATTTTCCTTCAAAATCCTCCACAAAAATGTGATTTTTCCATGATGCAGTGCTGGTGAATGTACCTATATGCATTTTAGGTAGAAATGAATGTGGGAAATCCAAACTTTTTCCTTTCAATAAACTATAAACTGAAAGCACTCAAAAAGAGCAGACCTCCACCAAGTCTTTGTAATTTTATTTATTTATTTATTTTGTCAGTGTATGTGGGAAATATTCTGAGTTAGAAACTCTAATGGCAACATTATAATTACCTCCAACAGTAAAGAATTCTTTTAAAAATTCCTGAATCCAGACGGTTATCCAGATTACCTGCAAAATGTAATCACTTGTTCCTTATTCCATTTCTGAGGTTTCCTGAAAATATAATCAAAATCCATCCATAACTTTATTTAACAGACAAACAGACAAGCGTATGCCGCTGAAAACATAAAAAAAAATGAGCTCCCTTAAATTTGAATATAAGCCATACAACTCCTAATGCCACTAAAACAGCAGTTAGCAGGAAACAGTGAGAGTAAACGTGTTAAATACTTCAAAAAAGTGGAATTGCCTTTGATGTTTGATTGATGGGTGTTAGAGCAGCTTTCATCCCATATCGGGTTTTAAGGAGAGATAAAACAGAAAGAACAGACATGAGAAATGATGGATCAGATGGAAAATATTTCCAGTTAAAGTGTATAAACAGTGTCTCTGTGTCTGCTGCTGCAGTTCCCTCAACCACGTTTAACTAAAGACTGGAATTTTTTTATTTCATTTTCAATTTCAATTATTAATAAGATGATTTAGTTCAGACATTAAAGAGCAAAATTTGGCTCTAAAACAACTGTTTTACTGGCATGTTTTCATCACTTAATCATAACTTTGTAAACAGCTAGCATGTTCAGCATTAACAGCTAGCGTTTACCGCTAATTTGCTCGTATGGATCAGACTCACTGAATTTACTGGGTCTCTTTACTCAGAACAGAACATCAGTGATGTGGAAGCAGGGCAGCTTACCACAGCTTGTATCATCCTCATCATCATCCAAAGCAGCTGATGAAGGTCTTGCTGCGGTCCACTTGTACCCAGCCAAAGAGGGTTTAAAGTAATTTTTATTATGCGTCGGCATGGTGTCAAAATGACCCCCTCTGGTGGTCTAAGTGGTATTGGAACGCTGGCGGTTCTAGTGTCTAAAAAGATTCCTGGATCCAGGTGGTGATCCGGATTACTCCCAAAATCAAATCAGTTCCTTATTCTATGTGGAGATTTCCTGAAAATGTAATTAAAATTCATTCATCACTTTTTGAGTTATGTTGCTAACAGTCGGAGGGGCAGACAGACAGACATACTTCA
This sequence comes from Melanotaenia boesemani, assembly GCF_017639745.1. NCBI lineage: Eukaryota > Metazoa > Chordata > Actinopteri > Atheriniformes > Melanotaeniidae > Melanotaenia > Melanotaenia boesemani. The sequence continues at coordinate 5,330,381 of NC_055701.1, forward strand.
CCAAAAGCATAGCCTCCGCCTTGGCGGTCATTTGCTCATTAACACTTTTTAAACTACATTTCATGGCAACGTTGACATTGAGTCTACACAGTACTGCTGACTGCAGTTCAGTCATGAAAATGAATAATATATTATTCTTGTTAAAATATCCTGGATGAATTTGGAGGATTTCACATTCAGTCATTAAGGTATCAACAAACTAAATTGAGGGAATCTTTCGACAGTCTCTTTAATTGTAAACATAAATATTCCTGCTCCTTAAAGTGTTAAATGCATGTAATGCCCATAATACTGTGATTGGAAACTATATGTGGCATGCCCATGATAAAAAAGTTCACATAAGCCTAATGAAGCCCTTGAGTTATGAGGTGTGTGTAGTGGTAATAAGGGGAGAAGAATCATTGATTGCTTGATGGTCCTTGATGAAAACTTTGTTACCTTGTAGTTTTACACTGTTTGTGAGATGAAGCCCGTATTTTCATTTCAGCTGAGTTCCCGTGTGGCCTTGGAAAATGTCACAATGCTTGTAGCACCAGTTGAGCGAAACTCCCTGGAGCTCTGTGACCTATATAGAAAAGCAGCTAATTTGGATGTTAAAACTGTATTGGAGGGTGGTCACAACAATCAGATCCATTGTATTATCCAGGTATACTGAAGTACTTTCTTGCATTAGAAACCGTGCACACAATCCCACAGTGGTCTGCTGCTAAAGCTGTTTGCTGTTCTGATAAATGGAAGTAAAATGTCAGACTTCAACTGGACTTTCCTTTAGCTACGGATAATACACAGGGCTTTGAAAAAGGAAGTACAGCCTCTTTAAATTCAGTTTAAGATTTTATGTATCAGACCATAATCATAATTATATGGCTCTTATTTAGTCTTACATTTTGGTAAATGCAACCTTGGCTGAACAGCTGCACATGATATGTGTAACACTGTGTCAATATTTATTTAACAAAAACTAAGCTGAAATGGTGACAAATCACTCCAGTATTGAATAGCTTTAGTTAGAATAACTTGGAGTAACAGTTGTCTACAAAATGCTTTTACTTGTATGATGTTATTGTTTATTGAGGTTTAGAGCTTCCATTTATGCACAGCTGTCTTTAAGTCCTACCACAACATTTCAACCAGGTTGAGATTTTGTTACCGTGATTCTGATTTAGTCATTCTGCTGTAATTTTCTTCTATTTATGATCACTGTCCTGTTGCATGACCCAAAACCAGCCAAGCTTCAGCTGTCAGACAGATGCCGTCACATTTGACTCAACACTACTTTGGTATACAGAGGAGTTCATGGTCCAGAGATTCTCTCTGATGTAATAAACTTTAACATTTAACATGCCAACTGAGGCCTGTAGAGTCTGAGATGTAGCTCTTGAGCTTTTTAACTATTTCTCTGAGCATTACAATCATATTTTGGGCTGAACTTTTTCTTACTTTTTTTTGTTTTAGATTATTTATATTAAAATGTGCTTACTGTAGTATGTAGATAATATTACATTTATTTATGCACATCGTGCTTTGCCATTAGTTTAGGTCAGTATGTTGAAATAAGGGTCCTTTACAAACATATCCCTACATATTAAGGAGAGTAGTGGACCACAGATATTGCATACAGGTTGCTCTAAGTTACAGAGCAGTCAGTGATGCGTAAAATCATCCATGGTATTTTGTAATATCTCCTGCATAAGCTTGTTTTTTACAGTGGAAGTAAAGAAGCTGTGTATGAAGCAAACAAATAGGAATTGGTAGAACAGGGCAAACAAGATGACTGATAGAGCCTGACCAGTGAATGTGCAAACCAATAACATGGATCATGTCAGTGTATATGATGAATGAGGGCTAACAATAAATTACATTGGAGAAAATACCAAAGGTGATGTAGAGACGATGTCACTGTTATACAGTTTGTCCACCAGAGAGCACTTCTGTTTTCAGCAGTCAGTTTCCATTAAACACCTGTGAGCACAGCATATGGTCATGTTTAGTTTGTTCCAATTAATTTAATGTCATGGCTACACTTTAATACGTTTATTACATGAGAAGTGTATATAAGTTATCTTTAGGGTTCTTCTGATGTATTTTCCAGGGACTTGAGACAGCTGTGAAATTTTGTAAAGTGGCAATGAATGGAGTTTTGTTTGTGTAGCTCAGTGGATGAAACATAACATTTGGACATTGTTTCCATTAAAACTGTGTCCTTGTTGCATCGGGTCACAGACAGTGTCACAAAAAAGCTGAACACTTCTCACATGGGGGGTTTTGTAAATTTTTACCGAATAGAATAGAATATAAACAAACATATAAAAAGGAATAAATGATGAGCAAAAGATTATGTAGAAAGTAAATTGTCAGCAAGGTGTAATGCATTTCATGCTTGAGAGACAGTATGTCAGTGCAGGTGATGTTTGTCTTGATTGACGCCTTACACACCACTGACAAATACAATAGTTTTTTTTTTTTTCTCAGTTTCTCAGTTTTTTTTTCCTTTATGTTTTGTAAATGTATGTTTGATGTGAAGCCCTCAATTGTGATGTGTTGAAATCTGACTCATCTCCCATTTGCTATCCTACGAATAGACAATCAAATTCTAACAAATATTTAGTGTAAATTGACCTTTACTTGGATAAACCTGAGATTCTCAAGTGCAAGTCAACCTGGCATCCATAATGCTTAGTCCAATTCAGGGTTAAAAAAAAAGAAAAAGAAGAAATAATTAAAAAAAAAAAGATATCTTTGGTCCTTTTTTTTTTTTTTTTTTTTTTTTTACTAATTTTGCTTTTCTTTTTGTATTAGATGACCACCTGGGTTGTATTCTCTTTTACATGTGCCAGGGTTTTTCTGGTGTGTGCTTGTGCCTGCCCCCCACCCATCAAATATTTCCTATACCCTGTTCAATGCTTTAGTTTTAATTCTCAAAGAATACAGAGGATTAAATAAAATCCCCCCCCTTAATTAAAGGAAAATATTATTATATTATAGTTTTCCTTCAATTCTTTGCAATGGAAATTTCAAGGTGATGCTGAGTTATTTTCTAATACATTTAATCTGACTGAAGGACAGGAAGGTAGGTAGGAGCTGGCATTATTAATGTTACAATGATGATTTAATTTAATTTCACTTTTTTTTGTCTACTCTTCCTGCGGTATTGTTTTACTAGTCTTCTTGTTGGGCAAATATTTTTTAGACCTTAATTTTGTGGCTAGTCTTTCTAATTTTACCACAGAGGACCCAACAGCTGAGTCTCAGAGCAGATTCTCTCTTTTCATAAATCTTCCAATCTCTTCCTGCCCTCATTTTATTTCCTATTGAGGTTAAAGTGTCTCAGAAAATGCATTGTTTTATTTATTTGTGGTTTTAGTACAGAAGCGCTGTCACCTAAAGAAAAAAAAAAAAAAAAAAAAAAAAAGAGTGGGGCCTTATCAAACTATAACGTGAAAGCCTGGACTATAAACCGTATTAGTCTTTGTATGGGGAAACTGTGCATGCTATGGTCAGAGAAATGTCTGATTTACCAAATGGGATTAAGTTGGACTTCGTTGGTGAAGCTCGGAGGACACTGTGATATTCGTGTCAGCAACTTATTTCTCCCAGTCCCAGTGGTGGATATAACCTTTATATTTTCATTTTTATTTTCAGAGACAGCCATAGGCGTAATCACTGGTAAATGTTATTACCCAAAAGCAGAGCAAACACTCCATGGCACCTCGTACACACCCACGAACCATCTCACTATACAGGTGGGTGACATGATGTGTTGCTCATTACTGTCCCACAATTCTGTGTATAACAATAAATCAAAGTAGAAAAATGAATCATTAAAAAAAACAAACTGAAATGTTCTGCTTGATGAAAATATTTTCCATAAAATGTATTTTGCTCCAATATTTCTAGGTTGCAATAGCATCTGCATACAGTAGCTACTTTACTTTGTGTTCTTACAATAAAATTTATCACGTTATAACACAATAAGGTCCCATTTAAAAAAAAAAAAAATGATTTGGATGACAGCTTTATGCTTCCGTATTTTGGTTTGGTTTGTGACTCCAGATTGGGAGGGGTTAACTGCTCTGTGAAAGATCCTGTAGGAAAATAAGTAAAATTAATAAGGTTTTGTAAATTTCATCCTATTTTATTTAAATCATATAAGATTTTAACAAAGAGTTATTTCTGCAGGCAATAAACAAGGCTAAAAAACATGAATATTGTAATAAAATAAAATGTACATTTACATACTGATTCTTATGCTAAACAGATTGGTAATTAAGCTTAAGAACAAGTTTTATTTCAGAAACTGCAACATTTAGGTTACTTGTGGTGAGTGGTGTGTTAGTGTTGTTTTATATCAGTGTTTTGCTTAAAAAAATAAACTCACAACCCTAAGGGGGTTATCTGTGCACTTTAAATGATAAATTCTGATCAGATTTGGATTCTTAATTTTCACAAAATCAATATTTCTCATTTGCCTCAACATAGTTTGTACAGTTTAAATTCATGAGGTGTTTTGAAATAATTTTTTTTTCTCCAATTAAATCTCATTATACCTGCATTTGGAAAGAATGCCTTTGCCTTTAAAAACAAAAAACAAAAAAACAAGAAAAAAAAAATTTGTTGCTGTTCAGACAAATCGAGGCTTTACTTAATAATGGAGTAAATAAATGGATAGTGACGATAAGATGAAGATAAAGATGAAAGGTTTTAAACTTCAACTACAGCTCATAAATGCACTGACTTGATGACAAAGGATGTACAAATCTTCAGGTAAACTAAAGCATCCCATGCTGCATGGTTTCTTTTGTTTGTTTTTTCTTAAATTATGGGTCATTTCAGGGTTCACATCAAACATAAACACTCACCACTTCCTGTTGCTGCTTGCTGACTTTCTGGTTTCCACATAGGAAGCATGAAAAGTGGAAAGATGGAAAGCAAATCTTTTTTTTTCCTCTGGAGATGAAAGCTTTATTTCTGAAAGAACTATGATTGCAAGGTAGGACAAAACTAAATGATAGTCTTTTGCTGAAAAAAAATAGTAATATTCATTGGAAAGCAAACATCTCTTGTTTGAAAGCAGGTCCCCCACCCCAAGACCCTGAATTCCCTCAATTGCACTCATTCAGTGTAAACACACGTAAAAATATTTATACATTCTAGCCTGAATACATCATCTGGTGCAAGCTGTTGGGGACAAAGCCCACAAACAGGAGATGATACTCTGGTCTGGACACAGTTTTTTGTGATACTCACTTGCTGTGCCTCTCTATCTCCCCCTCCCTCCAAGCATGACTCAGTTTTTATGTCCCTTATCTTGTTGTCTGAGGCACTCTTCTTGCTTTTAAATCAATTTCCTCCATGGGGATTAATAAAGTTGAATTGAATTGAGCATGAGCTGAAGCAGATATGAAGATGCGAAGGCAGTGTGGCATCTCTTTTCACATATTGAAATAAAATATAATGTGCTTATCCTAAATGCCTCTGACAGGATTAACCGGAAGGATTTAAGGTTTTTCCCTAGGGGAGTTTAGCATATAAACCACACACACACACACACACACACACACACACACACACACACACACATACACACACACACACACACACACACCCTGCAATCTTGTCGTAATTGCCTTGGTTGGGTTGGTGAAAGCTGGAGAGCACACAGCAGTAGCTCACTAATTCAGAAGTCTTATTTATGTTCAGTCGAGTTTGCTGCTAGCTCCGGGCAAAAACCGTACCGCCTCTGTCAGCATTGTGTGTTGGTGCCAAACAGAAATGTAATAACATGCTCTGTGTTGCTGTTGTTTTTCAGACGACTAACGTTATCTGGGCCGAGGACGACTACTTCCTGGGGCATTGCTGCTGCTGCTGGCAGTAAAAATTAATCCTGCCAACAAAATGGCTTCCAATGGGTGCCATCTCTGTCATATCCATCAGCAAGAGCCCTGGAATGAGGTGAATGACATATAGAGGAGTTTCCCAAAGTGCAATGCCTCTATTTTGTATTGAAGTGGTTTTATTATGCTTATTTCAGGCTAATTTATTTTAATATGTGAGTTCACAAGGGCAGGAATCACATACCCTGTTATTTTATTTCAATCCTGTCAGATCAACCTCTGCCAGAAACAAGCAGAATGAGACTCGTCCGCATGACGTATCTGGTCAATATGTTTGCCTGTTGTTGTCCTTCACTTGCCTTATATATTTGTATATGTGTACATGTGGCAAATGTACCACAATGCCAACAGAGGTGGAAAATATCTGCTGCCAAGAAATAGATAAGCTAATGATGCTATTTGCTAACACTTGCACAAATTTTGTTACAGTATAGTTAGCTGTACGTCTTGCTACTTAATGTACATCGATTGTTTCACGTGGCTAATCAGCTGGGCTCCTTTAGCCTGGTTGTTACGTTTGTAACGCTAACTTTCTGGTCACCATTACATGTGTGATACCAGCTGGTAGCAATCAAGTATATCAGTGTGGATTAATTCATTTAGTTTGACCATTGCTCACACACTATCAAAGCAAAACAGACAACTTATTCAGCTTGTGGGTCAGGATCGGAAACGCAGTTCCTTGATTGTAGGGACAGACTCTCCTTTTAGCTAAAGCTTGGCCTCTTTGTACCGGTCCTTATTTATCCAGCAGTTTTTGGTGAAGTGCCGGTCACAAATACAAATGATGGCGCAACTGTGTGGCTGGCTCCCAAAAACAAACTCCCTCTAGTGCTATCTAACCGTTGCTTCCTTTGGGAACAAATGTAGCTTTCCCTCACAGCTGAAGAAGCATTTCTTGTGTGACATGTTGACGCTGACGGTGCGGTGTCTTCTGCCTTACATTGAACAGTGAAGGTGGGTGTGCCTTTCTTCTCATGAACGTGCACAAACTGAAGAAAATGACCAATAACTGGGTTAATTTGACATTCTGTCATCAGTATGTCAAACAGTATATGAACAGTATATGAATATGATTCTGAACAGCGAACTGGTGCTTCTCCGGTGGTCAGTGTGGACGCAGCCTTCTGTTTCTACAGATCTCATGCTTCTTCCAATGTTGTAGTTTAAAAAGAGTAATAATGTTGTCATCCGTCTGAGTGCATTTAGTTTTTCTTGCTATTTCTTATTTGATCCCATTATTGTTCCTACCTGTTCACCCTGATTTGTTCAGTCTTGTGTGTCTTCCTCTGTCCTTTGTCAGTTCAGCTAGTGGCCTCTTCAATGATTCCCTGTATCTCCTTCACCTGTTTCTTTTGCTTTTCTTCATTCTTTATTGAATTTTGTTTGGGCTTATTTTCTTTCTTAAATCGACTTTCATCTTTTGTTCATATACTTTTATTGACACAACTTAACTGAATAGAGCACATCTCAGCAGCTTTTTCAGTAAGTACAAAACTGTTTTCACCCACTTTAAAATACTGGTACAGTACTGCATAAAAGCCATAAGGTGCCCCTCATATCTTTATTATATTGCCAGTAAAATGAAACATGTGCAAATATGTAGCCCTAAATAAGAAAAGACCTAATTATTCATTTTGACTTTGATTTCATTGCCGATATAATGTACTCAGGATACTTCATGTTTTTTTTTTTGTCTTCAGATGAGTCTTAATTAATATGTACACATAAAGAGCACATCTCAGCAACTCTATCTGCTGCTTAGAGTCTGAAAGCCGAGCGCAGATGGAGAACAACAAATCTACATGTCCGTTAAGATATGTATAAACTTAACTCTTATAATTTACAACTGAGGAATGCAAGGAAGTCCATTTCTCTGACAACATTAACAAAAAAATGTCATAATGCTCAGGACTTTTACCAGGGAAGTCCAACTCTGGTCCTCAAGGCCACAATCCTGCAGGTTTTGATGTGTCCCTGCTCCAAACCACCTGACTCAAATTAATGAGTCATTGTGTAAAACTTAATAGGCTGTTGGATCAATTTCATTCCAATCAGGTGTGTTGAAGCAGGAAACATTGAAAACCTGCAGGACAGCAGCCCTCGAGGACCAACTTTGGACACCCCTGCCTCATTTGAGAGGCTTACTGTGTCCATTGAAAACCAGTTTGAACACACTGATACAGTTTAATCCCATTAACAGCAAAGATCTGGGCAACATCTTATGCCAGATGAACTCCTCTTGCTGTTTGGACATCCTACCCACAGGTTTTTTTTCAAAAAGGTCTCAAAGATTCTGGAGCCAGATCTGTTACAGATTGTGAACTTGTCTTTAATTTCAGGCGTCTTTTTAGAGCTTCTAAAAACACCTTTGATCTACAATCCAGCAGATAGCGTTACATCAAAAACCGTCAATAATTAGTTACTAAAGTACGATATGGAAAAAAAAAAAAAAAAAAAAAAAAGAGCCTAGGAAATCTTTGCAAAGTACTGTAATCCAGTTACATTCTCAAATGGTCCTTCCAAGCTGAGTATTAACCTTGTCCAGTGGTGGCATTAGGCTTGGAAATATCTGGGGTGGACCTTTACGTCCTAGAACGTGTAATATTGCTGCAGACCTCTGGGAATAATTGATTACTCCATCAGACCTTTTGCCACTGATTTTCAAGCCAGTTTTTGTGTAATCCTTCAGGTATACCTCAGCCTGTTCTCCTTGTTTCTCCTTAAGAATGTTTTTTTTTTTTTTTTTTAACAGCCACCCTCCCATGAAGACCCTTTCTGATGAGGACGAGATGCATTTATCATCTCATATAAAGCGTTTAGCATTGTTTCTCCTCCTGAGAATTTTTCTTCTTTTTATATTTATTTTCTTTTGAAGCAGCAATCTCCTCTCACACAACTACAGGCCAGTTTCCTTTTGAAAGGTACATTTTAAATTAGAGTTCTGTGTTTATTATTCATCAAATTCTATATCACAAATACATATCTGTATTTGAATAAGCAGGTATAGAAAATGGATAGAAGGATGGATATATTACAAATAAATGAAGTTGCCTCTGCTGGTCACTACTTTTAAATCGCGGCATAGTTGTGGTAACAACCTAGAAAAAAGCATTAATGGAAGTGGGTTGTTTTATGGGTGATGTACTGATTTATGCACACAGCCAGCTCATTTCCGTAATGACCAATGCAACGTAAAGGAGCACTGCAAATTAGCACAGTCACAGATGAGGAGACCTGCTGATGATCAGGTGAAGGCGATGAACAGGCACAGCATGTTTCTGGTAATATGACCAATATAACAGACTACAACAGAGGTTTTATTTGCTTACTTTATTCAGTATACCTGTACACTGTCACACAAGTATCAGAAAGGAATCACATTAACTGAAGTTTCACATTTCAGGGCCACAAACAGCATCCAAGAGCCTTGCAGTAATTAAGAGGAGGCTAATTTGTTTTATTAGAGTAAGAGAAAATATCTATTATTTAACCATTACTTCAGCTTCAATTTCTAATTCTCAATGAAAAAGAAAAACTTCCTATGAGGTAAAACCCCTGCAGGAATTCTTTTCTAAAGTTTGACAGTAATTTAGAGATTTGATATAAATCTGCAGTTCCACTGAGTAATTTCTGCACCAGTGACAACACAGGTGGCAAGGTTCAGAAATCAAAGCATGTTGAGAATAAGAGAACAAAACTATGAAAAGTGGTTTTGATGTTTCCTTTGTGCTCATTTTATTTGACCTTCCTCTGTTTTTTTTTCTTTTTCTGCCTTGTCTGGTTAAGATCTCGCCTTCTGTAATGACTAGTACCTTTTGTTTGCAGCATCTATTGCAGCCATGTCAGATATAAAAGATGTACTTCTTTCAGCCATTAATAATGGTGCACTCTGCAGTAAATTGTTAAAATTACATTTTGTGATTCAGTTAAATACTCCTCAAATTTCACGCTCTGGCAGGGAAACTCCCACAAATACATTATGCAAATCCTAACAGCAGTGTCATGCTCGAAGAAGGATTTAACCCATGTGAGTTGTAATCACACTCTACAAACAATGAGTGTCACCCACTGAATACCCAGTGAACACATACCAGGATGTGGGTGACGCACTCGAATGCTTGTTCAGTTGTAAATCAGCCATCAACGGCACTGGAGTGGGACGGTGCTGATAATTTTCTGCCCGCATTTCACACTTCCAGTCATAACCTCTAAGCCACGACTTGATGCTAAGAAAGCCTCTCTTTGCTTGAAATAAAAGTCTGTTTTCTTGAAGCCAGACTTCCCGTCATCACAATTCCACTTGATGAGCAATGTTTAAATGCAAATTACCCTTTTTTACCCACTCAAACTGATGCACACCAGCAGTGAGAGTGATGGACAACATGCAATGACACAGACTGCTGCAGAATTCATTGAGTAGATTTAGTATTTTTACTTCCTCTGTTCATGTGAAACAAGATTTCTAGCTTTATTTACCCACAAAAGAGGCATATTTATCTCCAGCAGCTGGTTTCTGCAGGGTGTACTCCCAAAGTGAACAAACAGCCCCGACCACGTAGACGTTGCTGCTGTAATCGACGGACGTCTCGCGCTCACATCAAAGTGTTCACTTAACTGAGATTGCATCTTTCTCCACCCACTGTTCCTGTCCCCAGTCATTATTCTGGGAGAACTTTTGAGCTGCAGTAATGTCTTGATCAGAGAGATGCAGTAGGTAGTGTAATATGTCTAAACTGCTGACACATGGCTCCCGGACAGATGGTACCTTTTGATTCTGGGCCAAACTGCTTCCTCTTTTGGCAGAGAGCTGAGTTTCTTTAATATTCATGAAAAATTTATCAAGTGAATAATGTATTCAGTAAAACTAATATCTAACCAGACATGATCTGGATGAGCTAAACATATATTTTAAGACCGAGTTCCTTTAAGGAAATAATATTAGGGTAATCTATGCTAACATCTCTTTATTTACAGCTATGGATTGTGAACTGGCTATAAATGGACACACAACTTGCCTCCACATGTTCTAGTGATAAAAAGTGTTTGCTGATTGATGTGGACTTCAAAAACTCTGAAATTAGATTGGTACCGAGTTGTATGGATAAACTGGATAAACTGTTATATAAACGCCTCAGAATCCAGAGCTGCTCGTTTCCGCCTTGACCATTACTTTCTTCATCTGTGGAAGAACCAAGCTCAGGGCTGCAGAGACTGCAGCTCAAGACCTCTTTTTAGCTTAGCTTACAGCTGATTTTTCTTTTTTTTTAAAGTTTTATAATCTGTCTTTTACTTATTTAATTATGTACTTATTTATTCTTTTAGGTTTACTTTTATTATTTGTTCTCACTGTTTGTAGTTTTTGTTTATTTTTTTATTTTTTTGTAATCTTGCTTTTACTTTACCTTTTTAACTCCACTGTTTTCCTCATGGGGATCCTCCACATCGGGGGCTATGCCAACTCAATCTGCGGGGTCGTTGTTGTGGAGTTTGCTCTGGTTGGGATGGCTGTGGTGGGACCCCAGACTGCCCTCGTGAGGGCTGTTCCTGTGGTGATGCCTTCTGTGGTCCTTGGTGAGGTGGCTCCTAGCGTGAAAGGATCCCTGAGATATTGTTTCCTCACCTCAGTGTCAAGCCAGATGTTTATCTCCAGTTATAATTTTATATTGATGCTTCAGTTAAAGAGACAGAAACTAGAAGTCAAAGCTTATGTTTGTGAATAGAGGGGTGGGGATTGATGTGTGTGAAAAAGAGGGTACGATCAGGTGTGTGTTCTTGAACTTTTAAGATTTATACTTAAATGTGTGAAGGTTTGTAGTTTTTATATACATTAAAAATGTATTTTTATTATGTAAAGCACTTTGTGCTGCTTTTGTATGAAAAGTGCTTTATAAATAAATGTAGATTTTATTTAAAGGATGCAGTTTGAAGAACCAATCATATATGTTATAAAAACTCACCATTATTTTGAGATGTCCAAGCATGCTGCACTCAGCAGAGAGGCTGCTTCAAGCGGTTTGGATTTGGTGGGGGAGGAAAAAAAATGGTGGAAATGAGATGTTTTTGCATTCAGATATTCTCTTAAATGTCTCTTATCTATTGCACCCCACCCTGTTCATTTTAGCCTTGAAGCATCGAGCTCTCACTGACTTGATCAGGGCTGGTTTTTAAAGTTGAATGTTCGTGAAGTATCTTGACTTAGGGGACTTGGCACGTAAACCCCACAACGACATGGTGGTTATAAAGAAGAGTCCAACTTGCCTTTTCCACTTGCTTCCAGGCTTTTTACTGAAGTGACTGGACCCTGGCTGCAGCTTGTATTGTGTGGGGCCATGGCAGCTTTCTTTAGTGGTGTTTATTTTTAAGAAATACAAGAAGAGACTCTCTGAAATTGATCTTTTCATTTAAAATGAATTAAAACTAATATGTTTTCAACATGAAAGATTTTCATCACATCTAAGTTCTTCTGATATCTATATGAAGGCATGAGAGATGAAGCAATAGAAAAGCTGCTCCCAATGTGGGATTTCCAAATGATGTGAATTATTGGAAAATATGTATACTGTACCTGTGAACATGTCTGATTTCAGATTGAAAGGAATCATCTTTGGAACTTGCAGAAAGTCTGAAATTGAGATTTTTTTTCTCTTTAAATTTTCCTGACACCTTAGACAAACAAGCACCAAACCGGCCGAAGGCACAAGACGCATTAAAAGCTTTCATTATGCGATTGATTAACCACTGAAAGCGGTATTTGTAGTGCGAACTTCACAGCTAATGAGGAGAGTCGGGCAAATTTGGAGTCTTTGAAGTGAGCCGCTAAAACCCAAGTGGTCAGCTTTCACACCCACTGATTTAAGCGCATTAACTGCTTTGACTGGTCCAACTTGGTTCTCCCATTTCTGCTCCAAGTGAGAGAGTGACAGCTGAAAGCTGAGGCCTGTTGAAGGAGGGGAGTCAGAACAAATAAAACCATAGAGACGCAGTCAGGAAGGAAAATTAATGAAGAGTTTGTTACTCTCCTTGTGTACTGCATTACAGCAAAATTTGGATTGATTTGTCAGATCCAGCCAAAGGTTACAGCCTGGCCCATGTGTCTTTTGATTGAACTATTATTTTAAATAATTGAGTAATTTATTTTTGATAAAGGAAACTTGGGTTTTAGAGTTCTTTTCCATATTCTCCCTTTTTCTTTGATTACTTGTCTCTGAAGCTGAAGTTCTCCTTTTCACACCTGAAACAGACTAAAAAAAGGTTTGTTTGGGTGAAAACGTCATTTTATGGATTTTAATAAAGTTATATCCTTCCACATCTGGTGAACACGGAGAGTTTTCAGCTACTGTGACGTGTTTCTTTGACTAAATCATCCTTATCATCAAGGGTAAAATCAAATCTCCACATTTTTTATCCGTCTCATTCCTTCTAAGAACTTGTTCATAATGCCTGTTTATAGCAGGAAGTAGAAGCTAAAAAGTTTTCTTCATTAAAATTGAATTACGGCATTAGTGTCATTATTTAATTGCCACATCTCTGACAAGCAGCTCTTGTTCCATAAAGGAAGGACTCTACTTTCTTCGATTTGAGTCATCACCATGTTAATATCCTGCCGCAATTGCCTTGAGTGCCATAAAATAACACAGTAGCAATGATTGGAAAACAATTACAGTACTAATGAACACAACATAACAATTAATCTTCAGTGAGATTTCGTTCGCATCTCCCATGGCCGTAGAGATGAGGGAGCTTAAGACAAATAAGTGACGTTAAGAGCCAACTCAGGGGACACGAAAACAGAACTGAAGGAATTGAGGTGTAGTTGTACATAATGGGGTCTAGTTGTGCTGAACATAATTAGATGGGGACCGTTCATCACTGTCTTCAGTGTAATGGAGGAAATTACAAAGTATATTTCCTTCTTTTTCCGTTGAGCTCCCACTGTTATCAGTACCTTGCCGGAGGTTCCAATGAAATGTACATTTCGACTCTTGCAAGGGAATCATTGACCAAGTTTGGATTTGATTGAGCAGTAAGGTTCTCTTTCTTACCTGGGGGAAGAGATTGATATGGAGCAGCAGCTTGATTCAGCTATAAATTAAATGTCTGAAACTGCATTTTCCCTTTAATCATGAGTGGATGCTGCATTTATACTCCTTTATTCAGGGACAAAAAAACTTCTGTTTCTGTATTTAGTAAGTAAAGAAAACAAACCTCTTACAGAGAAGAGCTGGACAGAGAGTTGTTTGATAGAAGATGTATTTAGTATGACTTATATAACTTTATTCAGTTTTGTGAGTCCAGACAGTGGTTTATCACACTTGGACATTTTGGATTTCAAAAAGGCTTTGTACAGAACATTATAACACACAAAGCATTTGAAAAGTATTATTCATGCCCAAAATAGCTTTAGTCTGTGGGGATATTCACCGTAGGATCTCTTTGGGTGTCCTATAGTGTCTGGCACCAAGATGCTGGCAGTAGGCCATTTGGGTCCTGTCGGTTGCAAAGAGGGGCTTCAGTGGATTGGTCTCATACTGATGCATCCTGCGGATGTTCCTTTGAACTGAGATTTGTTTAGAGAACAAAAACTTTCAGCTCTGTGCTGTGTTTCATGAGCTTTCTCTGATTAGCTCTTGTAGTCTTGCTGTGGAGACCCACCGTAGCTGAGGAGTGCTAAGGTGTGACTGGCCTGCAGTCATTTTCACTAGAGGTGGGTAATGATTGTAAAATTAAAGGTGCAGCATGTAAGATAATCTAAGAGAGTCTCTCTGTTGCTACTGGCTGCTAATTGATGTTCCTCAGCGTGAACTCAATTAATGATCACTAGTCTTCCTTGGATGTTTAAATTCAGATTATTTACATTATAAAGCCATTAAACACTATTTGTAAGCACAATAGAAAACAGTTTCTCCTCCTTCATTCAACAACACCTGAGTGACAAGACAGCTGACGTTAAGGCCACCATCCACCACAGGCACCACAAAAGTTAAAACACAACCTAGTAGTTGGAGGAAAAACATAACCAAAAGAAAACATGGCTTTTCAATACAATCAATAAAAACTGTTTGTAATGGTATCTAATCGTTTTAATAAAACAACTGTTATGTTTTATTCTCTTACACTGAGCCATTTATATCTACTTGCTTTGGGACCACATACATGGCAGCTTTGTACCACCACTTTTCGGGGGTTGGCTCTGAATGGACAAACAACTCTGTGTCCGAAGTGAAAACCCTCTGAGCTTTAAAACTGCATACACTGTCTGCTAGAACACTCTCTGGGATAAGTAACACCTTAAGTCACATAGAAGATAACAGCACACATGTACACAGTGCTGACGTAGTTACCTGTAGTGCAGGTATCACTTTCATCGTTCACAGATGAAAACATGTTTATGTTTGGAAGAATTTTCGTCACTAAAAGCCACCACCAATTCATAACTATGCTTCACATTTCTGTGTCAGTAATCCTTGCACTGTACCTTTAATCTCAAAGGTTCAACAGTGATTGAAGACAATATATAAATTTGAACCATATTTGGGAGGCTTGTGCTTGCCACATCAGATAAAGATGATCATGAACAGTGTGAGAAGCGACAGACTGGATGGAAGGAAACGAAAAATTGCAGTCTGTCATCTTGTACTTTCTTGAATGTATTAACTTTTAAATGTGAGTAAATGAGGTGGGATAAACTTGTCATCATTCTTTCAGTTACTAATAAGTATCCACATGAATATATTCTCTCTGAAGAAGAGAAAGAAAAAGAAAAACTTACTTTTTTGTTTGTTAAACGATGAAATCTGAGGCTCAGTAACATTTTGGCTTAAATGATCAGTGTTATACACTTCACCAGTCAATGGTTGGTTTAATGCCACAAGAACCACAAACAGTAGTTCCTAATTGTTTAGCTCTGTCTTCATCTAAGGGTGCTGACAAGTGATATAATATTTTCTTCTTTAGGTTAAACAGAGGAAGAAGAAAAACTAAGCTCATCAAATCAATGTCTGGAGTAAAAGAGCAGTTCTTGGTGAACTTGCACTCAGTTCTTGCAAGCACTTGGCAGACAGCTTGTTTCTTGTTGGAGGATTTGGCACAGTTCTTTAAAAGATTTGGGTTGTATAAATCACTTCTGTCTTTCTGTTTTGTCACAGACTGACACACTTTAGTCCTGAATCCTGCATTTCATCACCTTAAGCCTTCCTTTATGTCTGTTTTACCCTTTCTGGCAGTAGAGCATGCTGAAATCTGGGAAACACTTGGCTCCTAGAATGTTAGGAAATATCTGAATCAAATACAAGGTCAGTAAATTATTGCTGAACTCATACAGAGCAAACCATTTATGCCGCATTTATGTCTGTGTGAACTTGTGTCTGAGTTTATGCCTGAAAAATATGTTTGTTATGGTGCAGTGGGGGAAGACAGGAACCAAATCCAAGACCAGGCAGGAGGCAGGCGGACGTAGGAACTGATGGTTTAATTGTGAAATAACAGAAGGCGCTCTGGCATAGCAGCAGGATACAAATACAGAGACAAACAAAACAACAAAATTCCCACTCAGAAAAAAAGTACCAAATTGTACCTTTAGGGGTACAATGGCTTGTCACAGAGGGGGGTACCCTTAAAGTTTCTGCTGGTGTGCCATTTACTGATTTTGGATGAGAGCGTCAATAAAGCACCTTTCACAGCTGCTGCAGAAAATCAGAATTTACAACTGTCCATTCAAGTTTTTCCACATAAACCATGCCCACTTCAAATTTCCAAACCATTCACACACTTGTTGTCAGACACCACATAAGAAAAAAAGTTCTGCTTGATAAGAACTCCCAAAATAGGGCTATGAGCACAATGTTGTTCTTCCAACCTCGAGAAGAAAGCCATCTGTTCTTGCAGAGCATATGTGCCCCCATAGACAGCCAAAAAAAAAAAAAAAAAGTACTGATCATAATTCTGGCTCTAAGTGATTGTTAGAGCTTATGACCAATAACAGAATTTCTACATTGCCAAAAAGGAGGAATGCCTTACCGGTAAAAAGTTTGGACATATCTGGGTAGATATGTCTAACCTTTTTTTGACTGTACTGTATGTCAAAGAAAAAGTTGAGAAGCAGCATTAAAAATTACTACAACCATATCAAGCAGGGAGCTCAAATGCCAGTCCTCAAGGGCCTCTGTCCCGAATGTTTTAAAATATTTTGCTGCTTCAGCACAACTGGCTCAAATTCAGCGTCCGTTGTGCAGGATTTCACATCTAGAATAAAGACCATCTGACCTCTAATGGTAAGGAGAGCAACTGCGTGTGAAGATACTAAATGGCATCCATTACAGCAGGGGTGCCCAAGTCTGGTCCTCGAGATCGACTATCCTGCAACTTTTAGATTTAATCCTTCTCATACACACCTCAAATAGCTGAATTCCCTCATCTGCATGTCAGTCAGATCTGCAGAGGCCTGGTAATGAGCGCTTTATTTGATTCAGGTGTGTTGGAGAAGGGTTGGACTGGACTTGGGCACACCTGCATTACAGTGACAGCAGAGTTGTGATATTGTCTAAATTCAACTAGAAAGTGGCAAAACTGCTTTAGTAAAGTGCTGTGCTTCAAACTAAAAGTAATGGTTGTTCAAGACTGCAGCAGGTTATTTATTTTTTTTATTTTTTTTATTAAATTTCATGGGATTTGAATGCTTGATTTTAGTGTGCAAAGCACTGCGGTATTACTGTGTTTCTCATGACTTGGTGTGTAGTGGGATGCAGACAGTAATTCAGTCTTAAATGCATTGAGATAAAGATGCAAAATATTCTTAATCAATTCAATATATCAATATCTATCTATCAATATAGATGAAAATTGATAAGGTAATTTTGGTGGAACACAAAGATAAAAACTCGAAATTCACAATTTTTCCTAAAGACCTACGTCTTTCCTCAATTGTTAATGTGTTTGCAGCAGTGGAGAAAATCAAAACTGTACATCCATAGGTTTCTATTAGTTTTCCTGCTACTCCAATTTGTCTATAGTCAATGTCACCCCTTTTTGGAAACCAGTGAAATGGTCAGAAATTGTCTCATTGTTCAGCAATACAATGAAAGATTAGCTGTTCTGACTACATCCAAGCCGGACATACTACTATATATGTCAGGCACAAATGATCACAATAGAGAACAGCTCATTTGTGGAAGTTGACCACAAGTGCATTGCAAGCATGCTGTGAGCTGTGATGACCCTTGCATGCATGGGAGAGCCTTTCTGTAGAGGCGCCGGCTTGAAAGACTCCCTGGTGCTCTGATGGCACTTTTCAGTCATAGAAAATTTTTGTATGCCTAAGCCTGATACAGTGAGGAAGAATGGACAAAAATCCTCTAAACAGAGGACTGGAAGGCTCTTAATATAAAGTGTTACAAGTCATGAGGGTGCTAATGATGAATAGCCATACAGGGTGGCCAAGATTTTTCCAGCTAATTTATTTCTAAACAGCTTTCAAAACCAGATCTGACACTGAAAACCTCTCTTTCCATCTGTAGTAGCTTTGGTCTTCTAGTGCTTCCTTTTGTATTAAAGTCACGGATGTTAACTTCCTTTATTGCTGCGCTTACTACACAGAATCACCATTTTGGACGAGAGTGTCAGTAAAGAGCCTTTACTTGCAAACCATGAATCACTAATGCTGCTAAATTTCATACAAAAGAGGAGAGTCTTGCCAAAGTGAGCACTCACACTCTGGCACTGGCTTTGCATACACCCACAGTCAAGAGACTGCGAACACCCTGGGAAACATTTTGATGTTTAATGTGCAATCGCTGCAAAAATTAAAAAAGCAGCAATCATTTCCATGTCTGAGAAGCAGTGAGATAACGTCCCCTCTGACACTGCAACAAGGGGACTATGATTCAACACACAGATTCAGCTCAATGGAGCAACTTTTCAGCAAAAGAAAACTATCTCTACATGTGGTCTGACATTTACAGTTGTTACAGTTAGCTGTAGAAGCATGTAGAGAATATTATCCTGCAGCAATAATAACTAAACAGACAAACTTTGCTTAAATGAAGGCAAACATCACCTCTGTGGAGGATGTCAGAATCACCCTCCTCCAGCTTATATACTGACCCATAAAGGTCACAGTGAAAAAAAATTGAATATTTGCATATAGATTATAGTTTGAACTTTGTCACAACTGTACTGCATAATGTAATCGTCTATCTAATGTTTGAATCATCTGAATGATTCTTGCTCAGTTATCCAAATGTGTCAAATTGAACACTCAATCAAACCCCTCCATGCGCCTCTGTGTCTCCTCCGATTTCACTCGTACAATAATCACAATATTAGGGTCATGCTGTCAATAAAAAGGCATCCTTTTACCATGTAAGGACTTCCCAGGGAAAATTCTCAAGGAAAAATAAAGATGATCATCATGCAGCACGTCCCTCATTGATTTGCCCATAAAGAGGAGTGCTCAGCATGATGAATGAAGAAATATTACTCTGCAAACAGCTATATTGCCTCAGCAGCAGCAATTTCAGAGGCATGATATAACCATCTAGAGTTTTTATTTTTGACTAAACTATATCATAAAAAATGTACCCAGCAGTCGCTGCTCAGTAAATTTACAAATACCTATGCATCCATTGGCTTTCGAGCATTTGTGTCATCAGAGAGCCGAAGGATGGAGAACAAAAGGAAGCGTCCACTGCTACGTTCACCACGAAGTCCACAGGTCTTGTCCACGGGTGTCATCATGGAGTCCCTTAGGAGATTGGCACATATTGCCTGAATGCAAAACCCATTCCCAGAAAATTTGGGAAGCCATCTAAAATGCAATAAAAGCCTAAATCAGTCATTTGTTAAATTTTTTGGAACCTTTATCTGACATATCCAAAGACAAAACTGATTCACAGTGTTTATAAAACCAAATATTGGGACAGAGTCACAGTTAGTCACAGTTCCATCAACTTCTCTTTAATGACACTTTTCAATAGTTTAGGACCTGAGGATATTGTTGGAATCTTTAGAGGAATCTGTGTCCATTCCTGCTGAATCCAAGATTTTTGCTGTTCAACGGTCCATGGTTTTTGTTGTCTGATTCTCTTCTTCACGAAGCTATACACCAGAGCTACTCATTTTGGTCCTACGAAGGCCACAGTCCTGCAGGTTTTTAATGTATGTGCTCCAACACACCTGCCTTAAACTAAATGGATCCAACAGCACAAGGACTCATTAATTTGAGTCAGGTGTGTTGGCGCAAGGACACATTGAAAAACTTCAGGACTGAGTAGGAGACAGACGTGGACTGCACGACTATTGAAAGTTGTGCAGAATGAGGTCTGACATTATCCTGCCAAAGTAACGACCAGTGTTAGCTTGATTGTAGCATTTACTCCACAATATGCTGCCTCTGCTCCTCTCAATCAAACCACCTCTTCATGTCCGAGACAAAACCGAGCACCATAGCAAATAGGTTCGTTGTTGGTGCTCCGCATTTGTGGAATAACCTTCCTGACACCCTGATGCAATCCACAGACAGTTTTGAAAATGAACTTTAGACATTTGTAGAACTTCTGAATCCTAGATTATTTTCTAATAGGTCTGGTTTTGAAGCCTCTTTTACTCGCCATGATTTTCTCTCATAAATTAATTTGATGCTTTTGCTCCCTTTCTGTATGTGTTTCAGGTCTTTTATAGTTCTTTAGTCTGTATGACTTTGAGATTTTTTAATTCAATGTGCTTTATAAATAAAATATATTATCATTATTATATGTCCAAAATTCTAAGACATGCCTTTGCACAAGTGGTGTCTTCATTTATATGCAAGTCATTCATGCCATGGACACTAATGCACCAACATACCATCACAGACACTGGGTTTTGCATCATTTCTCTGATAACAGCCTTACATTTTGGACTCTGTACAGAAAGAAGAGAGGAAAGTGTGATCTTCTTTCCCTCTTTGATCCTTCCTCTATTACAGCACAATGAACTCCAGATATAAAGGATACAGACCTGCTGTCCAATTTGGCTTTTTTCTTCTCAGCACTGAGGTCAAATCTCTTTACTGTGCATTTCTCTGCATGTTTCCCTTCTCAGAGTCCTGGCTCTTGCTGTGTACCAAGCTTTAGTAGTGATTATCCCTCTGATGTTGTGACTCTTATCATTTGCAATATGTTCTAATAATGCAAGAAACGCCTGCACAAAGATACTCGGAGAGGAAAAGGGCAGAGCTGTATATATGTGTGTGTATATGGATTTTTTTTTCCCCCTTTGAGATCTTGTGTAGTGTAGCTATTGTATTGTGGTCTACATAAATGAGGAGCGTTAATAAATCTTTTGCAAAACGCAAACAGCTAGAGTTTGCATATATTTTGTATGAAATGTACAACAGTTTGATAAATTAATCCGCCGGCATTGAATTTTATCAAAACACATGTAAATGTGCTGCTGTGGCTCAGTCACAGCACTTCCAATCCAGAAAGGTCAAATGATAACATGAGAGGCTATCTTCCCTCCTTATGCATCATAAGAGAATGGACTCCTCAGTGTTGTTTAACTAGAGCATCCGTTTACAAAGTGGTGTTTTTTGAGCATTAATCAGGGGGTATCTCATTATCTCATAACTGAACTGTCTCTACTGATGACAACATCATTTAGCTACAGAAAGAATTATGTCCAACTAGATTAGAAGTTCATCATTCAGGAGAAATGATCAGGAGCAGTGCATGAGTTGGCGTTGTTATGTACAGTGGCAACAGAATGTTTTTTTTTTTTTTTCTTCTTTTCTTATTAAACAATATACATAAAGTTTTTTCTGAAGACCTGTTTTATCTACATTACATACATTCATGCCATTTCAAAGATGATAAAACATCCATGGAATATGTGACATATTTTACTGTGCAAATTAGTGCTTTGTGCAGTTGTATTCATACGAGGTAATCAGTTACACATAAATTCATGTTGTACTTCAGTAATGTAAGCAGCCTCAGGCTTTCAATTAGCTTACCTTTGTGCAGCAGACACAGGTCTGCACATCAGACATCAATCATGACATTTTGGTTAGAAACTGTGCAGTGTGACAAATCATTTCAAGCTAGGAAAAGTGGTAAACAAATTAGCTGTTTTATTTTTAATTCACAAAACAACAACTCTCAGATGCTTGTAGCTCTGCGAGGCCATGTGATTTGAACCAGAGACGGTTTGGTGCCCTCTTACTTCAGAACCTTACCTTCCCAAATAGCTAATCAGCTTTTAAATCCCATATTTTAAACTTGTAAAAACAAATTACTTGAATGGTTAAAAAGCTTCTCATATTGCTTCCCAGAAATGATAATTATGAATATGATCTTACCAACCAGCCTTCTAGAAATAAGGTTCTTACATGGCTGATAGCATTTGTATGCAGAATGATAGCTCCAGACTCTTTGCTGCTGTAGATTATGTATGTTTGTCAGAGCTGACACACTCACCATGCAGATATCATGTGGAGTCACACAAGAAAAAACAACAAGAAAAAACAAAAACAAAATGATTGAGCCAATTATTATAATAAATACGGCACATTTAAAGTTCAATGACACTCTGTAAACCACACAACTACAGTAACAGAATCATTTCCTTAGCTGAGCTGTTTTTTCAATACAGTAACAATCTTAAGATGACAGTTACATGTGATATGTCACCCAGTCTGTTACAGTATTAACTGTTAACAGATATAAAAAACACAGAATACGATACTGATTAGAGCCTGAGGAACTTCCAGTCTTCCAGTGGTGTGTTCAAGTTCGATAGACAAGTCTTCAGACATAGCATAGTTTTTTCTTTCTTTCTTGTTTTTTCTTAATAACTGAATTTTAATTAATTTATATTTTTAATCTTATTTATTTGTTCATTTATTTATTTATTTATTCATTTTTTGCCAATGCTAAAGTAGCTTGTTATTTTATTCAGACGTTACTTTGTGACTTTGTAATTCTGCTACTGTGATGCTGCTGATCTTGGGGTGTATGTGGAAAGCACCACAAAGCAGTTGTGCTTGGTGCAGTCAAATGACTAGCAGTTCCCCTGATGTTTATTAAACAACTTTTAAGTAAAATTTGTAGTTTGTATTTTTCATATCTTGTGCAACTAATTGTGTTACGGTCTACATAAAGGATGGTGAGTTAATAAATCTTGCCAATCATTAATGTTTCATATCATGAGTTACCATATCTACAAATATATTTAAAATGTGAAGATTTAATACCTGGGAAGAGTTTTTCAAAAGTATTCAAATTCAAATTTGAGTTAGTTTTTAAAGTTTTGGTCCTTTTAAGTGGAGTTTGAGTTTCTTTAGCTTTCTCTGGTTAGAAACAAAGCATCACAGTGAGACTGCATTATAAAACCAATGCTCTGTCACAATTTTACGGGGTACTGTATACTAAAGGGAACTGCTCAGGTTTTAGCCTTCCTCTTGCAGAATGACAGCTGGTATAGAATCCAACCCCCCTTCTAAAGGGTAAAGTGGGGATGGTAAATGGAAGGATAAATGTATACCGAAGGTGACAAGTTAGTCGAAAAAATCAAGTTTGATTTAACTTGGGAACATATTACAACTCTCACAAATGTTTTAGATTGAATGAAGCTTGGAGTTTCAAGAATAAAATAAACTATAACAAAATGAGGACAACTGTAATGAGCTAGAGCAACAAGGTAGAAAATCCTTGGAGATAATGGTGGAGATTATTTCTTTGGCTGTACTTTCTTGAAGCAGAAGGGACTTTGTCCAGTGCCAGTTTCACTCAGCCAAGCTTTCATGATGAAGCTCAGCTACAGAGACATGATCCACAAAATCACAGGTAGCCTTCATATCAGCTGTTGAACAATCATGCTGCCCCAAATCTGGGGAGAGGGAAGACATCAAACATGTATGTGTGCACATCATGACTCGTATGCTTGTCCCGACACAGATAGCAGATGCTGGATTTGTGTGATCTCTCAGCAAACAGAATCCATTTCCATCCAGGTCCCAATGGCACACTCGGACATGAATGTTGTCTCGGTAGGAAGAAAAGACCAAAATGTTCCCAAGCTTGATGGTGATAACAAAGAAGAGTGCTGACTTGCTTTACTTGTTGCAGAGACAAGATCTTTTTTTTATAAGAAAAGAAAAAGCAAGCGTTGATTTCTTTCTTTCAAAAGGCATGCAAGATGCATCAGGAAGAATACTGTGAATCGTGAAGTTGTATATAAAATATTATGACCAGCAGCCACAACTGATATTTCTAAAGTGCTGATTCTTTTTCTTTTATAACTGAACTAATCAATATTTCACCAGATTTTTTTCTAAATGAATGAATTAATAAAATACTTAAATCATACGAATAACTGTTATAAATATTTCATATTAGGATTAATTTAAAATATTTAAATTTAAATGGAATTTAGAAATTTAAGTATTGATAGACATTATAACTTTAAAATATTGATTTATGCTGTATAAATGGAATTAAAACAACTTTAAAAGGGACCCAGTTTTGTGAACCAATTTAAAAGCATCAGACCAACATGAGTGCACGGTGCATTTAAAGACAGCTTTTATTTTATTTAAAATACAGATCATTGCATGTTCCTTTAACCTTATTCCTGCAATAGACTCAAGTAAAGAATAGAGAATACGTTTGAATTAAAGTACTTTCAAGGATGTAACAGGGAACACAAAGTGTTCAGCAGGAACAGTATATGTCTTATCTATAAAAATGGCTTACATTAAAGAAAAAAAAAGTTTAACCCTTTAGGACTGATGGCATTGCCACCATGGCTGATGTAGTACACATTTGCAATCCGGTTGACTCTTTTCTGTAATATGACAGATTGGACTGGATGAAAGTGGGAGAATAAAACACATCCTTTCTTGTCTGTCTGTTTCTTAGCAACATAACTCAAAATATTGTGGACAGATTTTAATTACATTTTCAGGAACTGTAAGTTATGCAGTATAGCACAAGTGATTACATTTTGTGGGTGAGCCAGATCACTGTCTGGATCCAGGATTTATTTTAAAGGATACTTACTATGGGGAGATAGGTGAAATTTTGCCATTACAGCTTCTAACTCAACATGCCCATACAACTAGCCCAGGAACTGTTTATGCAGTGTTGACTTAGTCTTCTTCTCACAGTGATGGACTCACGCTGCCTCCTATTCGTCGCTTTCTTTTGACTTCTTCGTCCACATCTTTGTGACATCAAACGGACAAAAGGAGAATAATTCAGCACTGCCAAGGCAAATATACCGACTGCCTGCTGACCCTGAAAGACGAGCTAAATGTGTTGCTGCTAACGAACTACATAACTGGAAACTGGAAGCTCTGAGCTGTGTAGTGAGCAATTCGTCTCTGGTAAGTTTATCAAAAATAAACATGTTTGAAATTCATTCATAAATATGCAACCCCCCAGGGCAGACGGGGATTTTCATTCTTTTGCGTTACCTCACAAAACATTTGTGACACTAAGTAATTCAGTCATAAAAATGAATGGAAATTGGAATTTATTTAATAAATCACCAATAAATCAAATCAATCAAACTTTACACAAATAGCCAAAAAACAGTAAAGCTGCAACATGCTTGATACTGTTTCAGATTACAGCAGGCCCTCAGGGGCCCTTCTTGATGGGGATGGAGTGAGGAGAAGCACATAACCAGAATACAATGGATCGAGTTAGAGATCAAGTTCAAGAATCTTTATTATCCCCTGGGGGCAATTAGTTTTACAGCCAGTAAGTGTATAATAAAACCAACAGACGCATCATATCACCACAAATCATTAAAAAACCTAATGCTGCAGGAATAAATTAATCTTTTTGTTGGTTAATCCTACACCTGGGCAGCAGGTATCTATGTCCAGAAGGAACCTGAACTGGTCATATAGTGGGTGATCCTGATCTGGCGGGATCAGTCTGGCTGTCCTCGCTGACCTCACCTTGTGCAGATCAGTGAGGTTATTCAAGACTGAACCAGTTATTTTGCTGCACACTCTGACAATCCCCAGCAGTTTTTTTTCTATTTTTACACGTTAAAAGCAGATAAAGTTAAAAGTTAATAAAAACTTGATAAAACAAGAATAAAACATTCTTATGAAAGTAAAGTCCAGGTTAAAAACAGGACGCTTCTGATAAAAATACATTCGCCGATGAACCTTCTTACAAAGTGAATCCACATCGGCTTCAAAAGCCAGCCAGTCATCAAGTACAGTTCCCAGGTACTTGTACTGGTTCAGCAGTTCCTCTTGAAATGACGACTGGTGAGGTGACTGGACTTTCTTTCCTAAAATCAATAATCATCTCCTTTGTCTTAGAAACATTTATCTGTAAGAAGGAAGACAAAAACAAACTCACCAGCCATTAAAATCCCAGACCACTGACCCGTGACCAGGGTCAACACTGCTGAGGAGAGACAAGGTGATCGAGTCATCAGCGAAATTTAAAATATGAGGCTGTGGATACTGGCTGCGACAATCATTATAATGATATATATAAAATAAATTAAAGGGGTGAATGAACACCTCCCTGGGGAGAACTGGTAGAGGAGAAAAGGACATCATAAAAAAAAACTCCACTGACCCTCACTCTCTGAGACCGCTCAGTTAAAAAGTCCATTAGCCAAACTATGAGGCCAGAGTCAATACCATAAAAACTATTTCATTTCTCTTCTAAACATGGGGTTGAAAACAATTAAACACAGATGAGAAATCACTAAAAAGCAGTTTTGCAAAAGTTTTGGTTCCTTCTAGATGCCTCAAAATCATATTTAAAAGTGTTCCTGTTGCATCTTCTACCTTCCTGCCTGACCTATAGGCAAATTGAAGTGGATCCAAATTATTTATATTTAGAAAAAAGGTCCACTTTAACAATCCTTTTGAATTACTTCATGGCTAATGAAGAAAGGGCAACCAGCCTAAAGTCAGGGGACTGAGCAGCCTTTTTTTTAGGGATGGGAACAATAACAGACTCTTTCCAAAGCTGAGGGACCCTATAAGTCTGGAGAGACGTGTTAAACAAGAAACAGAAAATGATGCACAAGAAAGGGATAAATAAAATAAACAAAGTTAACTGTGAAATAAAATTGAAAAAAAAAATACTTTGGTTGAAGAAAATGATATGAAAGTAGGAGATAAGGAACACCATTTAATAATCAAATGATTCAAATCTAGTATTACTTGTAGTAATAGGAAAATAAATTCTTGAACAAGATTATGCAAAAAAAAAAAAAAAAAAAAAAAAAAAGTTTGTTTAACTGCTGGTTCATTCAGTTGATTAATATAGTATGGCAGAATAAAACGTTCAAAGTAGATTGCTTAGTCAGATTGGAATTTACTGGCACTTTTTACAGCCACTTTCAGTGAGAAATGGTGTACTAGTCCACTTTGCTGTGATCTATAGCTGTACGCAGCCTCCCAAGGCTGACCACGCTCACTTGTCATGGAAATGGGGGAAGGATATTCCTTGAGGCGTTGTAAACTTCTTTGTTGGGTGGCCATCATCACTCTCAAATCCTAGTAATCTGTGTAGATTTGGTTTGATGAGCAGACAGGAAAAGATAATAAGATAATTAACTTTGAACTTGTGCCTGCCTCACATCTTCTCTCTTTTACCTTTTACTCCTACTCTTTAAATTTCCCACTGAGCACACCTTGCTGGTATCCAGGCAGCTGATGAATTTTTCATGCCCAGTATATGGTACTACAGAGAAGTAGTGAAATCCTGACAGCGGAGCCCGTGTGGGTGGGCATGTCAGTCTGTGGGATCGAGGCATCGATTAATGGAAGTAGGAAGTGCGAGCAGTTGTAACTGGGGTAGTACATACAGGGCAGCGATGAGCTCTGTGAGAAGGGGGGTAGGATCGGGGGAATTCAAGCTTAAATCACAGGTGTCTGCCTGGAGATATTATAGGAGGGTTTGGGTTAGTTAGCCTCCTCCTCGAAAGGACAAAGACAAAGTATGTCTCAGAAAAACACATTGAAAATAATAAAGAATGTCAGTCAGTGTTCAAACAAACGCAGTAGATATAGGCTTATCCCAGGCATTCTGTTATATTCTCTCATTCTTCTGAGGCAACAGCTTGAAAAATAAAGTTTCAAGCATGAAAACTTCCTTTAGCTTCTGGTACCTAAGGTTGTACAAAATTAAAAGCAAATATGAAAGAACTCCTGATGTTATCATCCTTGATAAGCATAGTGTGATGCATTGGAAGAGCATCTTATTCCTTTTCATCCAGTCTGGGATAGAAAACCTTGAACAACATTGTTCAGCTGGACTCATTCTTGTCTCATACTATTGTTAATTTATAGAAGCTATACACAGAAGAAAGCATGTGGTGCATTCAGAACTTTTATGCTCAAGAATACTGTAGATGAGGTTTAATCCTTGCTGGATGAAT
Organism: Melanotaenia boesemani; assembly: GCF_017639745.1. Lineage (NCBI taxonomy): Eukaryota > Metazoa > Chordata > Actinopteri > Atheriniformes > Melanotaeniidae > Melanotaenia > Melanotaenia boesemani. The sequence goes on from NC_055701.1 coordinate 5,358,676, forward strand.
GCACAACTTAGCACTGCCATGTTATTGGACATGTTATTGCCATGTTATTGGAAGTTATAGTGAAAGTTAAACTGATTTCTGGTGTTTTATTTGCCTTTCTTCCCTATTGTTTTGGAATGTTGTTATTAATTTTTTAACAAGAAGTTAAAATAAACACAAATACTGCAATGAAAAAAGAAGCAACTTACATTAACCCTATAGAGCCCAATGTGACACATTTTATATATACAATTACTGAGACATTTTCCATCACTTTATGGTAAAAACTTTGCTCAAAATCCTGTTGACCACAATTTTATCATGGTCTTCCCCCATAAGTGATAGAAGGAAGCAGAATATTACACTATGGTCATTTTGCCATATCACATAGTAATAACAGGTAAATTTGTTACATTTAAAAAAAGGGCCAAATAAAAACCTTTTATAAAATAAAAAAAAAAAAAAAAAAAACAAATAAGTAAGACTTGTCTTACCATTTTGTCATGGGTCGGGGCTTAGACAGTTCACTGTTTCAGTTTGTCATGAAAGCAAATGGATTAAATGGAGCAAATGGAGTTTATCTTAAAGGATAAAGTGTCATTTTGAAGGTGATTTGTTTTACTAAAGTACACAACCATCAACAAACTTGGAAACAAAGTCATGTGTGTTTTTTGGTATTATGATAGCGATTAAAGTGAAACATGATTTATGAAATGCTTGTATATTTATAAATAGGTAAACATAGATGGTCATTAAAATACTGTTGATTTATAAAACAATACAGAAATCTGTATGGCAGCCATCGCGAGACATTCTCACTCCTAGCTTGGCCTTTGCATCTCATTTTTAACCTTATAATCAAGCTGCTTTCATTCCTGTAACATTATCTTTTTGTCAGTCATTCATTTCTCTGAGCATATGACCAGGTTATGGCTAAATTAAACCTAGCCCAATGAAATTCTTAAAATCAGATGTAAAAATAAAATCTACATATAAATAACAAACGAAAGGATAATGATAATTCTATCTAGATGGCTGGGGCATACTTCCAGACCTTTTTTCCTGCTCATTCAATGATGTTTCCTGTCATGTTCATGCCTGATCTCTTCTTGGAAGCTAAATTGTCTAATTACCAAGCAACTTTTCACATGTCACCCAAGGTGAAATTACAGTTATATTTTTATCTATGTGAGAAAAGGATCTCGCTTAGAGTTAATGATGCCGGGATTCTTTCATCATTCTGTAGTCTTTAAAAACCTTTTTTTTTTCTCAGTGATGAAAAATGCCAGTGACAGTTTTCACAAAGAAAAATATGGGAAGCTATATTTTTTTCACAGTGTTTGTGTGGTGAAGGACTTGGGCACCAAGTCAACACTCCACATTTTATTCTGATTTGTTTACTTATGAGCAAACAACAAGGACTTCAGAAGGTGGGTGGAAGAAAGTCACAGGACCACTCAACATTATGTACTGAGCTTCAGACCACCATGACAGCTGTTCACTTTGCTGTTTGTGTTTAGCTTCATTCCCCATTTCTTTTAGGGTCTATTCACACCAGGATAGTCTGGGGATTCTGTTCGATTGAGTATGGAATTCTGAAAAACTTTGCACCTTCCTTTGGTTTGGCTTGCTTTCATACTGCACGTTACTCAAGCGAAGCAAATTGTGTGAAGAATGCTACACAGTTACAACTTCTCTCTAAGGACTGTATTAGCCAAAACAACCTCTGACCAAGAAGAAACAAAAAGCACGAGGCTAAAGAAAATCCAGTTCATCAATTGGCCAGGACTGAAAATGGAACTCCTTCCCCTTCAGCCAACTTATTCACAGCAAGTAAGCAATGGTATAGTTTTATAAAGTATTGGAATTTCTGTTTTTATTTTGATGTTCAAACCTAATAGGTTTTTCACAATATTCTAATCAGTATGTGCAGTAGGAGAAACAATGAGTTTTCTAGTATGCTGCTCTATGACATGCTCTACATCAGTGGTTCCTAACTTGGGGTCTGGGACCCCCCCAAGGAGATCCACCAAAGAGCACAGGGAGTCCCCAAGGCTTTGAATATCTATAACCTTTGTGACTAAAGTCCACCCATTGTCACTGTTCTAAGAAAAAATAATATATTATCTTTGGCTTCATTGAAGGACAGAATTTTCCATGGAGGTCATCCAATCTTCCACGATACTTGTTGAGATAAACATCAAATAGAGAGAGCTGCTCTGAGCCAATTACCTTACTGGCTACACCGACGTAACCTGGCAGATGGTTTTTGTTCTGAACTGTCAGGTTTCCATACCAGCCAATAATAGAGAACATTAAAACAGACTCAATAAAAGCTCCATCCATCCATCCATCCATCCAGCCAGCCAGCCAGCCATTCAGTCTCTAAACCCACAGGCAAAATGCAACAAGTTACACCCTGTTCAGGTTTCCAATCCATCACAGGTCCAACACATGGACAAACAACCAGTCACACTCACGTTCAATTGTAGGGAAAATTTAGAGACAATATTTTTTAAATACAACACTACTCTCACTTTGGTGCAACATTGAAATAGTTAATTTGGCATCTATCTTTCATCCTGTCTATTCTCTGAGCTCTCTACAGTCAGTAAAAGTCAGTCCAATGTTTAGTATTGACTTATCTTTTGCTCTGTTATTTCCTCTCTTTCTTTTCCTCACTTCCTTGGATAATATCCTTTGGCATTGTTTTGACATGGTGCATGTTTAAAATGGCCAGTGTGTTGATATCCAGTTGCTGGCCTGTGACACGTTACCATAAAGCAACATGCAGCTGTTATGTGATGAGCTGGGCTGGAAAAGAAAGTGGTGAAGTGGGTTTTTTTTCAGTCTCGGGACACTGCAGGGCATCAACAGCTTCAGGATTGTGCACATTGAATGTCAGTGTACTATCAGAATGAATAAAAAGCAGCACAGAGTTTTAAAGTTGGAAAATTATGGAGTGTTATCTTAATCATGTAATGCACATTTGTGAGAGTAAAACCTCTTCATACATTCCTACCATTTTTCAGTGTACAAGGCAACAATATGCTTAAGTGATGTGCACTTAAGGGGAGAAAAAAAAATAAGGTACATTTAGGTTAAAACCAACTAAAACCCTTTGACAACACTGGTCCGAGAGTCTTCGTGACTTGAAAGTGAATGTGATCATCCAGGGTCCTTTTATAATCCTTTGTAATTAAGATCAGCCGCGTGTAGCACTGTCTTCACACCCTCTTCATAAATTATTAGCTTTAGCTGGTCTGACATGACGAATGGGTTAGTTCAAATTATATGTGAACCTTATCAATCATTCCTTGTAGTGGCTACATGGTGCCTGGACTTATTTGCTGTAAATGATTAATAGATCTGTTGGGACAAGGTGTGGTGAAATCAGTACTGAGCGTCTTACAGTTCTCACAATCAATTACAAATCCGTTTCAAATATACAATGTCAGCCGGGGGTCAATTGTTTCTCCATGGTGTAATCCTATTTGGAGCCCAGGACAGTGCCGTAATATTACATCCTCAGAGCATATTGCTTATTTAATAAAATGACTAATCATTGTCTTTGAATATTACAATACATTACACTTACAACATAACACTCTTAGTGCTTAAGGGGATTTTTTTTCCAGACTGTTTAAACATTGTAGGCTTATCCCAGCCCAGAAATCTTTGCATTTTTATTAGAGATGCATCATTTTTCAGTTATATAAGATGTCTTGTGTAAGTCATTTATAAAAGTTTTAGTAGTTGAAATCAAGCCAAAATTGAGAATAATCTGAATTTTTATTTAACTTCATAATTTCTGTTGTTTACAGCGGATAAACAAAGACATAAAAGCCTGAGATTGTTGCATTCATCTCAGTCCTTCTTTCCAGTTCTACTCAAATAAAGGTTGCAGTCATATTCAAAATCTGTTATCATCATGTCATTTATCAGTTTATTCTATGTATGCTCAGACTAAGCCACTAAATACACGTGTGCCTCAAAGTTTTTAGATGATCTCCACTTTGATTACTTTAGATGTGAAAGAACCCTATCACAAAGACCCTTAGCACAGATGAGTACCATAGAACTGGCAAAAAGTGGAAATATGGACATTATAACCTTGCTGTGGAGGCATGTGAGTGACTCAAAACTGACCGTTAACAGGTAAAAAAAAAACAACAACAAAAAAAAAAGTCTGAAACGAATTCCACATAAAAGCAGACAGAATATATCTATCTATCTATCTATCTATCTATCTATCTATATATGTATATATATATATATATATATATATATATATATATATATACATGTAGATAAAATTGTTGGTGTCCTTTGGTTAAAAAAACTCACAATGGTCACAGAAATAACTTGAATCTGACAAAAGTAATAAAAATTTCATGAATTTTTTTTTTGTCTGTATACCTATATATGTATATATATATATATATATATATATATATATATATATATATATATATTCATATATACATACATTTCCTTCTTTTTCTTATGGGAAGAGAAGGAAATTATCCTTCCCTCACATTACTGCTTTTCCTGCTTCCCAATGAACACATGTTAAAGTTTCTGGCAAGGCGTTTTTTTTTTTCTAGATATATGGACCATTCACTTTTAAAGTAGCTGATAGACTCAGGATCATTAAGTAATGATGTATTAAATCTCCAGTTTCCAGTTGCTGGTTTATTGTTCTTATTTCTCAGAGTGAATGATACTGGTGCGTAATCGCTATTGATAGAACGATGGATTTTTATTTCTGACATATCACTCATTAGCAAGCTCCTAAAAATAATGTAATCTAGAATAGTGAATTGTGAACTGAATAGAAGGAGGTATATTCTCTTAGTGTGGGGTGGTGAGAGCACCAAGCATCACAAAGAATCAAAATCCTTAATGTATTGTTTAACAGTTTCTGAGGATTTCCAGACTTGATGACTTTCTGTGGTACTGTGTAAAGTCACCTCCTGTAATTAGTGTGTTATCTGAGTGACCATAGAGTGAGGTGACGAGGGAGTGACAGAAGGAGGGGTTGTCAACATTTGGACAATATATATTTGCATTACATCATTTAACATTGTGAGTAGATAATGTAAGTATTATAAATCTGCCTTCTGGATCTGTGATTGTGTTATCAATGTCAAAGTTTAACCTTCTATTAATAAGCGTTGCAATTCCTTATCTCCTCAGCTCTAGCCTCAGCTACTTTTCACTAAAATACAGTTAGGTCTGATAATTCATAGGGATAAAAAGTAACAACATATATCAAAGTACTGCAGGACATTTGCCTGAATCTTGGATACGTCAGATTCTCACTTATTCCTTTTCTCTGTAGTAAGAGAGACATCTTTCCTCTGAGCGGTTTCCATAGTTTCATTTAGTAAAAGCTCAAATGACAAGCAAAATCACTCCAACAACAAACCACCTGTAGGGATTTAAAAACAAAAACAGAAAGTTCTTTGAAATAACATTTCTGCTAGCTGCAGTATTATTTGAACAGCACCAGCCTTACAAAGGCAGGAAACAGATGATATTCAGTCCCATCTAGCTGCTCTTGCAATATACAGCCAATATAAAATCTAATCAGAGCTCAGCTTGTCAAACAGGACAAAGCAGCTGTTGTTTTACAGAGCGAACACAAGGCAGAAGTGTTGATTATATTGCAGGTTGCCAGAGCTTCTGCTTCAGGGACTAATATCCATCTCCCAATGAAACATTTGGGGGCATAATTAGCTGTTTACAACACATGGATGGATTGATCAGAACAAAACTTACCTAAAATCCACAGATGAGCAACAAATTTGTGGAAAAGCCAAGATATGTCTGTGAGGCAACTTGTCATTGACTCTACAAGTGTTCAGTTTCTGTAGCATTTCTTCAGTTAGTGTTTTGATGATGTTGATGGAGAGCACTGCAATGCAAGCAATCAAAGAGGAGCAGCATAATCAGGGCTGACAGGTAACATATTGACTGGGTGGTTTCAGTTGCTGTCATCCTTTATTATCAGTGCGTGCATGCAGGAAGTGCACAGTGAGAAGTATTGTTACAGCCTGACAATGGACCTGGCATGTCATTAATAATGATTAAAAGCTCAAAATATGATATCTTGTTCTGAAGTTTGATGGCTCACTTTATATGAATGAGCTGCTAGCTGCAGTTATAGTTTCAAGACACATTTGTTTTAACTCTATTGAGTATCCAACCATCTCTGTACAGATCATTTCCAACAGTCAGGTAGCATGTTAAGCAGTGGTTGGACTGTTTGTCTTTCACATCACTGATGTCTGCAACTGAACCCTATTAGCAGTTTTCACACCAGCGCTAATGGACTAAACCAGTTATTACCATTGCAGTGAAAGCATTCTCCATACATGTTCAGTTGGGCTGCAAAACTGTGACTACATGATTTAATTCTCACTACCATCATGATGGAAAATAGAAGGTCAGGTTGCACTACATAGCCTCATTATGTCAGAGAACATGACAAGATGGTAATTGTTAAACAGCATTATGCATCTCAGTGGAAACATTTGGTTTTTGAAGTTATGCAGTCTTCGCTGCATGTTGTTTGTTCAGTATGCCTACAGATACGCCACAACCTTAAAAGTTTAAAGAGGATTGTTTTGGTGCTGTTTGTTGTACTGTGGACCCACTTTTTCATCCTTCCATCCATCCATCCATGGATCCGCGGGGGGTCTTTCCAGGGGCCTTCTCCCAGTGGGGCATTTCCAAAACACCTTACCAGGGAGGCCTGCAAAGAGGCATTCTAACCAGATGCCCGAGGCACCCCACTACACTTTCATGCTCTGTCTAATTAGGATCTGACTGAACATTTGGGCTCTTTCTCATGTTCCTTGAGCCTGAATTGCACAGGTTTTGAATTGAGTATCCACTTTCCTGCATACACAGTTTGCTACAACAATTAAATACTATCCATTGTTGCATTTGGCTGAAGTACAAATGTCAGTTTTGCGGTTTTTTATTTTTATTTTCTATCTGAATTGTATGGCAGTGTTCATATTTTATTTTATTTTGTTTTATTTTATTTTATTTGTGAGTACTTTTATAATGGGAAAAAGAACAAACTTGCATTTTATTTAATTCTCATACCAATAGGTCATAATACCAGGTTATAAAATAAGATAACAGAGTGAATTCAATTGAACCAGCTTGTTTACCTGCTGCACATTTCTCTGAAATAACAGTCTGATATATTTTAGCTGAGATCTCCTTCCTGCCCTTCTGTGTAATTGGATGAGATGTGCACTCCTCACTGTTACCGGAACATTTTGCTGTTGATTCATTTTGCTTTACACAGTCAAATGGGTGAACATCACCTAATAAAGTAACACCAACTCAAATTAAAAAGCAGCAGCTTCATTATTCATCATGAAAACCAGGAACAATATAGCTGTCAACTCTTTCTTTAATAACAATTAAAATTAATCTACAAGGGAAATGACATAATTTGTTAAATATAAATGTATTATTACCCAGTACTGAAAAATTTCAGGAATTTCTTAAAAGGTGAATTTAATTATTGCCATTCATATCTTAATACACTATAGCATTAAATAAACTGCAAATAAACAACATTTAGATGTTCTCAGTCTACAAAGCTTGACCAAGTTTTGTGTGCTAATGAGTTAGAATTATAAATACATGATGGCACTAAAATAGACATGGTTTAATTAAATAAAAGAAAAGCTGTGAAAGACTGAAAATATTTCTGAGGCTTTTGTTTTTGGTGAAAAGCAGACTTCAGCTTTTAGTGTCACGCTTTGCAAAATTCAACATTAAGAGCTAGTGATGGAGAGGACATTAATGCAGCTCAGTCAGAGTGGACAGAAAAGACTGGTTTCAAGAGTTTGATGAATGTGAGTGATGCTAAACAAACGTTAAATACAAGTACAAATCCTCCATCGTTCACTCTGAAAAGCTGAAGTCTTTAAAGCTTGGGAGTGCGAACTTTGTGTAAAAGAACGTGTGAGATCCAGCAGTTCTCCAGTGGAGCTGCTGACTTCTTTTTTTTTTCATTTTTACTTTAACTGTATTCTCTGGGAATAAAATGACTTCTGACAGATTCTCCAGCAAAATATACAACAGATCGACTTCATAACTGGAAGTCCAACAAGTCCTGTTTGCTGTTGCATCTTCAAAGCACAAGTGGCATGCCCTTGTTGCTTTTCTATAGATTTGATGTGTGCATCTATCCTGTGCATGGTAAATCTCTTATCAGTGATGGATAAAAAGCTGCTTCTACAGGCCTGGTGATGGAGGTGCACCTCTTGGGTTTGTTCTGTTTGATTTTTTTCACCCAGTGGAGAACGTTGTTTGTCTGGTGACTGTCACCCTCTATAAGGAGGCTCGCTTTTGGTGGTATTATGCTGGAGGCTTGTTTACCAGCACCCCGTGGGAGGAGGGGGGGGGTTGTGAAACAAGATGTGCTTGAGCTCTTTTGATGGGCTGTGGAGGCAATGCAGCTGTTCTGTAGTTTAAAACCCAGGAGAGAAATGCAGTGTCAGCTCAGCAGCCTTGTGAAGTCTGCAGGTCTTGTTCTCACACTGTGATGTCTGCTTGTAGGAACATGTGGACGGTTAGCTGGTGAAGCTCAAGTGGAGGATCCTGAGGGAATAACAGAGATTTACAGGAAGTGAGTCACTGTATTTAGTGAAAATGGCCCAACCGTTCTTTGACTTCATTGTGCATTAATGACATTGTTGCTGTCAACCTCTAGTAGCATTAATTCATATGAAAACATTTTCTTTCTGCCTAGCCATAAAATGTTTTTAGCCCTGGAGAACAGCCAGTCAGAGACAGACAGAGGACACCATTAGGATCAACTCAAGTCTGGACTCTCAGCAGTTATTCATTATTTCTTTATGAATTGGATCAAAAATGTCAATAAAGCTGTGCAGCACAAGAATGATACAATCTTGTTGGGACATGAATCCTTGTTTTGCTTGATTTAAACTGTTGCATATAGTAACGGGCAGAGTGGGTAGACTAGAATGTTTTTTTTCTGCTTTTTGCTTTGTTTTAACAATTATTCAAACTGACAAATGGCAGTTGAAATGGCAGTTGTTAACAACATTGTTCATCTAAATAGCAAATCCATTCGCATAGCTGGACTTCTGGATAATTGCTCTAAAAAATAAAATTATTCATTCTTTCCCAGCATACACCTGGACAACTGTGAAAAAAATACTACATCATAACATTTTGGATGTTTAGCATCTGGACATTAGAGCACAGTCATTCAGTTTTAAAGCTAGTTTCAAAAACCTTCATGCAGTCTCCATTATCAACATGATTTTTGGCTAATCAATTACTCTCACTCTAAAATTCACTCAAACTTAAAAAAAAACAAAAAAAAAATCATGGCATGCATGTTTAAAAGAAGAGCTTTTAGTGACAGTTCTAACTCTGAAAGCATACACTGTCACTGGCAATTTCCCACTTGGATAAGTAAAGTATTATTTCATTTCATTAATTTTAAATCTAGTCTGTATAAAAATGACAGAAAAATGAAGGAAATTCTGAAATGTCCTAAGCCTGAATCATATCTAATGGTCAGCTGGAGGCTACTGCTAAAATCTCACAAAGAAGTCAATATAAAGCCTTTGGGAAAATGATTAAAATTGATAATTTCTTGAGTTTATACCCTCAGTCATATCTTGAATTTCTCATTTGATCAATACTGTGGCTACATCCATCTTTTATTTGCAGTGTGTTAAGAACATTAGTGAGTGGGCCAAATGTCTTTAACTTTATAAAACTTATCTAAGTTCTATAAAGAGCTTTAATTTGACTGACTCACTTACACAAACATATAAAAAGTGAATCTTATTATGCATTTGCAATCTCTACATTCAGTGTGTATACAGACATGTGCAATTACATATAAATAAATATATTATGATTCACAGTTCCACCCAAGGACAATTAAACCTCTTCAGGGGCTGGGACTCAAAATATAGATCCTATAACTCGAAGATCATTGAGATCATTTCTGCTGGTCTAATTTTTTTTCTGTTTATGACCTTTTCCATGACTTCTTTTGTTTTTCCATCTCTTTAATCTGTGGACCTTTTCACTTTTCATTTTTTTAGGAGGTAAAATATTAACTATATTACCTGGATTATTTATTTACTTCTTCATTTACTTGCCCAGCCTCACTGAAAAGTAATCCAAAGCCAATTTGTTATCTTGTCAAATACTGGGGGACATGGGAGTTAAACCAGTAAGTCTTCATGTGCTTTGTGAACTTGGAGGTGGTGTTCGACTGGACCCTGGGGACTCCTGTGGGGATGCTTCGGGACCCACTTGTACAAGTTGTCTGGTGTCTGTATGCCAATGCCAGGTTAGTCCACAGTGCTGGAAGTAAGGTGGATTTGTTTCTGATGAGGGGTGGACTCTGACAAGGCTGCTCTGTGTCACCAATTCGGCTCATAACTTTTATGGACAGAATTTCTAGGTGGAGCCACAGTGTTGAAGGGTTCTGGTTTGGTTGCCTCAGGATTGGGTCTCTGCTTTTTGCATATGATGTGGTTCTATTGACCACATCAGGAGGTGATCTGCAGCTCTCACTGGAGCGATTCACAGCAGAGTGTGAAGCAGTTGGGATGAGAATTAAAACTTCCAAATCCAAGACCATGATCCTTAGCTGAAAAAAAGTTGGTGTCTTTTCTGGATTGAAAGGCAAGGCAAATTTATTTGTGTAGCACATTTCATGTACAAGACAATTCAGAGTGCTTTACATAAAACATTAAAAGCATTACAGAGTGCAAGAAGCAAGTGCATTAAAAAACAAACTTTAAAAGAAATAAAATAAATTAAATAAAAACAGGAAAAAATAGATTAAAAGACCTAAAATAGAAATAGATAAAAAGCACAAAATAAAGTTTCATTGTGGGGAATTTAACAGTTGTTCTGATAAAAGGAACCAAATAAAAAAGTTTTTAATCCTGATTTGAAACTGCTGAGAGTTTTCTGGGAGTTTTTTCCACATTTGAGGAGCATAACAGCTGAACGCGGCCTCCCCATGTTTAGTTCTGACTCAGGGAACAGAAAGTAGAACTGGCCCTGATGACCTGAGGGATCTGGCTGATTCATAACGAACCAGAAGATCCTGAATATATTCTGGTCCTAAACCATTCAGTGCTTTGTAAACTAACAGCAGGCTTTTGAAGTCAATTCTTTGAAATGAGATCCTGCTCCGTGTGGAGGAGTCCAAGTATCTTGAGGTCTTGTTCATGAGTGAGGGAAGGATGGAGCACTGTCAATTTCCCACACTACAATAATTCTAACACATCACATGGTACAATCCAAAATGGCTGCATCCAATTAGTAGATTAACCAATCAAAGAGAAGCACATTGCTATTTTAAAGCCTTTATGGTGAAATTTTGTTTGACATATTTTCTAATATTATTAAATGCGCACTCACAGAAATGGAAGATTGAAATGTGACGTTTAGGTCAAACAACTTGACTAAAACATCATAAACCTATATTTTAGATGGTTAAAGGGAAGTACAGTACCAAACAAAATGTTGTTCTTGCTTACCATTTGTCAGCATTTTGAGCTGCTTTAGAAGTCAGAGAAATCCAGACATGGATTTAACTGCTGAAAAGATGGTTGTGGTAAATGAGACCATGCATGATCGCTGCTCACCTACCAGACAAGCCATCCACTCACCGAAACTCATTTGGCATGTCAAATAATTCACATGCCCCCTCTGCAACTCAGAAAATCTGTGGCATCCTTCCACTTTCACCAGGTTCTATTACCACTTCTAGCTTGTCCATAACTAAATTAGGTGCTTTGAAACTGACAAACTCTTATTTCATTTCCCAATTTGTACACTCTCAGTCCTTCTCCTCGCCTCCTCTTGGTCCTTTCAAACCATGCTGTGACTGTAAAAGGGTGAGAAAAGAGGTGTCGGGTGCATTAATAAAACAATACAACAACAACAAAAAACAACAACAACAAAAAAAAAACAAAAAAAAAACAAAAAACAAATGAGCCGCACTTCTGCTTCAGATAGCTTCAGACATTTTTTTTCTTTTTTAATTGAAAATAACAGTAATATTTACTATGTAGTTGGAGGAGAAATACTGAAAAGGGGAGGGAGCAAAAGAAGAATGTAATTGATTAAGGAAAGAAAAAACAGTACATTGTTGTATGATAAATGCAATACACTCACAGTATTGTATAGCAACAAGAATAAAAAGGAAAGAAAGGCTGGGTATTATAGAATGAAAAGAAGTCATATGAGCCAAAGAAAGTAAAGCAAACAATCACAGTAAACAAATACTTCTGCCCATGTGTCCACTAACTCACCCCGCAGTCCTGACCCAGTCAAACGATCATGGTATCCTAGGATGTCAATTTAGATATGATGCTTAAAGACGCACCTGAAATTTGGCAGATTTTCTCACTGAGGTGCCCCCTAACAACAGTTAATCCAGCATCCATCTTGCATCCTTCCTGTACTCTGAGCTCTCTCCAGTTAGTACAAGTTCTTTCTTTTCCTCTCCTCCTCCGACTGGCGTTTAGATGTCGTTGCATGTTTTAAGCAGCCAGATTGTTGATAAACGCTTCCTATAGCGTGATACATGTGCATAAAGAGAAAGTTGGCTATAACATGTCACAGCATTGCGATTGCAAAAGTTGTGAAGTTTGGTGTCTCAGCTTCGGGATGCTGGTGGGCAATGACGGCTCCAGGAACATACTTCATAAATTTTACAGTGTCACCAAAATGAGTAAGAAAAGCATATTTCTAAGGTCAGAAAGGTACATAGCACCACTTTAACATAGCTGCATTAACATGTACGTCACAATCTGTTTGTTTTACTTTTGAGACATCTTTCAAGATCACCTCAGTGCCAACTGGTTTCTAGGTTAGAGGCAAAAAAATGAAAGAGAGTAGAGATGTGAAAACACAAGTTAGAGAAATAAAGAACTCCCTGTAGCTTCATTTGGCCTCTCAGTAGAATTGGTTTTGGCAGATAACTGTGCCACACTGTCTCCCTGTTTGGTAAAAGGTCACATCTCAGATTTCATGTATCTGGTTTGTAATGAAGACTTTCTGTTTTAAAACTCTTTAGTCTAAAAGTCAGGCTAAGATAAATGATGGCATCATAAAGCTTGCTTTCTTAAAACTCCTCAAGAACCCCAGAGGGCATCATAGAATTTTAACTGGCTAAATAGAACTCATTAAATAAACTTATCTTTAAGTAAAGAAGCTAAATACTCATTCCAGATCTGTAAATGACAGTGTCAGGGCCTTAAAGCTCCATTAAACATGGTCTGCTTGACTTGTGTGAACTCTTGGCTGATAAAGCTCATTTGTGCTGGCTCACTCCTCACCAACACTTTCTCTCACTCAAGCTCGGACACTTGGGGGTTTTTAAGGAAGAAGGCAGGAAAATATTTATTAGTAAGCCATTAATAATTCACTGGAATTTAATGTGCTTCCAAGGACATGCTCTAAGTCCCTATTAGAGATTTAAGGCCGTAATAAATCTACAGCATATGGCAGCATGCACCAAACTGCCACCATCCAGTCTGCTAAACTTCAGTGTGCATGATTCATTCAAGAGCAGTTTTAAAGCCAATGGCATGGTGCAGAGTGAGGCTGAGCACTACTTGTGGTCGCAGCTTTCCAAGTTTGTTATTTATTGGAAACGACGCAAGTGAAATGTCTGCCAATTGCTCAGCCATCCATTTGCAAAGTAGCATGTAAATATGATTAAATGATGACATAACCAAATTATGCAAGAGCCTCTAATGGAGTCTGTAACCTTCCCCAGGTCTCTACGTGAGCATTGTTGTGTCTAACTGTTTTTGAACAAGTGAAGCCACAACTGAAGAGCTAAATAATGTGAAGAGAGTGGGAATAAATGCAACATTATGGGGAGTTATAACCTTACCTGACCTGATCTAATGTTTAGTATAAAAGGAAATAAAAGCTGGGTGCATGAATGAGCAGATTTTTTAGTGCTATGTTGCACAAAATGGGTGTGAGAGTGGTGGGATGGGCGCACAGAGAGCAGCAGACAGAGTAACAAGGGACAACACTATGAGTCACGTTGGTGGAGAAAAGAAAGGTTGCTGTGAGCAGAAACCAAGCACACAAGATTGTGATGCAAACCCTCAAGCTAATGAATATCATTGAAAGGTATCACTGCTAACAGAGATTAATAACCCCTGACTTGGGTGAAAAACATGCCCCACAACTCAAAAAAAGGAAGAAAAAAATAGAATCTCTTTATTTACTTTTCATGTTTGAAAAAAGCCACAATATTCTATGCAGTTCATCCCCTCTTTTGCTTTTAAACCCCCAAAACGTTTGTCTTTCAGTGTTTGCTTTAGAGTGGTTATTAGCACAGGGATTAATCTGCTCATTTAAATCCCCCCACCCACCCAGAGGTGTGCATCAGTGTCTTCTTCCCAGATTCCCAGTGTCTTGTTCAATACTGCTTAACAAAATTCCTGCACTTCTCTGTTTGTGCTGTACTGTTGTTGTGTGATGTGCTGTGGCAGCTTTATGAGGTAATTTTTCTCAGGATGTGTGGGTGTGGGGGTGTGATGGTGGGAAAAGCAGTGGTTGTGTAGAGAGTAGTGTATGGCCCATGCACCATATAAGCTCCGTGCCCTTGAATCTGGCCTTGGACCTCTGTTGCATTTCATCCCTCTTGCTTCACTGTCAAGAGATCAAATAACAGCAAAGTTAATTTCAGAAATGGAGTGACTGCGGTGCACAGTTGTGTTCTTTAACTACAGCATGAAGCCAAATGATGCTGCTTTCAGTGGTTGCTTCTTCTTCAGCTGTTTTTCAGTGTACCACGTTTGCAGCAGAACAACAACTTTTATTGACTTTACAATATAATTAATATCTGAGGTATTAATTCTCAATTGTTATTCAGCTAATATGTGTATTAACATGTTATAGAACATGATATAGAAAATATGTTGGGGAAATGGACAAATTGTCAAATTTGCCAGTAGGTTTTGAATGACTTTGGACCTAATAAAAACGTATTTATGAGCACTTCAGGCTCTTGAACAGCACAGCAAACCATCTGAATTGCAGGTGAATGTCTGCCTGTCTTGTCTTGTCTGACACACCGCCTGCACTGTCAGACCTTGACAATGTTTTTTTCAACTGATTAAGCATTTAGAATTGCCGTCTGTCAGTGAGAGAGTTTGTTCTGGTTGACTGTTCTGTGTGGCTGGAGAATCCATGATTTCACGGAGTTAATGTGATTTTCTTTTATACTTCTGCTCTGCCTCCTCCCATCCTCCTCCACAGCCACCAGACCAAGCGTTACCAACAGCAAGATGCAAACTTCTGTGTTGCTGAGGTGTTACAATTAGCAAACACTGCTTTGTTTGCATATTTTATCTTATCTGCTGAATACCGTAAATAGACAAATGCTCCCTCCTGCGCTTGGAATGTATAGTATGTCTTCTTGCAAAGCACAGATGCCATGTCCCAGCAAACAGTTAGACATTATCTTTGTGGTGCAGATTGACTTGAATTATTTAGGTATTTGCTCAGATGCTCTCAGTAGCAGGGGACCCAATAAGGGCTCTTTTGTTGCTTCTTATTTTTTATATCTGTTGTGTGTATAAGAGTCTTAAAAAAATAGAAGATAGCAGAAAGCTCTCAAACAGTGAACACTAGTGCCGGAAGTTAGGAATTATTTTTTAAGTTTTTTTGTTCAAATTAAACTTGGCCTTTTAGAGGCTTAGACTTCTCAGACCTGCTTTTACAGTGATCTCACCTTGTTGAGTCCAGGGATGAATCCGTGCTCCGTTTGTACATCTGACTATACAAATGGACTGATGGAGACTGAAACTTATGCTAAAGATATGACATTTGAAAAGAGAAAAAAAAAAAAAAAACATAAAATAAACTTTAGGTCTAGTCACACCTAGGTGTCACTCACGTGATCAAAGCACAAATACTCTAAATGCTACTTGAATTTTATGATAAATATATAAATTTAACATTTATTTACCCCTGTAATGTGTAAAATTAGATAACTGACTTAGTTAAAAATTAACAATATTTTTGCCCTCCAGGTTTTCAAAGTTTCCCAGCTCCAACACACCTGACTCAAATTAAATAGATCCAGCAGCCTATAAAGTTCTGCACAATAACTCATGATTTGAGTAAGGTGTGTTGGAGCAGGGGACATCGAAAACCTGAAGGATTGTGGCCCTCAAGGACTGAAGTTGGGCACCCCTGATTTAAAATACTATAAACACAGATAAATGTTCCTAATTTATCTGCATAGGGTGCTTATGCAACACATCTGCTGCACACTATTTGATATATTTTTTATTCTATCTTAAAAAAAGTAAGTAAATAGCTGGTTTGGAGAGGGTAAAGCATTAAGGACATTCAATTTAAAAAGGATTTAAAATACAGGGGGAAAAAAGAAAATTAATATGAATAAGGGAAATGCCTTTTTAAATGTATGAAATGAAAAGATTTTTTTAACCATATTTCTTGGTTTTTTTCTCCTTTTAAAATACAATTTGAAAATACATTTAAAAATAAGCGCTTAATAAGGAATTATGTCTTCGTGCAATTCCTTTTTTAATATTTCATTTTAAAATGTGTAATTATGATACACTTTGAAATTTGACTTCTTTTTGTATGAATTAATTGTTGATTTTTTTTTTTTTCAAATTGTAGAAAAAAGTTTAAAATAACTAAGAACTAAGGACCCAGTTTAAAAGAACAAAGATTTGGAGCACTCTGGTAGTTTGTTCTGGTAGTTTAATGAAGGTTTGAGGAGAATTAAAACTAAACACTGATTCTACTTGTTTAGTTTTAGTATGATTTGGCCCGAAGACTAAATATATATCAGATCCACAGCAAATTTTAAAACCAAATATTTTTCTATTAACTCATCAACTGGGAATAATAAATGATTGATTATGGTCCCTGAGGTACAATGAAAAAGCCTAAACAAAATTATGCACATGATTTAATACTTCTGTATATGTAAGACACATTACAGGATAATTAACTGTTTTTAATTTAAAATTTATTCTACTCACATACACACACACAAAAAGCTGTACTGAAGAGTTTTCTAAGGAGCGACATCTGGTTCCACTGCACTGATACCTAAGGCATTTTAAAGGTAATAGTGGGCGAGCCTATTCACCCTCAAGAATCTCTTGAATAATCCCATCTTCAGAAAAGTCAATTTCTCCAAATAGCTCTAAAACCCTCATATGCCTTCTTCTTTCTATTTGTACTTTGTCCTTCATATATTAAACTCCAAGATTTCTTACAAAAGAGTCTAAGGAACATAAAAAAAAAAGAAAAAAACTCCACCTGCAGATGAGGATGACGTAATCCCACTAAAACTTATTAAAATACATTTTACAGGTGCTTTGAAGGGAGGATGTTTATTCAAGGTTTGGGCAATCAATCAAGACCACAAACCCACAAACCCACACGCATGACATTCACACACACCCACACATAAACATGTACACACCCACACAATGTGTTCTGGCTGAGTCCTGTCCTTCAATAAAGCCAAAACTAAATTAAGATATATAAATTACTATATAGCCTTACTTTGTTTTCTTAAAAAGAAAACAATGTGTGGACATATATCACAATGGCTCTTAATGTTCAAAGCCTCAGGGACCTGCTGTGCTCTTTGGGGGACTCCCTTGGGGGATCCCAGACCCCAGGGTGGGAACCACTGCTCCAGACAACTGTTCCACAGGTGAATACCATAAAACAATCAAAAAAAAAAACCTCAATACCAGTAGGACCCCCTCCACCACACACACACACACACACACACACACACACACACACACACACACACACACACACACACACACCGGTGAACATCCAGGGCTCAGAAATTAAGATAGTAGATTCATTTCAGTACCTGGGTGTTCACCTCAACAAAAACTGGACTGGAGAGACAATACAGACACCTTATATAAAAAGGACCAGAGTCACCTCCACCTCCTGAGAAGGTTGAAGTCCTTCTGTGTACATGGAGCTTAGCTCCGGACATGTTATGACACCGTTGTGGCCTCTGTAGCAATTCTATGCCATTGTGTGCTGGGGAGGGAGCAGAACAGACAGAGACAGGAAGAGACTTAACAAACTGGTTAAGTATGCTCACTGGACTCCATCAAGGAGGCGGCAGACAGATGGATGCTGGCCAAGCTAACATCCATCATGGACAACTCCACCCGCCCAATGCATTCTCTTGTAGTGGCTCTGAGCAGCTCATTCAGCGCAAGGTTGCTACACCCCCAGTGTGGGAAGGAGCGCTACCGCAGATCATTCCTTCCTACAGCCATCAGACAGTATAACAGCTCCATATAACACCCACTGTACAATTCAGTTCCTGTCAATCCCATCACCCTGTGTATCTGTCACCTCATCACACCCCACTGCTTCCTACCACTCAACTATATGGAAATAAGTAATTATTATTTTTTAACATTTAAAAGAAAAAAAAATCTTTATATAACATCTTTGTAGAATATGTATATAGTGAGTATTGCTGCTATTTATCTTTTTATTGCACCCCAACCCAACGTCTAGCTCATATTTGTCTTTACTTTACAGTTATCATTGCAGGCACACACCAGATTACTCACAAGAAAACACCTGAGATGATACTAAGAGCTCACGTGTCAGAATACAGTTTTGACCAAAACAGTTTAATTCTGTAGCTGTTGAATTAAAACCCCTGTCTCAATTATTATTTCTGAGAAGAAAACTGCATCATTGGTTCATTAAGATGTGCTACTTTGCTTAATTTGCAAAGTATTATAATGTCTCACACAAGGGATCTGGGGTGCATTATAACAAGATTTGTGGGATTAGTTTTTCTTATGCAAGGGCTCATAAAAACAGAACTGCCAGGTATTGCTGAATGTCAGCCAGGTGGTCAGCTCCAGGCACAGCACACAGGAAAAGGTTTTCCCTGTCAGAATAATCCCTCGTCCAGACTGTGAACAGCAATGCATTTAAATGCTTCAGTCAACATTTCTGCAGCTGTGCCTGTCTGCTTCTGTTTATGAGAATCCTCAGATCACCAGACAGTAGCACGTGATTTGTTTTAGAGCTCTGTCTTGTTTATAAAGAGTGTGCAAATAATAGTGATCAGAAAATAAAGTAGAATGTGCAGATATTGCTGGACAAATCCAGCTGGATCAGGTCATATCTTTTTGGTAGTCATAACTCCCCTAATTGTTGTTGTACAAAGCAAGTTAAAGACACACTCTGTGGGAAAAAAAGATATGGTGGGGAAAGTGGAGAGATAACAATAATAAACTAACCTAAAAGAAATTGAAACATTGGCACACATGGCCAGTTGAACGGGGGGTCACATCTGCTTTTACTTGTAGCAATTTGAAGAAAACAAAATGCTGAGATGAGGGCAATTTCTTTTCCGCCAGCTCTCATTGGTCAGCACAGACTGCATATCCCACACCACTCTCCCAGTCCCCTTCTTCTACATGCAAAGAAGTAAAAAGGGTTTTTGGAATTTGCCAACGTGTATAAGTCCCTGCAGTTGTCCTTCTGCAGTTTTTTATTTATTTTTTTTACCAGGAGGGAGTAATGGAAACTCTCAGATATGCATACTAAACGAGCACTGTGATTTATATTCCAATGGACACACAGGATGCATCGCATGCATGTCTGTTACCAGGAAACAGGGCTGAGAGCGAGAGAAAGAGAGAGACAGAAAGATAAACAAGTGGAGAGGAGTGGAAATAAACTGATGATTCTGCCAAACAAGATTGTGCATTTAAGATACACTGCTGCTTTGCATTGCTTTCATTTATTTTTAACATGTACTTCCCCTCAGATGCAACACAGTGGGCTCCCTTTTTCTTATTGAATCATTCATATAATTTATTAATGTGTTGACTTAAGAGTGTACTCATTCCTTCTTATTGTACCAATCTTCTGCAGTGACCCTCCCACTCACTCCTCAGTTGACATGAGCTAATTCCCAATAAATTCACCCCTAACCTCACCATGTGATGTATGTCATGCAGTTGCATGCCCTGTGTGCCCTGTATCCTGCTCCATCCAGCCGGTACATCATCTTGAGTCTTGACGTCCTGCTGCACAGTGCTGGGTCATATTGACAAGAGGCCGGTGAAAAATTGGCTCCGGTGAGCAGCCTCTCCTCTCCCATCCTTTTGCTGAGAAGCTTGATCCGTGAAGGGGACTGAATTGGCGTTCACCATCCAGCTGCTGAATTACTCTGTCTCTGCTTCCAGAGTGGAAATTCATCAGATGTGGTGCTGAAGTTGACCGCCAATGGACCATTAGGCTCCAACAGGTCGATGGTTAACTAATTGAGGAAAGCTGCAGCGCTGACTTCCTTGCTCAACCATCTAACCCATGACAGCAAGTGAATGATCTTTCAAAATCTTAGAGTCAAGGGATAGCTTGATTGGTCTGAATGGCTGATGCATTGAATCAACATTTAATTAAATTATTGAACCTGAGGATAAGTCTTTTACTACCCTACATTTTCATTTATCCATGATAGAGGTTATTAAAGGAAATGCTTGTCCTGGCCTGTGATAGTCTGGAGGATCCCAGGTGTGCTCCAGGCAAGCACTTCCTGGGATCAGTATTTCCCAGTTTCCATATGGGTGATGAATAATCAACGAGCTAAACACATTCTGGTGTACAAATGCAGGACTGTGTTCATTGATATTAGAATATCGGAGACACTACAGGCCTTCGAGAAATGTGTTTTTATAGATGTAGGGATAAGAAACACGAAGGAAGCTGCATTTGGGAGCTTTAAGCACATTAAACCATCCAGATCTAATCCCATGCTTGATGATAAGCACCCAAGGTATTGTGTGTGTGTGTGTGTGGCTGTGTGCGTGCATGTGCACTACATGATTTTTTTTATTATTATTATTTTGGAGGCCTTTGGTTGTAGAAATTCCTTTTCAGGAAGCAGTCTTTGGAAGTGGTCAGATTGTCAATTTTAAACATTTCTGATCAAGCTAGAAAGAAGAATAATGAGCCAAGGCAATGAATTCATCGTGAATTGGCCAGTCAACAGGAAGAAACTGATAAAAACACATTTTTTTCCAGCTTCTTCTCCTTCCCCTGAGCTTTAAGTAAACATGGTTTATGTAAAGAAACAAGGAATGAAGCTGGACTGATGAAAAGCTCAGCAATATTGTTTTCAATTTATTTGGATCATGATTGAGTAATTTGCAGTGATGGAGATTAATGAAACTGTATCTGCAGACAAAACTGCCCTCAAACGCATGATTAAAAATTATGAATGTTCATATGAAGTTATTATTTTGAGAAGCATAATTTATGTGATATGATTAATTTCTTTGACCTAATTTTGTCTAATCCCAGATTAGATTGAAAACACTACAACGGGGACATGTTCATCAGTGAAATAAGACTTGGTGGGTAAAGGTGGAGCAGTGTCACATTCTGGCTTGATATGCCCCTGTGAAAGTAGGGATAGGAACCAGCACTGTAAAATCGGAAACCCACTTTAAGCTGGAAGTGAGTTGTTGCCTCAAGGGGTCTTGTTCTTCAGTGGGGGTAAATCAGAGCAGGAGACTGACAGACAGACTGAAGCTGTGTCTGTAGTGATACCTATGCTTGTTTCTTTTGGAGTGTTTTGTACAAGAGAGAGCTGAACCTTTTAAAAGGGGATTTCATAGCCTTTTTTATTTGATTTTATTCAGCCTTTATTTCTAAGCACAGAATTTAATGAAACTGGTTACAAACATCCGATGGATAGATAGATAGATAGATAGACAGACAGACAGACAGACAGACAGACGTTGATACATGTTTAAAGTTCTGTTGTAGAGGGCCTGCAGGTTTTAAATGTTTGCCTGCTCTAACACACCTGATTCACATGAAATAGATCCAGCAGCTCATCCAGCAGGTGTGAATGGTTTTCTAATGTATTTTCTGACCCATAGCAGGGTTGCACAAAGAAGTTTATATTCGTTAGCAATGCAGGTTATTTATTTATTTCTATTTTTGTATTTTTATTTTAAGTGTCCAGAAGATCACATTCATTAAAAATAGGTTTTCATTTTTGTCTAATAATATAGATTTCTCTTGCATTCTTTCTTTACATATACAAAGCATAACAGTGATAATGAAAAATAGATATGGTTTAGTGTGAGCAACTAAACAAAATAATATCAGCTACATTCCAACAATAAATAGTCAAGCCCTCATACTAAAACATGATACATTTGAGCAATTAAAAAGTTTATGCAACAAACATTTATGACCTCTGCTTTGCTGAAATAATGCTGAGTACAACTGAAAAGGGTTCTGCTTTTCCAAGATGACCTGCACTTTGCAGTTTCAAAACAATGCATGTTGGGATTTCTGTCTTAGTTGGATCTTAATCTGCTTAGATGCTAAGGAAACACAAGCAACAAGAGATTAAGGCAGAGATATTGACTCCAGATGTGGTTGCTAGAGCAGATGTGTTTATGTGATGTAAGGTCTTTCATTTTGTATCTGAGAAATGGGAAATTATTTAATCTGGTTTTTCACTGTGAAGGTTTAGTGTCTCAACAAAATAAATCGTAAATGTCTCCACATGAAGAGACTCTAATCTGACAAAAGTCTAAAAGGGATGGGTGCAGCAGTCAACGCTTGGAGGCTGATTTGTAGTGGGCAGCAAATGAACATGATGGGTGCTTAAATTTTCTGAAATTTTATGTTAAATAATATAAAGATATGGAGGTTAAACCGTAAACACTGTCATAATGATCAGATAGTCTATATAGCATTTTAACTGTCATACATGAGAAGATCATTAAAATGGCTATTACTGCAAACTGAGTGTGAGCTGATAGATTGGACTGATAACGTTTGATTGAATGGGGGTCAGATCTAATGCATTCCTGTAACTTCCCGTCCAGACTGAAGTGTTGTTAAAACTGCCTTGATTGCAGCTTTTTGTCCCTGCTCCCTGCTGCTGCTGCCAAGTTTGCTTCCAAGTGAGATGCACTACATCTCAACTGATCTTGATGTCACGATGCCCTTCAGTGCACCCTTCACCACCATCAGTTTACATCGACATAAAAAAAGGGGTGTAGAAGTAAAAGCGAAATGTCTGCATGGGTCCCTGACTAATGCTCAAAGTCAGAAACTAGGTCAAATTTAAGCAATTTTAATGCACACAAAGTGTTTTCTAAATATGCAAACAAACATTCAATAATTAGAAGTGTTCATCAGTTTTAATTGGAAAACAATAGATATTAGGAGGTTGGTTATATTTAGGCATCTAAACCTAAAAGTGAGGTTTAGGAAAACATCATGGGTTGCCTTTAAAGAGACCCTCAGACAACATCTACTCAGAGTATAAACCAATAAATGTGTATAAGAGATTAAACTGCTCACTTTTGCTCTGAGAGCATTACATACTGTTTTTTTGTTAGGACCCGTTACCGAAGCAACAAAACAAAGCTTTTGGGATAAGTTTTTAGTGCACAAACAAAACTGTAGAGCATTTCCTTCAACTTTTCACAATTCTTTCCACATAGTTTTGGTCTCAACAACTAAATGTTTTGTCTAAAGCAAATCAAGTAATCTAATACCCAAAGCTAACCAAACATTAATTGAAAGAAGAAAGAGAAATTTCTAGGGAAATCACTAGGTTTTTGTTACGACAAAGACAACTTGCTTCAAAACAAACAATTTTGACTCTTTTGAAGACAAATGCCCTTTTCTGAGATCCCCCTGAGTGCCCATAAAAGCTTTATACAATGCAAGAGCCTAAACAGCTGATACTGAGATTATACAGATATTACCATGAAGGAAATGTTCATACTACGACCAAACCAAACTAATTAATTAGCAGGAGAAAAAATATAATTACATTCATGAAAAGAAGCCTAATGTCATCATCATAGTTATACTTTTGTAACTCTGACCAGGTAGTTTCATTGCACAAACCCAACCAGGAAGTGTTTTTATTAATTTCTATTGTCTAAGCACAACCTGGAAGTAAATAAGCAGTTAACATTCAGTATCTTCCAGTATAAGACTTGAGAATGATCTTTACTCTGATGTGAAAATGCAAATATGTTTTTATTTATTATGTCAATCAATAATTGCACAAACCAGGTTAGGGCAGTCTTTAAACAGAGTCCTGCTGTAGAATATATAGCCTTTTCTGGCTTATCTAGTGAGTCAAACCCACCTCTTCAAAAACTAACAGTTGAGCAGACAGAAGAAACCTCCCACTCAAACACATTATAGAGGAATTATAAACAGAAAATCATAACTTACATCAATTAAAACGGGTTTTGGTAACACATTTTGCCAGGAAACCAGACTGCATGTTGATCTTGTTTGTTCAAATGGGAATACTAGAATGACATGTGCAGTATTTACTGTCTAATTTTACTTTAACAGGTGTTTTTCAGGGCTTTATCACCAAAGGACACCAACACGTCTTAAACAAACTATGGACTTTGATGAAATAACAAATTTTTACCCCTTCAAAATGAAAATGTCTAGGATGAAACACAGAAAATACTTTTAATACATCAATGAAGCGTCTTAACTCAGTTAATAAGAAGAGCTTCTGGAGGAAGCTGCCTCAGATAAATGATTAGGATTCTTAACTGCACAGCAGCCAGTTTTGCTTCAGTGAAATAAAAAAACAAACAAAAAAAAACTGTCATTTAGTTTTAGTAACACTCTTCAATCTGAATATGTTGTAAGGAATCCTTAAAAAAATGGTATTCTGATGGATAGTATCCCAAGAGCGATGGCTTTGGTAGGAATATTATAATGTGAAGAAAGAAAAGTGGAGCCTGCATTGTTATCCACACTACTGTTGCAAAAAAGTTGCAGCACCCAAAATGACCACTTAAGTACTATTCTACTTAACTTCTTTACTTTAACTGTTTACTCATGCTGAGGAGTACTCACATGGTGCATTGACTTTTATCTTAGCATCTCTTTAAATACTTATTTGTATTCAAAGAGTTCACATTTGAAATACCCTCTTTATTTCGGATAAGCTGTAATTACAAACTACCTTAAGACCTCCTGGTGCATGTTTAGAGTCTTTCATGTGTGGCTTCCAGGATGAAGGTTGGGAAACATGGGCACAAGGTTTCAAAACTGAAGATAATTTTCAGACAGTTGACTGTGTTCAGCAAAGTCTGGAGCCAGGTGCAGGTTAACAGTCAAGGTAAAAAAAAAGAAAACAACTTCACCCACGCTGCATCACATGTGCTTCTGCAACCTTTTTACTCATTATCTATTTTGACAGAAGCTGAATTTATGAGTGTTTCACCCGCTTTAGAGAAAGAGGTGCAGACACAACCTTTATGAAGACTAATGTCTGCCATTAGTCCAACTAACTGTAGCCACTTTACAAAGTTGTCTAAATTAAATTCACAGTCATGTAGGGAATTGTAGAAGTCATAGTTTGACATTTGGCAGGTTAAACTGCTCATAAAAAGGTGAGGCAGCATTTAGCCATTTGTCCCTGTACTCCAATTAACATTGTTGTCCCAAAATGTTTGAGATGTTGTTTGTTTTTGTCAAATAAATCAAACGAAGAGTAATGCTCCTAAAATACAGGAAGCGAGCACTCCTGTGAGTCTGATTCGCAATTACATGCTAACTACTTGGCTAAAGGCAGGCTCAACCCCTGCAGTGCAATGATTAATGTTAGCATTGGTCATGCACAGGGCTCAGTGGACTGGAGCTAAAAGCCTGACATTTCCAAGTTCACCACCCAGAGCATTGCCACTTATCAAATGTTTACCCCTCTCACCTGTAAACATACACTGTAAGAGCTGACCACCATCAAACTCTTATTAACACTGTCAACAGGAAACTGTGTGAATCTTCAACACTATCTGTGCAGAATCATTTTTTTTTTCAGTTTTCTTCTAAAGCCTGATTACTTTTCTTCAACCCTGCAGGTCTGGGGATTTGATTTATGAACTGAGAGGAAAAATGTCATGAGGTAGGAACGCTATGTTGTAAAATACATGGATGGGCTGCGATTCTGCACATCTTTTCTCAATCATTACTGTTCCATGTTGTGCATACTCTAAAGCAAATAAATGGACAAAAGGTACAGAATGGCTGCAGAGAGGTGAGAAAAGAAAAAAGAGGTGGAAAGCAAATGTCAGAGGAACATGTTTTTTTGTCTTTTTTTTTGTATTACAGCATCCAGCTGTGAACACAAAGACTAAAGCAGAAAGTGGATGGAACAGGGCATGAGGTACGATGATGCTGGCTGAAAGGGTAACTGCTTGTGGATGTTCAGTTGCTGATTTATGAGGTTTACTGCACACCTTGAAAAGTGGCATTTGAAAGGGAGGAGGGGGCTCTTTGTAAGAACTTATCTGTCTCTAATTTATCACACTACCACTCCCCCACCAACCTTTTTCCATGGACTGACCTGTGAGCTGGATACCAAACAAGGCTCAGATTAAACAGACGCTGTAGCTGGTGATGTGGGAAATGGATACCCAGCCTTAGGTTCATTTTATTCCATGGGGGCTGATGAGTGGAAATGAGTGATCAATCAGAAAGTAATTAAGTTGGCCTTGGCGGTCTGGTAAATGGCTTTCAAACTGTGTGCTTATTACCAAGAATACAGCAATAGCTGTTAAGAAGGAGCTGTTCATATCAGGCCTCTCACTCTTCAGCCTGGAGTGCTCCAAATGAACTAATCTGAATTATTATTATGCACATAAATATCTGTTAATCAAAATCAATTCAGTGTGCGAAATGGAACTCCTGCTGAAATGCTTGGTTTTTGGGTTTTGCTAGTTAAATATCAATTTGGCCAATAGTACGGATGTGTTCAATCTCTTTTTAATAAGTCTAGATATTCTCTTGTTCCAGGGAATGGTTCCACTGTTTCCACTGTTCATTTGCACTCAAATGATCAAAATTCCATTCAGTCTGAGGATCCATCTGCTATTGCCTAATGATTTTATATGCAGATACCTGTCTGTAGTCATTAACTTGCATTTAGCCACTCTTTAGCTGGTTGCAGAGACTAACCAGGACTGAGGCAATTATAGAACAAAATCTCCAGCACTAATGTACAATATTATGCATGGGAATTAAGCAGCCTGTTTAACTTTGTACCAGCAACTCAGCACTTCTGAGAATAGCCATGCAGATTAGATACAGCATGCAGTTCAGGGTGTCTGTGTCACGGTGTTTCTCTTCCGCTCCTGCACCATATGGTGGCCTTATTCACTCCCTCCCTTGTCATTTTTTATTCTTCACCTTGTCTGATTATGAATAAAACAACTTGTCTTGAATAATGTGTTAAGATTTGAGAATGATGAATATAGAGGAAAAAATTTCCACTGATATTCCTCTGACTATCTTCTTTTCAACTAAGTGAGGTTAGGATTTACAAACTTTTGTGCAACTCGCTTTTTTTTTAAATTTCTTCTTATATATTAGCATGAATGACATGTGTCATAGTGTATTTAAGTGAATGGATGGAACCCAATTTAAAAACATAAACAAAAGACAGTGTAAATTAAGTAAAAAGGAAGAGAAGAGAAGAAGAAGAGCCTCTGCAGAGGAAATCTGTCATTGGGAAGCAATTATGCAGACACAGGGCAGTGATCAGTCAATGGTAAATATATTAACAATTAACTCACTTCCAGTACATGTCAGTTAACCTCACAGCAGCAGAAGACGTGTTTTTTTTTTTTGTTTTTTTTTGAGCAGATTGCAGGCAGAAATCTTAATGTAAGAAATGAATCAAAAGAACTGCTGCTGTCATACGCATAAAAAAAAAGGTCTTGACAGTTAATATGGAATTACATCACACATGAGGATGTACTCAGTGTCAGTGATACAGAGGAGATTACAGGGAAAGAATCCAGAAAACACTTTTCACTCTCAATGAAGTACTTTCTCATCTATTTGCCGATTCTCAAAAGAAATGAGTAAATTTACTCCCATCATAAACTCAGGTTCATTCATTCATTATCTGTACCGCTTCACACATTAAAGGTTGTGGGGAAACTGGAGCCTAACAGATGAGAGGCAGGGTACAGTCCATCGCAGGGCCAACACAAAGGGACAGACAACCACTCACGCTCATTCCCAGGGAAAATTTAGAGTGACCAATTAACCTGACATACATATCTTTGGACGATCCCAGCTGAGGCTGCAGTGCTAACCCCCACACCACCATGCAGCCCTAAAAATGGAAAGAAAAAAGAAATCCTGTTTAATAATTCTATATTTGGCCTATTTCTCAGAGCAGATTACGTATAAAATACCATAAAAAAGTAATTTACTCTTCAAAAAAAAAAAAAAAAAAACAAACTCTAATGTTCGCACTTAAAATTGGATCCAGCTGAAATCCAACTGTGTCCTGACAGATTTGTCAGGTGCTGGAAGTTGTCATCCAGTGACTGGAAGTCTGTCATTGTGTCCTTGGGCTAGATACTTTACCCTCCTAGCCTGCAGTGTCTGCATCACTCGTGTATGAATGAGTATGACTGTTTTGGTGGTGGTCGGAGATGCCTTAGGCGCACATTGACTGCCATGTTTCCATCAGGGCAGTGATGGCTATACATGTAGCTTACCATCTACAAGTATGGACCCAATATAAGCGTTATCAGGGCCATCAGCAATAAAGTACAACATAAATCTAAACCATTATTATAAAACAGAGGTCCCTAACAAACGGACCGCGGTCCGGATCTGGACCCAGAACCTGTCCCACATGAACCCGAACCAAGAATATAAAATCTGATGGGGTGATTTTGTTTTAAGGCGTGCAATTTTTTTATTTGATTTAAAGTTAAAGGTGCCAAACATGATTTAACTATTCCATGGAAAGCAATATGCATCCATGTCACGATTTTTTTAAAGGCAAATGTATACATTTAACAAGGTTGAAGCTTGCAAACCTGCTATGTTTTTTGTTGAGGACCAACCTAGTTTACATATGACCTAAAGGAAAGTTGTCATATTTTTACTGGAGAAATGTGAAGAATACAAAAAAGATATGGAGACAAGAAGCAACACTTGCTGCAAGTAAATGAAAAGTCACTGCTGTCAGAGAACTGTTAATTCGCTTTAAAAGTAATATAGCTGACTTAATATAAAACAAAATACCCTCTCAACACCTTCTGTCCAAAGTGGCAGCTTCTTATTAGAGTTCTTAACATTTAAACTTGATTCATATATTTAAAACCAATTTAGCTGTTAAATCAGCAGTGTAAAAGTGACTTTGCAGGAAAACATATAGAAAAATATGTTTCTACATCACCAACAGGCTACATGTAAAGAAGGTTCCTGCAAGTTTTTCTCTGCTTCAAACGCAGTTTCATTCAGAAGCCTCACCAGCAAAAGAATAACCAATTCCATTCATTCCCTCAGCTGAAGATGTGTATCTCTCTCTCAACTTAATCATTCAAAACCAAGTTCTGGTCAAGTGTTTTTAGGTTTACTTTACTTTTTTTTTCTTCAAGATTGCAGTAAATCATGATGATGATAAGATGAGATCAAATCAGAACTGTATTATAGGCTAATCTGACCACTGAACGGCAAACCTTTTATCACAGTTGTGTCAACATCCTGAATGCCGAGTGGCTTTATAGACGCGAGTTGAATCAGTATTGATTTACTGTCAGTTATGGTTGAAAACTCAACATCAATCATAACGAGTGCTTTCAGTTATGTTTTAATGTCAGGGATCAACATGCGTCCGATACTACTGCCTGAAAAAATTCCAATGATAAAACCAGGAACAGGCAAAATGAAAGGGTGACTTTGACTTTTAGAGTTAAAAAAAAATCAATTCAATAAATAAATAAATAAATCCTTAATAGGCTATGTATTCATCATAAGTTACCATGGTGATCTAGTTTGATTTTGAAAAGCCATCTTATTGTTACAAAAAAAAAAAAAAAAAAAAAAAGATTTTAGATGCAACAAAACATGCCAACCCATTAATCTTGCTTCTTTAATAAACCCCCCAGACAACAAATTTCACTACTGAAGCATCCTCACATAACAATGACTGCATCGTCTATTGCTGTTTCAGCAAGTTATGGCAAGGCAGGTTTATTTGTATCGCACAATTCAATGCCAGGGTGATTCAAAGTGCTTTACAGAATACAAGAAGCATAATTTAACATTAAAAACAAAAGAAAAAGAAAGAACATTGAATCAAAACAGTATTAAAACATGATCAAGTTTAAAAATTTAAGCTTAAAAGAAACAGATGAAGATTTGAACTTCTATCTAAACAAAAACTAGTGAAATGCAGCAGAGAACAGGTGGGTCTTTAACCTGGATTTAAATAAACTGAGTGTTTCAGCTGATCTGAGGCTTTCTGGGAGTTTGTTCCAGACATGTGGAGCATAGAAGCTGAATGCAGCTTCTCCATGTCTGGCTCTGACTCTGGGAACTGATAAGAAACTGGTTCCAGATGACCTGAGGATTCTGGTAGGTTCATACTGGGTCAAGAGGTCTCTGATGTATTTTGGTTCTAAACCATTCAGAGCTTTATAGACCAGCAGCAGAACTTTAAAGTCTATTCTCTGACGGACCGGCAGCCAGTGTAAAGACCTCAGAGCTGGACTGATGTGGTCCACTCTCTTGATCTTAGAGGACTCGAGCAGCAGAGTTCTGAATCAGCTGCAGGTGTCTATTTGATTTTTTAGGTAGAACCTGTAAAAACACTTTTACAATAATCAAGCCGACCAAAGATGAAAGCATGGACTAGTTTTTCCAGGTCCTGCTGAGACATCAGATCTTTTACCCTTGATATATTCTTAAGGTGATGGTAGGCTGACTTTGTGATTCTCTTAATGTTTTTTTTTTTTTCTAAGTTTAGGTCTGAGTCCATCAACACATCAATACACCTAGATTTCTGGCCTGGTTGGTGGTTTTTAGGTGTATAGACTGAAGCTCTGTGGTGACCTTCAATCATTTCCCTTTGGCTCCAAAGACCATCATCTCAGTTTTGTTTTTGTTTAACTGAAGAAAGTTCAGGCACATCCAGTCATTAATCTCCTCAATGCATTTACCAAGAGCCTGTACTAGGCTTCTGTCTCCCATTGTGGATGCCACTGTGAACCTGGAAGGAAAACTCAGCATCATTTGTCAATGCTGCTAGTGAACACAGTAAAACAGCTAATTTCTTAAGTATCAGATGTGTGTGATTAACATATTTAAATGGAGCAATTCACCCTTAAAATAATATCCTAATGCCCTCTCAAGTAGTTCTTATGTCTAAACCTAATCAGGCAATTGTATTGTCTAAACCAAAATGAGTAGCTATGATGCCTAAACCTAACCAAACAACAGTCTAATGAAACAGGTTAAAATGATATATTCTCATAGTATTGAACTCAACTCTCTTCAGCTATATTATGAGGATCTTATTGCTTGTTCAATTGAAAGAAAAAAAAATACAAAAATCAAATACAAACATAATGTCTCCAAAATGTCTAGTGTTGCTGCATCTTGCACCACAAGCAACCACATAAGATGCCTTGTGTTTCTCTCACAGATGCCTCAAGGGCCTGCTAATAAGGCAGCAATATAATACCTTCAGACAACCCTTAATAGCTGGAATGTGACTTAGATTTTTAAAGTTTTTATAACTTGGTGTTTAGAAAATGCATGCACAGACATAGCAAAGCAATTATGTGATGGAGTAAAAGAAACAAAAACAAGGAAATGTTATCTACTGTAGCATTTAAAATTAAGTTAGATTTAGAGCTGAAATCAGTCTCTCATTCAGAAAAACTACACAAACACATACAAATAACACATTGCAGATCTTGGCTTGCAATAACTTCAGGTTCATATTGTTTGAGACACTTTCATAAAAACTCTGCCACCTTTGTGACATTAAAAACACAGTAAGCTGAAGCTACGTCACTATGTTACAAATCCTGCAAAGTAGAACAGAATCAGGCTTTGAAATTTAAGTTGGGATCTTTAAATGTTCAAAACATAACCTAGTTAACTCCAAAAAGTGTAAATATAAACATATTTTTTAACTATTCAATTTGTCTTTTTTCAGTTTTGGTGATATTTGTTTGAAAGTTGAGTACCTGCCACCACAATACCAATCATAAAGGATTTAAAGTGAACAAGAGCTGGCAAAAGTTGGTTAGCTTTTAATTTTGAAACAATATGATTAATCCACATATTATTTGATATATAGACACATTTACTCAGAATATGGAGCGTATCATGTTACTGAAGAAGATTTACAAAAAGATATGATAATTTTCATAAATTTCTCCATCCAAATCCAGTTTACATAAAAAAAGGTTGTAAGGTAGCCATATATCCATCCATCTATCCAATAATTCATGCTCATCAAAGATATGCAAAGGCACAAAATCAGCGAAGGGAGGAAAGAAAGAGAAAAAAAAAACAGAGCAAGAGATGAGACACAAGTTAGCATTGGTCTGACTTTTACTGACTGGAGAGGGCTCAGAGTAGAGGTAGGATGTAGGATGGGTGCTGAATTAGCCGTTGTTAGAGAACATCTCACAGATAAAACGTGCCAAATGTCATTATTTCAACTTAAAAGTTTTTAGAAATATAGCCTGGAGTGTGTCTGAAGTTATGGTATTTACATGTAATGCCACTATATGATATGAGAATCAGTCCCTAATTCACTTTGGAACTTCTCATGTCACGGTTTCTGGGTTTTGGTGGGTGTTTTGATTGTTTAGGATTTTGGTTTTTGTCATGATTAGTTTGGTCATGTTCTTGGTTTGTAGTTCTTATGTTCATGCTTTAGTTTTCAGTTTTGTCATGCTTGGTTTTCCCTCTTGTGTTCCTGTGGTTTTCTGTTCCTGCCTCGTTAGTTCACCTGGTCTGATTAGTCATCCACCTCACCTGTGTCTTGTTACTCCCTCTGTGTATAAGTACTCCCGGTTTTCAGTCATTCATTGTCAGATCCTCATTTTGTCATGTTTGGTTTTTGTTCTCTGGAGTTTATCCCCGTCGTCTGTGGTTCCCTGTCGTGAGTTCCTGGGTAGTAAACCTTTTAACCTGCACCAGTTCTGCCTCCTGCCTGCATTTGGGTCCTCACCTCCACCGCCATTCGTGACACTCATGAATGAATTTTTATTACTGGGATATACAGAAGTGTTGACAGTGAATTCAGTCATTGAGGATGTATCATTGTAATATTGTCTGCAACTGATTCATTCAGAATTTCAACTGTTTAATTAAAGAACCATATATATATATATATATATATATATATATATATATATACATTTATATGGCCTGGTGAGCGTATGACTCCCTGCCTGACTTTCTGTCACAGTCCCGCCCTGATAGTCAGTGTGTGTAAGTTTTATAAGTGTTTCGTAAAACACTGTAAATTACATGGCCACTGTGTTTTGTTTTATCTTTATATTTTATTAAGAGACAAAAAAAAAAAAAAAACCTACATTAATATATTGTCGGTTATAACTAGAAATCAAATTTAATTAGGATTAAATTAAATTAGGAATAAAGCATCCTCGGTACCATGTTGAACTGCATCTTTTAAAGGAATTATTGGTTTTGCTTTATAGAAAACAATCAAGTATCAAATACATACTTCACAGGGACAGAGAAAGGGCAAAACAATTGTGACGTTATTTAAAAACCTGATGTATCCTTGTAAAGTTTTTGTATTGTGTTGAATCATTTTAAATTGTATCATGAAACATATCAAAATGAATCGCATTGTATACAATCAAATTGTTGTGAAATCATTGATGAATCGCATCACTTCGTTAACAGGAGTGAATTTTATGGCATTGTATCGGCATGGAGCTTCACTGTATCGTTAATGTATCATATCGCTGGTGGCTTATGGAGATGTGTATTGTATCGGCCTCAGTGTTGGGGACTCACATCCCTAATTATTATATTGCATTTTCCTGTCATTGATCTTTGATTGTCATGCTGCAGCATTAAGCTCACAAGTTTCAGGTTTAATCATAAAATAAAGTGGAAATTCCATGTGGTTATTAGTTAATAAAAGCTCTATTCGATCTTTACAAATTGACAGCTTCTGATATAGCAAACTGCTATTCCTGGAATTATAATAATAATTAGAATAATCATCTTCCATAGAAAGGACTCTAATGAGAAAATGTAAAACTTCCAGAGCACAATGAGTGGATTCAGTCAGTGCAACTCATAAGTCCGAATAATAAAGAGTGTGGGGCGACGCCATCTAGCGGGTGTCTTCCCTGATCAACTTTTAGAATCAGTGAGACAAGTTGCGGGGGGGGGGGTCAGCTGACGTAGGAGGCAGACAATCACTTTCTGGCATTTGTTCCTCTTAGGCCCAAACACTAACCTTGTAATTTCCAGTTAAAAACGTGCAACAATTATACTAGCAAAATGACTCACCCCTGTCATGTTTTTCACATTATTATTAATATTATTATTACATTTTTACATATTGACCTCTGTCCATAAGATATAACAAACCAACCCAAGTGTTCTCTCTAAAACTATTTGATTTTCATATAACCAAGAGAGAGAGAGAGAGAGAGAGAGAGAGAGGGACTAATCCAATCCAATTTCCGGACACGTAAAATACTCGATGATTCATTGAAAGAAATCATGAGGGACAAATGCGTGAAGCAGTTCTGCTACACCTCCCGGCATTTCTAATTTCAATAAAGATACAAGCACCATCACAGCCGCACTGGGGGCGCCGTTTGGTGCGGATCAGATGCGTCCTCACCAGGCGCCGAGGGGATCTTCCTTCTAGTGGAAACGGTTTCTGTTGACTTTAAATGGACGTATGAATGACTTTACCGCATGAGCAGGCATAAAAGAGGAGAGCAAATATGACACCTCTGACCAAAAGAGCAAAGAAATACTCAGCATACAGTTAACCTGAAAGACTGTCGTAGGTTTCCACCGACCGAGACTGTACACGATTTCATTTAAAACTTTAATCGACGCCCGGCTTCCAACTCATTGTAACATCTTGGTTTAGTTGTGAGGGGAGAGAGCGACGCTGCATCCCTCTGCTGACAGAGAGACCACTTGTATCGCCGTCACAACTGTGCCAAGAGACAGGGAGTCTTTGAAAGCCACCGGAGCGGACCCGACCAGCATATAAATCAGCGTCCCGGAGAGCGTCTCGCTGGGCTCGCGTTGGTGATAAAAGGCATTGTCTCAAAGGTGCATGTGTGGAAAACAGAGAGAGGGAAATGGCACTTTTTCCATTTAAAGAGGGGTGTACAGCAACAGTCAGCGGCAAGCGAATGTAAAACACAGTTCTCCTGGTCTTGCCACGGGCGCGCACAGGCGAGGAGGCGCAGGACACGCAAGATCATCGATTCGCACTTTATAATTTTGCGCTGCGTATGTGACAACAGCTGCAAGGAAGCGGTGAAAGGTGGCATTAAAAGGCGCTTTTCCTAAACTAAATACACGAACCGTGAAACCATGGATGCCAGGATACTATTTTTGCTTGTTTGTTCTGCGGCATTTTACGACGAGCTACTCTGCGCCTCGCCAAGAACCACAGCGGGAATGGATCTCCCCACCGACAGCTTCAACAGGAGCAGCACCGGTGGCAGCAGCGGGGAATCCGGGGGAAAGAAAGACTCGAACCAAACCATGATGTCCAGAAACAAGAGAAAAACCCTGGCTGTGGATTTCGCGGTCCCCTCTCTGTTGCGCTATTTTCTGGCGGAGTTCATCAACAGACCCCTGAACGGCGACTGTCAGACTTTTAGCGGATGTTACACGCTGCGTGCAAACTTGAAAATGCACTGCATACCTTTGCAGAAAACCATATCAACTTTTGTGGACCCGAAATCTGCTACGGATTTAGCACTGGGGAACAGGTCTGTCGATGGACAGCTCCCTTTTTTCTACAAGCGGCCGCTGTCCAAAGTTCTGAAATTGGGCTTAACGAAAGCAAGCAGGAAATCAAACCAAGTTGTAGTGGAAATAGGAGAGGATGTAGTCAAGACGGGATGTGGGGGGCTGGCTGTGTACGAGGAGGCCCCGGTGCTCATGCTGGAAATGGACCTCACATCCATTCTAGAGTGGTGGCTGGGAGCAGAGGGGGGCCGTCTCAGGGTCCGGCTGATGCCAGAGAAACAGGCGCAGGTTCCTGGGGTTGAGGATCGGTATACAGCTGCCATACGAGCTGCAGACCCCCGCCTGTACCTTCAGATTTCCTCCCGGGGTGAGTTCCTCTCGTCCCCCCTCCTCCTTCCCTCTCTTTCGCTTTTACATGTGGTGCCATGTTTCCCCACACCCCCACACGCAGCTCGCTCAAGGTTGTGATTTAAGTTCTGCTATGATGAATTTTTCATGTTGATTCCAGCGGGTGTAAACACGCGCGCTTTGTTGGGGAATAACCGGGTAAGAAAATGTCAGCGCAAGAAAGGCAAACCTGGAATTTGTGGTCTAATGGAAAAGCGATGGCAGATGTGTGTGTGCGTGTCAGAGGAAAATAGCACTTGGGGAATTCACGCATTTAGGTCTGTTTCTCTGATCTTACCAGTTTCATTATTGATGCCTGCAGCATCTATGAGCAGTGAACTGACTGTTGACTTAATTCTCAAATTTGGATTATTTATGTTTTAAACCCATACTGCCACAAATTTAGAAGGCGCTTATCAGTCGTCAAGTGTGAATATTTCTTTTGAAAGAAAAGAGGGGTCTCCTCATCTGATCATGTTATGCATATTCACATAAGGACTATAGTAATACTGAAGCAGGACAAGGCATAAGCAGTACTTCTTCACCTCCATGAGCTTCTCCTTTTTCAACTTCCCAGTGCTGAGGGAAGGTTGGAAATGTAAGAAAACAGGCTTTATTTTGATGAGGCACAAATTAAGCTGTTATCTCCCAGAAAGCCTATGCACTCAATACTCGAGGGCCCTTCTCTTGTTCTTCTGAGCATGGCACAATCAGTGTAATTGCTTAATCACTTTGATGAGGGAGGCTGGCCCAGAAAAATGCAACAGAATCTATCACACAAGGAAACACAGAGGCTAGCTGGGTTGGAGGCTGATAGAGTAAGAAAGAGCCTCCCCCCTTCTCCCTCTAGCAAGAGCGTGTGCACATAAAAACACACAGAAACTTGCCCCAAAACCCCTGAATGAAAGAACTGCATATGAACTGAGCTGCATTTTGATTGCACCTGGCGTTAAATCTTGAGCCTCCTCTAATTTTTTATACATATAACCAGGAAAACAGGAAGTATTAGCAGTTAATTGACGTATAGAAACACGAATAGACATATTGTATATGAAGCAAAAAAAAAAAAAAAAAAAAAAACTTCTACAATTCCAAGAGGCTTGGAATTCAATATTTGTTCTGTCATCTTTGTTCTTCAGCACAGTCTGAACCCTCTTAAATGAGGTTTCTTGTAATTTCTTGAAATAATCTTCAACAATAGTTCAGGCTTCCATTCAAAGCTCTTTGGGGTTAGCTGCCTTTTGTTTGACTACTTTATTAATGTTGAGGCCCAGGCTCTTTGGAGGATCTGTCCCTCCATCCAGTTCTTGTGTCATGTGTCATGCCTCAGCCTTTTTCTCTCTGTTTCCCTTCGGATTCTTGACAGCCATCCTTCCAAGAAGACCATCTCTGATGAGGCTTCAATGAAAAGTTGATGGATTACATAAAAGTCCACATGCGTCTCTCAGGTCATGTGCTAGGTTTTTGCTGGATTTGTTCTTATTTATCACTTTCACATCCTGTTCATCTACTGCAGATAGGTTTTTGGGTCTGACATTTCATCTTTTGTCCTCCACTTGTCCAGTTCCCTTATTTTTTTAAGGACAAATTCCACAATGATGCATCTTTGTGTAATGACTATTGGTAACGAGATGCTTAAATATCCAAATTTAAACTAGTTCTTTGATAAGTTGTGTGAAACACTGAACACTGATTTATTTGCTTTTTATACCTTAAAAAAATGCATATTTGTTGGAAAATTGCCAGGTATAAGGATAGGTCAGAAAATGGACAGAAAAAAGATGAAAATATCTAAAAGAAAAAAACAACA
Source organism: Melanotaenia boesemani (assembly GCF_017639745.1). Taxonomy (NCBI): domain Eukaryota; kingdom Metazoa; phylum Chordata; class Actinopteri; order Atheriniformes; family Melanotaeniidae; genus Melanotaenia; species Melanotaenia boesemani. The sequence continues at coordinate 5,396,750 of NC_055701.1, forward strand.
AAAAAAAAAAAACTGAAAAAAAAAACATTCAGAAAACTGGAAAATTATTGCTCAAGGCCACTTTACATAACTACAACAAAGTATGCATAGTACAATTTGCTGCATGTATGAGTTACTATTTAACATCAAAGTGTTTTAATGGATCAAATCTGCAGCTCCCAGCAGGAAATCCAACATCGCTGGTTATTTTCAAGTCTCTCTTAAAAATGAGACTGATTCTCATATTAAACTACCTGCAAATATAGGTTAAACAAATATAACAAATAGCTGCATCAAAGCGATTGTGATTTGGTATACTAACAAATAACTTATGGAAAAAGCTGCATATAAGTTATAACGTTCTGAGCCACCGCATGGCACCAAGACAGCTTTTTAGTATAAGATTTACAAGATTTTGGAACCTGACCCGAGGAATAGAATATTATTCCAAAATGCATCCACTGATATTTCCCAACTCTGCTCATGGGGGTTGAGCTCCTGTGAATGTAAAGACCTCAGATTATGACTGACATTGAACTGTAACTGATATTTTTTTAGATTCTGTGGCCCTTGGCCTATATCACTGTTCCTTACTCTTTATCACTGTGTCCATATAAAATTTCTAATAATGTAAAATATAAAACATAAATGACTTTGTATCAATAAAATGTATATGTACGTTTAAAAACTAAGATTTATACTCAATGTTGACTTTAATTCTATAATTGTAAAAACCTACATATCAAGAGTTTTGACACATTTTGGTACATTCCAGATAAATCACCCATCAATCATTTATCACAGGAAAAACTTGAAACAGTGTATTTGTTATTTTAAGAGGAGCAGCGATGCTGTTGAAAACATGTAGTCTAGAGCCAAAGAAGGCAAAATTAAAGTAAGTAAAATTTGTCAGTATGTAGAAGAATCTGTTTTATTGGGATTTACATCCACGAGCTGCAACCCACCCATGGCATTATGTCACTTATTTGAGCAGAAACTAGCTAACAGCATGAAACCAGCACATCTCCAGCAGCATTTTACCAGATAGTGCAGCTACCATGTTGATAAGCCACCTGAGATTTTTGGAGGAAATTAACAAATTCTTGTATCACAAGATGTAATGCAAAAAGCCTCCACCACATTATCGAAAGCCCTGGAGGAGACATTGCTAGGAACCAAAAAAAAAAAAAAAAAAAAACATTCTCCATTGCTTAAGACCTCCTCCTGCACCTCCTCCTCCCTGCTGCAGTTGTTATCAGGCACAGTTTGCTGCTGGAGAGTTAACATTTGGACATTTGGACATTGTTTTGCAAGTTGTGAGAAGACTTAGAGACTCATTTTCACTCCAGCTGGATGAACCCACAGATGTGATGTGAGTGGAAATGTGAAACTTGTTACTTTCGTCGATATGTTGACAAACGCGTCTTATTCTGCAAATAGTTTGGAGGGAAAAAGAAAAGGAGAGCACATTTTTCCATAAAAATGCTCTGAGCTCTGAGTGTTGGGAAAAGGTTTGCCATGAACTTAGTCATGAATCATTGACATTCAACATGTTTGAAATACTTTCTTTTAAAAACGTTTGAAATTTGAAAGTGTTTAATTAGTAGCAACATTTAAAATAATCAGGCATTGATGGCACAATGTTGCTTACTTCTGTTTCCAACAACCTGAAGCTTTGCTTTGGTCAGGGGGCACTTGGCTGATAAATGATTCCACATTGTTATACAAAGGTTTGAGAACCACTGTTCTATATAAATGAAAGTTGTCATCCCAGTGGAAATCTTTCATTTTAAACCTGGAAATGTTTAAGGATAATGGTTATCACTTTGTGTGGATTTTATTTGCGGTTTATCATCTTTCTTTAGTGACAGGAGGAGCCAAACCATGTCAGCACAATATCCTTGACAGCATAAAAGAGCCATCAGACCAGCTTAAAGTTTGGGAATCAAAAGCTCAGATGTTCGTACTCTCTGGTCCCTTTCTGTCTTGCATCGGACTTGATGAAGTCCCTTTCTGAACACACTGTTGTTTCTTCACTGTTGTGCAGCATTCTGTTCTGGACAATCAGCTCCAGTGGCTCCAAAGTGGCTCCCAGTACAGAACCAACCTTCTTTATGAGTTTGTTCCACCTCTTAAATCTGGTTCTGGTTCTTCTACCCCAACAGATGCTCCCAAGCTGATTGCACTTCCCACAACAGACTTACAGAAGATATATTATAGTATATTGTATAGTATATTGGTGCAGACATTGAATGATCTCAGCTTCCTTAAGAAGTAGAGTTTGCTCCTTTTTTGTTTCTGTGTTACATTGCCAGTCTACTCTGTTGTCCAGCTGAACTCCAGGGTGCTTGTGTTCCCCCACCACCTCCACCTCCTCTCCCAGAATGCAGACAGTGCTTTGTTTACTCCTGTTCCCCCCCTTAAGTCAACAATGATCTCTTTTGTTTTGTTTGTGTTCAAGATGTGTGATGACACCGTGGCTAAAAAATAACATTAAATTTGAATGTGTTGGAGGATTTACTCTGTAGATTGGGTTGCATTAACCTCTTTTCTGTTTTTGAAATTCTTAGGCCCTTTCTCATTACAGTGATTTTGGCATTGTTTAAAAAAGCCCTAAAGCCAATATGAGCACCTTCCTGCAGCTCGAGAGCCACAGATCAGTATATAAGTAAGTGCATGCTCATCAAAACAGCAGGAGCAGGAACAGTGTGACATCTGCAGAGAGAGGAGGTCTATGTGGTTGAGTGGGTCACTAAAATCCACTAAGGGGTTTGCTTTTCACCCCTGTTTTTTTTAAAAATGTCACTTTGCTGTTTCTGCTGTAAAACTGTGACCGGGTTGCTTGACATGAGGCATCATTTTAACAAACTGGGTTGGTTTGTGCTAAAACAGAACAGAAAGGGTGAAAATAGTTCCCAGTTGATATTTTCTTCTAGATGAATATAATAGCTGGTGTCAGGGCCCAGCAGGCGTTCTTCCCAACAAGCTCTGACTGTTAGCAGGTGGGAAGACAGCCGAGGATTATGTTACATTTGTCAGCTGGGTACTTGGTCAGATTTTTATTTATTCATTTAGCTTTTTTTTTTTGGCGATTCAATTTCTACTTAAAATCACTTGAATTATCTTCCTTCACTAGTTCTTGTACATCTAGCTAAACTTTAACCACAACATGTAAACATGCTAATGCTGCCATTGTGTATCACTGTGGAGTGCAGTTACATACAATATACAAAATTGTCATGTGGATGGTTTCCACAGTTCTGTGTGCACTGGTAGGCCTGTGTGTTGAAGCCATTTTAACTAGAGAGAGAGAGAGAGAGAGAGAGAGAGAGTCCCAAAACAGCACAGTCTTTGAAACCTCAGGTCCATCATCCAGCTGATTTAGAAATTGCAGTGGGGATCTATCCAGGAGTGTGACGCTCTGCCCACTCACTGTCAGCTGGGATCGTCTCCAGTCCTGAACAGGATAAAAAGGGGGTGTAGCTAATGGATGGAAGAGTTTGGCTTTGCACATTAATGAACACTTAAGGATATAGACATAAGAACACAGCAACTCTAATTGAAATTAATAGGCTGCATGCTTATTAACTGTCATTAATGAGTGTGTTTACTTTTAGGAGACTTAACGTTTCCCAGTTTTGATGGGCTTTTGAAAAGTCTCTGCTTGTAGCGTTTATCCAAATTTCAGAGGCCTGGACAATCTCTTTTTCATTAAGTTTTAAAAACGGTGGAGTGTGCTTCCTTCAGACTGAAGTTTACTAGTTTTGATCCCCAACTTTTCAAATCTACATGATAGAGTATGTTTGAGCAAAGAATAACTATAACGAATGAAAGAGAGACAAAAAACAAACAAACATTCACTTCCTTAGATTTCCTCCAGGTCATGAACCAAGATTGTGGCTTTTATGTTCAGAAAACCACCATTTATAATGAAGCTGGAAGTGATGGTATGCTGTCAGTCGTTAGCACTGTCACCTCGCACTGTACACCAAGAAAGGTCAAGTGATTTCAAGCCTGTATAATTAGAGGTACATGTCAGTCTGAGAGTGAAAGGTTTTCTAAAGAATGGTGAGAACTCAGTCTTTTCACCACAATTTCTTGACTTCTTACTTTCAAGCAAACCTTTAAATAAAGGGAACATTTGATTAAATCAATTTTATTTCAACACAGAAGATTCTTTGTTAGCTGTGAGAGGAGCATATTGAGCAAAATCATTGTAATTCAGGATCTACATGTTGACTGCCTCTGAGCTTTGAACCAAGTCTCACAGCTCAGTTATCATGGAGATTGCATAGTCACCTGAATATTTTGCACAGTTTTGCATAGATTTGGCAAATCTTTGTTGCTGTTGGAAAGCATCCTTTCCTTAATCAGCTACCAAAGTGAGTCCAGAGAGGAACAAAGTGAATTTTAATGAGTAACAAGTGACAGAAGTTTGTACAACACAGGTGGACTCCACCGACTCCTAATGTTTCAGGCAAGATTGCTCTGCTGCGTGATTGCAGTGGTAGTTATTATCATTAATGATGATTGGATTATGTGTTTCTACCAGGCAGCGCTGTATTTACTCACTGTTGAGGAGCAAACAGGTACAATCCCTAAACAAACCACACACACACTCTTGCTTTTTGACATTTGTGGGGAGATAGCCTTGAAATAACCAACCATAATGGAAAAATAAGCAAACTTTTCCAACAACACGACCTCATGAAGCAAACATTCCCAGTCATGTTTCATGACACTGTTGGTGTGATGTGGTATTTTTCTTCATTTTTTTTGTTTGCCTAATTTATTTAACTTTTCTTCTGTTCAAAACTTTTTTCTTTTCTTTTTTACTGTTTTTTTTTCTTCTTATGAGATCTTGGGCAGAACGCGTATCATCTCAAGATGATGATGGCCAGCTTGGCTCATTCACTCTATTAAAAAGTAAATTCATAATTTACCTGAGAACTGGCTTGATTTACTGCTTTATTCTGTGGCTGCAATATATTTATATAAACATTTTTTAAATTTCAATGTATTTTTTTTTATTTTAGTTTCTATTTAACCTTTTAAGCCCTGCACCATATTCAGAATAAGAATGTCATGTTAGAATGAAGCAGCTACAGCTCTAAACTTCTATCAAATTATTGCACAGTATGCAAATATTATCTTTGCAAAGAGAAGCTTTAGTACCAACAGGTAAGGCAAAGTCTCCAAAATGGCTATTTTAGCACATTTTCTCCACAATTTAGCAGTTGATGCCACCTAAACTTAACAATCCCCAAATGTGTGATGTTAGGTTTTAAAAGGTTAAATATGAAATTGTCTCTTTGTGTGTCCAAAACTTTAACTCATATATCTATTGCACAAACACTATAGTTATACTTTTGCTTTTTCATACAAAAAGTTTATTTGTAATGGATGCTAATCTCCTTCAGACTAGAATGACATTAGAACACTCTAACTCTGATATGGTGAGATGGATAAGGAAGAAAGATAGTTAACAATTAAATGTGACACCAAACAGACAGAAAATTTCCCTAAAATATGCAATTTAATTTTCCTAATGATTTTTTTTACTAGTTTTTCTAACATACCCTTATTTCACTGAGAGCTGGAAATAAATGCAACAGTCTGGGATGATTGTGTGGAAGAATGGCTGCCCCGGTGTTGTTGGAAAACTTTACAAATGTGACTTCAAGAGGAAAAATATTGATTAAAGAGTTCTCTGATTTTCTGGGACCATATTTTGGTTGTCAATTGGACCTTCTTCAGCTCTCTGATTAACTGGGTTTGTTGAATCTTTGCTGTGAGCTAATGCACTATTTTGCCTCTGGTTTGAAATCAATTAAATTTTAATTCTGAAAGCTCCTTTGCTCTAAAATGAAAAAAAAAAACAAAACAAAAAAAAAAAAAAAACTAATTGCTTCTGTTATTTTCTGTCCATTCATCAGTTCCTCATCTGTTGCAATTCCAGACTTGAGCGCACTAAATAACACAGTTTTAATTTTCACTGTTTTACTGATGATTGTTTAAATTTCACATTTGGGGATATTGCATTTCTTCCACATGCTTTTCCTTTCATCCTTTAGGCTTTTAAGTCGTGCTGCATGTCATATCTTCATAGGGGTGTGTGTGCACCCATTTATGAATGAAAACAGGGCTCATTTGGTTAAGGCATTTTTAGAATTATTAAAATTTATTAAAGAGAACTATGCATATGTTTTTCATAAGTATGCAGTGCATATTTCTTCCTTTGTGCACACACAGTTTCATTCATGAAACCACACAGCTTTATGCATCCAGCCCTAAAACTTCAAAATATGACAAACTGCTTTAATAGAGAACCATGTTTATTTTGGGTATCATTGTGGGGATTTTGCTTGTTTATTATCAGCTGGACACTGTCACAAATCTCAGATTTTTTTTAAGTTTAGAATTTGTCTTTGGTTTAGTTACTCACCCAGAAAAAGGGGACTTTGGGTTTAGCAGCGAAATCAACTAGAAATTCAGCCAAACCGAACGTTCACCAAGTATCGTGGCTGCAGGTTTAAGAAACTGAGATGGGTTGAGTTAGTGGCTCTATCGCAGCATGCAAGAAAGGAAACCCGAATTCTGATTGTGTAAAAGGATTTATGTCCTGACAACAAGAGTAATACCTGCATCAAAGACACACACACCCGTTTGGGCCCTTTTCTCTCTCTTGGCAGACATTGTGTTTTCCTTAGCCAGTGTCACACTCTCCATCCACCAAACAAAATGAATGGCCCCAAGGTTCTAATGTGTTTCGTCTTGTTCTTTCAGCATTTTTCCACTCCTGACTTTGCAATGTTTGACATTTTTCTGTGTAATGCACATGATACACATGTTTTTTTGACCCTCCAGTAAGACGCTGGCTATTAGCATGAAATAAATACCCGCCATGGCATCCACAATAATTTGACAATCAGGCACGCGTGCCTGTGGGAATCAAAGCATTAAGCTCTGCTTTGCGCATTTATACTAACTTGCCTTAAGGGCCCAATGGTTGGCATCATCAGTGAGAAATAGTTCTATGTGTTACAGTACAAGAGAGGGGAAAAACAATGCTCAGCAGGTGTGATAAAATGCTCCCCTCTACTTTATTAACCTCTGTTATGTTCTCCAAGTGGTGCCATAAATAGGCTGCAGAGGAGTCATAAAGTGATCTCGGCACTGGAAGCTGCAGAAAGTGGGAACCTCTGCTTCATTAACCTGCACATTCCTTCCACTGAATGTGTTGAGATGTTTACTTACTGCATCATTAGCAAAGGGTGTCATCATAAACATGCAGAACAGAATGAAACTGAACCCCTAAAGTAAAGATAAGGAAAAAGGCATCACACTTGAAAGGAGCACTTGATAGCTTTACTCCTCATGTTTGCCCCTCAGATCTGCCCAAAATGCAAACATACGCTCATGAATTTCTATTGAGCATTCTGTCATTTCCTTTGGGGCTTAAAACCAAATCCTCAAGTATGGATGTTCTAGGTGTTAGGGAAATGCAGCATTTTCTTCTGAATCACAAAGAAAGTCAACAGGAAATGTGTTTTTAAGTTAGATTACACGCTCAGTACTTTGTTTACCCAATGTTGCTCGTGGCTCTTTTGGAATAGGTTGCTCCTTGAAAGATGAATAAACTTAATTTTCCATGTGTGGAATGCCTTAACTGTACCTCATCCTCTAACAGAGGAGCTACAGCAGCCCAGAGAAGTATTGAGAATGGAAGAGAGTGAGGAACACCTTCGAGACATTTACTGGCTTCATTATGTCTGTAAACATAAATGCAGACACCCTTTTCTCGGATCTGCTATGACCCTTCATTTATTACCTATCAAGTCATTCTACAGTAATATAACAGATCAATGATTGACTTAACTTTTGCAGTGGGATTTGTAAATATTTATGCTGTTGATACTGTTTATGCTAATCTGAGTGAAAAAGACAGATGTGTGCCCAAACTATTATAGATTCTGACCAATTGTGACAATTAACAGTTACATAAAGTGCTAACTGAGTTCACCCTGATCATCTCATGATCATGAGAAAACAAAGCTTGTTATATTGTAATAAGTTAAAGAGGTGGTTCTCCTGAGAAAACAAAAAGTCCATTTCTGAAGCTGATGAGAAAAATGAAGTTATCCTGTAAAAACGAGCTCCTTTAAGTTGAGTTAACCGAATAATTAACCCAAGATCAAAAGGTCTTTGTGATGACTACTGACATGATTTTTGTCTGTAAGAGAATAAAATAAATAAAATAAAAAAATCTGATAAAATATAAATAAAAATTAAAACAAATAAGCTAAAGTAAAAAGATAAAAAAACAATAAAATAAAATAGTAAATCTATATTTGCTTGTTTGACAAATAACATTGTTGTAAATGGTTTAGGCAAATAGAGAGGTGGAAAAATATGCTTTCAAAATAAAGAATTAGTTAAACATGCAAGTTAGGAAAACTGGCTCATAGCTGTAAATATTAACTCTAAATAGTCAATTAAAGTTATTCAATTATGCCTTTTATTTCAAAGTGACAGGAATTTTAACACATTTACCTCTATATATATAAAAAAATCTACTACTTTGTCTACTTTGCTTGGCCTATTTGAAGAAAATCATACTCCCTCAGTTAAATAAAGACAGAGAGAGAAAAAAAGGAAACAACTTCCAAACTGCCCTGATAACTGCTTGCAGCTTGACTGCATCCAGGCTTGATTACTACCTGCTCTGTTCAATTCAGTCATCAGAGCCTCAGTTTAGAAGCAGCAAGCTGTCCTGTCATCACAGAAAATTCTAGAGAAGATGGAAAACGTATCAGAAGGACAGGTTACAAAGCTGCTGCACTCTACACATCCACAGGGAGACATTATCTTCAAATGGAGAAAACGTGAACCCTGACATCCCTTAAATCCTCCAAGAGCCCCATCCTGGTAGTCAGAAAAGGTCTTTCTCAGCAAGGGTCAGTGTTCATGACTCAGGAGGAAGATGAAGGCGTTTGAGTGTTTTGTCACAACAAACTGTTGACCTGTAAAGAATTTGAGGTGAAGTGCTCTATGGACAGAAATTTTAACAATCAGGATGACAACAGTTGTTATGTTTGGTGTAAACACTAGTGGCTTGAAGGAAAGAAAAAAAAAAAGAAGCTGCACAAGTTCAATTCAGAGGTGGAAAAGGAAAGTTTTGGCAGCTCTGGTTTTGTCCAAACTTAAAACAAAATATTTCCATCAGAACTAAAACATACAGAGACAAAATATGACTGTGGGCCCAAATAACAGAAGAGAGGAGTTGGGAAGAAGTGGAGAGAAAATGGTTTCATATGATGGGAGATCAGGTGTGCAGAACAGGTGTGCTAGCTAGCAACAAAGAGGATGTGAAATGATTGAAACAATGAACGTTTTAATGTGTGTCTGCCTTGAATAAAAGCCTGAAAATGCAAAAAATGGACAAAGCAGCACAATGTTTTCACAAAGACACATTTTCTATTCAGTATTCCTTAAAACACTCTATTCTATGTTGCTTTTTTCTAAAAGCTGAAGTGGTTTTGCTGTAGTGTTTTGCACATGAGGGCCAGATTGGCTTGTCATAATTAAAAGGGAATTCATTCTTCTGGCTAGTCGAAAATCTTGAGGGAGCACATATGGTCATTAGCAACTGGGCTATGCAGGATAGTATTCTGTATGGATTTAATATTTTCTGAAGGTCCTTATGGCCCACTTTCCACCAATAGGTCTGGGTTGGTAAGGGCTAGGTTTGGTACTCCATCTTTTCTTATTTTGTGTGTGTGTTGAGGGGGGCTATGGGGGGTGCTGTCCTATATTTTTTTGGGATCCTTCACTCGGGGTCCCAAGCTTGGAACCAAAAGGGTGGAGTTTCACATATTGCACATTGACTGCTGATTGGTTGACAGGATCCTCGTTTCTCATTCAACTTGGCATTATGAACAAAGCAGCAAGAGCGCCATGTTTAAATATACTATGGATATATATATTTTTTTTATAGTTTTTTAAAGCCACACCTAAAGAAGAAACAACACAAACTGCATGATTTCCATCATTTTCTCCTTTGTTTCTGTGTTACGTTCTTGGTTATAATTCAAGGAGGGTGTTGTGCTGCTACAACATGTAGCTGCTACTGCATCCATCTCTGTCTGGCTGATTTGCCTCCCACCAGATAAGGGTAAGCTTGGCTGTGGAAATGAAACTGAGATTAAGCTTTACAGAACCAAACCATTCTGTCCTGAACCGGACTGCTTGGTGCAAACTAGGCTAATGTCACAGTTACAGAGGTTGTAAATTTTGTAGTCTTGGACTACTATTGTATATCTTCTGAAATACTATGCTCCAGTCAAAACAATTATTAGTCAGCAAGGGAGTCATTTATGCAAAAAGGGCCACTTGTATTCATTTAAAAAGTTTACAAAGTATACACTAAAAAATTGCAGTTGTCTGATGCAGTGATGGTCTGTCACTCTGAAACTATGAGATCAACAATATGCCTTATATCGCTCCTTAAACTATTAACATTAGGGTCGCACCTCTGTAATCTGCATTGGGGCTTTGTAAAGCCCGTGTTATAGCATTTTGCTGCCACTTGGGGGCAAAATCAGAAATACGTGCAGCAGTCGGAGCAGTGGACTGCATGTTGGAAACGTTCCCATCTGCAGGAGCTGAGAGCGATGTAAACAGATGCCTTTAGACTTTCAGAGAATCAGATTTGACTGGAATAAAATAGTTTTGAAAAGGAGTGGTCATAAATTCCACTAGGTGTAGGCGCTCTAGCATCTATCAAAGTCATTGCTGCAGTTTTAAAGCTTAGAGGGTTCTGACTTCACACAGTTTGTCCATTCAGAGACACCACAGTAAAAATAATGGCATAAATATGGCAGCTGCCATGCATGTGGACCCACAGCAAATAAATATAAATGGCTCATTCTGAGAATTAAAAACACAAGTTATATTAAAGATATCTTTTTTTCTCTCATTGACATTTTTTACTTTATTTTATTTTCTACACCCTGTCTTTTTTTAAATTCTGTTTGATGGACTAATGTAGTATATTGTACTTCACCAAAAGATATTACAGTTACATTTGTGCAATAATAACTGCTCCTGTTTTTAGAAAGCAAAATGCAGCTCGATTGGTTTAAAATAAGACTGGTTTGCAGAATATTCCATTTTACCTTCAGCTGCTGGGTTGCTTTCACAGCCTGTTATGGGTTTTTTTCCATCTGAACTGTGAAGATCCATCCAGTCAGCTTTTCTGCATTTGTCTGAAGTGAGAACAGACGGTGTAAATTGCTTTACTCCTCAGTTTTAATCTGGCTGTTTCTGTCTTCTGTCACATTATCAATAAGCACTACTGACCCAGTGACATTAGAAACCATGCATACCCATTCCATTCTTTTCTGCTAATTACAGTCATTATCCAAATACATTTAGCACAGGATCATTAAGCCCATCCAAACTATGGTCAAACGGTGAAAAGGCAACAATATGCCTTACAAATGAACATGCAATGCAATGTCCTATTGGACTTCTTATGCAGCACAGTTCAGTCAGGAGTGCCTGTACTCTCAACTCCATATCCTTCAGACCCACAGCCTGCGCTGTTCTTGTTGTTACTCTTAAAACAAGACTTTACAATTTAACCAGCAGGAATTCCTGTAGTTTGGAGAGATTTGATGACCGCCCTGTCGCCTCTGTGAATGCACCCTGCTTTCCAGACTCTGACTTGTGTGATAACCAAACCCTTCAACTTGGAAAAAAAGGTGGCTCATGAATGTACACAATTGCGGCTGACAGTTGCTACAAGACAGAAGCATCGTAGACATGGAAGAAGGTGTATTTATTTCATTAGGAATTTCACAGAAACTGATACACATTTCCCAATAAGACTGCAAAAAGTTCACTTTCACTTAATTGGAGGATAGGATTTGTATCTACATACAAATGATACCGTTTTATCAAACATAAACATTTTGGTCCAGTCTAATATGGTTGTTAACACTTAAAGATGAACTAACTTTCCATCCTTAAAACTCTGTGTTTTGGACTAGTTTTATGGGACATTGACATCTGTTATGTGCATTTCTGGAGCTGTTGCTGTGTGAGTTTCTCTTTATGCACCGCATCGTATGCTAGCAAGCAGATATCAATACATCGGCCATTTTGAATGCACACTGTGGCTTGTTCAGTAAAGAAATTCAAGAAGACTTGGGAGACAGAAAGAACGGGACAGAGTGAGATAAGACAAGAGTCAAGATAAAAGAGTTTTTATTGGCTGGAGACATCTCACAGTAGGATGCGGAATGGATGCTGGATTAGCCATCGATAGAGGGCACATTACTGAGAAAATCTGGTAGAGTTCCTGTGCGTCTTTAAGATTTGTTTTCATTTATAAACCGTGGCACTGATTAGCTACATAGAATTAGTTAAATGCTACAACCTGAATTATTTCATTAAAGCAGTTGTCTTCATCTGCTTATTAAGAGAACATCTTTAGGAATTAATCAGGTATTCGATGCAGTATTTACCTGTTGACAGTAAAAATGGAGATGCATCTTCTACTTTTCTGTTGATCATTGCGCTAACTGTATTAGCATTCTATGCTGTGCAGTGCTAACACTGTACTTAATGTTCACTCCTGGTCAACTAGTAATGTTGAAGGATGTCTGCCAGTTTTGATAGCTGACTTCAGTGTGTGGGTAGAAACTGGTGCATCAATAGGTCCATATATCATGTGATCCACATAAAGAGTGTAACTACAACTTTAACATCGAAATCTGGTTCCAATTTGTATAGGTTAGTCTGCATACCCCCAAAAATTCCTGCTGTTCTTCAACACATGGATTTTGTGTAGCAATATTAGAGAGCTGTTATCCTTAATTTAACCAACATTTCAGAGGGTGTCTCTAATCCTTGATGGGGATGAAGACCTAATGCTGCTCAATGACACAATCCACCTGTTGACCTTTCAATTTAGTCCCTCCAGGTGGAAAGCTGCAGTGTCACAGGAAAAGGACATGACATCACAAGTCGGTGTGCAGACTCGACATAATCAATGGCACTCCTGACATTTAATGCTTGTATCAATCAGTTGGTAATGGAAGAATCAATGGGAAGTCAGAATGACATGCCACTTTATTATTTATGTATTTATATGATCAATTCACTCAACAAGTTGGCAGTATGTTGTGACAGCTTGGCAAACCCAGGAGACCCCATCCCGCTGATCGATGCTGTAAGTTACACTGAGCATGATCAAGTGCATGCGTCTCCGTGTTGGAGCCTAACTAGACTTCATTTCATGACAGAGTGGTTGAAGACAAAGCAATGAATTCAAATTTAAAGGAAGAACCTGCTCTAGAGTCTGTCAGAGTGAGATGTTGAATCATTCCTCTTTACAAGAGTGAATAATGAGATATTCATACAGTAGCTTCAATCGCTAAGCTTTCTGACGTTTCCAGTGCTCAAAAATCAGTGCTGCTTGACTAAGTGCAGAGCAATGATATAATTACCTCGTTGACACCACAGACATTTCAGTGCTGTAGTCAGTGTAGAACCACATGAAGCAATACAAACGCAGCAGTTTTTGTTCCAGGGGATCTGAGTTAAGAAAACCACAGTTTTGTGTCACCATGTCCAGGGTGTATAGTTAAAATTGAATGTGCTTTAATGAGTGACCTGCACCTGCACAGATTCGTTTATGACACTCTCACTTAACAGGGCTGCTGTCTGCGTGATGAGATGCCTGATTTGTCTTGACTTAAAAGAAGTGAGGAAATCATTAATTTGGCTGTCTGAGCTGGTGAAACATATGGCCTTCAAATTGGCCCTTGCATTAGCTGGCTCCATCTCAACAACTCAGGTAGCGCAACTGTTGCCCAAAACACAAGCTGTTAACATTTTGCAACCAATCATACTTTAAAATGGAGAGGAAGCAGCATAAAAAGCTTCCTAAAGTGGGAGCCACAGATAAGCACACTGACAATGTAAACAGAGGCGACTGTCTTTCGTCAAATTAATCACCATGATTGTTGTTAATGTTTGTGTCACTGTTTTGTAAATTAGCTGGACTCAAGGTGACTTTGGCTGTGATTTCTTCTCCTTATTCAGCACTGTTGTGGATTTATTTATTTTTATTTTTTTTCCCCTTGATGTTTTAGTTATTTATGCCACTTCCTCTTGCTTTCAAAAAACCACGAGCTGCCTGGTTGATTAATGGTGATGCTTATAAGAGGCCTTGGTGCAGAAGTTAAGTTCACAGTGAGGTGCGGCAAGGAATGCACGCTCTACATGAGCTGAATTTTTGAAACTCACTCTCAGATGCTCCACTTCCATAATGAGGGGAGTAAATAATGTGCATAAATCAGTGGTCCCACCTTTTCTAGAAGTTCAACACAGTGTGTGCATATTTGTTTTTGCACGCGTTTGCCAATTTAAATGCCAGGATGACGGCACGGATCCAATTTAGAACCCTTCTACCTTTTTTTTTGTAAGCAAAAGATGGCGCATCTTCTAAGGAAATAATGCACTAAATATAAATTTCCAACAAGCTTTTTTAATTTTGTTTTTGTTCATGCAATAAAAGCTAATGCACAGAATTGTCTAACAGAGCATTACAGAAAACGACCTGAAAATTTTCATTAATTTAATCAAACCTCTATTCACACAGTCTTAAAATTCTCTTTTTAAATTGAAGTCATGAAAGTATAGGGCTAAACTTTTACATTAAAATAAAGATGGCTCATTTGCACCTTATGTTTAGTGACATCGAGGGATTGCCTTTTTCTACATTATGTATGTCTTCTGCAATATAACAAGGAGTAAATATTCAATACATTAGATTCCATTTACCATTTATTCCTTTGTCTTACTTTTTAAAAAGGATCAATGTTCCATGTAAATTATACCACTCTAACACATGTCCTTTAGTGTTTTACTAGTTTCTTGTTACTTAAATTGGAAGTTGTCATCTTTTTTATTTAATTTTATTTATTTTTTTTATTTGATCACAAGGATGTTATACTCAGGGCTTACAGGCCAGTGGTGTATCCAAGAAACTTTTTGAGGTGGCCAAGATAAGACAGAAGTTATTGGGGGTGGCTAGTGTATGTATATCACTAACTGCAAAGTCTAGCAGGATCATTGTTACAGTTTGATTTTGTGTGAAATATGGGTATGTTTGAGTGTCTGGAAAATATTAAATAACAGCTTTGGACCCTTTCCAAATTCAAAAACTAAACTCTTTTTACAGATTTTAAAGAATGTTATAAAAGATATTAAGTTTGAAGAAAATGTAATAGGTATTGCAATCATAAAGTCCTTTATCAGGTAGAGAAAAGAGATATTTTAAACACAATTTATGTTGCAGAGTAAACACATAAAGACCAATGACCATCCAAAAGACAACTGTTCTGATAACTGTTGTGGATGGATGGATGGATGGATGGATGGATGGATGGATGGATGGATGCATGGATGCATGGATGCATGGATGGATGGATGGATGGATGGATGGATGGGTGGATGGATGAGTGGATGGATGGATACTTTATTCATTCTGAAACAAAGCAGTGCTTTTAACAATGCAAAAGACAAATCTAAAAAAGAAAGAAAAAAAAGCACTACTCTTAATTATAGCTTTTATTTAAGGGTAACAAAGTGTTACCCACCAAAACCCACCACCATCATCCCGTGTCTGCCCATATTTCTAGCCACATAAGCAACATTGGTTCTGACTAAATATATCTGGAACATCTGTCACCTTTGGTCATTAATTCAGAAAACACAAATTTATTAATCACAATATTCAACTCAACTTTATTTATATAACGCTTTTATCAAATGTATAAGAGCAACTCGTGTATGAAAGCAGAAAAAAAGAACACAAAACAACCTAAAACGTTTGAAATAAAATAATTAAAAACATTTAATATTTAAAATTATTAGTAAAAGCAAGTTGCAAATGATGAATAATACAGGTAGTAACTAAAGGCAAGAAGATGGGTGTTTACCTTGATTCCAATTTTAATAAACCAACCAGAACTGGAGTGACCGCAGTTTCAGGTGGGCCCTTTGGCCACCATAGCCTTCCCTCAAAATAGTCACTGATGCAGACTGGAGAAGTGTGAACTCAAGGTAGACATATATGCATGTGTAGGAATTTTCCAGGATTACATACGTGGGGATATTGGTCAGGAAAGCATGTAAAGTTGCTGTAATGGTTATGAATTGCTGTTATTTAATCTCATCAGTCTGATTGTGGCTGTTGGAAGACAGATTATTGTGAAACTCTGATTTGGTTGATCGCTGTTGCAAAGATTCTTCAGAGACGTGGAAGTGGTTACGTTTTGAGACTGAAAAGAATGGGTCGGGGTAATGATGGATGGTCTCATGTACATGATAACTGATGACCATTTCTTCCCCTATACCCTACATAAATTGACCTCTTCATGTATTTTGTTTTACATTTTTATTTTGTGAGTCATGTCCTATTTGTTCTTGTATTTATAAGCTGTGGTTTCCTCATTGTTTCTTTTTTTGTTGCTGTTATGGTGTACTCCTCTCAGCCATGATTGGCTGTTCTAATAAATGATATCAGATAAACTTAAAATAACTTTTTTCTGGATTTTGCATTTCCAAGTGCGCTCTTCAAATATTCACAGTCAAGAGCCCCTTTGCACCCATTTACCTTCACTTTCAGATGCACAGGGAACAGCTTTTTAGTTACATTTTGGAAGTTTCCCTTCTGCAGCACTATGTAATGCTCTGGCTGTGGTAATAGTAAACTGTGATGGTAGAATCTCCTTCTGTTGGTTTATAGGGTTGCAAACAAGTAAGATGGATCATCTAAGTAGGCTGATGGGTAGAGACACTCAACTCAGGAGACTGTCCTTAACCCAAATGTGCCAGCGTGACATGTTTACTTGCAGGCAGAGAAGAGTGTTCTTGAGTTCCTGCACCTCAAGAGTAAAAATGGTGTCCATGACAGTGATGAATATTAAATATGTTTCACTTCAAACCATGATCCATTTCTAGCCTTAAAGTAATTTTTGACTTGTAACGCTAACAAAATAATGTTGAAATAATTTCATTGTAATCTTGTTACATGTGGCCTGGGAATTATGTCCATAAGGATGAAAAGAATCTGATTTTGTTCTGGCCATAACTATTTTCTTATTCTACCAAAGCAAAGTTTTGTTCTTATAAACCCAGTCAAGGAGGTGAGAAGAGATTTTATAACGTGTTGAACAGAACTTTTAAATCTAAGAGGAAACATGTCACTGTTTAAGTTGGAGGATCTGACTCTTAAACTCCTCCTTAGTCTCAAGGCTTTTGTCAGCAAATTGATTTAAAAAACATGAAGCAATATTTTACAATGTTCAAACAGCTGAGGAGATAGCTGGAGACACCCCCCCCCCCCCCCCCCCGAAAAAAAAAAAGTCTGTATAAAGCTCGCACTTTAAGGTTCACATAACACACCCATGGTCTTTTCAGTCTAGTGAAGCACTAACTCTAAGCCATTTCTCTGTCAGATTGTCCTTGGCTTTCACACATCTTAAGCCACACTCACATGTGACCTAAATCAAACCAGTGTGAAGCACTGGAGGGGAACACAGTCTGAAGGAAAAAGTCCTAAAATTCACCTGGAGTTAAAAAGCTATTAACAGATGTGGTGTTGTTGCTATACACAAGAAGCTTGGCAGCCTTGAAGGAGCAGCCTGAGTGCTCTCAGGCCACATCCCCAGCTCGCTTTTATGATCTGTAATGGGATTGTTGAGGGGCGCCAGCAGCATCCTCATCACAGGACAAAACCTACTTAATGGGATATGATTCGCACTGAAAGGGCAAGGAAGCAGAGTTTCTCACTGAACCCACTTATCCTTTGAAACCTCCATACCCACTTATCCCCACCCCTCCGCTAACCTCGACAACTGACAGCTAAAGTGTGAATTCTACCATCCCACCCACCCCCAACCTCACTGCTTCTGTGCTGTGAATGAGTGTGTGTAGACTGTGTTTGGATTGTGCAGAGGCAGAGATGAAGAGGCAGAGAATCAGTGCCATCAGAGACTCCGTTTGGGGTTTGTTGAAGCTCCAGCATGCTCAGTGGCCTGGATTGGCTCAAGGGATGGAAGTGAAACTTGTTCAACAGCTGAAATTGGTGGCAATGAATACAGAGTGCTGTTGGTGGCTTTTTGAGCTCATGATTCAACGCAACTTATCTCCTTGACTGGAGTGCAGGGAAATGTAAAAAAAAGTTTGAAGTTTCAACTTCTGCTGTGCCACTGTGTCATTTCTTTTGGCTAGGTTTTGTTTGTGGGATTGTAAAACATTTCTCTATGACTTTGAAGTCAGACAGACAGAAGTCTTGTCAAAAGAACAGTTGAAGTATTGTGGAGAAAAAGTAATACCAAAAATTGGTCTTGAAGTTGACAATTGGGAGCTTTATAGATGTTATGATTACATGGAAATGGTTTGTTATGGATACTGGGAGTTATATTGGTTTTAAATGTTTTGTTTGCATCAGAAAGAACCAAAATTTGTGATATCGTATGCCTTGGATATCTACTGTCTCAAATACTATATATTAGGTTCCTTTTTTATTATTTGGTGTCCAAAATTAATACTACATCATTTTTGGCTGTCATAGCACTTTTAAGTCAAAACAAATACATTAGTTCCCCAACCAGGGTCGAGTTACAGGGCTCCCCTAAAGATTTTCAGCTAATATTTTGAGGGGGAGCCCTAAAAATAGTTCACTTTCAGGTTGCATTTAATTTTTTTAAAAGGGGCCTGTTGTTTCTTGAAAAGAATAACATTAATTAGTCAGCTTTGTGTGTTTAGTCCTTCATTAAAAAACTAAATCTTCCAAACAATGCAGGTGATCTGTTCCTTCAGCATCCTGGACAGCAGCATTGTTGGTTGTGTGCTGTGAGCATCCATACAACAAACACTTGATATGCTTCCTTTTGTGGTTGTTAAAAAAAAAAAAAAAAAAAAAAAATCTTTGTCCCTGTTTGATTAAACAAGGTAGCAGAGGGCTTTTTTTTGGTAGTAACATGTGTAGTTGCAGTGCATGCATGAAAATCTGCTCGGGCTCCCCCAAAAGCCCTAGTATAAATCGAGCCATGTCCCCAACCACACGGTTCATAGTCTTTTGCTCACTTTCTAACCTACTTAACGACCAAAGTTGTACAGGCTTGATCTAGTTAGCAGTCCTGCATTGAACTAGTCCAGGTTGGCAAAGCAGTTTGAAAAGTTGATGCAGCACATTTAATGGAATTTTGGTAACAGTTACTGGTAAGTTCATATAGCCCTGATGCTGGGTTCACATACTAAGCAAATTTTTTTTTTTACTTCTGAGCAAATCTAAATCACCCATTTTTTTTTCTTACTGTGGAGACCCAAACAAATCCACAGGTTTGTGTCTATTATTGACTTGGTCACTTTAGATGTATTGAGTTTGATTAGCAAAATTTCTTCCCCATATGTCTTCCTTGACATGTAGATTGTGAGGTAGGGCAAGAGCCAAAGCATTACATGATCAGTTGTAAAAAACTTATTTACTTTTTGTAAAAATGGTATACCTAATGGCAGTGTTTTTTAACAGGTTAACTTATTCTGGGAGTTGATTTGTGGTGATACTCTGAATGTGTGTATTTTACAGGAGGACTTTAAATGCTATTTCCAATTCCGTAGTTTCCACACAGGAAACTGCTGGTTATTGTGCTGAATAGGAGGAATAACTGGTATAAAACTATTAAATCACAAATGTAGCTTTCCTTTCTTCTCAAGCCATTTTCCTACAAAGCATTTTAGTGGAAAGGTACAGTACCTAAATTAACCATTAGTATGTTTCTTAATCCTTATCAAAAATGGACTTTGGCAGACAATAACAGAGAAAAGCGTATAGCTTGCAGGGAGGTTTGTACTTCCGTTTTTTTGTGTGAAGCTTGAAAGGACCGATGTTTTTCCCATTTCCTCTGCCTTGAAACATCCGCTTATCAACTATGTTTGCATTTGATCATGTGCAGCTCAGACACATTCGTATATTTGTTTGAGGGGATCTCGCATGTGCTTGATGTTTAACGTCCATGCGCGTCTGTGCGTGTGCAATCATTCATGTGTGCGTGTCCACTAGGGAGTGCTGGGGTGCTTTCAGACAACACAAAGCTTTCTCTGTCTCATGTTGCTAGATCAGTGAAGTGCAGCTAGCAGCCACATCTGCAGTGCAACACAAGAGGAGGGGGGTGGGAAGTCAGCACCTCAGACTTTTGTTTTATTTTCTTTGGCCAGTGCCAGCTGGATGACATCATGTTGACCTTGCCATGTTTGCACTGAGTCTATGAAGTTAAGCCATGGCCCTTGCCTCAGCATCGCTTACTCCTACACAACCACTCAGCACACCACCATGTACTACAACTGCAACATGACCTTGGTTATTGTTCTCATGTTGTTGGGTAGAAACCAAGTGTTGAGTTGCACAAACAAAGTTGTGCTACTAGCAGTCAGGCCAGGCCAGAGGGAGCAGTTTACACTCTGGGTGGTGGTGTTGTCGATTGCAGTGTAGAGTTTTGCTTATCACAACTGTGAAGGTTTTGCTGACCTGCAAATACTTTGGAGATAAGACCCTGCTTACTTGTTAGGAATTTGCCATGATGCAAGCAATCACTATGGGTGGACACTGTTGAAGCTTTGCAACTCTGACTGCAGGGAGGCTCATTAGCAAGGCACTACAGTAAATCACTAGCTAAATTAGAAGTGGATTGCCAGTCCAATTATGTGCAAAATGCATCTTCTGTAGTCTGCCTTTTGGAAAACTGTGATTTGCCAGGTGTTGGCACATAACACATTAATGATTCTCTTTTGCTTCATAGCCACGCATGCACTCAGATAACACATTATATAAGCATATACCCAAAAATAGAGGTGAGACATTTCAGTTTGGGTTGCTCATAGGCTTCCTTTTACAGTCTTCTGAAGTAAAGACTTTGAATACAAATTTTAAATATATTATGAAATGTTATAGACTCATAAGTAGGTGCCAGGGTTGGTGAATTGGTCATTATGCATGCACAGCAAGGTGACAAAAGTAGTTTTGAGAAACAAATGATTGAATCTTACATCATTGTCTGCCATTCTAAGGAAAATCCTGACTCAACTGTCATGTACTCAGACTTGCACTGCAGGTTTCCACAGGGCAAAGCCGCTGACTGACAAGTACGAGATGGACCTTATCTGTCACCTTCCAGGCATTTCATTAGAAAAATGCTTGGCTACTTCACTATCATAGGAACGATAGAAAATGCAGCTGTACTGAGACTGGCTAAATTTAAAAAAAAAAAAAAAAAATGTAACTGTATAAGTGAACTTGTACACTTTTTTTTTTTTTTTTTCTTTATCATTTAAACTTGGGGATCTTGTAACAGTAAGTTGACATGAGATAAGCTCACAGAGGACTAAAATGGGACACAAGAGATTTGGCTGTCCGCAAAGGTGCTAGTACAGTCTTCACAAGTTTTGTTTTCTGAGTGGGACCACAGTGCTATGGGGTGTCGTAAAATGACACGAGTGACTGGGTCTATCTTCTCGCATCAATGGCTGCTCACGTAAGGGACTAACTCCAGTGACTCAGCCTTGAAACTGATGGTGCAGCTATGTGCTGCGACTACTTTGACATGGTCTCATGTGGTCAGGGTATGAATCCCTTTTTAAAACAGGCCTTTGAGGGAGTGAGGGGGGATTCAGGGCTTTTACTTGTCATGTTGAGGCTGGCAGCCTCTTTACTTGATGAATCTTGAAACACAGTCTGACTTCTTTTCCCTCTGCCCCAGACACTTTACTCACTGCTGTGGAGCCATCCTCATTTAGCTATGTAATATTTACTGCACGGTACTCATTAATGCCTCCACAGGAACAAACATATTTCAAAAAAGGAGTTGAAATGATGATGAAATCAACTCTGTAGCACCAAGAAATATGGGCTGTCTGATCTATTGCCAAGGACCTGCTTTTTATGTCAGACACCAGACACATTTAGGGTCTGAAGGTCTTGCCTTAATACATAATAGATTCCTTTTAATGGAAATAGAAATTTGCATCACATTCCTTATTTCCTCTGTGACTCATGCAACTATTTTTTTTCCCAGAGAATTTACAATTAACACTCACAACTTGCAGGAGCTGCTAAATGTAATCCAGTCAACATGAATTTAATAATTCATACAGCTTCTTTACTGTGTCAAACTGTCTGAACTGCCTTTTTCATAGATGATATTAAATTCAGCTCTCAGTTTTCATTATAGGCATAGTTATACATTTTAGAGACTAATTTTATTCACTTTCCTTGTGAGAATTGGTAAGGAAGATTAAGGTCAGTGTAATGTCAGTGTGATCAGAGGGCTGAAGGTTTAATTAGCCTGTTGAAGCAAAATTGTCTGAAAGCACAAGGAAACAGCTTGTCAGATATTATCCATATCCAATATGTATAGAAATGTTGGATACATATTATGAATATTGGTTTTGATTTAAATATGTGGCAAGGCTTAACCAAATTTTAGGTATCTACTAAATAATCTGCTGATCTAGTAAAAGATGTCAAAGTAGTGGAGGATGGGGAAAGAGCAGCTTTTAGTATTCAGTTTGTCAGTCCAGTCAAAACTGGTAAACTAGTCTATCTCAGTGTTTTTTTTTTTTCTTTTTTCCTAATAAGAATCTGGTCCAACACAGCCTGTAGAACACAGAATAATGATATATCCTCATTGCAATAACAGACTTGTGTCCTGGGAGTGGGAGATGGTGACTTGACTTGTTCTGAATTTATTGCAGCCTTTAAGAGTGCTAGTGGCTCATATACTCAATGTGCCTCATTCACCAACCGTTCTTACAAACAAATTTGTTCTTATATACTACTTCGAACATTTTACGAAAATTGTGGCATTCACCAAAATCTTTGTGTCTTGGATTTGTTAGCTAAGAACAAATCCCACAAACACTCAGTAGTATTCTTACAAACATCTGAAAGCCGACACATTTGAAGAAAATCAGCATTTGTGATGGTTTCTGCTGTTCTGTTCAAAACTACAATGATAAAATGTTTTGTCAGATTTTTAAATAACTTTTGGTGAAATAGGAAGCATTTTGTTATTTAAGATAAGGACCAATATTGCAGATTCAAACATAGATTTTCTCAAGGGATTAAACAATTTTTCATTCATTTCTTTTTTTAATGCAGTGATGTTTGACATGGAGAAACTTATTTATGCACATAAAAGGAGCATAAATTGACCCTTTGTGTAAAAGCAGGACTGCTGAAAATTTGAAACAGTTTAATCTCTTATTTAATATTATTATTTATGATTTTTTTTTTAAAAAAATGCTTAAATATGCTACTTTTGGTTTAAAAGAATTATATTTGATGGGGTAGAATCATAATTAGGCTCTTGTGGTTTAGAAAACTAGTATAGCTGTGATTTGTAGAAATATGTAAGGAAAAGTGTGGTGTGAGAGCAAACAATCTCAAATCTGCTCAGCAGCATCTCTGCAGAAAAAGTATACTTCATTTAATAAGAAGAAATTTAAAAATGATAATTTATTGTTTTAGAAGCGGAAATATTGGACCACCAAACAGCCAGTAAGGCAGTTTATTTTTGTTTTTTGTTGTCCCATCATTCTTTATGATATGCTAGACTAACTCCTTCTTAGCAACAGCATCGTATTGAACGTTCCAGCAGGAATGTGGTTGTGTGTTAGTGAGTTTATAAAATTATGATTTTCATTTTTATTCCTCTGGTACTTAACCAAATTAGTCTAGATTTAATTTAATTTGCAGCAGAGTTTAAAAAATATATAAACAAGTCCTCATATGCTATAGCTGTGACTGATTCCTCATTTCTTTCTCCTTTTGTTATTGAAACCCCGTCAGACAATCCATCTTTCATGACTGCTGGCTGGCACTGTCATGGAAAAGCTGAGGTGCAGTTTCCACAGACTGTACATTACATTGCTATTACTGAATTAAAACTGAAGTAATATTGACTTTAACTATTCCTGAACTTTGCTGTAACAGCAAAGATTAATCTTTGTCCCAAGGGATCTGTTATAACTGCACAGGCAATCTGTTTAGTGATTTTATGTTGCATATACCATTGTTTTTTAGAGTAAACAAGTCCAAAATGGAATGTTCTTTGGCTTCACTAAAGGCAAACCCCTTTAGGAACTACGCCAAATATGACATTAACAAATGTTTGTACACTTTTTCAATTAATGGACACCTTGTTTGAGTTTGATTTTCCAACCTAAGAGTTATTTTGTGTACTATGATTTGTTTGAAATTTTCTTGGCATCTCTGCCAAGTTGAAATACATATACGATGAAGGGCTTGTAATGACTAATGCGGTGACAGCCAGGATGAAAGATCCTGGGAGGAAAATGAATGAGCCTGGACATGCCAAGTCAATGTAAAAGAGAAAAAAAAAGTGGTGGTTAATTTAAAAATGAAAAAGATGGAGGAGCAGTATCATCCATCTGATGCAGCATTTGAGACTAAGATTGCAAACCCTCCCTTTGTGAGTCTGCCATTGAGTGAAGGGACTGACCGGTTGTGACTTGGAGTCATTTGTCTTCAACAGAATTGCTGCTTTTGTATTGAATAGGACTCAATCACGACATCCATGAATGCCAACTGACTGTTGGAACAATGAAGGCGGGGAAAAAGACAAACAAACAAATGACAAAAAGTAAGCAAATTAATGGATGCCACCAGAAGAGGGGTAAGTTCCAGCTCTTACGTTGATTAAACAGCCTGGCCATGAAAGAGGAGAAAGCCATTAGGGATAGACGATATTGGCTTTGTTGTGATCTGTGCTTCTATTTTAAAGAGACATGCCAGTATGGTGACATCTTGGTTTCTTGACCTACACCATGAAAATATGTGTTCAAACTGAGTGAAAGGAGAATAAGTCTCAGATGTCCACTGAGTTTCCATTCAGTCTGCAGAAAGAGCAGCTGTGAGCGAAGCTGCACACAAAATGGCTCAAGGCAAGAAAGCATGGTATTGCACAATTGTTCCATGTCTGGTGATTGTTTGAGGGCAAAGAATTGTAAAAACTACCAAAAATTTATTTTATAGTGTCATAGTTCACATTGCATTTAGTTATAGTCACTGGCTGGAATTTACTAAGAGGCAGCATTGATCTAGCAACATTTATAAATATGAAATGTGTGAGACACTTAAGTGGTATAAGTGAGCAGTAAGTGTAAAATTCAAAATTTTTTTGGTGTGCAAAAAACACCACTGTTTCATTAGAGACTAAGGATCGCATTAAATACCTGTCTATGTTTAGAATTGGAAGGATACATGCATGAATTGCTCCAACTCACTGAATTGCTATGTGCTACAGAGCGCCTGCTGATTCCCTGTTATAATTAATGATATTCTTCCACAGGTTCTCTGTTGCTGTGTTGTTGTTCTCTGCAGAAATCTCCAACTCTGGTCCTGGAGGGCTACTGTCTTACAGGTCGTAGATGCTTCCCTGCTCCAACACACCTAATTTAAATGGCATTTCTACACAATGACTTATTAATTTGAATCATCTGTGTTGATTTTTGGGAAACATCTCAAAGCTGCAGGACAGTGGCCCTCGAGAACCAGAATTTGAGATTCCTGGAAAACTCACAAAAAACTTTCAAGTTGCTGAAATGCTGAAAACGGCCAGCTAATTTTCCGTCTAAAACAGTGACATGCCATTTAGTCCCATTAGGGGGAAAAAAGGTCAAATAAATGGATATGCAAAAAAAGAGACATGACTTAATCAACTACTGGGAAGCTGAAATGAAGAAGTGGGAAAGGCAATGTTTGCGATGTTCAGAGGTCACTATGGATGTATTGAAGGTTTCTGTTGTGGCAACAGGTACTGGAGGTGATGTCTTTCTGCAGGCAACATACAGACATTCATGACCAACAGTTCATCAAACCTTAAATCACTGGTTTGCAACGAGAGCTGCAACCCTTCTTTCTATAATGTTACCCATCTTTCTGGACTCTCTGTCTGTGTAGACTCTAATATGTTCCCAAGGGCATTCCCAGGAAAACATATGAAAATTCATTTGCATTATTCCTGGCTGCTACTGTTGCAGTATGGAAGAAATGGAAGATTTTCATCAGGATTCATAGACTGCCATTAGGCGAAAGTGCTTGGTTCTTTCAGTTCATATTTGGAGTGTACACACTATGGATACACTCAGTACTGATGTATTTATTGCTTTCCAGTAGAGTTGTCAAAAAAATTGATTCTCTGATACTAATTAATACTCAAATTTAGTATCCAGTTGAATATCACTGAGCACTGGTATCGATACTTAAATGATACTTAAATGACACTTTGGTTTCTGTTGATTCAAGGAAAGGACCAGCCGCCTCTAACCGTTTTCAGGCACTGCAGCAGGCAGCCCCTCCTGCTACAGCAGCAACCTGGTATACCTATTGTTTACAGTGCTGACAACTTAGAGACTTGTCTCTGTATTTAGTGAGTTTTCAGGCCCCTCTAGCGACTCTTTAAAAAAAAAAAATACTTATGATAAATCTAGAGACTTTTTCTCAAGTTTTGGAAACTTTTGAATACTGACATGATAGAACATAAAGTTTATTCTTCTTAATGAGCAGCAGGTACATCCACAGGCTCCTCCCCCATCCAAAAGCACTCAGAAGAGGCTTGGCCCTGGCACATTAGCAATCCTCCAGCTGCAGTCAGAGCAAGAGATACTCACCTCTGCTCCATAACTAGCCAGGCTGTTGCTGGCTGATCCCACCCTGGCTTACAGTCAGATATATTGCAGACTGTAGACCAACCCCCCCCCCCCCCCCCCCCCCCCCCCCCACCAGTATCGAAAACAGAATCACGACCACCCTACTTTCAAGTCATGCATTATACAGGAATAATTAGTATTTAGCTGCAAACGCGCACACACACACACACACACACACACACACACACACACACACACACACACACACACACACACACACACACACATCTAAAGCTACAATAATCTGATTCCTCAGAATATCATTATTAACATATGTTCAAACATTACCAGCTGGCAGCACACAAGCAATCATTTATTCCGTATTAATGTGAACCAGTTGGGAAGCTGCTACTTTGAAAGATGTTGCTGCCTATTGTAAAGTGCATTGCGATGCCTGTTTTGATTTCAAAGCTAACTGCCCTAGGTCCCCACCATATGGCTCATCCCTGTGGAAACCAGCAAATTTTCAAGCCAAAGGTGGAGCTCAAGGGTTCCTGCTACCAACCTGAGTGTGGTGATCAATTTTTCCACTATGCGTCCTGCAGGCTTGTCAAACTGGGGAAAAAAAGACACACTGGTTTCTGAGTGCAGTGTAATCTGCCCACGACAGTGTTTGACATTAATGCAGCCAGGGAGAGATTGTTGAGATTTGCCCATTGATCCACACTCTGGCTCTCTCTACAGGCATGCTCATTTGAATAAAAAGCTGGAGGGGGAGGGTTTTTTTTTTCTTGAGTGGCGCCAGACCATCAAAAGAGTCAATGTCTCCAAAAGGAATGAAACAAGGGTTGTGATCTGCAAGGGACAAGTGTAGGAGAATGAGGAGCTGAAGGGAATAACTAATGAGGTAGAAGGTGAAGGGGAGATGATAGCAAGGAAGGAAATGGGAAGTAATCAAGACCTAACTGGAGGGGAAAAGATGTAATTTCTATTTTAATGGAATGACATACAGATAGTGTCTTTTATATAAAAAAAAAAGATGGAAGATAAAGAATATATGACATATGATATCAAGAGTGCTGTATCATTAAGATAATTTATTTATAGCAAAACCCATAGTTTTAAATTAAACTTGACCCCAGCTGAAACAACTAACCAGTTAGTCTGACTGTAGGTCAGTAATGTGGTCTAAGGGCAAATACTTCTTGCTCTTGGCGATAATATGAGGTTTAATTATTGATCAAGGTGGACCAATCAATGCGTTTTAAAATAAGTGAGACAAGACATTTCTTAATTTACATAAAACTCTATTTGATGCATGAAGCGTCTCTATTACAGATGTAGTTGATGGAGAAACAGAAGCCAGGTATTATTAGAAAGTGCTTTTTCCTACCACTCATGAATTCGCTGGGTACTAAGACAAGCCTCTTATCACTAAAAGGTCATAAACTTGCTCAAGGGGGCTGTTAAGCGTGTCCTCTGGCTCTCTCTCCCACTCCGATCTCACTGCCGTGCCACAGCACATTTGCTGGGAAGAAGTCAAAATCATAAGCTCACACTTATTCCATCAGCCATGCGGGGAACTGAGCCACATCAGAGGGAAAAAAAGGTCTGGGTTCAAATCTTGCTAATAAGGACAAAGGCTTGATTCACAAAGCAAAAATCTTTAACGACGTACAAACGGTCGAAGCTCGTCTAAGGAGAAATGATGAGAAATCGATGGCTAAGAAGATTCCAACACTTCACAACCTCTTTTAAATGAGTTACAGCCTCACGTTCAGAATCTTACTCGACCCTTTTTGAACAGAGCAAGCTTGTAAAACTGCAAATCAGGCCTTTTTCCTTTTCATTTTGACCCAACTGGAACATGGTGATTAATTACATCTTCATGTGTTGTCTTCCATCTAGCAGAGTTTCTTATGTTCCCAGGATAAATGACTGCTCAAACTGCTACCATTTAATCTGCAGTTAGGTCATTTTGCCATTAAAAGTGTAATAATTTGAGGATAAATGGGCCATTTTCAGCCATAATTTAAATGATTTCCATGTGAACTTATACATTGGCAGTGCATTTCCCAAAACTCATTGGGAGGGAAGCTATTAGGCCCTCAACATTTCTGATTTGAATTTGGACAAAGCATTTGAGTATTTATTGTTACAGGTTTGTGCAGTAAAAGATGAAAACTAAATGCTGAATTAATACACACGTTATTCCTGAAGTTAAAAAGGAACCTCAGTAATGGGAGGGAAAAACGGGTGCAAAGGAAGTGGAAAAGCAGCAGTCTAAAACTTAAACTAAACCTTCCAAACGTTGCAGGTTAATCTGTTTTCTTTGTTTCAGCACCGTGGACGGCAGCATTGTGACAGCAGCATGATTTGATATGCTTCTTTTTGTGCTTGTTAAAATAATTTTCCCTTTTCTGATTTAACAAGCTGCATGCAGTAGTAGCAGAGTTTATTATTTTTATTTCTTTATTTTATTTTGGTAGCTTCCACATTTTTGACCTCGCTACGTGCACTAAAATGTGCATGTGTTTTGCGAAGTCGCGGTGCACGCCCCCGTGTATATATATATATATATATATATATACATATACAAGACTTCTTAGTAATTATCTGTTGTTGTTTTTTGCCCTCACAATCACACACTGATGAGCACATTGGAGGAAATGTGGGACTCAGTATCTTGCTCAAGGATACTTTGACATTAAGTCTGGTGAACCAGGATTAAACCAACCATCCAGTTGGCAGATTTTTCTTTTTTTTTTCTAAAACTCACTGTAGTGCTGACAAAACTTTGAAAAACAATGAACATCTGAAGAAGTCTCCGAATGCTAGATACTCTGTTTGACCTCACAATGTCCCTCATGTGTAAATCTGTCATTTCATTTAACCACCCATCAGATGAAAACATGTCCAGGTTGCTCCTGTGTGTTTCGCAACATGATGTGATTAAAGCTGTGTCTGACAAGCTTCTATTTGATGCTGTTTCAATTTAGACTATATAGTAATGTACACACACTCCAATGCCCTCCTCAAAGCTCTAGCAGCATTCTGATTTGACAGAAGAGCATTTCCTTGCAAGCAGGCAGCTACAAACAGTCAAATAAACATGTGCTGGGAAAAAGGAAGATGGAGGGTAAGACAAGCTGGAGACTGAAGAATGAGAGAGGAGGAAGAGGTATGTGTTAGTTCTTTAAACACTGATTTATTAATGCAGGCTTAACAAGAAGCTTCAAAAACAGTGAAAAAATGCTGTATATCTCTTATCATGAAAGAGAGGAGATATTCTTTCCATATACTGATGAAGCACCTTGTTAAGGGTGCATGTGAACCTTGCTCCATTAATTGTGATGTGGGCCCCCTGAATACAAAAGGCATAAAATGAAAACATGGATGGAGATCTAGACAATCCCTTCTTTTTGTTTTTACCGTAAGACAGTAGCTTTGTTCTCTTTTAAAACCATATCAAAAGTTCATTCTGTTTCTACAAGACAGAACTTTTGGAATATTCTCATTGATAACATGATTATGTATCAGGGAGAAACTTGATGTTAAGTAGCACTTGATTAGCTTAACATAAAGAAACAAAACAACCTCTCCAAATGGTAACATGATCTCCCTGGTGGTACCATAAAAGCTCGTTTATTGAAGCTCCAGCGTGTAGGATTCAGTGACTCATGATTTAAAGTTGCAGACTTCACCTCACCCTTTCTTTTCTAGCACATTGGAAAATATGTAGTTATCGTATGAAATTTTAAACGCTTGATCTAGAGCCAGTGTTTGGCAAGAAAAGACAAGAAGGAGGCGAAAGATCGATGGCTTTGTTCTATGCCAGTGGTTCTCAAATTCTTTGTCAAGTACTGACTCAGAAAATATCAGGCTCTCCAAGTACCACTAACATTAAAATATAGCAGAAAAGACATATACCCTTTTCCATCAGACACACTTCAGAGCTAGGTTAGTTCCAAATTCAAATATCCATTGTCGAGTGGTTGCAGCTGTTGCTTGTTTATCACCAGAACTGACAATTAAACTTTAACCCTGCAGCTCAAGGGTGACCACTAAGCTTTTTTTTTTTTTTTTTTTTTTTTTTGGTCCTTTTTTTTTCGCTGTACTCTTTGGATACCACTTTTTCAGCACATCCTCACCATGGTCTGATCTTTCTTCCTTTTTGTTTTACTTTAACCTAATATATAAATGTATTAGGCCTTTAATACACAAATACAATCAAATGTTAAGGCACTGTGAAAGTGATTCGATCATGCTGATCAGACCCCTGAAGGATAATGTGGCTCTACGATTCTTATTTAAGCTAAGGGGGAAATAAATAAATAGAATATTAACATTGCATTTCATCCAGTAGCAGATCTTAATTGTGAGGAAGAAGACATCAAACATGGTTTATTGATTGGTCGCCAAGGCTCTAGAATGACTTGATCAAGGTTCGACACTTGCATTCATCTTCATTTATGGGATCATATTTCTTGATGTGTATTTAACGCTTTATTAAATTTGTTATTTTTTAGGCAGTTAATTTCCTCCACATAAGCTAATGCTGTGTGAAATAAATGCAGCAGTCCATAAGGGCAAATTTGTTGTTTCTGTAGCTGACCATGGGGCGACAAAGACATTGTAGTTGTGAGATCTGAGTCCTCAGACTACAGACTGGCCTGAATCGATCTCCATTCAGAAAAAGCAAACTAGGCAAAGCTTATGACCAGCAAAATGACATGGATGCTTGATGTGACAATTTGCAGGAGAATTGTTTTTATCCACAGCCCAACATGATTTGTATGGGAAGATTTGCTCCTGTTCAACTAGAAATGTCATTCGAGTGAGAGCTTAAAGCTTATATGCATCTATAGAGTCCCAATATGGAAACTCTGAATTGGCCCAGACACATAGCTTGGCTCACTTTGCTCCTCTCTCTGCATTCTGTTTGCTAAGCTAAGCTAAACAAAGCAGCTGAGCATTTACATTTATTAAAACTGTTTCTAAGTTAATTCCTTCAGAAGCCTATATACCAAAACAAATGCTGCAGTTTTTATATTTAGAATGAGCAGAAATAAATCTAATGTTTGGTCCAGAACTAATTAAATCTGTGATCAAACAACTGTGAGAAATGAGGAAGAAAATTTAAAAGGATTTTAACAAATGATCAAAATGGTAGAAAGGCTGAACAAAGAAGTTATCAGTTATCAGAACAGTATTTTCAATGACTTTAGCTACAACAGCAGCAGATTGTGACATATGAGATCTGTATAAGTAAATTCATCAGAAGCTAGAATTTTGTCATTAAATTTTCTTCTGTTGCTCAATAAACTCAGTCAATGACATTTATGTCGTTCCAGTATTTAAACTGGTGCGGTAAATCAGAAGTTCAAAGTTTAAATTAATTTATAGAGCACATTTAAAAAGAACTGCTGCTGGCCAAAGTGCGGTACAACAATAATACCCACACACCAATAAAAGTAAAATTTGTAAAACAAATAAAAACAGACATTTTTAAAAGCAAAATTACAAAAAAAAAAAATAAATAAATAAATAAACTTCACTGAATTAAAATGCCAGTGAATACAAATGTTTTAAGATGAGGTATAAAAACAAAAAGTGTTTGACAACTAAGCAACAGATCTGGATGATCTGGAGGGCACATACGGCTGCAATAGGTCAGACATATAAACAGGTGCCTGCCCATTAAGAGCCTTGTAGGTCAACAATAAAACTTTTAAATCTACCCTAAAACAAACAGGAGGCCAGTAAAAGGAAGCAAGTACATGAGAGATATGTTTGTTTTTTCTTGTTCATGTGAGAAGGCGGGCAGCAGCATTCTGGACCAATAGCAGCCAAGAGATACAAGCCTGACCAGCACCAACATATAAAGAATTACAGTAATCTAGTTGGGAAGTAATAAAAGCATGAATAAACCTTTCAAAGTTTTTAAGAGTTAAACAGGTTTTCACCTTAGATAAAAACCTGAGCTAAAAAAAATGATCTCTTTACCAGCCATCTAGACTTTCATTTCTGTGAGACAGTGGTTTTTGTAAAAATTAATTATTGCTCTAAAGCTGGAGATCCATCTGTGTGTCAGCTGTTTATGAATGAAAAGAAATGTGAAAATTTTCTATTAAGGAGCGTAAGGGAAGCATGTAAAGTGAAAATAATATTGGTCCAAGATAGAGCCTTGGGGAACTCCACATGAAAGAGGGGCTGGGGAAGGAACAGATTCTCCAAGGCTTATAGAGAAAATCCTTTTGTAGGTATGACCTGAACCAGTGTAGAACAGTGCCTTTGATGCCACAGTGCTCCAGACGGGAAATCAGGATCTCATGATCAACTGCGTCAAATGCTGTTGTGAGATCTAAAACCAGAAGAATGGTCAAATCTCCTGAGTCAGTAACTATCAAGAGATCTTTAAAAACTTTTAAAAGTGCAGTTTCTGTGCGAGAAAATGAGTCACTTTGGACTTTTCCAACCTCGTTTTCGGTCAAATTCCAAAGCTACACTCTGCTTATATTTTGTTATCCCCTTGCTAATTCATCACATAGAGGGATAATAAAAAAGGCTGGAAGGTGAACATTGGTTCACACAGAACGTGACAGGAACCTGAAATATTGGTAAAATAAGATATTAGGAAATGAAAGATATATGAACTCCATTTCTCAGTATAGATCTACCCCATGGATTTGAAGTTGGTCTCATTTGTCTATGCTCCAAGGAAAATCCAGAACTTTAGAAAAACATGCTATAGCATGCTGTCTAGGGAGGCGAGGCAAGTGTCCAGGCTTTGATATAGCTCGTTGCCCGCCTCAATGTGTCTGTGAATATTGAATCAATGAAGCAGCATAGCACAGAAAAACCAATATGTAATTTCCCCCCAGACACTCTGCAGGCCTTCGCCTCTTTGCACCCAGGAGAATGCAGTCTTCATGTAATAGCAGTCATTCAATTGAAAAGCACATGTAGCAGCCATGCTGCTTTCTTAGGGAAATACTACACACACTGATGCTTTAAAATATTTGCTTTCCTGCCAAAGACTCTTTGTACAGTAACTGTGAGAATACTGCAATGCTTGACATAAAGTTTGGCATGCAACTGAAGGAAGGCTTGGTAAACAATGTTGATGCCTAATTCTATCTGAAAAATTCATGACTCTAAACAAAGCTCTGAGCATGGGTCAAATGAGGCCGAAGGCCACATGTGTTGGGTTTAATAAACAGCTGGAAATTAGAATAAGAGAGACAATGAAGTGAAGCTTCAAAGAGGCCGGATCAGCTGTATCCAAACTGCAGGTGCAGCAGTCTAAAATAAAACTGCAGCTTTATATAAGATGATGTGTGGAACTGTCTGGCAAAGCAGGGAAAAATACTGAATGACAGACACTGCACTGCCAAAGACTGGAAGCAGTCACAATTTTAAATAACAATGAATATGTAGGGCACACGGGAGAGTGACAAATACGGCATGAATTTAAATATAACCCAGCAGTTACACAGTGCTTTCCAGGTTGTTGCCATTGCTTGTAAATTCTTCTTCTTTTTTTTAATAGAAGATCAAGATGTAACGTTTTTGAAGGTTTTGCCTGGAAACTTAATTCTAGAAAAAGGTAAAACTAACAGATCACATCGACTCACCGATTTAACTAGTTTTATTTGTGAGATTGTGATGTGTACTTTTCATTGCGTGTGCTTTTTAAAACTTCTTTGTTTTTAATGTACCTTTCAGTTGTGGCATTTTAATTTCATTGCATAGCCTCCTAAACAGTGACAATACAGCCTTATCATATCTGTTTGTAGCACATAAAAAGTGTGAGCATTCACCTCTGATTGGAACAGACTGAATTAAACAGTGGATCTTTTGATAAATGGAGATTTGATCAGCAAAGTACAGAAACCATCACTTTTATATTAAACCTGAAAACGTATTTCCCTGTGACATAGATTTTATTTGGCTTCTTTGTATGTGGGTGAAAAGACCTCATTCAGTCTTTAAATTAGGGCTTATCTTGTTTGGATATGTGTTTTGTTAGATTTTCGTTATTAGAGCATTTTGTTTGGACTCACAAAGGTCTGCTGTAGTCATTAACACAAATTAAACCATTTTGTGGTTGATATGACTGCAATAGATGCTTCTTGGAGATTTTTTTTTTATTTGTTTTGTTTTTCGTTTTTGTTTTTTCAAAATTAGCCTGCCAGCACTGGTTACGTTTTCATGGAGCACTTTTAATCCAATCCTGTGTCCAATCACAATAAAAATATGTCATGTGAACATGTCAGCTGATCCGCTCGGCCTTGATCAGAAATAATTTAGAGGGGTAATTTTAACCTTTTCACCATGGGATATGCAGGAAGAAAAAACTATGTATACAGTCATTCCAGTCATTTTGTGGTGGATGTTTTTTCTCTGCATGCTTGAACCATGTGGGAGTTACGTGACGTAATCAGTGTCAGGGAAAATTTTGAACAATGGTGGATGCAAAACAAAATGGGACTTTGGCCGTACAACGTTTTTGTTAGAAACAAAACAACGCTGAGGAGCACTGAGCATTTTGACAGTCAAAAGGTTGAAGAAAAATAAAAAAAAAACTTCTTTTGAACTAGTGTACTGCACATGTTAAAAGCGACTGATCATATTAAATCTGTAAATGCAGCTGATTAGATCATTTTATCCATCATCCATGTAAACATGTCAGCTGGAATCTCCGATCAGACGGATTTCAATCGGAAAGATAAAATATTTGTCCATGTAAACATAGCTACTTTTAAATATCACATTTAGATTGTGTCCTTGCACCCCACAATGCACTGCAATGCTGTGGAGCTTGTTGGACAGCATTAGACAATTTCTGAGATAAAGTAGTTCTTTGGTGATTCTTCAAGTACTGATGTAGACCTGTTTGTAGCAGTTCTTTGATGCAGACCTCCAACTCTGCACTGTTGTTGTTGTTGAGCTTGGACAAGCTCATTCTGACATCCCATTTCTACCTCTGTTTGTCAATTCTCTGCTCCCAGGGAATTTAGAGACCTCACACTTTTGCAATTCTGTTGGTAGATTGTATAAATTATCTAAATGAACTGATTGTCTGTGCTTCTAATTTTGTACTTTGTAAGTTTTCTTCTTTTTTTCTTTTTATTTGTGATCGTGGCCACAAATTACAAAATTTAGGATTTGTCTGTATCAACACAACCTCATGACAAACCCTGAAATGTTTGTGCAGATGGAGTTTCAGTGGGAGGTTTTGTGTTCAGTGTGTTTTCTGTCTTTTGCAGATGGAATGGATTTTTTTTTTTGGTATGAGGGTTTTATCACAAACCTTGATTATTCTGCTAAGCCCGACAGAACATAATAAATTACTTAATAGAATTAACTTAACCATTTAAATCCTGGTTTTTAAGCCTACAAAAAAACAACTGGGAGCAGAAGGAAACGGTGGAAACTGTGAGGAAAGTATTTTGTCAGATGGGAAACAGACTCATATCTCCTGTGGAGGCCCAAACTGACCTCCCCTTTTAACTTTCTTTTTACAAATCAGAAGTCCAAGTTGAAAGTCATCAGGCAAGGAAGTTATAGAGATAATATTAGATACACTTTAATTTCTGATATGATTTGATTTGTCTGTTCAGAATACAGTAATCAAATAATGGAACAGTTACAATAATAGTGATGAACTAGCAGTTTCCAGCAAGCTGGATTAAAAATTAGCATGAGGTAGCAACTTCATATTGAGGTAAAGTTTTGATATAACTATAAACCTTTTTTCACATCTGAGTAAATATTAGTTGAGATGATCAATAGAGGATGATTGTAGGGGTACGGATTTAACTAGTAACCACTTGGCATTAGGGTAATTGCACTGAGTTAGCTAACATATGAGAGCCATCCAGAAGGTCTTCACCCATCAAAAATTAACTTCATCATTATCACGCAAAGAAACAGTAGTCATTCCAAGTAAAATCACTTTAAATTTTGTTTAATTTGTTTGATTAGAACACAGAAATGAACAGGTGAACAATTACAATTGTAACTGTAAAAATGACAAATTACAAAACAATTACAAAAAGGTAGAATAAACCACAGTTGGTATAGTCACTAGCTGCTCAGCTTTAAATAAATAAATAAAAAAAATAAATAAATAAATACTGGGATGACTAGCCATCAAGTAGCTACTCGGAAAAGGTTAAATATTTCTTGATCGCAGTGTCAGATGGGTAAAAATCTAATTCCAGGTTCAATGTTTTGTTTAAAATGAGTAGGATAAATCAAATTTTTAAATAAAACTAAATGGTGAAAGTTCTATTTTCAATGCACCTATAGAGCCTCACACACATTTTTATGTCCACTAGCAAATAAAAGTACAGACGTTGATAATCTGTAATATAACGTCCTGTTATGATGATACAGTATTAAGGCAATTTTTTCATGCAGAAATCGTGTTACATCTTCTGAAATAAACAAATGAAAGAATATACAGAAATCACAATACTATACTAAATAAAAAATGCTATAAAAAAGAGGTCAGACTTTTACAAGAAATAAAAAAAATAAATAAATAAAAATCAGCAGCATGTACAGAGAGAAAAAAAAAATCTTATAGCCAGCTATAACTAATTTCCAATGCTAAACATCAGGAATAATTGTAGGGATTGGGATGCAGTGTCATTAGCTGCACAGATTGGTTGGATTTCATGTTTACAGGCTTTGCACTCTGACTTTGTGCACTCAGTGTGTCCACTTAACTCTGAGCTCATCCCTCTGCCTGAGCAGGAGAGCCAGATGATGAAAGATGACCTAGATTGTTTCTGTGGAGTCAAGCTCTCTGTGTGTATGTGTGTGTGTTTGTGTCAGAAAGCACAGTGGCATGTCTGGGAAACTAAACTAGCCTTATTCCCTCTGGCCCTCATAAACAAAAGGCACAAACACAGCAATTCTCCACAGACTGAAATTAAAAGTTTCCAACCTCTTATGCATCTTGTGTCTTTAGGTTTACACTCTTATATCTCTGCACAATTAGCTTTGCCAGACATGCTTGGCAGCTCTGCAGCGTAGCTTGTATCCATGCAGGATAATAAGGAGAATTTTGACTCTCTCTGGAGAAATCGTTCATCCAAATAGGGCAGCAGTGAATCTTAAGGTATCATCTTAGTTGGGAGGTTGTATATCTGACCACAAAAACCCTATGTCATCATTTCACATGTCTTCCATATCTCTTGTGATCTGAAGCTTTACCCTTGCTCTGTTTCTCATTGAAAGCAAAATTGACTTCATTTAAATGATCCTTATTGGTACCCCCCAATTAGGGCAATTAAAACGGAGTGCAATGAAACAGCTAATTAGCCCTAAAAAGAAGGTTAATACATGGAAAAGCAAAGCAAAGGCATTGCTGCGAAATTCCCCATCTATGGTATTTACAAATAAAATGGGATCTCTGCGCTAACGAGGACTTAATGAAGAATTTATAGTAATCAGAGCACACAGTTCATACTAATGCTCAGTCACCAGGAAAACAGTCGGTATCACTACTTCACTGTGTGACTTCTGATATCTGAAGCAGCAATGCCATATTTAATCCATCCTGCGCTGACAAGATGCTGCCTTTGATGACTGCAGATCTCTGATTCATGACTGCAGCTCCAGCATCTGTCTCTCCTGCTCATGACGCTGCAGAGCCTAAAGGCTGCATCATGGCCTACCAAAGTGGTCTTAAATACAATACATCCCTCTGAGCCTTTCTCAGCCAGCTGACAGCCTCTGTTCCACACCATCGACATCTGCAAGCATAATTAAAAATTCCACTGCTGCCCAGCATGCAAGTCTTATTGATCTCAGGCAGAAGGCAGAAAGGGGACACGTGCACACACTTGGGCTAACACACCTTGTTTTGTGGTTGAACAGACAGGTGAATGTGAAAGTGATAGCGTACAGTATGTGCCTGCATGAACAAACATGCATTTGCATTATCGTATATTTTTGTTTTGGGTCAAATGGGGAGATCTTTTTTTTTTTTTTGAGATTTGCAATTAATTGATTTAAATCCACAGCTTGACAAGATAAAAGGGTGTAATTTGCATAGTTAGTGGTTTTTAATTCTGATAAATGTTTTTAATGCAGCATTTTTGCCCATTGTATTGATTATATACTGGTCTCTGGAACAATCTTTTGTTCTCACAACCTTTTAGCACACACAACTACAACTAAAGGCATGCATTTATGAATGTGAGGAAATAAAAACAGGGGAAAAACAAACAAAAAAGATTTTGTGTGTGAAAATGATCATCAGCGAGAGGAAACAAAGGAATGCTTTTGAACAATCTAGGGATTATTTTCAAAACCTGAGAAAGATCATCTCTGCTTTTGTTTGGGAAGGTAAATAATACCGACTGTTAGTATTCAAGCAAAGATAACCAGCACAATATTTCTGACATTTGGTTCATTTTAAGAATAAGAAGGAACTTGGAAAGACACATTTTAGGACCAAATAGCTTCCAGAAGGTAGATGCATTACATCCTGTTAGAGCAACATGATGATAAATTGAAGATCAAACTCCAGTATGCCTTGACAGGAACAGCTACCATGAATCTATTTCATAAATAAATACAAATAAAAATTTTAATAGTATTTTAATTACAAAGCAGCTTGCAAATGAAAACTGTTTCAATGGAGCACTGTATGAGAGCTAAATTAAATGTTTTACCAGGAAATAGGCCAGTTTTACAATAAAATGTGTGATGGGTGTGTTTGTAATAGGCAGTCTGTGCACTCTTAGATCAGAGAATTTTTGCCCTTATTCTCAGCTTCATTTCACTTTTCCCTGTATTTACTTCGTCTCTATTTTCTCATCCAAACACATCTGTAGTGTCGTGAATTATCGCTTCGTCATTGATGGTGTATTTAACGTACCATGCCCCTGATGAGCTTAGCCTGTCACAAGATGTGTCAAACTAGTTGGACAGTTTGTAACCAGGCACTTCAGGCCTTTCACTCACTTTTACTGACTTTGTGTTGGTATTTTGGGATTAGACCAGAAGAGTTATGAGTCATGAGAGTATGATGACTTGCCATCTGACCACCATGCATGTGATGACGCATAGCGATGCAGATGCTCTTCAGCTGAGAAAATAATTAAACTATCAACCCCTTAACGGCTGAATTTATTTACAATTATATATAAACAAAATAAATACAGGAAAATAGATTTGAAAATAAATAAAAATAAATATTTGATATATATGTACTGTAAATATATTGAAATACGAGTGAATTAAAGCAATTAATATATATATATTATATATATATATATATATATATATATATATATATATATATATATATATATATATAAACAGCAACAGCCAGAAGTGGTTTGTTGCTAAATTTGAACAACAGGAGTAAATCATGTTTGTGAATCATGTTTCATATCTCTTCAGAGTAAACAGACTGATGCAAAGTTTTCATGATGTATAAACCATTATATTTTATAAAGCATTCACTTGAACTTGCAGGAGGGTTTCCAGGTTTATTTGTTTGTAGATGAAAAAATATCTTCTTCCATGGCCATTTCTAAGTGATTGTTAGTTTATTTTCCTGTCAAAATTGTGTTTACTTTAGTAATGTGTGTGGGAATCATTTCAAGTCCAGTCCATTTATAGCCCGGCTCAATCCAATTTACTGCATTTCAATTATAATCCAAATTAAGCTAATTTTAAACCGCACTAATTCAATTTGTAATGATCATACAAAGGCAGTTCATAAAAAGTTGCTTGAATCAACAGATGGCATCT
Organism: Melanotaenia boesemani; assembly: GCF_017639745.1. Classification (NCBI taxonomy): domain Eukaryota; kingdom Metazoa; phylum Chordata; class Actinopteri; order Atheriniformes; family Melanotaeniidae; genus Melanotaenia; species Melanotaenia boesemani. Next base: position 5,437,259 of record NC_055701.1, read on the forward strand.
CAGTTCAATCCTCTGTCTTGATCAGAGAAAAACTCCCTTTTAATTAGAAAAAAATAAGCCTGAAGTCAAAGGGATGAATTACACAACATTCTGATGTGTGTAATGATGTGTGTAATGATGTGTGTAATGTCATTCTTATTCAGCAATAAGAAAGCTGTCTTTTATTTGCAGTTTTTCAACTTTTGGACCAGTTAAACCATTTCATTTGTTTGTTTCATTCTTTCTTTTTGGGACATGAACACTCATCTAAATACCTTTGAAGCATAATTGTGCTGTTTATCATTTTATAAGATGCTTTGTAGTTGGGTTTGACTTCCAATACAGCCAAGCCCACAGAAATACTGCATGTGGCATCTCTTTAGGTTAAAACTGAATTTTCTACAGTGCAACACTGATTAATCTGACAGCACATAAAATTTTAGAGGTTATAATAAAAGACTAGTTGTTTTGTTGGTTTTACACTATAGATTTCCTGTCTCTCTTCTAAAAGATTGTTAGTAATCTGCACAGGTTACATCACCATCAACCTCTACTCTAACCCAATATTATTGCTCTTTCCATCCATAAAAGTAATGTCTCCAAGCTTTTATGACATTGGAGTGGGAAGGCACACCTCTTTATGACACAGGCCATAGTGGTGAAAAGATTTAAGAAGTGGAGCATGTCTTTGAAAATATGATCATAAAAATAATATCCTTACACAGCCAAATTCCCTTCAGGTTACTGCTGCCATTACCACACAAGCAAACTTCACAAAGCCATTATGTTATAAAACCCTGATAAACACGATGAGGGGAGTGCCTCTGAAAACATCTGGGGCGTTTTTGTTTATGCTTCAAGCACATCTTTAAAACTCCACAATGAACAAAAAGCACTTACAGAACACCTCACATATGTTTATCTGATTAAAGCCATGATTTACAGGAACATCCACTGTTCACCACCTTGTTAGATTTGAAACAATTTTAGACCATATTCCTCTCAGAACTTGATCACGAGTCATTTTTTTTTTACTATCGTCCTGGTATGTTTTGATTGTTGTCACCCACAATGCCCTGTGTTATGGTCTTCTTCCTGCATTTGGTTCACTTGAAGCGAAATTACATCTACATTTTGTAGGTCGACTAGAGTTTATAATGATCCGCATGAAGAAAACTTTGCTAGAACGTACATTCTGATTCAGATCAGAAGGGTTGGTGAGAATGCACCCTAAAGGTTCCCTTTTAGCTCCTTTTGCTTTTAAAATCACCCTCTTGTTTAAGGTCTAGATCAGGGGTGCCCAAGTCCGGTCCTCGAGATCTACCATCCTGCAACTTTTAGATGCAACCCTCCAACACACCTGAATCAAATGACTGGCTCGTTACCAGGCCTCTGCAGAGCTGAATGACATGCAGATGACATCTGATTCAAGTGTGTTGGAGAAGGGTTGCATCTAAAAGTTGCAGGATGGTAGATCTCGAGGACCGAACTTGGGCACCCCTGGTCTAGATAATAATGGTGGCATGAAAACCGATGTCAGTTATCAAAGTCTCGTCAACTAATGAAATGAGGAAAATCTAACCTTTTAAAACTTGAGGTCCTTGAGTTGGGGGATGATTAGAAATGAGAATAGATGGAAAACTGTACAAAAATGCTGTTTTGGAGACCTTACCTGAACTGGCTGAACTAAAACCTCTTGGATTTTCCATCCATCCATTTTCTGTTCAGCTTATTCCAATTCAGGGTGGCAGGGAAGCAGGTACCTATCCCAGCAATTAGCAGGTGAGAAGCAGAGTACACCCTAGACATGTCGCCAGTCCATCATGGGCCCAACACACAAAGACAAACAACCACTGACACTCACACCAAGGGAGGATTAAGAGTGGCCAATTAACCTAACATGCTTGTCTTTGGTTGATGGGGGGAAGCCCAAGTAAGGGGAGAGAACCCACACCTACATTTAAATAGATCTTGTGGTTGCAGAAAGATACTCATTTCATTAAGGGTATGCCATTTGCAAGCAGTGGCCTGAAGAGCAGGGCTCAAGGGGTTAAACTGACAGTAATACATAAGATATGACACAATTTATTCAAAATGCAGATACAGTGGATGAAAAGCTAAGTTGACTCTACAATTCAACAGCTCGGTGAACCACCTTCAGTAGAAAAAACTCGAAGGATGAATTTCTTATTTTAAAAATGTCCTGATAAATTCATTGTAAGTTGCAATGGGTGCACTTGGTTTTTCATATGACTGTTTCGACATGGGTGAAAACAAAAGTGAGATTTTAAAAGAAACTGGTCAACAGTGTCTGTTGTGGGAGGAAATTTCATTTTGTGAATTTGTAGCTTTTCAGCCCATTAAATGCAAAAAAAAAAAAAAAAAAAAAAGAAAACCTTTAGATGGACGTGCTGAGTAAAATAAGTAATTAGTCACTTAAATTAGAATATGAAAACAAAGTGACTTTTATTGATGTCTTTTCAACAACACTGACTATTCCTTCATTCTTGTCCAGCAAAGCAACCTCATTTTATGTAATAAATCAGTCCAAGGAATTTCTCGCTTGGGTTTTGTTCTTGTTTATGATAATTACTAAATATTAATTCTCTAAAAGTATTTGGTAATGGTTATTAGTGTCAGAGTTCAGGGTTCTAAAAGACCCTTGGGCACTTTTAGTTCTGATGCTTATAGGTACATTGCTTTTTTTCTGCTGTAGACTACTTGCACACACACAGAATGAAGACTCCTCTAGCATTGCTGATTAGCTGAATTAATTCTGAACAATCTGCTTTGTAATGACAGAGAACAGAGAATAAAAGCAAGCTTGTTAATTTGCTGCCAATAATAACACAGGTTTCATGGGTGTGTGCCTATGTGGCCTTAGTGGCTAGTATTTCCATAATCTTTATGCATTTGTTTGTGCACACATATGTCGAAGCATCGCAGAGTGAAGAGAGCCTCTCCAGAGAGCTTCAGACCGAGATCAAAGTCATGCAAATGAAATCGGTACGGTGTGTTTGGTATTGATTTGGCCCCTCACTGAGAAAGAGGTTTGTGTGTTTATACGCTGTGTCCCTCCTTCGCTCTCTTTAATAGAACGTTGAGGTGTGTGGTAAGGCCTACTCATCATTACAATGGAGCCCAGTAACGTTAATGTTTAAAGGTCATGCAAGCTTTAGCAAGCTCGCTGCAGAGTCTCCCGACACCGAACAAAGCCCACCACTGAAACGCTGTGTGTTTTTCAGCATGTCGTCTCTAAATGTCCCACCAGACCATCTGTTGAGAGTGGGAGAAAATCCCTACCATTGACAGTTCCCCCCCTCTGTGGTCTGAATATTCTGAGTAAATAAAATACAAATCTTTACCCAAAAGTAAAAAACAAACAAAATGAGTGGATATTTTGACATATTGTATTAGCATAAATGTGATGTTAATGCTCCCTGCCTCTTTCTTGGTCCTGTTCAGTCATTGCATATTTGAATAGTGCCCCCAAGGGATGCGATAATATCAGTTTTATGGGTTTTTTATTAATTTCTGTGCTTTTTTCTTTCTCCTCACCAACAAATTAATGGGCGAGAAGTGGAGCAAAGCTTTAACTTTGTTTGCACCACAGTTAGGGGGGGTGGACAATGAGAAGGCGTGATGATTGCAGTTTTGACAGCGTCTGAGTGTGTAGGCAGCGGTAGCTCAGGTGAGTGCAGAGAGAATATCCTCCGATAGATGAAAGCTCTGGAGACTTCCAACTGCATCTATTTTAAATTGCATGCTAAAAAACACAAAAAACCCTAATTTATTTTAGTTAATTTTGAGTTTGTGATGTTGAATATATAAAGTGCTTTACACAGCTTTTTAAATGTTGCATCACAGTTAGTCATAACAATAAAAATAAAGCATATTTCTACTTTCAATACCCACCTTCATGACATTTCTTATATTGAGCTCTTTCTCCTCAGCTCAGGATGACTTTTGGTATTTTGATCATTTTGACCTTTCAAAACATTAAAAAAACACACATTTCAACACAGATTAGTAGCAAAGCAGGGTTATTAAATGTGTTATCAGCACTCACACAGGTTGAGCATATCCAGCGAGGTAGGAAATAACTGTTGATAGGATTTATCTTCATTTTCCTCATTTCCTGCTCTGTCTGACTGGAGGGGGCTGAAAGAAGCAGGCATGACGTTGAGATCTGGGAAACTGAGATGACAAAAAGTGGCAACAGGAGGGTGTTTGCTTGTGCACAACCACACTCTTGTTCTGTAAAAATACTATCAAAGTGGATTTCTCAGGGTGGCATTTAATCTGTGTTTTTCTCTGGGGGCAGATTAAGGGGACATATGGAAACACATGGGCACTGGAGACTGGCAATGTTAAGAGGATGTGACGTGGTATTTGAAGCAGCTCTGTGCGGGATCCCTCGAGCCACTGCAGACTCAAGGTCATATGACTCATGATTCTTTACCAATCCATGTAGGGCAACTGCTAAAAGGTTTAGTGTTTCGAAGTACTTTCTCTAAATGTAATAACAAACTTTCTCCTTAAAGTAGGGGTTCTTAACCTTGTGGACCTTGGGGGCCCAAGTTTTTCATTACAAAGTGGTCTAGGGCCCTGTCAAACATTCCCACTGTACCAGTTTATTTGATCAGATTTTTGGTTTAATTTGTGATTATTAATCAAGCCAAGTCCACTTAACAGGCTGAAACTGTCAAATACATGATGTGATGCAATGAGAGCATCACAAAAACATTCATTTGCCACATCTATGTGAACCAGCACATACAACAAGATGCAAAACAGGCTAACAAATTATAGAATAAAATCAGCCTGTTACAAGAACAAATGTTTAAAAGCTCAACTCAGACTTATTTTAACACTTCCAACTAACTAACTACTTATCAGATTTTACTAACATTGAGCTGCATCAAATCCTTTGGGTCTTGAGTTGATCATATTTCTGTCAGAGCTTTTATCGCATTCTTTAATGTTTGACTGTGAGCAGTTTCTCCTAGCTATCGTTCTAAATGCGTGTATGTTTTGAATGTGTTTACCAACAATGTCCTATGATGGACACGCAATTTCCTGTATTTGGTTCACTTCAAATGAACCGAGAGCTACATTTTTAGCCAAACGAGAATTTGCTTCTTTAATGAGTTCATAAGGCATGTCCCGTCATGGCCTCTCCAAACAAACCAGACTGCCCGAGCAAACAGAGTAGCATTTAAATCAGAAGGGCTGGTGTGAATGCACCTGGAGCCTTCGGTGCTGGAGAGTGTTACTTAAAGCTTGGTACACACAACACGAGTGTGACAACTTTTTTTTAGTTTTTGAGGCCGCAAGAACAAAATGACGTAATAATTAGCAGTCGTGTTTGGAGACATCTTGCTGCTTGTTATTGACGTTTCAGCCAAGCAGAACTTTCTTCTTGCGCGTCCAAGAAGTATTGTATGATTGATCACATATTTTAGGTGGGCTTGGTTAACACTGAAATCCACATTTTCGCTGATGCAAGGTTGAATGGAAAGGCTGATCTGTTGAATGAGGTGGTGAGAAAGTACAAAAATGAACACAATATGTAGTTTAAAATGGCATGGACACTGCTTTGTGCACAACCCCTGCCCTGGCACAGATGAAGCTTCTGGTTATGAAATCACTGGGCCAATTGTTTATAGCACATAGAAACACAGATGTTCCCCCACAATAATCCCCGCCCAGTCATTGACAAAGCTTCTTGCGGAGCATGAATTGACCCAACCAAAACAAAACTTTCTTGTTCTTGTGGCCTTGAGGGCAAGAAGAACATTTTTGCTTTTTGTAGAATTTGTAACAGGCTCAACACTCAACACACTGGGCTCTCAGCTCTGCCTTGTTACCTACATTGACAAAACCATCCTTGATTAATTAGATTATAATTGTGCAAATTTTGTTCCTTTTAGAGGGGTTGGGACCACTTTCATCTTCATTTTTTTATTTAAATTCTTCCTCATGACCCTTGTTACAGTCAAGTGGCTAGTTGAATGTCTTCTGCTCATTACTGGAGTTTGTTAAAAAACAGACAGATGCATTACAGCCACAAGTGGTGGGAAGCTGTATTAATACTGAGCTTTTTATGGATAACTATCTCTGCATGTTAGAAGCATTCCAGAAGCGCCTCGTCGAGGCTCTTCACGAAGCATATGCGTTCAGCCTATTTTTGATGGAATACAAATCCAGAACGTGTCTAGCTCAGCAGCAGTTCAGATAGGGCCAGACAGGAATTCAGACATTTTTTCTCATCGTGCATGACCAGACGTTTTTCCTGGAAGTGGAGAATCACATGATTCTGCAATTCTCCTGTGATTTAGGGATCACGTGGATCCAGCTAGGTGGACTACACTCGCAGGTACTTTGCATCTGACACTCCCCCTGTTGTGAACTGACCTGCTGCGGAGGTCGGAAAGAAACCGCGGCACTGAAATTGGCTGTAAGAAAATTTGAGATTGATATATCTGCAATTTTAAGTTTTACAGTAGAAAACTAAATGTAAGTATTAAAACATATTTCTAAAAACTTTTAGTAAAAATGTAAAGATTCTTTGCAAAATCTTCTACTGCAGCAGGTGAATAAATGTTCCTTTTAATCTAAGCTGACTGGCTTAAATGTGTCCAATATAATTAGAAATATTTGAAATAATCACAGGTATTTAATCTTCCATAACTTCAACATCTCTCACACCTCTTGTGTTCAGCAGCTATTATTTACTTTAAAATAAAGGGTGTCGGTCCAGCTGTATTTCCTGCAAATTCTACCTCCCACACACAAACTGCAAGACTTGGCCATAGATCATTTGAAATGACTTGCCGTTCAGCATTAGAGCTGCTACAAATTCTCATTTTCTCAGATTAGTCAATCCACACAGAGCAAGCCTTTTCAATGTGCCCCAGAGAAATTGTCTATAAGAGCAGAACAGAATATGTTGTGTTAATGTGTCTTATTAAATGAGGACCAATGCATTTTTATGAGAACATCATCATCTAATCCAGAGCAGTCATCCATTTCTGTCACAGCTGACAGGAGAACTGAACTTTAAACAGTTGGCAGGTTGAATAAATAATCAAAGCTTGAAGCTGAATTGAGTAATAATTATATGAAATCTAAACTCTATATTTAATGTGAAAACTGGTGCTTGTAGTGGTGAACCCATAGAGAAATATCCAGTTCCTCTCAGCTCCATGAAAATGCCAACTGGCTTGATTTTACAGCCCTCAACTTTATGGTTTTGCTTCTGCTTTGCTGCTTTTCCCAACACCAGAAGGCAGCAACACAAAATAGCAGCAAATAGTTGGTGAGCTCAGTGAAGCAGGACGGAGCTATGAAAGCTATGAAGGTGACGGTTTTTAAAAAAGCAGGGATTTCTATTAGCTTTAACATTAGCTGTTAGCAGTTAGCAATGACTTAAAAAGATTGAGATGAGATATATAAAGCAGCAATGTTTAACCTCTTCATCACGATGTAAATTCTTTGTTCTCTGCTGTCTGAAATTACTTACTCAAAATAAATGTGTTTCTCTATGTCTTCAAAGGCTGTCTGTATAATCTTATTCTCAAAAAAAGCTAATATATGTGAGATTACCACAGAAGTGTCAGAAGAAAGATATGTGTTGTTTTGTCAGAGTAAATTCACCTTGAACAGAGTAAAACATTTACAATTTTATCTCTCCCTAAAAAGAACACGCCTAAAAAAAAAAAGCCTTAGAATCAGAGAACAGTAACCCAATTCACCTATAAATTATTAAAGCTGAGCAGCTTCACAGTTGTTTAAAATCTTATATGTCCAGAGGAAGCCCTAAATAGCCATTTGGGCACATTTTGTTACCATATTTGTAATTTGACCTTACTGAAAAAACTGGATTGGAAAAGTAATCACTAGTATATAGAATCTTACTTGTGTATATATATATATATATATATTATATTATTATGATTAATCACAGCTTACAAATTAATCATGATTAATCATCATTCACGACTATGCCTGAAATTTGACCATTATCAAATTGTTATTATTATGACCATTATTATGTGTCAAGAGAATGAGCCAGTACTCACAAATATTTAGTGTTCACTGATCTTTCCTTGGTTAAACATCAGATGTCAGTAAATGCAGCATGTAATGTACTTCTATCTGTTTTTTTTCTAAATCATCTCTAACATGTTTGAGATCATAAAGCAGAATTCATTCATCATCATCTCACCAACCGTCTCCATGGTGATAATATCTCATAAAACCAGCAGATGTGACGACTGAAATTAAACAGCCAACATTGATGAAGAAACTCTGACAAAAGTTATGATCTGAATAAAAACATGTTTTCCCTTTTATCATTGAAGTGTGAGTGTTTGTGCAGAAGTGATACAAGTCCTACAGCAGCATCACCCAAAGTAAACAACTGTTGATAAACTAGATCATTGGTTGTTTTTCTTCACTTCACTTCACTTTTTTTTTTTTTTTACATTAGATGATCACTTTAGTTGTAATAATCAGTTCAACTTAAATTCTGCAGGTGAATGATAATTCTAAATATAAACTGTGATGTGTATTTTTGTAAAAGAAAACCTAAAAGTTAACTGATAAGGTTAGTCAACACATACCAAATCAGATAACTTTTGATCCTGATTGGACATTTGATCAATAAATAGTTTTTTACCTGTTAAATGCAGGGAAAAATTCACATAGAAAACATGTTTGACTTGTTATTTCCTCATTCAAAAGACATGATGGGAAAAAATGAGCCGATTCTCTTTATTTTTGTGTCCTCATGAAAACGGAAGTAATACAAACCTTTAAAAGTACCTTTTAAAGCAGCACTGGGGCCGCTTGGCCAGGGCATTGGGGCGGTTGCCTGTCTAAACTGGGTGGCTTCTGCCTATGGGGATGGGTGGCTTTGGTGCCCTGGACCCTGCACTCTTCCGACCTCTTGGTGGCTGGCACTCAGTGGGGCTGGCATTTGTTGTCCCTGGCTCCCTGAGGCCTATGCTATAAATGGTTGCAGCGCACTCTGGCTGGGGCCTTCCTCTGCTATCTTCTGGGTGGTTGTCCCTGTGGTTGTCTGTTGTGGGTTTATACTCTGAGGTGGCAGCTAGTCTCCCTTATCCTGGGCCCCCCTGGTCTGCAGCTAATATTTGCAGAGGCCTGGAGGCATTTGCATGATCACACTCATCACTGATCATTTTTCATTTTTGATATTTTGCATCCACATTCAGTTACCTGCTGTGTTGTGCTGTGGGTTTATTAATAACGGCACTTATGTTATGATTGAGGTCAGTTTCTGTTACTTTACAGGTTTAGTAGGAGGTTGTCTGTTTTTTCTCTTTTGATTGAGCATCTGATGCTGTTGCTTTCTATTTAGTGAATCTTTATCTCCTATTTCTTTTTGCCACTTTTTACTCTTCTGTTAACTTTCCTTTCTTTGGCTCTGGTCCAACATTAATATGTAAATTCAGAAATGGACTAATTTAAAATTGTAGAATAATACTCGGCACAGCAACCAGACCATCATTCTGCTTAATGTGACAGTGGCCAGGACAAGTGAAAAAAGTCAAATAAATAAATAAGTAAATAAATAAATAATTTAAATGTTTATATATATATATATAGATGCATTTACATTTACATGCATTTTTGGTGAAAATTTTAATTATTTGTATATACATATCACTGCTCACCGTATGTGCTACTATTGCAATGTAGCTCTTTTCCAAATTCCTCAAGAATTTATCCACTTTCTCCCTGACCTCATTTGCACTGACACCACAAAAAAGTTCACTGGAGTTATTTTTATTTATTTACTATTTTTGAGTCTTTGCTCCGAATGAATTGTAATAAACTGAGATGTGGAATAGGAAAGATGCTGTGGGGAGCAAAGTGGCCACAGCTGGTGACAGGCAGGCAATGATTTATGTTGGTGTTGAAGAATTATGACAATCTGTTCTATCGGCAATCACAGTTGGAAGATTGTGAGGAAATGGAAATATTAACAGTGGTTTCTATAATGTATGTAAATACTTTAATGACATTATCCTGATAACCATAATCAGAATGAAAATGTGATTGTTAGTTGCCTGTCTGGAGTATCTGTCTGGAGAGGGTAATATACACTCCACTGCATCAGATGGGCAATTTTTTTCCCCCTTTTTTAAACTGTTAGCTAAAATTGTACATCATCGGATTGCACAGCTGTCCTCTCCCGCACCAGTAAATTGATGCTAATGCAATTAGCTCTGTTGCCTTCATCTCGACTCCACTCCAACCCAAAGTGAGGGGAGGTGTTGAGTTTTGTGTGTGAGTATGTACGTGTGTGTGTGTGTGTGTGGGCGGTGAAAAGAGAGGAAGACGAGGGGAAAAAGTGGACAGACGTCCGGATCCAATTAGGAGAAAGGCATTAGCGGGAAATGGGTTCGAAACACAGTCAAACTGCCCATATTTCAGAGACGAGCCGCACATTTTCACAGACATGAATATTGCAACAGTGAGAAATGTCCTTGCAACCATAATCAGAGTAGTCTGGAGACTAGGAGCTGTGTAAATACCAGCAGGTGAATATATAGTGACACTAAATCACTGATGCCACCTAACCAAATATTATAGAGGATTAGCATACAAGTGTGTATTTTTGGCTCATTATGGGCTTTCATACCCTGCAGCTTAAAACGTCATGTAGAATATTTCATGCATTGAAAAAAAAAATAATAAAACACCTGTATGGAAACTATGAGTTATTTTGACTATGGGATGAAAGCCAGTCTGTTCAATACAGAGAGCATAAAGAAGAACCTGTCAGAAGGCTGGTGAGACTTTTTGAGCCCACAGATCTGTTTGCCGAGCAGCGAAAGGAAAATATGCCATTGTAAGGATTGTTTGAAAAAAAAAGACTGCTTGAATGTAATAAAACATTCGTTTCCCTTCATAAGCACAGGCCAAAGGTTAGATGTGCAATTCCGTCAAAAGGACAGGTTTCGAGAGCAGAAATTCGCCTGCAGTTTGTTGAGCCATCCATTACAGAGGGGAATGAAATTTTATGATAATGTTGCTGAACAGACTGTGACAAAAGCAAGCAAAGGATGTGGTTGTTTACTTTGCTGTACATTTTTATCTGTTTTTGCTATTTGCAGTAAGTCTTCATTTAACTGAATCAACTTCAGATCATAGACTGAAGTATTATGGGCCAGTAATGCTCCTGAAAAAAGCCACTCGTGAATTAAGAAACTCAGATTATATCTTTTTTTCTACGCATTAAACCTAATTGATTTTTTAACATTCTGGCATCTAAAACCAGCAGATGGTAAAGAAATGGCATTTCAGCTTTCAAACACTTGAAATGCTGGCTCCTTGTGATGCTTAATGCTCCATTTAAATTCCAACGTATTTGTCAAAACGTGCATCAGTTTTGTTTGCAAGCTGACTCTAAAGGAGTCCTTATCACTCTCGCCACCTTCTCAAATGTGCCTCCTGTTCAGCTAAAAAAAAAATCCTTCTCACAAGCACTTGCTCACCCATACAAAACTACCCCCTCCCTTATCTGAGTGCATTGCAAAGACACAGGAATCTTCTTAAAATGTGAGTTTAATAAAAATAATATCTGTCACCTTCACATACTTCCTCCTTCTCTTTCAGAAAGTGGGGCATCTGTGGGGGTGATGTCTTTATAGTGGAGCTGCGTGTCTGATTAAAATGGATGACGCTCTGTCAGGCACTCCTTTTGTTTGGTTTACAATGAATTTATAATTTTTTTTAATAAGAGTACATCAATGGTTACTAACGTGAAGTGCCCAGCTTTCTTGGAGAAGCCTTTTCAAGGTACAAAGGGAGAAAAGTAAACCCCAGCTGCAGGTTGTGATTAATCCATTATGTTGTCGCTTTAAGCCGTGGACAGTCATGAGCAGGATGCATCACTTCATCTTCACCTGCTATCAAGAGACTAATCCTGACAACAAGTGCACCGTCTCATTTACTCTCTGCCATTCATATGTAATATCAGGGCAACTAGCAAGTAAGATAAGCTTATGGCTTCTGTTCAACTATAATAGCTTGGATGTTTTATCACAGGGAGGGGGGCCGAATAAGCTGTGTGATCTCAGCAGTATATTGATCAGTCGACATGCTGTGACAACCTACCCACAGCATTGGTCTAATGTGTAGAACCAACTGTGTATGCACGTTTGCCACTGCCTGTATCCCCATCTGTGTTCATTTGATAACAGTAATCCGCAAGAACACAAATGCCGGAGAAGTAACCGTGCTGGTCTGAAACATCAGTCCTCACAATATCCCAAAGGGACATGATATTGATCTGTTTAATGTGAGCATTCATCGCTGTGACTTGACAAAAATAAACCGTGCACTGCTGCTATCCGCTGGCATCTCCTGCTGTTGGGAACAGGATAGTAAAATGAAGAAAAGTTTACCAAAATCTTTTACTGTAGAAACAATGGGAAAAAAAAACAAAGTCTACTCTTATTTTTATTATTATTGTATTGATTGGAAGTCTTAATAAGGTGCAAAACAGTCTGCATTTGGGTATGATAAATGCAAAATGGAAAAAAAATATATACATAAAATATAAAACTACTGAAAATATCCTGAATTTATAAGTATCTTATGTTGTGTCTCACATGTCGCAGTGTGTTGTTCAGCCATCCAGTGTTTGGATGTAAGGATAGATTTCTCCTTACACCCATGAGGCTGGGATAAAAAAATCACATGCAACTGAGTCATATGGCAGAACTTGACGTTGTACCTTTTGTAGATTCACAAAGGTTTAACAATTGTGCCAGTACTACATTTTCCTTTTTTTATTGCCTACACATAAGCAGCTTAAGTTTGAATGTATCATCATTTCATATCTCTGTGTGTGTTCTTTTGGGCCTTCCCTCTAGATGCACATATAGGTCTATAATTCATTTCACAACAGTCCAAAAATGTTCATGATTTGATTAATTTTGGGTTTTGATTGGGGCTGCAACTAATGACTATTCTGATGGTTGATTGGTCACCGACTATTAAAACGACTAGTCAACCAATCGGATTATGTATCTCATAATTATTAAATGGATTTTATTTCACTTTCAGTTTTGAAATCTTGCATGAGGTTGTTATAGAAGTCGGACCTGCCTCTTTTTCAAATGTTCGAGCATTGCAGACGTACTTCCGTGGTACGCCAAGTCCCCTTTGTAAATCTGACTTGTATTTAATTTATTTTGTAAGTTTAACTTGAAGTTATTTCACACTTTTGAAGTCCTCTGCTGCCGTTTTATTCCCCGGTCGGCCGCCATATTTTTCCCCTTGCGAACTTTATTGCACATGTGCAACTCTAAGCAGAGATAAGAAAAAAAGAAGATGCCTCACTCTGTAGTTTTTTTTTTTCTTTGCACATGTGCATTGTGCAACTCTCAGCAGAGAAAGGGAAGAAGACGATGTCTCAGTCTGTAGTTTTTTTCTTTGTTTTGTTTTTTCCTTTTTTTTTGGCGACAATAGTCGACGGGTAAATTAATTGTCGACTATTTTTATTGTCGACTATTGTTGACAACGTTGACTAATCGTTGCAGCCCTAGTTTTGATTCCCTTTGTGTCATGCAAATACTGGTCAGTGTACATGAGGCGTGAGTTGCCATCTCACAGCTTACACTGGTGGTCTGGATACATGGGGAAAATCATGTTAAACAGTTTCTGGTGAGACTTGGCAACATTTACTGCAGTATAATTTAAGTTATAATTATGCATTCAATATGAGTAGTCCACCTCCAAATTAAAAGTAAAACTAAACCACAACATTTTTAGACACAGCTAAGTCTAGTGCTTTAAAACAAAGGGTGGGTTAATCACGAAATATCAACAAAGTATTCTATGGAAAGTATTAAAAATGGTCTATGGAAAAGGGCTGACTCATAAATGGAAACATGAACACGTAACAAACTGATTTTTTAAACCTTAAGTAGTTTTTCCTATCAAGAGTTACTGGGGGAGACTTTGTGTGTAGGAGAGTCCAGGATGGCTAAAGCACAAATATTTTCCAATATATTTTGTTATATTGTAAGAAATTGCACTTTTTACAGTTATATATTGATGGGGGAAAAAAAAGAGTGGAGGGGTAAGTCCAGTCCCTGCTTCCAAGCTGATAGAAGTGATTTGACATATTCTCCATCGTCAAAAAGACAGAACAAGAAGAAACAGAGGACTGTTTCTTCATGTTTTAATCAAGGAGAAAGAGGGACATGAGAAAAAGGGACATTAGGATAAATTTGCACACAAAGCCAGAGGCACAACTTCAGTTTGAAACAACACTCACTGCCGTAGAAATAAGAAATCTAAAGCGACTATCAAGCCTCACGTTGAGGAGGGGACTGATGGGAGGTTGCTGGCAAAGACAATTCCCCATGTCAGCATATACCGTGGAGTGCAGAAAGTATGGCCTTTAAAGTTGATTCAGCAGGTGTGGGGAATGTGTCTGTGATTGCTTACACGTTTTCGTTGGTTTGGTCAGCACTGAATTTGCACATGTAAATTGCTATGGCTCATCTCAGAGAAGAGCATCAACTATTGAAGTGAATCACGCAGCACTGTAATGAGTTTGTGCAACTCAAAAAAAAAGTGGAGATACTGTGAAAAAAAAAAGGAAATGAAATATTTGGAAGTGAACTCTTTATTTGAAAATATTACAAAGATGAAATACTGAAATTGGATATATATTTTGTTAAATATTCATTTAATTTAAGATCGATGCCAGCATAATAATGATAATAATAGTAATAATAATAATAATAATAATAATAATAATAAACTGAAAAAACAACAGACGTAAATAAATAAATAAATAAAGGAGCTAGCAGGGTGGCCAGGGTGGCTTGAGATCTGTAACCTCTGATAAGTGACAGATTTGAAATGTTTTCAAGACATGCATGGATCACCAGTATCACTACACCAGTTTGAAGCATATTTTCAAGTGGTTTCCTATTTTTTTACACTGAAGATATTCACATTTGGCTGCACATTTCTAGAATTATTAGTAATTATTAATGTAAAGATGTTTTATTTTTCATATCTTTTGACCACAGTTATCACAGCAGTCTATGTAAGTGTGTGTGTTAGAAAATGGTTAATTTCTCTGTTAGAAACTTGCTGAGCAACAGACTGACCAGATTCCAAAACTCTTTGTTACTCCAAAACATGTATATGTAGTTATATGTATCATTGCTTTTGCTAGGTTTAGAACTACGTGCTGATAAGCTGGATGTTCTCGCTCCTATTTTAGCCTATTATAGAGGATATGGTGTCCATGACTTCCACATAGAATCTAAAATTCTGATTTGTCAGACCACAGAACAGTTTTCCACTTCACCCCAAGCTATTTTGGATTACTTTTGATCCCGGGCATTTGTAGATGTACTGAATGACAGTGACTTTCAGAGGTGTTGCTGAGCCCATGCAGTGATTTCCACCGCAAAATGTCTGTTTCTAATGTAGTGCTGCTCCAGGGCCTGAAAACCACCTGCATTCTATTTTGCTTTTCAACCTTGTCCCTCACAAATATACATTTCTCCACTGAATCTTTACACTGTAGGGGCTGAAACCTCTAAATTTTGCATGAATAACTGACACACTGCTTTGTGGCCTCTGATTAGTGTTTGTGTGTGTTATAAATATGTGTCCCTGTTCCCTGTGCATCACTCTGATCATGCACAGTTTATTTTAGAGAATGACAATGAGTCAGCAGCACAAAGCAAATGCAGCTTTATTTTTATTTAAGTGTTTAGTCTTATTTATCAGTATTTAAGTGCCAAGGCTCAAATTCTTGTGTTTAGTTAATGAAGAAATGTGTTAATTGGCTTTTGGCAGCTGCACACTGCTCTGCAGCTTGGATCAGTCAGTCTCCATGTGTCACAGGTAAAGCGATGCACTGGAAGGATTACCAGACAGACACCCTGGGGGAAGAAACGGTGTTTGCATCAGCCTGCCAATAGCTGTAAATAGTCTTGCTCTGCCAGAAAATTGCAGTTGTCTCCTGTTCCACTGACAAATGACTCCAATAAATGAACGGCTCATGCAACATTTAGCCACCAGTCCCCCCTTCCTATTTAACCCCAAATCTTACAGTTTAGAAAGCCTGGACTATAGTTTATAAATCAAATCTCATACATCACCAAGAGCTTCAGTCCATCTTATACATTTTTTATATTTGACCCTAAAGCAATCTCAAAAAAAGGACCTAATTTGTAAAAGCAAGATTCATAAGTGCAGCAAGGATTGCATTCAGTTTCCGTCAGTCTGATCAAAACTAGAAAAAAAAGCATCATATAGACCACCACAGACAGTATAACAATATTCTATTTTCCTTTTTGTTTGACGGATGAGAGAAAAAAAAAAGTTACATAAAGAATCAGAATCTACTGGATTGTCATTGCAAAGCGTACAATGAAATTGGGGTGGCAGCTTTGTAGAGATAAAAAAAAAATATATAGGACATAATATTCAACACTATAAAAACAAACACTAATGATAAAACAATGATAAAAAAATATACTTTATAACATTTCACTGACAGCAAAAAGGCTCTATTTTACAATAAATGACTCAGTACTTCATAGATGCAGAGTTTAGGGATGTGACAACTCTGGGATAAAAGCTGTTTTTCAGTCTGTTCGTTTTTGCTGTTATGACCCTAAAGAACCTCCCTGAGGGCAACAGTGCAAAGAGTTAGTGACCAGGGTGGGAGGGGTCTCTGAGGATACTGTGTGCTCTCCTGAGGCAGCGTGTGTAGTAAATGACCTCAAGAGATAAAAAAGAACAACGGACCAGTTTTTGGGCAGTGGTAATGACCCTCTGCAGTACCTGCTGCCGTGCAGCGGGCCAACCACAATGAAATGCCGTGGCTCAGCACTGCTTCTATGGTGCAGCAGTAGAAGAACAGTTTTTCCATCAGGTTGTTCTTCCTGAGGACCCTGAGAAAATAAAGTTGCTGTTGGGCTTTTTTCAGCAGTGCTGTGGTATTAATTTTCCAAGACAAGTCCTCCTCGATGTACGTGCCCAGAAACCTGAAATCAGAGACCCTCTCCACCTCGACCCTATTTCTGAAACTGGGCTGGATGTCTGGTTTCCTCCTCCTGAAATCGATAACCAGCTCCTTTGTCTTGGAGGTGTTGAGGATGAGGTAGTTGGTGGAGCACCATGTTGACAGCCTGTCCACCTCCTCCCTGTATGCCGTCTCATCTCCTCCTGAGATGAATCCTGCAACGGAAATGTTGTTCGCAAACCTAATGACGGTGCTTTTTGTGGATGTGGGTGTAGTCGTGACATGTTTGGACTACATCTGTTGTCTTCCTCAGAAGGGTCACATGATGTTACTGTGACTTGTCTTATCAGCTGTTTAACCAGCTGTTTTATCCAGATAGGACAGCATCCCAGGTGCGGGATAAGGTTTACAATCCCTCATCTCTGTTGATGGTCCGTGGGGTCTGTTTCCTACGGGTTCCCTGACACAACATGGTACTTGCTGCTTTCTGTGCAGATGACCATGGCTCTTTCCCAATTCATGATGTGATTTTCCCTTTTATAGTGGTTTGTTATGGCTGATTTTAGCTCCTTTCTTATGTTTCTTTTGCAGCTTGTGTGTCTTGCTCCTGTCTCTCTTTCACATTATTTTCTGTGCTCATTTATCCTCATTCAAAACCCCCTTCTTGTTTCTCCTATGTAAGTCAGGTTGCATGATAAGCAGGGTATTTCGTAAATGACTGTTTTCTAGGAGTATATTATCTTTTGGACGGACCAGAAATCATCTCAGAGTGGTGTATGATTTAACTGCAGTATTGATGTGGTATTTCCTTATTGTTCTTTGAATCTTGTTCCTTTTCTGTATGGGGAGTATGTCCATACCTATGATATGATAAGACACATTACAGTATTTCACATGAACCTTTTGAAGAGTACTACAGACGTAGCTGGAATATATTAAGGTAAACGTCTGACAAAAATGGAATAAAAGAGACTTTATAGCCAGAGTAGATGGTATGAACCCGATTGGATTACTACAATAGTTTTCTGTTTTGTTCCACATTAAGTACATGTCCACTGGAGGTTCCCTCTTCTTTTAGCTCATTTTCAACCACTGTCCCTCTTCATCCTCTAAGACTTCTGCAATAATGGATCAATTTGTTTTGCCAGTTAGTTTCCACCATCATGTCAGCTATCGACACCACCATGGAAAACAAAGTGCTACCTGCAAGCGTTTTGTGCCATAAATCAAGGTTTTATTTTACTGGAGATTTCATATCCAGCTTTGCATGTTGAGGTCAAATATTATAGAAGATTAAATGCGTTTGAAACAGATGGTTAATTGTATGACAATTGCACTGGGTAATACTTATTCAAAGCTGGGATAATATCTCATCTACTGACAATTGTTTTTAAGTTAAATGTCAATCAGAACAATCAAAGCATCAGTTAAAGTGTGAATTAATCTTTTTAGAAAATATTATTTCACATAAATTCTTATCTATGTGTATACTGTTAACACTGCATTTACCACATTATAAGTAATTGATTAACTTATTATAACCAGTTTTATTATCCATTAACAATTCTAGGTGTCTAACAGGTAGTGGCACAGTACCAAAGATATAAACAGCAACATATTAACGTGAACGTCCTCTGAAGGCTGGTTAACATTTATAGCCAAAAAAAAAAAAAGAAACACTTACCCTTGTTTACAGTGATCACAGCCACATAAGCCACACATTACCTTGTCTGCCTGTCTTTGCCTGTCATCACTGTGTCTTTCTCAAAAATACTAGAAAATGACAAACGAGTGGTTGGCTGCCTGTTCACCTTAATGCCATTTTCTCTGCTCTATCCCACTATCACCATCTTTAAAAGCAGATGATTTCAGTTATTTCAAACTAGATGTGCAGTGCCGTTTTATTGGTGTCTGGGGTGTGTGGTGATTGCAGCATTAAATAGCTGTTAAATCAGCCGTTGTACCGCTGCCGTCTGTAGATCTCCAGATAGACAGGTGCTCCCAGAATATCCCAATCATCAGCGGCAACTCACTTATCCATTTCCTAATTAGGAAAGCAAATGCATCCAGTGTTTTTCCCAAGGTTGTCTTCAGACAGAAGACTTGGTCGTCTGTGTCACATTGTAGAAAGTAGGGGAACAATTCGTATCAATAAACCCCTCTTGGCCTGATTCAGATGCACTGATATGGTTCTAGTTGGTTGCTCCCATGGATGCTCTGTCTTACTTACAGCCAGTGGCAGGGGAGTAAAGATTTCTAATAGGTGACACCTCCAGCTGGAAGCTGGTGATAAACAGTGAAGGGTAAAGAGAATAAACTGTTTCAGTAAGTGCTAGAAAATCATTTGTCATGGATAATGATGTAGGCTTTCTGGTTTTTGGGAGTTTATTTTATGGAAGTACAAGATGGAAATCGAGAAGATTCCTTGCAGAACTGAATTAAAATGTTCTATTGTAAACATGGAATAACTAACCATCCAGGAAGAAGTCTGTTTATCTGCCTAATAATCTTAGGGAAACTTAAGGGTTCTTACAGATGTGCATTTATTTAGACTCGGGCGTAAATCTTTTATACATCTTTATGTATATGAATGCAGGGAAATAGCTTGTTTCAGGAGCACTGTAAGTAAATCTTTGCTTAAGAGAAAATCTTTTAGATGACCTGCTCTACACAGTGGAGCTTTTCTCTGGAAACACCTCCAGAACCTTTGTGTTTATCACCACATCAACGTTGATTCGCTGAGGAACAAAAAGTGATCATGCTGTGGCTTCCATATGCAATGCAGAGGTTTAAGGATTCATTCCCTCTGGGGCGTGAAATCCTACCGCAAAATCCCAGCATACTCCTCATCTGGTGAAGAGGTACGTTAAGTGTTTCTGGCTCAGGTCATCCATAAACTAAAGGCAAAATGTAACTTTCTTCTTAAAAGCCATTTGTACAGCATTCAGTAGATAAGCTCAGTAATATTTCATCCTACCTGGACAGTAGCAGCATCACTTGAGTTTGGCTGAGAATAGATGATCATGAGGCCCAGATGTGTGCACCACTTTACACGGTGGGTTAAAGTCATGTAACATTTAAAATCTCAATGTGGCCTTGAGTTAAATTTGAATAATTCTGACAGACATTTAATGTTATGATGACTATTATGAAATATGCATTTCTTCCCGCTTGTTCCTAGAAGGGTTTTTCAAAGTTAATGAAGCTTAATGGGAATATGTGAGCTGCACCAGTGTGCATCGTATTGTATGCGGAACATCATTGCAATGGATGTGGTATGAGGTTTTGGTTGAAATGCAGTTGGTGTCTTGCAGACATGCATGAACTGAGAAAAGATAAAACATTTTCTTTTCAGCAGTTTTGCACATGAAAAATGTTTCCCATGAAACAGTGACCAAGTATTTATTTTCACTGTTCATTTACAATATTGTCATGCTATGTTATATTGGGTCTATCTAGCTGTAATCTCTGTAGAAATCAGCTGTGCCGTCAGTGATGCTGCAGAGAAGAACAGCATATAACAGAACCTGAAAGCAGCAGAAAGGAAATTTGTTCTAGTCCTTTTTATTTCCTGGCCAGGATGCCGCCTGCTCTGTCATTGCTAGTGTCCTCTCCTTGCTGAGAATGCACATTGCAGATATGGCATCCAGGCTATCTACAGTCACAAGAATGTATTTACACATTTGGACAAAGAGGGAAATAACCTCTTTGTTAGCATTGTTCAGCGCAATTGAAGAAAGCAAAAAAAAAAAAAAAAGAAATAAATAAAAAAAAAAGAAAACTTGTGTAGTCACTGACTAAACTATTTATGTGCTTCTGGACCAGAGCTAGAGTGAAAAGACAACAATCAGCAAGATGGGGAAAAGAACAGTTGTTAGTGATATTAAAATAATGGTATCTATTCTCAGACTCTTCTGGAAAACTCTCCCCTTGATTTACTCAGCTGATCAAAAGTCACAATTGCAGCTTTGTCACAAATGAATAAAGATCTTCAGATAATAATAGAAACCTTGGATCTCTTCCGACCAATCGTGATGAGTTGTAGCATGAGGTGAGTGTGGGTGATGGGTTTTGGAAGTTACAGATATGACAAGATATGGCCCCTCATGTTGGGCAGGTGTTGGAAATAAAGACAAAATCATTCAACCATCTGACAACCAACTCTTGCAAATTTAGCCTGGAGTGCCTCACCTAACCTGAAACTAAAATTTATGGCAACTACCCCTGTAGTGAAGACTCACTACATCATGTGCTTTACTTTCAATGACAAAATAATAACAAATATATATATATATATATATATAAATATATATATATATATATATATAAATATATATATATATATATAAAATATCATTTTGAATTCCATTTATGTTGGTAACTAATCTCTATATTAAAACTTACAATTTTATTATCTTAGAATAAGCCATTTATATATTGTTGCCATGGGTTCAAATAAATGGCAAATGCCATATTTGTGCCACCAATTTTACTACGGTGTCTCTGAATGGACAAACAACTCTAAACTGAAGTGAGAACCCACTGAGACTTAAAACTGTGGTGCCAGCATTGTTTGATAGGTGTTAGTTACTGTTTGGGATAAGTAATGCCTTAAAAAGGCCATACTTAGAAGTTGGAGCCCATTTGAGTAACTTTGTCATCTGATCACTTACCATGAATCTGTCATTACAAGTAACTTTATGAAAGTGCTATAAAGATGAGATATAGCAGATCTGTAGAGTTCATAAAGCACTTAACCAAATACTTGTCAGTTTTAATGAAAATGACCTTCATCCTCAACTAAATATAATGCTTGTTTCCCCTTTTTGTCCATGATCTAACTCTCTAACTTTCAGAATTTAGTTTAGCAGTTTTTAAATGTATTAAGATTATTAAAGATTAGAAACTATTTGTGGTGACTACATATGTTCCTACTTGAATATAATTTCCAAGAAGACTGGACAGCAGATTATCACACAAGTACCGTCTTTATATTCCCCCACAGTGAGACAAGTAGTCACCATCATCCTCCAGCTGATAGTGAAACCTTTAAATAGAGAAGTTGGAGGAAAAAGAAATGCAACACCCAGTAAATATTTTTGGAGAATCTCCCCAGATAGCATAAATAATTTAAACTAACTCTTAACTCTTAACTAACTAAAGTAACTCTTAAAACAGCAAACAAGAGCTCCAGGATGACTTTGAAATTTCAATAAAGATTTTTTTTTTCTGCCCTTGATTCACAGGTGTCTCACATATTGTGGATAATCAGTGTTCCTATCCAACACCTCAAATAGCTCTGTCATGACAAAGAGGTGACACAGCCACCTTACATTTATCTACCACCACACTCTCTGGCACCTTTTTCCTGAAAACTGTAGCAAACATTTGGTAAACAGGTGGCAAATTAAAAGTGACAGATTCCCGCAGGAGACACTTTTCAGGTTCAAGATGAATGTCCCACCAACAAAAGCAGTTGTGGGTCTGTAGTTAATTTCAGCAGCAGAACAGAAAGAATGATTAATACACTTAACACTCAGCTGACATTCACACCCTGCAGGCTCTTGCCTCCTGCCGAACTAAAGTAGAACCTCTGACGAGGGAAACATTTGGAAATATTCTGCAGAAATCTAAATATTTAATCTGCTGTGCTTTATTTGGGAAATAGTCTTATCTTGTTAATTTCTAATGATGATATAAAAAACAAAAGCTGCTCAAACTTCCAGACCACATAAAATGAAGTGGTTAATAATATATATCAAAGTGTCAAAAAAAAAAAAGGAACCTCCTGGTTGATAAAAGGTGCTTAACAGGTTCTGACTACTGCCATCTTTTCTAAATGAAATCCTCTGTCCTCATGTGCCGCCACTAGTTAGTCTCCTGCTGCGTTACTGAGGGGCTTTGAAGGAAACTAGAAAGCCCAAATGAAGGCTCCCAGCTTTCCAGACCCACTTCTGACTTTCCTCTCACAAACACATCGATATACACATTTCCATCTCATTAATCCTGAGACCAGAAATGTAGAGCATCATTGACTTCACTTTTAGGAGGCGTTCTTTATATGTTTGAATTTTTGGGGTTTCTTTTAAATAACAATGATTAGTTTATTTATACAAAAAAATAAATTTGAGTGCAAAAAAACTTTTGTTTGAGACCATGGAAATAACAAAAAGAAATTAATTTTGCTTGGTTCCATAGGTGCATCAACACAAAAGCAGAATATAATGAGATGTAAGGTTCTAATGGACTTCTGTTGAAGCTAATGGACCTCTTTCTTACACAAAGCTGACATTCAATGTTAACTTTGGTTCTTTAAATATCAGATTAAATATTCTGGGTTCTTTAAACAAATGTTAAGAGGTAATTAAGGTTAAGGATTGAGCTTGTTACACCATGCAGAGGGTGAAAAGCATGACATAGATGTCTTTCAGAGATAAAACACCTATGCAGTTATGGTTGTGAGCAGTATACATGTACGATGGTACATGCCTTTAGCCCTTCTGACTTGCATGATTTTAAAATATGGCACAGAGAGAAGTAATATAAGCTGTTATAATCCCTTGCACAGTGAAATGGTAATTTGCTGTTCTGCAAAGAGTTGACCAGAAGTCAGAGATCCAAAAGGGGAATGTTTAGGGTAATAAATATATAAAAAAGTACCCATTTGCCCCAAGAAGCTCATATTCAAAAGGGAACTCTAACAGTCCATTGGCAAACTGAACAGGCCCAGGCAAAAGCACAAAGGCAACCTGATTTCAATTTATTTTTGCCCTCTAATGTGCAAGAACAAGCGCAACAACGCCAATATACTCAAGTTTGTGCAATGGAATTTAAGGTGGTGATTTAATTAAATTCAATGCTACAGATGACCTCTCCATGTCCATTCCAAACAATGTTACTCTGCTGGCTCTGTGCCTAGACAACCCCATCATGTTCAGCACAGACTGGGAA
Organism: Melanotaenia boesemani; assembly: GCF_017639745.1. Taxonomy (NCBI): domain Eukaryota; kingdom Metazoa; phylum Chordata; class Actinopteri; order Atheriniformes; family Melanotaeniidae; genus Melanotaenia; species Melanotaenia boesemani. The sequence continues at coordinate 5,461,230 of NC_055701.1, forward strand.
CCCTGCCACAGCAGCCAATCCCTATTTAATAGGAGGATGGATATATGATCTGTAGCAAGGCAACTAATTCCCTGAAAATCTGTTTTCATTCTAAGTGTTGGGGGACACAATTAACACCCAAATGTGCAGAATTTGATGCCTAACCTAATTTCCTGTCCACCATTCAACAGACAATAGAAGCGCTTTTTATGTTTCCAGTCACTCCGACCACATTCCCATGTGCACAAAAGCTCCTGGAAGTCATTTTTAGCCTGCCTTGCTTTCACCGTCAGTCATCTTGGCTTCAGTTACAGGCTTCCTCAGTCTGTTACAATGCTGTTTTATTTAAGAAAAAAAGTCTTTAAAATGAAGAATAGCCTCAGGTTCCTTTTAGTACTGAATGTGTTGCTGCAGAATCCAAATTTGGTGGCAAAATTCATTATTGTCCTGAATTTTGCTAAGGATCAATCACTTAGTTTTCGATAAGTGTTGCAGACAACAGGATGGGACTAAATTATCCCATTTATCCACTCATACAGAAATTCAGCTGTCAGATTTAATTCTGTGGAGGTGTTTGGTTCAACAAGCTGAATGCCATCCAAACAAATTGTGCTTTCATCAGTTTCAGTGTGAGAGCGTGGTTAGGTGCTATCTGCCAATCAATGTCCAATACTGTTGAGCTTATTGTTCTAATTTCACTGAGGAGCTGCTGCGTTTGTCTTTTAAATTCCATTTATTTTTAAAACTCTGAGGCATGTCATTGAGCTATTCATAAAGATATAGTGAAGATAGAAATGAAACAAAACATGACAGCAGGATCTTTATTTGTTTATGCCTATTTAGATGAAATATCTCTAAATCAAACTAGCACATGCACATTCATTTGATAAAACAGGTGATCTAGGCAGATGATTGGCATTATGAACGTAAAAACATTCGATTGCATTGCTGACAAGAAAAACAGCAGTCCTTGAAATTATTATTCAAAGAAGAGGAACTACAATTACAAGGATGTGCAAATGCCATCCTTCACTTACCCACAAAAAACAAATCAATCTCAAAATTCCTGAGTGATTTACATTCAACAGGATTGAGAGGTGAAAAGAGGAATGCTGTGATTGTATGTGAGGGAGAACAATCACAAAGCTGCAAAGTATTTGTATTCTTTGAGCATAAAAAGCCACTTTGTTGGTGGTGCAAGCTGAGCTGCGTGCGATGCTGAAGGCCAATCGTTTCATGCTCCCTGAAAGATGATTTTCATGACTGTGTGATTGCAATTTTAGGTTGTTAAGTGACCATTTTGAAGGACACGCTCTGACTATTGGTGAAAGAGATTATTACCATATACCAGTCCAGTGTTCAGCCCCAAATGAGCCACAGTGAGAGGAGAAGCTGTCTTAATTCCCCCGAGCAATAAGATATGACCTCCTGCTGCTTGTGTTCAGTGTGCAGAAGTCATGAGGAAACTCAGCAAAGGTTCAAGGTGCAGCAAATGATGAATTACGCTTTCTAGGAAATGCATGTGCATTTCACCAAACAATGCACTTGCAACAGTATAGCTGCAAATTGGAATTTTATTATGCTTCTGTTTTACATTGTTTATGGAAAATTTCACAAGTCAGCTGCTTTTTCTTTTTTTTCCCGAAGACTTTGACATATTTAAAACTCAAAGGATGTAATTATCCTGTATTATGTTCATGCTGTGTAGGGAATCTCATCCAAAATACATATTTGAAGAAGGTCAGCTCATCAGCTGAGAGAGAAGAGGTAAAATCGTGCTGAAAATGAGTCTAAGAGATATCTGTTTTCAAAAATGTGCAATACATATTTCATCACACAATTTAGATTTGCTTTTTTTCTGCCAAACCATCTTTGATTAAAGAGTTTTTTGTAAAAGCACAATGTATGCTAATTGAATACAACTTCTTTAGGTGCTGCAGCCCTTTGTTTACACAGTGAAGTTCAATTACAAACATTACTTTGCAATTTCCATAAAAATAACAATTCATCTCCCATTAAATGGGCTGATGTTTAAATAGATGCTCTCTCGCCCACACAGACCATTACAGTTCTTTCCTCCATCCTGTCTGTATCAGAACATTACAGTTCTTTGTTTCAAACCGCCTGAAAAGCTTGTAAATTGTGCCCATGGGAATGACTAATAAAAAGCAGTTTGAAATGCTCACAGACTGTGTCACACATTGCTGGGATCACTGCCTGAGCTCTTACTATACACCAGTAGCTGATGTGGAGGCTGATATGAGAATAAAAAAAGGTCAAGGTGGGAATCCCTGCAGTGGCTCAACATGGATTTTTTTACTTGACATGTTTGAATACCTTTAAGGTACATTTCATCGTTGATACAATAACTGACCGAGCTCTTTGTGATGATGGATGGCCATCGTTTTGAAGAATCATGCATGACTGGAGAGCAGGTAATGAAGACGGACCTTCCATTTGCAGTTACACATCAAGACTAGAAGGACAGAGTTTATGAAACTGCTTTGTGGCTACTTGTCGCCATCTTCACATCCTCATTCATTCACATCCTCGTACAAATAGCCACAATATGGTACTGCCATCACATAAGACACCTTTACTACTTTAGAAATGTTTGATCACAATCTTGATCTTGAATGAAGGATCTTCACAATTATTCATTTAGAATTACAGTCATTAAACCAGGTAGGGTGCGTAATCATTCATTATTCAACAAATCACATGATGGATGTAGGCACAATCACCAGACTGAATGACTGTGCACATCTGTGGTTTCTACAAACACTTAAAGGTGATGACATTAATGTCAAAACTGGTACAGCCTTTTTTTTTAAGTCTTGGACGAATTCAGGAGACCTTGTGATTCATACACTGTACACTTATTTCCCTCAAAGCTGTGGATGTTTTTTTTTGTGTTTTTTTGTGTTTTTTTTTTTTTTTTTTTTGTATAAGGTAGATCTCATGGTAATTTAAGGCATTCTTTGCATACAAAATGTGACAAGGTTATAACATCTTGATGTTCTTGTCCTGCTTGCAGATTGAACATATACTTCAGTGTTGCAGTATCATTAGAACAGCGGTGCCTTTGTCTGAATGCATTTGGTGGTTATAGACTGAGGTTTAGACTTGAGGCTCAAGGCAGCGTGTTCTATAATCTCTTTAGCTGCATTAAAGCCTTTGACACAAAAGATACTGGGCCTAAGAAAATGGAAAAAGAAAGAGCAGTGCATGAGGTGCAGCATGCATGCAGAGGAAATATTTTGCCATGGCATTGCATTATGAGAAACAAACAGTATGCCAGTGAGGAGGAAATGACAGGAATATTCTTCACAAACCCCAGCTGGAAAGGGGAATTAAATGGAGACTTATTATTTAAATGAAGAAGCATGAGCTGAATGGACTGTTTTATGCACCATGTTTGGAGTACCAACCAACACACAGCTGTTATGAAGCATTAAGCAGAGACAACTGGAAACTCTGGGGCAAACAGTTAAATGGAAAAAGGAAAAGATAAGTGAAAAATGCACTGTAAATTTAAAGGAAGTCAATTCATTTCGACATTTTGAGTGCTAATAAATGCCCAAATGAAATGTATGCAGAATATAAAAACGACTGCTGCTTTTCAATTCCCCCAAATAAAACCTAAAGTGAAGCAAAAGTGACACATGATGAAATTATAGGACTCAGACCTCCTAGAATCACACAGGTGTTGCAGACCAGTTTAGATTCTCAACATGAACAGTAACGATCATAATTTCACCACAATAACTCAACCCACGTTTAGCTCATGCAAATTAGAAATGTGCTAAAGTATATTAGTCTGCCTCTTGCTGCTCCTGCTAGGTGCCTTGCAAAGCATTTAATCAATAACGGTTGCATATTTATTCATGTTAGTTCAGTTGGCATCAGCTGTGAATGGATGCATGTTGCAGCAGCAGGTGCTCAGCTGCACCTGCAAAAGATGGAAGGGGAAAAAAAAAGAATTTTTTTACCTACAATTTTACCAGATTTTTGTTTTGGGGCAATTATCAGAAAATAAATTCAAATGTAGGCAAGAAAAAAAAGTAATATATTGCCTAAACAGATAAAATAATAATTCATACATAAATGAAAATTTAGAGATGAGGCTAAAACTGCATTAAAATTTAAAAGTTTCATATACGGAAAAACTTATAAGGTTTAATTGGAAAATGAAAAACTAAAAATTACTAAAATATTTCATAATTTATACTAGATTTTAGATTTGAACCAAGATTAGTTTACTGATTTTCTGTGATTTACATACAAAATTACGAAGTAGTGTATTGCACACTTTGATTTTAAATGTACTGCAGAAAAACTAAAAGTTAAATGAGTTTTGGTTTATGAAGACTTTTTAAAAAATGCTGCTTTCTCTTTACACAATATTTCTTTTAAATCTTAACCTAAACCTTTATTGTAATAAAATCAAATATATATGACAGATGAGAATTTTTTTGCATGTTTTATGCCAGAAACAAGTTTTCAATAAGTGAGCACTTCTTTCACAAATTACAAAAATGCCAAAAATAAACAAATGAATAAAATCAGTAAAAAACTTGGTTTAAAAAAAAAACAAAAAAAAAAAAACAGGATGACAGCATGTCTGCATATGTAAATAAAAACCACATGCAGCCATGTAGAAAAATAATGACACATCAGCTAGTTGCTGGATTCTCACCCCTGCCACACTTTCTATGCTGCTGTATTATAGCTTAACGTTCCCATTGTGTGCTGGTATTTGCACTTCTTTGAAAAGCAGCCTCTTTGAGTTGTCAGCATGATTGTAGACCTTAGTACCTGAGGCTCAAGGAATGGAATACTGAAAATTAACAAAACTATAAATCGGAGTCTTAACTCTTAAGCGCCAAGCCTACAGTCTAATGCCATATTTAAAGCAAACTTCATACCCTGCTGTGCTCGATTCCCTGCAGCAGTGTCTGTGCCCGATAAAATATTATGGTAGTCAGAGACCAAGAAATAAATAAAAAGGCTGTGTATTTGGTGCCTAGCAAAGATGTTTTTACACTTCTAAGAAAAAGTCTGCCAGTCAAATGAATGCATCCATTTTTATTACTTTTTTATCCTGTCAATTTCTGTCCTCATGCAAGAGTCGTAATTCCAAAGTAATTTTAATTAAAAAAAAAAGCCAAAAAACAAATTTACTCTTAGATGTAAACAGAACTTAATTCAAATAGAGTAAAATGATTTCAGTGTTGCATTGTGGAGTGGCTGCAAGTGGCATTTTTCATATCATATCATTTCTTACTCACTTTAATGATGTCTTGTGCTTAACAGTCAAAGCATTACCTAATAAAGCACTTAGTTTCTGAGCTATACAGTTGAAATGTGCACAAACTAATACTTTCAAATATGTGGTGAACAATCATTTTCTCTACAGGAATAAATATTACACTTAAAATTCAGAAACAGTGGGAGGGTCTTGACTCTCGGACTTCAAATACTTAGATGAGGAATTGGAGTAAAGTAAACCCCCTAGTGCTGCGTTTCTAAGTTCAACAATGATTATTCCTTGTTATACATTAGAAATGTAGTGTTTTATTTATTATACACACTGGATTTGGTTTTTTTCAAGTTTCAGCCATTTAGTTATGTAGACGTTTCATTGTATCAGTAACAGCCTCTGTTTCCATCTTTTATCTATGGTTCAGCATCAGTGTTAGCTTTAAAGGTGAATCTGTATTCAGCAATAGCTCAGTGCTGCAATTCCCACAGCAATCAACAAAGTCATTGTCTACAGGCCCAAGCTGAAACCACAGGAGACCAAGGATCACAGTGTCATCTGTGATCTTAACAATACATCTGTCCTTGTAATTGCTTGGCTGTCTTTCATATATAAAGTGTACTGTGAAGGGGTTGGCATACAGCCACGCAGAAATCTGTGTTGATAGCCTTAAATCTAAACACAATGAGGGAGTGAGGCTTGGGTAACATGTAAGGTTGGTTTTTAAGAAGTGGGGCAGGGGAGGATAAATTAGAAGCCTTTGGTTGGTCCAAATAGGTTAAGGAACCATCCTTCACCCTGTTCGTGGACTTGCATACCAGCAGGAGGGAAGCCAGGGTGATTTTGGTCTTGCAGAAAATAGCGTTTTATTTATTTATTTTAATCAAATACTTTCATTACTAAGAATGTTAAAACCACTGAGTAGTTATTCAACACCTTGGGCAAATGGAGTAACTGAGCAACTTTCATCACATTTTCTGGCTTTCACTGCAGGTGCCACTGTGGAGATGTATGGGGAAATGAAGTTGTGTGCACAGGATCTTAATATGTTGTCTCTGGATAAGTTTCTCCCTGGAAAAGACTCGTGTATATGTCTAAAAGCCAATTTGTGGTTTCTGCAGTTCCATTCAAACTGCTGTTTGCTGTCTTGACACTTCATGAGTTCACTTAAGAAAGGCAAAAGACTTCACAACCTCAGGAGGAGGAGTTCCTTCATGTAATGACTAAAAATGTAATCTACACAAGGAAAAGATGTGTTGATAAATAGTCAATGTCCGTATTTTTTAAGATAAATGTGAATAAATAACTACTCTTATAATTGTGTTGTCTCAGTGAGTACCACCTGCATGGAAGCAAATTGTGGGCTATGCATGGAGGTGTAAGCAAAGACCCTGCCGAAAGTCCAGCCAATGAATAAATTTACATCCTATAGACCTATGTGAAGAAATAAGATGGATTTGTGACCATGGATTGTATAAAAATGTACAGTCACAACGATGTTTCCTGGCTCTGTGGATCTATATAAAAATGTCCTCGTTAGGTTGCAGCCTTTAGTTGGCATGCGTTGATTTGGTAGCAGTGTTTTCAGATATGTGTGGGCTGTTGGCTTCCACACTGTGGAAGATGCCTCCTTGCTAGACCAAATCAAACATTTCCTGACTTGAAATTGCTAGCTGGTCAATAGGCAAGGTCATAATAAAATCCATCCTTGCAACATGTTAGGATCCTAAAAAATGACAAGTTCAGAAGAGCATCAGCCAAATGAATTACCAGCCACACAGATCTGGGATGTTTCTGGGATCTAAATACATTATTTTCCAGGAGACAACATACAAAGTTGCTCCATCAGGACGATGTGTTAAAAGCAACACTGAAGAGCAGTCATTAGGGGCCAACGACTCTCCTGTTGAGTTCGTCTGGATACAATGACATAAATGCTAAATGTTTGACTAGAACAACTACACACCATCACTAACTCCACAGCAGAAAATTTTTCCTCCATCTATTTTTTACACACAAGCATTTTTTGGGCAGTAGGAGGAAGTCATGCATGCACATGGAAAACATGCGAAGTCCAGATAAAAAGGCTCCAAGATTCAACCAGGAACCTTCTTGTTGCGAAGCAACTAACCACCATACCACCGAATAGCCTGCTGCAGGTCTAGTTAAAATTAATTATACCAATTGCTGCTCTACAGATCGATTCAACCAGTATATAATGTCACGTTGTGGTTTTACTTTTATATAGAAAACAGTAGAATAATCCAAGAGAAAAAGCTGGAAATATAGAAAATGATCAAATTATTTATTTATTCTTTATAAACTCCAAACTTATCTAGGTTGGTTTTACCTTAATTATGGCCATATAATGCTCTGTTCTGTGCACCAAAACTATATTATAAGTAGCTGCTCAGTGTCATCTGTCTGAACCTGTGGCTTTACCTAAATCAACCCAGTAGAAAAGTACTTTCGTCTATCTCTGGATCCCTTCGGTCTTTTATTCAACATGGACCACTTGCTCTGTCTCTATCTCCACACACTCTTTAATCAGCAGGTTAACATTTTAGCAACACTTTTCTGGGTCAGATTGATTTCGCTTATAAACATCAATTGGCACTGAATACGCTCTAAGTTTTACAATCATTTAACCTGATTGTGACCTCAATAATTTCATGATTTTTTTTTAGGGAAGACTTAATTGTAATTTAGGGTTGTTCAAGCCATCCTAGAAGAGGCTTAATGATGTCCATGCACACAGCAAATATTAGAACCTCATATGTACATTCAAGTCATAACATTAAAAATGATCACCTTCAAACCTGAATATAATCACTTTTTGAAATATATTGCCAATTTTTCTACCGCCACGCTTCAGTAACTTTCATCATTACTTGCCAAGTTTTATGTTGACTATCAAATGATAAAATTGCACAATCCAAATTTCTCACAGTTTGCAATGGCACCTGGAGTCTTTAAAAGTTCCCTTCAGCAACATTCAATCTGCCAGCAACCGTCTCCTTCTTGTTATTTTTGACTCTGTTAAATTTGGTATCCAATCAGAGTCCTGGCGTCCACAATAAGGTTGCTCTCCTCTCATCCTCAGCCTTTTTGTATGCAAAAGCTCTCAACACTCGGCATGTCTAATCCTTTGAGAAAAGAGGGCAAGAGCGCTGCCTTGTGTGCTGCATACAGAAAGATAAAGGGGAAGAAGCAAGTAGCTCCCTGACATAATGAGAGTAGGTCTGCTTTTTCAATCTCATGAGCATCGAGAGAGCAAAGCAAGAAAAATGTGATCAGTGTGGACAGACAGAACACAGAAAAGAGCAAGAGATTGTGTTAGTTTTCCTCACCCATATACACAGTGAATGCTGAAGTGCAGATCTGAAATCAAGTTATGAACACTGGGAGATTTTGCTAGAGGACTTTTATGGGAATGAAGCACATGTGGCTTTCTTTCTTTCTTTTTTTTTTTTTTTTTGTGGACATCATTGCTTTGTAACAGTGGTAGCAGTGATTCTCCTGCCATTTTTTTTCTGTCCATCTGTGTTTCTTCACCTCTTTCTCACCATGTATATCCAAAGATTGCAAGCCATGCTCAGAGAAGCAAGCTTAGCATCCATGGAGCAAACCAGTGCTTTGAAAAAGTGCAAAGCTGCAGACCAAAGCGGCTTAGAGAGGCACAGCCCACAGAGGCCTCAACGTGAGTCTCTTTCAGTGCCACAGTCGCCGCTACTCACCCTGCGTTGGTGCTCCCAGCAGGCTGCGGTGGAAGATACCGGTGTGTGTGATCACACCTGACAGAGAGCAGGACAGCACACAGGTGCCCTGCGGCTCTCTGAGAGCGCAACAAGCTCAGTGTTGATCTCGGGTTGTACTCAGTAGTTTGAGAACAGGACTGTACTGAACACTGCTGCCCCATCAAAGTTTCAGCAGACAAAATGCTCACATATTCTATTTTCAGCTTTAACTCCATCCCCACAAAGTGCATGGAGTTTTTTAAAAGGGTTCAATGTGTGTTCATATCTCTTGATGTTAGGATGCCTTGGGCATTTTGGCACGGTCATGTTTTTACGTATTACGTAATTGTATTTTTTATTTTAAAATTAGAAATATCTCATTAGAGAAAACTGTAGAGCTAATGTTTTGAAGTAGCACAAGATTACATTTTAATGGGTAAAAGTAAAAATAAATAAATAAATAAATAAAACCTACAAAAAAACAATTTACATATCTAATTGGAAAAACAAAAACAAGATACTTTTTACTTTTTTGCTATTTTTTGCACACACTCACACACACTGCTCATTAACTTTGGTCCAGCAGCCTTACCCTCTTGTTTTCAGACTTTTATGGCTTGATAAGTTACAGGATTGTGAAACTGACTGAATGAGGGCCAGAAGCTATTTAATATTGACACATTTTGCTGATAGTTAAAAATAAAAGTATTATTTTGAAAAGTAATTATAAAACCTAAAACAAATAAAAAATATAGCCTATTATAAGTTTCAGTCTAATCAGTCTTTCCACAAATTCATCAAATTGTTTGATAACCAAACCATGACTCTCAAGGTATTAAAAAAAATAAAAAAATAAAAAACTAAAAACAGACAAGTGCCACATGCTGCTGCATAATCATGTTCACTTGTACAATGTTGATTTTTGCACACATCTGGTTTGCAGTCCTTCCACCTTTCTTCCTCCCTCTCTTTGCAAAAGTTCTGGATTAAAAAGAATATGATTGAGGGGGTTTAGAAAATTCATTATTAGTTCTCAGATGTTTTTGAGAGTTTCAGATGTTAATGTATCACCCTTGCAGGATTGTCACATGAACAATCCTCTATGAAAGAGCCACAATCACAGCCATTGCTTTGAATTTATGGTTTGAAATTGGCCAGTGCTTGCCAATACTATGAATGATGGACAGCAGAAAATGTGTTCTGGTAGAGAAGGGTGGTGGACAAGTTTATTTTGTGAGTTTGAGTTCTGTAACTCTTCCTTCTGATCCCATAGCAGATTTAGTGAAAATCTCTGGCCTAAAGCAGAATATAACAGAGGGAGTGGAGAGACACCAGGTTATCAAAATTGATACTGTGACTGTAGCCACCAGCCTGTTTATGCTGTCCTTGACAATGCAGTCTATTTGTTCTTTGGTCAGGAACCGCTGCAAAGCTAAGCTTACATAAACCTGAAAGTAACCCAATACCAATCCAAATCTGCTTGGTATTCTATCAGCTCAGCCATGCTGGCTTAAATTCTTGTTACTCTGAAATATTTTGTTGATTTTTATAAGCAGTTAACTCCCCGAAGCTGCCTCGTCAATAATTAGTAAAGTGATCATTAGAAAAATGGCGGACTCCTACAGTTATATAATGAAAATTGTTATTTTTAGTATTCATTTAAAAACTGTTTTTGCTTTTCTTGCGCAGCTCACAGAAAACGCTTCCAGTGCCACACTAGCAGAGAACAATTCACTCTGTCTGGTCTCTCAGTGTGTGGCCTAATTTTTTTCACTTTTTTTTTTCCTTTTTTAGCATATTCATTCTTCTGCAGCCTCGGGGAAGCAGAATCAAACTTTTCAAACAAAGACATATAAACTGGGAACAAAAGTGAGAGTTGTGCCTGAAGTGATGCCCAGTTTGAGTAGTTTGAGGTAGAGAAGCTAGAATGGGGGAGCCACCAGAGTGGGGCTGTTACAATTCATTGGAAAAGGAAATTCAGGTGAAGCTGCCCAGAGGAAAAGTCTTTTATGTCATGGCTGAGTGAAAGCTGCGAGATTAACTCTGTTCAAGGCAGCCATCAAGGCCCCTCTGTTGGGCAGCATGAAGAGCAGCTGTTGCTTCATCAAAGGGTAGTGTTCTGGATTACCCGGGTGCTTCTGGACGTATGTGCCTGCTTGTTTTTGGGTGTTCTAGTGTGTCTAGGGGGTGGGGATTTCGCTATACCTGCTGGTGATGTCATTCCTAGAAATATGTTTTTTTTGTTGTTTTTTAAATTGGTAGCATACCTTCTAATGATTCGTTTTCCGGCTGGCAGGATGTTCACTCGTTTTGTTATGTGCCAGTGTGCTGAACATTTACAGAACTTGTGTTTAGGTGGTGCAGGAGGTCAGTTGTTATCGAGTTAAGACCATGTGAGGGAACCTGGAGACTCTCTGCATCATACTGTCTGTGGGCGTCTGAAGGTGGGTAGATGAGTGGGAGCATATTTGTCAGTGCCTCATTTATTCTGGGAAGTTCTTTATTTCTCACAGCCAAAGAAAAAAAAGACATATTAGAGTATAAATGTAAAAGCCCAAAGGTCCCTGCTCAAAATAAGAACTTAAAAAGGCTTATTGTTGAAGATTATCCAGGAGTATGAATAATTTTGCATTGAAGAGACAATGTTATCAAATAAGTAAATGCCTTTCATAAAACACTTGTTTTATGTTTCATTTGTAATATTTTTGGTTTCGTCATCTGGTTATCCCAATCCTGTCATAAACTTATCCTTTGCAGCAGCATCTCTCAAATTCTTATTAACCTGAGGTCAGGTTAGCCAAACATTCTCATCAGAGCTCCATAACCTCATCAATAATTTCATAGCATGACTTATCTCTGTGGGTTTTCAATTAAGCAAGCCTTTTCCTCTCATATCTAAATCTAATTGCCAGCATTTGTTTTGGTCCTACTCTGTCTGCTCCTGGCCTTCTGGCTCAATTATATAGTTAATTGAATGAAAATGATGATGGGTGAAAAATTATTCATTTTTGTTAGAATTCATAAAAGGGAGAAGATCTTAGGATCTCTAGACTGTTTTTACAAAGCTTATTTGCACGCAAATATATATGATCTTTAGAAAATATAGACAAATCCAGAATTGGATGCAGCAACAAACTGCAAAGGAAACGAGTAATCAAATTCAAAGAATATTAAATATTTGAATTTTTTTAGGTTTAGTAATTAAGTTCTTGAAATTTCTTCATTTAATTAATTGGTGACAAGTGAAGGTGTCTGGGTTAGATATAAAAGGGGACTTCAACAAAGGCTTAGTCTTTCCAAGCAAATGTATACTGTGCATCAGTGTCCATGGCAAAGTTATTTCATATGTGTAAAGGTGCCATTGACACAGAGGTGGATGTTGGAGAGGCATAGGCTACCCTCAAGATAACATCTTTTTGGGAGGTCTGTGGTTTTTTTCAGCAGGACGATTCTTCATCAACTTCCAACAGCATTTCTTCATATGCAAGATTCAAGATGTTTGTCACGTGCTCTTTTATTCACCTACAATATGCAGTGAAATGTAAAGTGACTCACTTCCAGACTCACTCTGTGTGTGTGTTTGACCAGCCTGCCTGCAGTCCACACCTGTGTCCCATGAAAATGTATGGAGCATCATGAAGAGAAAACTGAAGCAAACATATCTTAATTTTTAAGTTTCATTAAATGGATGGATGATGTAAACCAATAAACACAATGATATACATTCCTCATCAAATTTTACATATTTTACCATAGTTTCCCAACTTGATGAAAAAATAAATACACAAACAAACAAATAAATATATAAATAAATACTAGGTTAGTGTAACTCTGGCCCCAGTTGAGGTTCCACTTATCACACCCTTTATCGCAATTCATGTTAACTTTGGTAGCGCTGCAAAACAGGAAGAAATATTTCCAGAAACAGTGTGTAAAATGTTATGCAGCTGCAAGGAAAAAGATTCATTGCAGATCACATTCCAGCAAGCAGTCTTGTTACTCTGGAGCAATGCAGTAAGATCAAACTCTAAATATACTGGGACTGATGAAAAACAAATAGCCACATAAAATCGGGCTTTCCCCCACTAGGTTTATTCTTCTTCAGTCACTTTTCTCCTCTTCCTATTCTGTCATTCTTTATAAAGTTTAGATTAGTTTGAGCAACTAAGTTTCAAATGCATCTTCTAAATATTTCTGGGCAACCAAAGTCTGAGGTTTATTTAAATAAACACTTCACTCACATATTTTGTATACTTCACATAATTTTGACTTTCAAATGTTGTGTGTTAAGCTGGAAGGTCTTCTTAACTGAGCCATGCTTCATGGAAACACTGATGCTGGAAGATTTGGATGTGAAGCACAAGAAATCTGCCATCCCCGCTGTTGTACCTCGCTTTGATAGGTGTAAGGGGACAGTGGAACCTGACATGTTGCTGTCACTGCCTCGTAGTGATGTCTTTGCAAATCAGCCCTGCTGTCATGCTTGTGTTGCAACTGCTCAGGTTCAAATGCTCAAACACAAGGAATTGCTGACAAAAAAGCTTTTTAAACATTGGCTCAACATTAGTCAGAGTTTAAAAAAAAAAAAAAAAAAAAAGCCAGCATGGCATCGGGGCAAGAGAGGGAGCCCAAATCAAATCCTATGCACAACCATAACCTTTTCTTTTTTCCCCTTTTTCCTTTTGTGGATTTCTCTCCCCTGTGCCCATGCAGATTAACTCAATAGGTTTTAGCTACAAAGACATCTGTGTCCTGTATGCAATGCATGGTTTAACATGATATGAAATTCTGAAAAAAGAACGTTTAAGACTTTATATTAGGTGAATACAAACCCAGATGCACAACATTGCATTATAGTGTCATTATTTAAAGAACAAAAACAAGCCATAATGCAAAATCAAAATCACCTTTAGCAGCAGTAATTTGCAGCATGTTTTGTATGTTATGAATTTTGACAGGGGAGGAATATTGCTCTACTCTTTACAACACTGCTATAATTTGAGGTTTGCAGAATCAGCTGACGTTTAGCTCTCTGAAGGTCCCATCCCAGTATTTCAGTCAGGTTGAGGTCTGGACTTTGACTGGACTTTTACAACACCTTCATCCTTTTGTCTTTCAGCCAGAGCATTGTCCTGCTGCACAAGCCCATTTCAGCCAAGTTTTAGCTACAGTACAGATGACCTCATATTCACTATGATGTCATGAATTATAACATTTGACATGCTAACTGAGGCCTTTAGAGTTTGAGATGTAGCTCTTGTGTTCTTTGCATTGAATGGTTTGACCTTTTGGTGAACTGGCATTTGGTTTTCGGGAGATTGGCAGCTGTCTCAAATGTTTGAATTTGAGTAATCGCTCGCTTTCTCTGCAGCAAAACATGTTCATGTAACATGACTACAACATACTAAGAATATGATGTTTTGATTATTTCTATGTCTTTATGGAAAAACCTTGGAAATGAAAGTTTGTACATTTTGTTTCACATGACTTTGTCTGGAGGGAGTCTTTTCTGGCAGGATCTCTAATTTTTTTTCCTCCTTCGTTTCTTTGTGTAAATCTGAGATAAAGATCATCACCTTTCAGAATGTGCTGAATCAGCCAGTGATTTTCTCTCATACACAGGCATCCAAGCACATAGCCTCAGCGAGCCTCTATTGCTCTCTGAAGACCATTAAACTTCATTATGAGCGCAAAATCAAATGCAGTTTGTTATTGTTTATTTCTCCTCCACTAAATAAACTTCGGGTCAACTGCATGAACTGAAAGGCGACTGGGAAATCAATTATGAGTAAATTTCTGGTGCTGAAATTTTGAGAAAATACAAATACATTGGATCAAGTCTGGCTCATATTTAAGGAGGTAGTGTAATAGTCATGTCTTTCTTATATAGGATGCTTTTTTTTATCATCCAGTTCCATATTTCCATCCATAGAAGATGGAATAAATTTCTTTATGTCACAATTGTGGTCATTTCCAGTGATAGGAGTAACAGTGTTAAAATAAACAGTGTTACTTTTTCAGTAGTGTAATCTAACTAATTACTCTTCCCATCATTACCACCCAGTTACTGAGGTTAAAACATTACTGACAGCACATTACTGTTGTAAGATAAAATTTTGTTTTGAGTGAGTGATATGACTGAAACTGGAGAATACACTCAATGTTCGAGTAGAATAGTTGCCATGTTGTGTTATCACCAGGTGCAAACTCTGAACCTTTTATTGTAGAGTTTTCACTCTTTTTAAACCAGGCGATTAGCCAGAGCATCAGCCGGATGACCCGCTCAGATCCAATGGCTAGTTTGGCGAGAATGCCCCTTTTAACCACATGGGTGAAAAAAAAAAAAAAGTCAGTTTTCCAAGAAACTTAGAAAATGTTTCAACCTGATAATGTTGATGTGTGGCTCGTTATTTGTTTAGTATACAACTTCACATTACTATATTTCTTTAGAGAACTTCTGCTTACTTTATTATTCTTTTCAGCTGCTCCAAGCAGCAAAGCTCTGTTCTAATCCAACTAATTGTTCCTTTATGTTAGGAGACCTCCAATGGACACTGATGCACTTTGCAGACTACAACCTGAAAGAAATGTGTACAAAATTATGGTTTTATTATTAAATTTAATTATTTTTATGATCAGGTTTGCCCTGCTAGTCATCATTTCCGCCTGGGTCATCGGCCGGCTGACGATAAAGGAGCGGACCCAGTCAGTGTGCACAGCCACAAACGGCCAGGAGACGCAGCAACGGCGAGTCCAGAGGAACAGAGGAAGAACTTTAATCTGGAACCATGGACATTATTTTTCCCTCACAGAGCTACAAGACAAGAATGAGAAATGTTCATCATAAGCAGAAACTTCTCACACCTCATGGTGGCTGTAAGCAGTTAGAATCAGGATAAGCTGCTCTCCTGAGGAGGAAACGGAGACCCGACATCCAGCATCTTGAGATTAGTGTCTATGGTTTTTCTGTTAGTAATTTATTCCATTAGGTTTCTATTTCATTCACTAATCAAATGTAATATTTGGTTTTATTTTGAATAAATGAGCATGCAGATGGATTTGACAATCCATTAACAGGAACATGTTTGAATTAAAAAAAAAAAAGTAACAGAGTAGTTACAAGTAATTAATTACTTAATAATAACGTACTCCGCTTCTAACGCCATTACTTTTTGCAAGAAGTAATTAGTAACTATAATTAATTACTCTTTTAAAGTAACTTGCCTAACACTGGTCATGTCATAGCTGTTGATGTAGAAATTCATGATCTATCAATTTTTACACTAACCATTGCTCTTAAATTTAAATTGGTGGGTAAAAATACGTTTTCTTTTCTATTGTTATGATTCATATCTAACCAGACTGGACTTTGAACTAAATCCTGCAGGATTAAAAATAAGTTAGGGGTGGGACTTGATTAAAGAAATAAATTAAATTAATTACAGGCTTTGTAATTAATTATCTTGATTAATTGCATTTTATTCGGATAACAAAAAGCAACATTTTTTATTTAAATGGATTTTAATGGACAACTGAATCAAATAATAGACAGACGTTATTATTGTAAACTCAAGCTCTAGTAATGTCTGGAAAAATGCGTTTAATTGCATTTAAATTCCAAACAGTAGAAAAATAAATAAACAAATAAAAAATCCCAGGCCCAGAATTAACAGACCTAGTTAAAGTCTCATTTTAAGTACTTTAACTAGCAACTCTGGCTGTTCTTTAATTAAGAGTCTACAACATTTTAAAGTACTTTTAACTTTCTAAATGTTATCCTTCATACTCATTAATTGGCATTAATATCCTACTGTGAGCCAGGCGGGATCCGCCAGTGTTGGATTTGAGTGTTTAATTTTAGTCTCCTGCTCTGACTGCAGCTGTACACTAATAGACGGGGAGGGGCGGAAGTGTTGCTCATTGAAAAGTAAACGTGCTTTCACATCAGTTTCCAAAAGTCTCCAAAAACACCCGAAAAAGTTGCTAGATTTGTCGATAGTCTCTTCTTTAAAATAGTCACTAGATGGGGCTAAAAACTAACTAAATAAAGTGCCAAAGTAGCTAAATAGGCAACACTGATTTAATCAAAATTACTTAAAAAAAAAAAAAAAACTACAAAAAACTTTATATATATATATATATATATATATATATATATATATATATATATATATATATATATATATATATATTATATGCACTGCCTCTAGCACTACATGACAGCACCTGGGTCCAACTGGACTCAAAGCAGTCTGACTATCATTTAATTATGACGTCCCATCTTGTTTGAATTCATGCTTGTGTTGTTCTTACTCTCAAATGTAAGTCTCTTTGGATAAAAGCGTCTGCTAAATGACTGTAGAATAGAATAGAATAGCTAAGCTCTGACATGTGTCTTAATTTCCGGTGTACCGGAAACTGTGCATTGACAAACGTTTTGCATTGTTTGAAGTGCAAACTGCGATTAAATGTGTTAATTTTTTTAATCCGTTTATTTTTTTGGCAATTAATCATAATTAACACATCAGAGTCCTACCCCTAAAATAAATACATAAATAAATAATCTTTATTGAGTTGTACAATACTGCTACAATACTACAATACAACACTGTACCTTTAATATGCTAAAGAATCAGTTTCTAATTATTATTTTGTTTCTTTATCTTAGTCCAGAATTTGAGGGGCGTTAATAAAAAAACAAACATCAGTGTATCTCAAGTCAAACCAAAACACTTCGGTCATGTTCATTGTTTTCTTCTTTGGACTGAATGAGGAGGTCCCCCATAAAATTTAAGTGAAGATGATGGGTTGATGGCACCGAAAGCCTCTTCAAATCATTTGTCTCAACTACTGCTTGTGTCAGTAACAGAGGCAACTCTTTGCCCCTGAAGCTCTTCTCATCCTCAGTCAGTCCCCCAACTAAATTATGCTGAAGCATTTTCTTTCTTCTTGAGGCGAGGGCCCTGATTGCCTCATCACTGCCAGCCAACACTCCTTGCCAAGTACAGCCCCTGTCTGAAATACTTGCCAATCAATCATAGACTCAGAGTTTCCCATCAGATGGAAGCTGGAAATCCACGGAGCCCATCCAGATGGAGTCTGGATTCAGTGCAGCTTCCCTGCTCTCAATTTAAGGCACTGTGCCTCAGACTTGTGAAAATTTCCCAAAGCTTCCTGTTGACCCATCAATCTGCATACTGTGGCTTTTGGCCAAATGAGCATTAATGGAATCCTGGCCTTTTGCCTCATCCTGGCCTTTTTTTTTTCCAGAAAAGGATGCAGTCTGCACTGCTATGTACAACTGTCTCCTTGCTTGTGGAGTGCCGCATTTCATTAGATGCCAGTCTTGTTGGAGCCTCTTATTTATGAGCTCCTGGTTTTGCATTGCGACAAAGGGCCACAGGGCAGAGAAGAAGCCACAGTGCTTATGAGCTTGGAATACACAAATGCATGCATGGAGGAACCCATTCCCACAACTTATGCATTGCTTATTCGAAACTGCAAAAAAATTAATAAATAAATAAAAACTCTGCCCCCCCCACCCCCCCCAAAAAAAGAAAACAAACAAAAATGAAAAAAACAAGGCTCTCTCTATCCCTTTATGCAAACTAGTCATGTTTTTAGCCTTTCTGAGCTTTTTCTCCCATCATACTCTCCTTCTCCACTCCCAAGCTTGTCAACTCTCTTTAATCAATGTGTCAGAAATGAATAGTCGGATGCTGATTAGTTTGCAGACTGTCCTCCTCTCTGCTCCATGCAATCATCTCCTTGCCATTTCCAACATCTCAGATGACAGATTGCTTGCAGCATTTTGCGTCCTCTTTGGATTCCTTATAACCCCCCACCGCCCCTTCCCATACTGTCTCTTTTGGTGGCTGAGAGCAATGTGTGTGTTCACAGTCCAGAAAGTTGTGCCAGAGAAATGAAGGGCGTGAGGAACATGGCCCAGCGGGTTGTTGTAGGCTCTTTTTTTACTCTTGTCCCCAGTGAGCTAATTTGAGGTGAGGTCTGAGGAGCTGCATGGTTTATGAACAGCAGTCTCAGTTGAGCATCATTTGCTGTTTTTGCCGCCTTTCGTTCTTATGTCACTTGGAATTTAGCAACAAGGCAGAGTCTCACCGAGACCTTTGACTTATATCACAATGTTATTTGCTCTATAGCACATGGTTGTTAGCATAACTTTGCCCCATTTCTTTCTGAACCTGAAGTTGGAAAAATCGACAGCACACAGAGATGAGCCCAGCAGTCTGTCCAGTGATGAGCAACGTCTGTTTGCATTAGCATGACCACACTCTGTTACACACCACTTCTCATCTGGTGAGGCTAAAGCTCTTTATTAACTGTGTTACTCAAGCATGAGAGTGCAGGTAACCACATTGTGCCCTTATATTCATTGGGGAAGATGCCTAAAGTCCCCGTTGCTCAGCAAGTCCAGCAAAACAGCCTGTGCAGGGGCGATGAGCAGCTGCAATAGTTTCATTTTCTGATCAATAAGTCAGTTACTGTTGACTAATGTACACAATAATGTGTGCCCTTGTCAATTATTGTACTAACTTGAGCCTCCAAACAAATAGGTCACTTTAATCAAAGATGGAAATTGCACCAGCTTCTTGCTCTCTCCTGTTCATCAGCACCTTTCTGTCTTTTATTTATTTATTTTTGGACTTGTCACAGCAACACTTGCAGCCATTGACATGCAAATTGACTCCATCTCCATCATCTCTCTCTGTTATGGCTCTCCCACCCTACTGCTCATTAAATTGCAGTGTACTCAACTCAGGAGTAAAAAAAAAAAAAAAAAAAAACAAGATCCTAGGGAGCTGATAGGCTTCTAATGTTGCCTCATCAAGTATCATTAATCATACTTTGAGAGCACTAAGTGACAAAGTTGAGAAGCTTTAGTGTACTTAAGGGTCAACGGTAATCTCTGACAGGTTGTTTCAGGTTGATGGTTAACAATCTGCTGATGTGCATAATAACTTCCTGCACACCAGCTGCTAAGAATTTTTTTTTTTTTTTTGCACATTGGCTTGCAATCACAGGTCCATGAATGTACAGCTTTAGTGTGTTAGTCAGCAGAAATGTAGACAAGTGGAAATATCTATCAGCATTAAAAAGCCATACTGGTTATTGCTCCATGAACATTATTTTCATTGAAGCTGCAGACAAAAGGACTTCTTCAGCTTTTCTTGCTGATGTTTAGTTTCGTTAGTGCTGCAAAATAATAAAAATAATAATAAAAAAAAAAGATTCCTGTTAAAGCTGAAATAATTTCTCTGATGTGTGGCTTTAATCGGGATTTGGTGCGATGGTGGCTTGTTATACCTTCACTGCTGTGTGTGATGCAGATTTTATTGTCATTCCAGAAAAATGGGCTGTAAAACTGTAAAAGCCCATCATTGATTTTTATCAATTTCTTCGAGGTTAAATTAATGTCTGCTCTTGTGAAGCGGACGAACAGCAGCCACATTGCAGATCTAATTATGCAAATCATACAAGAATTGTATTAATAACATTCATGGGATTATGATTTCTACAAATGTTCATCCCTTTATCGACTGCACTTGATAAATTAAGTTGACCTTTGAATTTGTTCAATATGCAGAAAATGGCACAGCCTACCAGAAGCCAGCCACCGTGAATCTATCTCTGTTTTTTCTCTTTAAATCATTATTCATTTGTTTATTGACATGGCATTTTGATTAAATCCATTGCATTGTTTACTTTGTGTTGTGCAGGACAGCAACCAGCACAATTTCTTCATTGCTAGAGGGAACGGTTGGAATGTTAAAGGTTAGATGAATGGTTTAAATGTCACAGTTTTAATCCCAGATCAGATCTTTTACTAAATTTTTTAGTTTCATTGCCAACCTTTTGTCTCACAGGGCTCATAGTTTTACTTTGCTACCAACAAGTGGAGTATTTTGAACACAATGGTATTTTCTTCCATTGAGTGTTTGATTTACTCATTTTCAATACTGTGCTTAATCAGGTTTTAGGACTTTATTTCTTTATCTAAAGGTTTAATACATCACAACGTTCCTCCTTATGTCAAATGGACACCATAGAGTGTATATGCTCTGCTTGAAACCCTGATGAAATGCTGTTTTTCTAGATAATTTCCTTCAGCACTGACGATGAGGAAGGACAAAGTTTTAATCTATAGAACAGGTGTGGAAATGAAAGTTTTAATTTAGCTCAGCAGTGTTGACTACAAGCACGACAAATTCTAGTTGTTTTGAGTTTTCTCTTTGAATTTATGTTACCCACAGATTGATACATATTTTAGGCATTGATTAAGAAATATCCAGGTAAACTGGACTTAGGAATCACAATTACTTTTTATGTTATATTTATTTATTTTTATTATAAATCTTTGTTATTAGAATGTTTTGTTCTTATGATAGTTATAGAGTATGATCCACTGAGATTCTGTTTTAGTGGATATTTTTAAGGTTTACTTAAGCTCACAAGAGCCTGAGTCTTTAAAAGTGAATCTTGCAATGTTAAAGGTAATTATGCATTAAAATCAGCATGAAGCATCATTTATATTTTTATCCGTGTCAACTGTTCTCATATGAAGATGAATGCTTTTGGAAGCTCCTTCTAATTGCTGCTGTGCCTCAAGTTATTCTTTTTCCTCACTGAATTTCATCTGGATGTTCTTATATTTGGTTTGTATATCTTATAATTAGATTAAATCGCACAGAGACGAGCCTCTTTCTGGTGCAGCACAGAACCTGGGCTGTGGAAACCATTTATATGCAGCTTCCTGTGAATCAAATCTGTTCTCTGACAACTGTAATCCTATTTTATAGGAGCCGGCTCTTATATTAATATTATTTAACATCCAGCCATGTGCCAGTAGGGTTTCCATATACTGTGGCCATTAAATATTGTACTTGCTTCTTTAATCAACAAGAACCGCAGAGGGAGGTACGGTAATTGGATTATATATATATACATATATATATATATATATATATAATTAGAAACTTGTATAGGACTTAATGTGGAATTCTTTTTTCTTTTTCAGTTGCAATATGACCGAACCAGAAATAAATTAATTATAAATGAACAATAAACCAAAAACAAGATTTATTCAGCATCGTCATGACTGTGGAAGTTTGTTGAATATATGAAAGGTGACTGAATAAGAGATTTGACTGTATTTGCTTTCAATGAATAGGTGAATACCATGTTGATTTAAAGAGTATGTGGTGGAATATTGAATAGGACGTCTTGGATTTTCTATCATTTGTTTCTAGCAAAAAGCTTTTTTTAGAATTTTAAATTCTTTCATGTTCATCCTTTTTAATCTAAGAGGAGACTTCTCCACATTCCAGCATTTGCTTGAGGTAAATAAAACTAGAAAAACATGAAATCCACTGTAGTTTTTGTCCAACTGTTGAGGAAAAATTTGGTAAATTTATATGCAAATAAAATAGTATGCATTGCTACATCATGTCTGACTGCAGTGAACAGATTGTAGCTAACAGAAGATGAAGGATAGGAGGAAGAGTAGCTGTCATGGCCAAATGAGGAAAAGGAAAAAAAATATAGAGGGCTTCATGTTTTTTTTTTTTTTTTTTTCCAACTGGGCTGATTGTGATTTATTCTTCCATGTCAGTGAGTTTTCACTCCGCTCTCCAGAAACAGAAATAAGTGATCATTCAGTCATATAATCCGTTTGTGATGTCAGAACTTAGTCCCAGAAGATGCTTCCAATGTTGTTGTTCACATGGACTCCTTTTCTTGCCTATTTATTTATTTTTCAAAAGGCGAAACCCTTTTCAATGACTCCCAAAAACTTTTTTCACACTTGAGTTTTCAAATTTAGTTTTTAGTGATGTAACAGTTGATTGTCAGGAGATACGATGAAGTCAGAATAAGCTCACCTCACATGTAAAATAAAGACATCTGAAATGTGAAAATTCCTGTTGCTTTGAACGGACAGTGTTCCAGTAGGTCTTTTATCGCCATTATTTCTGCTCCTGATGGTCATGTAAATACATAAAGCCTTTTGGTTCAGACTGTTGGCATGTCATTGAACAAGATCAGACTTCAATGCAACTCACAGAAATGTTCTTATCCTTACAAGTTCAGTGTCTCCAGCGCGTTTCTTGTAGAACAGAGTAGAAAGAGAGCCAGACTCATTACTGTTACATCTCTGACTCTGTAGCTTTTATTGTGAGCAAAATCAAGTTTTAATGGTTAAATTAACCATTTCTAAAACGGTCTGGTCATTCAAATATTCAGACACTGTAGGGACTGCCAAAGTGGGTCAGCTCCTCAGACGTTAATCCCAGGGAGGAAAGTATCTTATCTCAGCCTGCCCTTCGGTGATTTAGCAGTTCCTCTGATATCTCTATGGCTTTTGGGGCGTTAGATAGATATACATTTTTTATGGAGGATGAATTTTAGCTTTGGGAGTGGGAGTCAAAATTTTATTGGTGCTACATTAGTTTGTCTTAAGGGTGGATGTCCAGGTTTACATTCTTGCTGTAAATTATTGTTGTACTATGAACCTGCTAATATGTAGTTTTTGGGTTCTTGTATGTTTAAAAAGCATCTCTAGTCAGTAATATGTTCTAATTCCATAAAAAGTGGAGGGCACCACTGCTCTATTGAGATACATTTCCGGAGTGGCAAGCCTTCGAGTGTCATTTTAATGTACTGGAAACTAAGTGTTCCCTGCAAATCCACATTTACAAGCTGGGATTTTAGTTTTCTCCAGAGCAGCAACAATAAATTAACCTCTCCTCTCTTTACTTTTCTAAAAAGATGAGCTCTTACTAAATATATGTTAGTGCATATGACTGCACAGCGGTGCAAAGTTTTCAAAGCTTTTGTTTTGGTCAAGTGACCTACTGTCAACAAATGAGCTTTTTTTACCCATTTTTTTTAACCTCATTTAATTCATCTGTACTTGCTCCATTTTTACTTTATGGTTTTACTGCTTTTACCATTTTGGTTTTATTACTGATATCTAGCTGCAGAAAAATTTAGTCAATATTTGACTTGAGTTAAAATAATTAGCATGTGTGCATGTAACTTATCCAGAGCAATTAGACTAAATCTAATCATGCTTAAGTGCAGTAATTTTATAATATGTTTATGGTTCTTTGCAATTGAGGCATCCAAATTGTTGTTCTGTTTTCTCTTATTTAAGTTCCCATCTTGCAAGAACTAAAATGTTTTTGAATCTCACTCTGTCCAAATACCCTAACACAGTTTCTTTTGCCTTCCTGGTCAGTCATTCCTCACCTGATTTGTTGCAAGCAGGCATAAATGTCTTACAGTTGCATTCAAAGAATGTTGAACTTCCATTCGGCAAGAGAGCAACTGGATGTGAAGTTTCTAAATGGCATCCATTAAATCAACTGAGGCATAGTAGAAAGTATGTTAGTGCAAACTGTGATGCTTTCTTTAACCCAAACTAACTCTTACAAGATGGTATTGCTGTTACAAGCCAACCCACTGGGCTACAACATAAAATAGAGACTGAATGCAAGGATTAAGAAAGTATTTGGTTTATTTATTTATTACCAAAAAAAAAAAAAAAAAAGAAAAAAGAGGCAAGAGTTAAAACCATTTGGACAACTACAAGCAGGAGTGTGAACTTGCCTGAAAGCCACACCAGGTATGCACAAACCAAAGACTCTTACATTGCAGCTGCAATCCTTTCTAAGGATGGCCATTATGACTTATATTTAGAAGTACAAACAACTGATTTAATATTTTGATTGTAGAACCTTTTCATAGATATTACTGGTTTATGCAGATGCGCCATAAATTTAATTAAAATGTTTTACATATGACTTTCTATTGGATTTTTCTTCCAACATGCCTTATCAAATTTTCTATAGAATGAAAATAGAAAAAGACGAGCAAAATTCAATTCCAGTGTTTTTGAAGTTCCCAGTAGTCCTGCAGAAAGGCCATAAATAATGCCATGCAGCACATTTCTGCATGTTGAAACCTTCTTTGCAATTATAATTAGATTCTATTTCAGCTCATGTGACTGAAAAAGTAGGTTAATAAAGCCAAACTTACAATCATTCTGCTTTTCCCCCATAAAAACAAATCATCAATCAGTGGCTGAAAGCTATGAGGTCAGAAGTGGGACAATGTCTGTGAGCATTAGTCTGCAGTGGAACTTCATATTACAGCATTCTCAAAGTGCCCTTTGAATCCGGGCACCAGAGAGGATGAAAACGACAGCATGAAAGCAGAAAATTCAATGAGATTAAGAAAATATGAGATGCAGAAATGAGACAGTTCATATTAAAGCAGAAACAAGCTGCTGAAATCAGCTGTTTATTTACTCCACTGCATTCCACACTAAAGACTTCTCGCCTCATCACACTGTTTGCCCTAATGTATTTCCTTGCCTCATCTTTTTGTTCTTCTCTTCAAATAACTGCTCCTCTCTGCACACAAGCACACCTTACATAAAAGCTGTGAGATAATGGTGACAAACAAGGCTGCCTGTATCAAGGGGGAGGCTTCACAGGGGAAAGTTTTAGCTTTCTACACCTGCTCGCCTAATCAGATGATTTGGTGACAACATAACAGATAATATGAACAGCTTCCACAGTTAGGTGGTCTGTTCTGACCCTGGCAGTTGTAGAGGCCACAATACCTAAGATGAAGATGTAGGAAATGAGACACAAAAAGGAGAAATAAGATTAATTGTACATGACATCAACATATTTTCATTGTATGCTTACAGCTTCAAAATTCAGAGTGAAGTCAGTAAAACAAATCTGCTCAGAAGCTTTGGCAAAGTTTTTTTTTTTTCAATTTTCTTATACTATTGAAAGAAAACTGACAATTTTTTTAACCTACTTTTGCTTTTCTGTCATTGAGGTAATTGATTCTGTTACAAAAATTCAATAACTCACAGTAAAGCTTTTCACAGCTTCTTCTGAAGTTGGACGCGAAAGAATAAAAGCAAGAGAGACAACACGTCCTCCTGACAAAATAATAACCACAGAGGAAGGCCTGACTTCTACTGATTTTCAATTATCCATCGCTTGGAGCTGGAACCCAGTATTCGGTTAGTCATTTTAACAAGCAGGAGCTGAAACACTCTGATGCTGCGTTCGCTGCACGCTTTGTATTTTGTAAATACAAGCAGCTGACTGGGAGACTATTTAGAGCTAATAACAAATAGAGAATGCTTTTGCAAACTCACATGTCTGCCACCCGAGTTAGAAATTCAGGAGGTGAGACAACACAAGCACTGAACACACCAGCTAATCCTCATGTCACCAGTCCATGCTGTTCAATTATTTTAATGAGTGAATAATTCATTGTAATGAAACCTATTCTGTCAGTAATGCAGCATAACGCTGCTCTAGCTGTAACTCTGTGATAATTGTTCTGTCACGGTGCTTTAAGTTAAAGACAACTACAGTGGGAGTTTATAGAAGGGATTTTATTAAATATCTTTTAATCACACTCCAGGTTCACTGCACAGTCAAAATACTTTTATATGCTATGAATATTTATTTGTACACAGTTGTAGTTAAATATAACAAAATCAAAATTAAAAAATTGTTCTCTTTTCTCATTTCTTTTTCTCTTTGCACATCTTCCAGCTGAAAATACCTGATGCAGGTTAATTAGCTTGATGACAAAGTTCCAGAGTGTAAAAGAAGGTTGGAACTCGAACTTAATTAACCATCCGTTAGTAATGAAAAGAGACTCGTGTTTTGTTCAGTGATTCTGAAACTTTTCACCTCACGAACGACTTCAGAAGATATCAGGCTGCCCAAGCTCCACCTTCAGACAGACAAGAGGAAAGTTGGTTCCAAATGAAAATATTATTCACTGAGTGATATCAGCTGTCATTTTAAAAGGGGTTTATAACAAAAACTAGCATTTAAATCTATCACACAACTTAATGTAGGTAACGTGGGTGTTTATTGGAATACTCCTTAAAATGAATAAGCTCATCCTTGAGTTTGTTCTCATAACTTCATCACCTTCAAAAGAACCAAACAGTCAATCCAAAACAGATCTCGCTCTCTGTGTACCTCACTTCTGCTCTGAGCCTCTTAAAAATAAAAGCTGCTAGTACATGGTGCATAACATCAGCAACATATTTACACCGCTCTAAAATAAAATTACTTTGGTTCACAATTTAAATCAAGCGAAAATCAATTTCTTATTTAGCTTTCAGTCTCAACTTTTACCTGAGAGTATTTTGGTTGCTTGAATATTTTTTATTTTGCATTTATATTCCACATAAAACAATATTTACCACATAAGCACAACCTCACCCATTGTGGCATATTTTTGAAACAGCTTTTTTAACATTTTTTAAACTGCTCAAAAATACAAAAATCAACAAACCTAAATTTAAAAAAAAAGTATTATTTATTACAAGAATGACCCACAAACACCACTTATTTCCATTTGGTAAAATCTTTATTATCATTCTTCATATTAACATTTCATTAACAAAAAGAAGAAAAATGTGTTCTCCTAAAAGCCTGTGAGAACACTGATGGTAGATAAAAGCAAGATAAACAAAAGAAAATAAAAGATACAAAAAACCATAAAGGATGAAAACATGTAGTCCACCTGCAATCAATAAATAAATCAATAAATAATAAGTGACAGTTATATCAAAAGAACACCTGTCCATCCCATACAACCTTTTACTCAGATTAATATTTTATCAGCTATTACCAAATGAAACCTGTGATATATCTGGCTTCACGCAACAGGAGTTTACAGATCCAGGGACCGGATCTCTGCCCTCACACACACACACAAGATACTCAGAGAGACACTTTGTATACAAGTGGATTGGTAATTGAAGAAACCATTACCAATGAGTCTGAGGAGAAGGATGCTCCAACTTCTGTGAACATGCCTTTTAGATACCTTTAGATTTGACTGTGCATCCACCCTTCTGTGTTTCATAATGATAGCAAGACAAACATTTCACACACTTGACATTGTAAATTTCTTAGTACCGCTGGAGGGAGCTTGAGTATGACGAGTGGTTCACGTAACACTGTTTGAGAACTGTTGGTTTAGATCTTGCAGATGTGTAGATGGATGCACAGATGTCCTCCTTCTGTTGGTGTATGAAATGGTTAGAAATTGCAGGAGATGTGGGAGGAGCTTGTTATCAAATATTGGAAAAATTGTTGCTGGTTGGAAGATTCGTCGCCTTAAAAGAGGGACATTCTACAAAAGCAGTCAATATTTATTATCATCATTAACTGACAAGATAAATGTTGCCATAAAGAAAATAAGGAACTATCAATCCCAACCTTGAATGTACCATGTTGATGAGATTTCCTTATTGTAAGGCTGAGCGTACAGCACTTTACCCTCTAGATCTGAGTTTGCCATCCAAAATATTCACCAGTTTATACACAGTGATTTGCATACTCTGTATAGTCACTCTCAGTGTGTTTGTGTAATGGTATAAAACAAGATGCTTAACAGGATTTTAGATCTGTCAAATCATAAATACAAGGATGGAACTTGGAATATACAGTGTGTATATTGGAAGTTCACACCCCTGTACCATACCCCTTTCATAATTTTAAACAAAGTTATGCAAGCTAGTTGGGCAATATTACAGTAGCAAACTATCAGAAGTAAAAGTCCAAGAATTTGTCAACAAACGTAATATTGACACTGCACAGGGAGCATGCATGTTAGCAGGTGCAGCATCTTGTTATATATGGAGAAAAAATTCAGCATGCTTTTTGGATTATTGCAATGTTTCTGTAAAATAACAAAAGGAACTTTTTTGTAAAAAAAAAAAAAAAAAAATCCCACAAAGTAGCTGGAAAGACTTTTGCTGGCATCAAGTTGGTTCAGTCATTCGGCCCATCCAGATATGTGAGGTGGCCGTTACAGCAGCTCGTCAGTCAGGATGTTGATGGGCAAATTTGTGATGTTTGCATATTGGTAACGTAACTATTTTATAACATATAACCAGCAGCTTTTAACACAAAGATACTTGCCTCATTCTCCAGAATTCCTTGGAGCC
Organism: Melanotaenia boesemani; assembly: GCF_017639745.1. Classification (NCBI taxonomy): domain Eukaryota; kingdom Metazoa; phylum Chordata; class Actinopteri; order Atheriniformes; family Melanotaeniidae; genus Melanotaenia; species Melanotaenia boesemani. The sequence continues at coordinate 5,490,235 of NC_055701.1, forward strand.
AAGCGTTTGTTGGTTAAATACTTGGTTTTATAGTTTGGTATTTTGTAAAATACTAAACAAATTTACTATTTCAGCTAATGTGTCTTTTAAAAATGATGCGTGTCTCTCTTTTTTTAAGCACCTCTCAGCAAATCCAACACGTAAAGTGAGTAAGGAGTGTTTTTATTTTATTTTTATTAAAAGATTTCTTTTAAACTTTTTTTTACAGTTTTACAGTATTCCAAATTGAAATCATATTACTCCTTCCCTTACCATACATACATACATATCATTTTATTTCTAAAGCACTTTTTTACCATTTCTGCTGTTGAGTCTGCCTCTCTGTAACATTTCAAACAAACACATACAAAGGAATGTTCTGCAGCAAGAAGCAACGCGTACCATGGCATAAACTCAGAAAGGGCTCATTATTTCTGTGGAGTAACTGTACAAAGTAGGGAAGTGGATACAGCAGGAAATGGAGCTTCATACAGTTGTAGACATAAACACTGTTTAATCATGCCTGCACTTGTTGCTCTCCCCCCACAAGTTGAACCCATCTTGTCTCCCTCAGCGAAAAGGTTAAATGGCTCCTTGTTAATTGGACATGCGTTTGAGCTCCCCTGGTTTCTTATCCATCCATCGCTCTAGAAAACGAGGCCATTAAGGAGGCTCCTCCCTTATGTGTGGCTTTTATTTCAGGCCTACCACACAGATAATAGCAGATTATCAATTTACTGTTGTCACAGTGCAAAACAAATGATGCTGCGAGGTGCGGCCGTATTGCTGCATCCAAGTGATAATCTGCTGTATTTGTCATCATTACGGAGGGTAAACTGTAGGTATCTGTTAGTATAAGTGCAATTTAAAGAAGTGACACCTGATCAGCTGATCAGAAGCTGTGTCAAGTCGAGCTGGCCATGGTTTTCCCAAAGCATCTTCAGCTGTCCAGAAGATTTTTTTTTTCTTTTTTTCCCTAATCCCACTACTGCCGTGTGAATGTGTGTGGTTTTGATTACATTAATTCTGTAATTAAGCTCATAATGGGCCATCTTAATTGCAACATATTTTTAATGAATGACCAAATGGAGAAGGCTATCTTTGGCATGACAATATTTAAAGCTTAATTAGTTTCAACATGGTGCAAATTGAGGCGCTGCCTCACATCACATTCTTTAACAGGATAGGCTTATGTTTATTCCATCCTCCGGAATAAGTATAATGAAACTACTCCATCCAAAGCAGAAATGACTTGGGATGGGGAGATCCATGACTATGCGGAAAATGGCTGAAAAGCTGAAGGGATGCTTTATGGAGGGGCCACATCAAAGTCGGTCCTTCAAAGGCAGCTATTACATCCTGGCCAGTAAAACTGAGGCATTTTGTGTGATTGCATAGACACTGCACAGCCTGCGCCTGTTCTTCTTTCATGATATTCCTTTCCTTTAATCTTTCTCCCCTCTGAGTTAATCATCTTATAGCTGATGGGATTTTGAAACGGGATGTTGAGAGGGTGCGGGACAGGACCCGGTCACGGGATGACCCTTTTATCAGCACTGAGCAGGCTTTGACTGGGCCTCAAGTTCTTGACTAAATGATTTCCCTGGAGAGCTGTGATTCTGGCACTGAGTCGACTCTGTCTGCTGTCACACACACACACACACACACACACACACACACACACACACACAGACGTATCGATGCTCCCTGACCCTGCTGCTGGCTGTCCGAGAGACTGGACCGTGGGAAGATGATGCATATTTTATCAGCTCTGTGCTGTCTATGTGAAGAAATATTCACATTGTGGAATTACAATGTGCAGTAATTGGTAACAGTCCACTGCAAGTGCCTGAGCACATTTGAAGCATACTGACCATTTGCTCTTAGAAAACCCCCTCCTTCTTCTCTTTTGTAATACCTGTTACCTCAAACTTTCAGTATGACACTTCTTTGTGTTTGAAGATTTGTGGGAATTTCCCAGTGGAGAACTAAAGACAGCTTGGTAGCAATATATAAATCACATTTTAAAAAACACAACAGTGGACTGTAAAAGCCAAAAGGTGGAAACCATTACACTTCATTTTGGCATTGATAGCTAAAATTCTGTTTATTTCCAGAAGCTTTGCCCTCTTGTTGCTCTCTACTGCTGTTGTAATGTTGAATCACTCTGTACTCCATGTCCTTTGTGTGGTTCAGTTTTCAAGTGAAAAACAGCTCAAAATATGGATTTAAAACATTCTGTAAGTGCTGCATGTGCAAGAATGTTGGTAGAAGAGTTTGCTTTTAAAATGCAGTCATTTCAGCACCTAAAATGTTTTTTCTTCAATATAGGCTCACAGCAAGGAGCTGATAAAACCCCTTAACAGGGTTGAGTTGTTCACTGCTCTTACAAGACCTACTCAGTTTTAACTGGCCAGGTGCTACACTTCACTGATTTATTGCTTTTAATGTCAACGACTGTATTTTTAATCCAGATCTCATGTTACAGCTACATTTAGTCTTCCTCAGAAATGACTCTTTTTAAATTTTACACAGATGGGAGGATGAGGGTTTTGATGGGATTTGGTGCCTCGTAAAAGACATATCAAAGCACAAGCGAGGCTTAAAATGACAAAATTGTACTGCAGACTTTTATGTACTTTTTGTTTGTTTGTATCTGCACTGTGTCTTTTGTGCACATGGGAAGGAAGTAAAGTTTATTTTAAAGGCAAGCCATGATGTTTTGCAGAGAGCTGCCACTCCTGCAGTTATTTAATTTTTTAATGCCTTTCTCTTCAAATTGAGGTAAATATACTGTTATCTCGAGAAAATCAAATAACAAATGAGGAAGAAAACAAAGCAAGTCACATTTGTTTATTATCTCAACAAATAAGCATTTCTTACCTCTGGTGGTTTAAAACAAAATTCTGCTAAAGTTCAGTCCTTTGATTCTGCATTAGTTGGAAATTAATGACAAAGGTCCAGGTTGTTTATATAAAGAAGAAAAGGTTTTCAGGCTTGTGTGCCATCTTCCTATAATACTACCTTTGGGTTCCTCTTTCTCTGGATTGTCGTTGGTGTTTAAAGTAAATTTGGGTGTAAGCCTTCGCTTCTTCTGATTCTGACTGGATCACAGCCAATCATCAAAATCAAATAACTGGTCAACTTCCCGCAAGAACACCTCAAAAACCCGTTAAATATTCCTCCCAGCACCTTCACTGAGGGCCCTCTGTGGGGTGGTACCGCCCCCACTTAGAAACACTAAATTACACTAAATACACACTAAATAGTCCTCCAGGCCGCTGTCCTGCAGGTTTTGGATGTTTCCTGCTGTGGCATACCTGAATTAGATTAATGATTGTACAACACTTAACAACAAGCTGTTGAGGAGAGCCATTTAGTTTCAATCAGTTGTGTTGGAGCAGGAAACATCTAAAACCTGCAGGACTGTGGCTGCTTGAAGACTGGAGCTAGACACCCCTGTTCTGGCCTCTGAGATACTTTTAATCCATGTACATAAAAAAAGCTGTGTCTGTAAAGCAACAACGGATCATGTTAAATGATATTTTCAAAAACTGCTTTGAGTGTGTTTTTAAGCTGCAGTGCACAGAGAGAAATCGCTGCCTTCGAATTGTTGTTGAACTACATCCGTCTTTGACTCTTCGACAAGGCTTTGAAGACTTTTGATTATGGGGGCCTTGCATTTGGTAATTGGTGTTTCTGTCAAACAGAAAAAAAAAACATGAATCTCATTAAGGGAAAAACATCATGGGATAAATACAGCCACTTTAAAATGATACATTATTGATTAAGGCATCCCCAATGTAGTTAAAGTTGTTTTATGTGATTTCACACTAAGTACATTAAACAAGTGTCATTAAGAGAGGTCTGTATCCGTGGCAATCTTCCATTTATGGCAACCGTACACAAGCTCATGTATTACTGCCATTCATCTAACTCTGCTAGTAAAATATTATTTTAGTTGTAGCAGATGAAAGTCACAACTCTAGACAAATGCATTTTTCCTTTGTTCATTGATGCAGAATCTTTGTCTAATATGTATTTCCATCCTGACATTATCATACACTCAGAATGTTTGCTACATATCAAATCTGTTTCCTCAGGAGTTCATTGTTCCATAATGCACTCCTGCTATACTTAATGAGCTTTCAAACTAATTCTGTACACGCTGTCAAAATCTGCAATGTTCTCGTAACAGTTGACATAGCTGTGCAGGGGCCATTGCACAACATCAGTCTAATTGGCCCACTTTCTGCAATCCAACTCCTTTTGTGCCATCTGAAACATGTGATCATAATACTTTATATAAGGTTTAACACAAACTCGGGAGAAGCCATGCAAAACTTTACAGCACTGAACTGGCTGATATGAATGACTCATTTGTTATGGAAAATTATTCTGAAATAAATGGAGGTTTCTTGACTTTGAGATGTGGCCACATTAAAGGGCAAAAAAAAGTTTTGGTTTTTTTAAAGAGTATCCAAAAACTTTTATTCATTTTATTTCTTTTTGTCAAAATAGCTTATTTTTCATTGATTTAATTGCTTTTATTCACTCTTAATTTTCTATTCATTACATTTATTATTTATTACTAATTTAATATTTTTATATTAAATTATTACATTAATTATATTTTAATATTTTAATATTATAATGAATATTTTATGTTATTCAAGTATTTTTGTTTCTTAATTTTTTTGTATTTATTTTTATTTAAAAATACAGTATTTGTCATTAAATTTATTACATTAAAGGGTTAAACGGGCACGTTCATTGTTCCATTTTATGATTTTTGTCTCCCGTTCTTCTCAACATACACTTAAATTCTAGGGTTACATGTGCTATGGTGCAGCTGTGGCTTGTTTCCAGCATTTATTATTCAAAGCTGTTGACCAAGAATCCATCAGAGGTTTTGACTCAGAAGTCGACCGGAGACGTGTCAGGCTGGCTGGGGCTGATTTTACTATTAGGGTTAATGTCAAGGTGGTTATTTCCTCAGGCAAGCCAAAGCCATTTATATTTAATAAAGATTAATTGTGTTAACATGAAGGATCGAGGTGGATTTTTCTTGGCAAGCGATGGATTTATGTGAATAAGCTTAGATTTCTTTTCCTCTCCCCCTGGCCTTTGAAACCTGTGGGCTCTGAATCACTGCATAGTTGATTTGCTTGGTTCATGAATAGTGTGGCTGTAACTCAAACATCTAAACAGCTCTACTGAAGTGAAACAAGTTTGATATACACAAGTTGTATCCTGTAAAAATAACTCCTGTAATTTAAATGAATCACACGTTCTGTTTCTGTTTGCAAATTTTGTTTCTGGGCCGTTATCTTCTCAGACAACGAGCTGAGTTTTTATCAACTAATTACAAATTGCATATCTGCAGAATTCATACCAGTGCTTCTAACATCAAAATAATTACAATTTCTAAATAATATTAGATGGAAGATTCATATTCTGCACCAACATTTGGAGTGGGAGTGGGAGCTGCTTTAAGATCCGTTTCATCAGTCCTACAGAGATGTTACCAAAGGCAGTCAAGAGATCTAAGATTACCCACTATCGGAAGGCAGCGGCACCATAAAGGACGAATGTTGTTCAATTTTAAATGACAAGACGGCACAACTTCATTATATGACAAGGTCAGAAACAGGGCAGCGCAGGGAGGAAAATGGATATATAGCAAATGGATTTCTAACATTGTAGATAAGAGTGAGAGCTCTACAACTGCCTACGTGATTGTATTACTTTTACATCCTCAAAGACTGTTGTGGCATCAGGTCGTTTCAGTCTGACACTATTCAACACGACATCTAGTGTACAAGGTAGAGGACATATCAGTTGATTTGTCTGACCCAACACAATGGCAGGCATTATCAAGGTAAATTCATGTTTCTGTGGATTTTAAAGCTATGATGCATTTGCTTTTACTTGTTTGAGAATTTGCTGAAAATCAAAAATGACCAAGTAGACAAGAAACAAACTGGGACCCATTGTTTGTCAAGAAATGATCCCCCACATCATTACACCACCAGCAGCCTGAGTCGTTGTTCAAGACCAATGCTTTTATGTTGTTTCTGCCAATTTCTAACCCTGATATCACGACTCATCTGGCCAGTTAATGTTTTTCCAATCTGCTATTGTCCACGTTTGCAGTTTTCTGCTTCAAGGTTGGATGTGCCATACTACTTCCCTTTGCTGTAACGTGAGTGGTTACTGTTGCCTTTCTATCATCTCCAACTAGTCTGCCCACTCTTCTTTAACATCAAAGTATTTGTGTTTAAACATGTAAAATTCGCTGGATATTTTTTTTTTCAGACCATGACATTATGAGAAGAGAATGTTTGTGAAAAGCGTAGTAGATCATTGTAGATACACTGAGTTGCTGTGATTGGCTGATTAACTTTTGTGTCAACAAGCAATTAAACAGTGGTGGGTGAGTGTATACAAAGTCTTTTCCTTTACAGATAATATTGCCATGAGAATATATATTGTCTAAAACAGCTTGTGCTTTGTGAAACTTGTGTGTCAGGTCTGACTAGGCTGAACATTAGTCAAATTTGTGTGTTTTTATATGTTTTGACAGATGATAGGAAATGGAAAATGCACAGAAAATTGGAAAAAAAAGGTGCTTGAGTAATAATAATAAAAAAGAAGCCAGTTTAATAGTAATTTAGTATGTAGTGACTTAAACATGCTTTCCTTATGCCCCACTGAACACAATGTGCCTTCCTCAAAATAACACATGAAACATAAATTTTCTGTTCTATTTCTACAGTATTTTCCACATGATCTTTCAGCTTTAAATGGCGCTCTTTAATCACATCCTCTACCCCTGCATTAGTCTAATGGCAACTGACTGGATGATTAAGACCACCAGCTGTTTATCTCATTGAACCACCTAGTAATTCTTTAACTAATTATAAATGTGCCATATAGTTTTGATGAAAATCTGGCTACTGCTTCATACCATCTGTCATGAACAGATCCTACATGACATTCATACATGATTTTGGGCATTCATTTGGTTGTGATTTGAGTTGTGTGTAGTCATGAATAACATATGAAGTGCTAAGGTTTTAGAACTACTTTCTGCTCTGGGATGTGGCTGCCAATTTGCTCCATCACTGGATCGATGAAGGGCATAGAGCAAAAACTAGAGTCTCTTTTTTTAAAACACAGCATAGAAGGACAAACAGAGTAGGTGGAAAGGGGGAAAAAAAAAAGATCCAATCTAGTGAAAACTACTAATAGAGAGCACCATATTGTTAGTTTCAACACTGCGTGCTCTAAAAAGTGGAATAATGTGGAAAGCCAGACTTCAGACAAAAGGTATGAGCTTTATGAGGAAAAGTTACCCTTTAAAGTGTGAAATCAAAAGGGCTTTGACATGTTCTATTTAAGAGAACATCAGGGAAGTTAAGCTTTTGTCCCATTCTGGTAGCTTCAGATATTTAGTGAAAAAGGAAGCCGTTTCCTAATTCCATCTCATAAAGTCAAACACCCACCAAACTGGTCTGTTTAAAAAAATGTAAAAAGAAAAAAGCTAATGGTTTAAAAAAAATATTTTTTTAAATAAAGTGATCAACTTATTTTCTTAACCTTTAAATTGGAGTCACATCTTTATAATCTCAATCAAAACAATATTATTAACTGGAGTTTTTGTTTCCTGTCACATGTGTCAGGCTTGTATTTGTAACCAAGCATCAGACAAAGATTACTAGGATGAGTATAATGAGAGCCTTTGGCTGCCAGTCAGATGTGTGCTGTCCAGACGTCCACAGGAGAAAAGAAGCATTCGTCATTCATCCCAGACTGAGCCTGCCACCTAGCATTTAGACTCAATGTGATGTGTCACCTCAAGATTTCTCTCACCCAAATATAACCAGACTCCTTTCAATCCCCACCTGAAGCAGGAGGTGCATATTGAAGCTAAATGATATTTTACTGCTGATAGATGTCCGTGAGAGGTTTGCACAGATGCTTCTCTGACTGGTGATATGAAAGCGAAGTAGTTGGCAGAGCCATGCTATCTGTGATGATCTTGGAAATCGGTCATTGTAATGCCACCCTCCTTTCTTATTCTTGACTGTAGCCAGCGGTGCATAACCAGGAACATGCAGAAAAAGCTAGAAAATGGCAGTTTCAGGGGCCTCTATGTGTAAAATGTTATCAGTAACAATACACTTTACACGTTTGGTTTGAACTGCAATTTAGAAAATATAGTAGGGATGTTGGGTTTTCAGTTGTTCAAGTGAAAGCTTGTTTGTCAGTGTGGCAGTATGAACTTGTTTTCTAAATACTGACATTTAAAGGACTTATTTTCCAATCCAGACCTACATGGGTTGTGATAACATTGCTCTCACAAAAGAAATGGATGAAATTGGAGAACAGAATCATGCTGCTGGAGAGAATCCATGAGGGCAGTTTGCAGGTCATTCAATTTAAACTGGGTACAGTACTTGAAACTAGTTCTGCCAAGGTGGAGGTGTGGAGGAGCATAGAATATGTGAGGTGGAGTAGTTTCTGTAGTTTTACATTCCAAACAAGATAGCCTCTGAATCTGCTTTAGAATCTGAAAGAATAATGCAATTATATTAAGCTTATGGTCTGCTTTCAAACCAACACTGGTTTGTTTTTTCTCTCAAAGCATTTTGCTGTTAACCTACTATGCTTCATAAGGTGCAGATTGTGCTTCTGTGGATGTGATTATAATCAAAATATTCATATTGTAAATGCACTGCTGTAGAAGATGCACAGTAAAGCACCAAAGTCAGCCCAAATATTGCCAGGAAAGGGTATAAATACAATATATAATGCAAATACTTAGTTTTATCATTTTTACCAGCATTAGGGATGATTCATGTACATAAGACAGGTTGCCAGTTCTTTTCATTCAGCATACGACAGCTTTTCCTCCCTGCTTCCCTTCCTTAAGGATGCTTTTTACAGCCACCCTTCCTTGGCAACTCTTTGAGAATCACCTTGTTGCTGCGAAAATACTATTTTCTGTTGTAAACATAACACAAGTTCATCCTTTGAATTAGGAGCCTTTCATATGCTTGAGTGATTCATAGGTCAGTGTTAAGTAGCTTGATAAACAAAAAACACATTCTACAAAAAAATGTCTCTTCAAAGATAGGACCAAAATTAAGTTAATAAGTAAGGCTGGAGAATGACTGCTCAGGATAATTTTAAGACATATTTCTTCCTTTAAAACATAAATGTATAGAAGTGAGGCTCTGCTTTTGGCTATTTAACAGTGCTGTACACAGTTCGTCAGTCTCTTATAACAACCGACCTAAACTTAATGCTTTAGCATCACAAGATAGCCAGAGTTAAGAGATTTCAAGCTTTTCAGTAATATATATTTTTGTTTTGCTTTGGTACATTCAAAACAGAGGCACCAAAAAGCTGATCAAAAGGCACCATTGGAAAACTCAAGCATGAGAATCTAAACTTTAGGCTAACAACTAGCTAGCAGCCTATGTCATACACTGTTTAAAAAGTTTCTGTATACATTACATCCCTGTTTTGTTTCTCAACTTTAAAAACTATTTTATAAAAAAATTGTGGACTTTTAATGGCTTTACTAGAATTTGCAATTACCAATTTTGGTCCTAAAAGCCCACTATCCTGCAGGTCTTAAATGTCTCTGTCAGGGATCTCCTCCTCCTGCAGTCCCCTGATCCTCCACACCTGGTCCTGATCAGCTAATCACCATCAGGACCTATTAGTTACACCTGTTCGACAGGCAATGTAAGGAGCCTTCCTGCCCTTAGTCCTTGTCTGATCTTAATCAACGCTCACGATGGACTCACCCCTTCTCCGATCCACGCTTCTCATCTCCAAACCGACTCTCTCAGGTCTGTCTATACCCAGACCTTTCTGTTTATATGTGCTTTTCAATAAAGAGGGGTAAGCTGCCTACGTCTCAGTGGAGTCTGCGTTACAGTCTCCCTGTTGCAACACCTGGTTCAAATTAAATAGATCTCTGACAAGCTCTACACACATTAATTTGAATCAGGTGTGTTGCAGCAGGGGAAACATTGTATTTTCTTTTCATTATAAACTTTTTAAATGATTTTCTTGTTTGCAACACATGACAAGGTGACGTTATCCATCAGTATTATCATTACGAACCTGGATGCACTCGTCTCTCCTCCCTCCACTCTCTCGCCTTGTCAGCCCACAGCAGCAGCAGGAGGTCAGGTCATCATTATTACAGAATATTGTAGCTTCTTTTAGATTTCATCATTTCTTTGGTCTAGCTATTATTTATGAGAAAATGGAATGGAAATCAAATAGACATACTTTTTTTTTCTTGTTTTTGTCAGCAATTCTGGGGCCCCTTCCGCCTATGCCCTGGGCCGGCCCTGGGAGTGTCCAAAGTCTGTCCTCAACGGGTGCTGTCCTGCATGTTTTCATTGTGTCCCTGCTTCAAGACACTTGACTCCTTAAAAATGGATCCAGCAGCCTATAAAGTTCTGCACAGTGACTCAATAATTTGAGTCAGGTGTGTTGGAGCAGGGATACATTGAAAACTTTCAAGATTGTAGCCCTCAAACACCAGAACAGCACATAATAAGCACTATAATAAGTATTTGCAACGGACATTTCGTGTAGTGATTTTTTCTCACTAACCTGTAGGTTTAATCATATTCTGCCATACTGTCTGTGCGTATGCGGTTCATACCCACTAGGACTTACCTTTAGCAAATTTAACTCTGCAGTTAGAGAATAACGTGTCGGCTTGTCCGTCAGGAGAAGACTCTAATGACAGACATCTTGCTCTTGAGGGAGAAACACAGGTAAGACAGTCAGCACAAACATGGCATAATGATATTAAACCATGGTGGTAAAGCAGAATGCAGGCACCAACCTGAAACTGTCTCATCTATTGTATGTGGAATTTAGTTTCAGTATTGCATTATATGAGAAACCACTATATCTTCTGAGAAAATCAATATTATTAACTTTTCTTTGTCTGTTTATACCATTCGGCTTCTATCCAGTTATGTACATTTTCAAAGAAATGGGACAAAATATTCCCACTGTTGGGCTGTATAGATTTTTGCAAACGTCACTCACACAGCAGGTAGTAGTTTTTATTAGACGATATTTCCACCAGTAGACTTAATGGATTAGTATTTATGGCAGTATAGAGTACATTTTAATAGTACGAGTCAAAATAAATGGCAACAACAGAAACATGCACACAGTAAGTACACAAAATGATAAAATATGCCAATAAATACTGTACCTGTTGTTGGAATTATCCATCTTTGCTAGAACAGCCCCTCCAAATCCAAAGCTATAGTTCTCAACCTGAGAAGAGTGGTTGAGGTATGTCATTGCTTTGAGCAGACAAGTTTAAGTGTCTTGGGATTTCATTAATGAGCGATACAATAGAACAGGAGACAGGTTGTGGCTTTGTCAGCAGCAATAAGGGTATTGCACTAGCATTTCCTGTTGTGGTGAAGGGGAGTTGAGCCTAAAGGATCAATGATTAGGGCATTTATTAATTAATTATTTTTGGAAAAAATAAGCTGATGAAAAGTCTGGATGTTGCTATGCATAAAGGCAGTTGGTCTCCATGCTGCATCTCTTCACTGTATGAGAGTTTAGAAAATACAGCATGTGAATGTGAGAGGAAAAAAAATGCTTTGCTCTAAGGATTAACCACGTTTTAATGCCTTAGTTTTCCAAATTAGAAGATTGGTAAAACTATTGATTAGAAAATATCAGCATTAAAACATTCATCAAGCATCTTCTAGCTAAATATAATACATGTATAAATACATAAAGTCAAAACTATACAGATAGAAATACAAAGAATTTTGTTTCCTTTTTTTTTTCTTTTTTTTAAAAAAAAGCTGCACTACTATACTTTGGCAGATTTTCAAACTTTGGCATCCCTTACAAAAGCTTATTCAGCATCTGTCGTCACCCTGTCTCTTTATTGAGTTCACTCCAGCCAGTTCAAGTCAATCCTATTTTGAATCTTTTCTTATCTCAGATGATGTGACATTCTTTCTTTGCTTTTTGCCACTTTCTTTTCATTTCTTTGCTGAATCAGCCATGGTGTGTGTCCAAAACGGCCAGTATGTTGATAGCTAGTTGCTGGGGTCTGATGCAGGGCTGTCATATAAAACACAGCTGTCATGCGATGCCCAGGGCTAGAACAAATTTGTGAAGTGTAATTTTTCTGTCTTGGGTGCTGCAGGGCAGTGACTGCTGCAGGAATAAGCCTAATGAATGTCTATATGTCATCACAACAGGTCAAAAGCACCTTTAAGATTGGGAAGTTATGTGATATTCCCTATTGACACTTAACAACTTAGGACAAAGAAAATTCATTATATACTGGCTCAGATATCTAATTTGCAGAAGATTCAGCTGAAGGACCTTCACAGCAAAGACACACTGAAAAGTGATTGTACCATACAGGGTTATGTATACTGTCATATAGTTCCCTATAGGATGTCCTATTAAGGAGATGCTCAGCTATGACCTGTTCTGAAAAGTTATTTGCAATTTGTTGCAGAGTCTGCGGCTTTTAGAAGGGATGGAGCAACAATCTGTCAATCTGTCTATATCAGACACTCCACTGCCGTTTTTTGCAACATCATGCACAGCATAGGGGCAAAGTGTCACAGAACCAAGCAACAACCCTCACAAACTGCAGCTGCAACACTCACTTAGACTGGCATCTGTCAGGGAGATACTTCATCTCAATCTCAGATAATTTAACATGAGATATGGACAAGTGGGAAGCTCAGACAACATATTGCCATGGTGTGCAGCCCTGATAAAGCTGCTGAAATAATTAGATTGTTTGATGTGTCTAACACTATCCTAATCCACTGTGTCAAAGGTTGCAAAATAAGTTAGACTATCTCATTGTTGGCAACACATAAACCATATTTGGAAAGAAATGTTCCTCTAAACTGCTAATTATTTCACAATTTGGAGGCTTAAAGTAATCTGCAAACATATGCTGAAATTGTCTGGTGCTACAGGAAGTTGGGGTTAGAAAATCAACAATGTGTCTGGCATTATAAGATGTTTCTCCAATCAGACATTTATCTTTAAGGATATAGGAAATGTTGCTTCAATGCATTCAACAGAAGTTACATTATGGTTCTGTACTATTGTAGTAATATAAATAATAGCTGTCAAACTATTTTTTGAAGCAATGTCCTATAACAAAATTACGTGAGCAGGATTTGAATAGACGCTGTCTGCAGAGACACCGAAATTAAACTTTTTTTATGATAAATTCAGCTTTGAATGTCCTATTACAAACAGTTCTGAAATTACGAATACATATTCAAGCTTTTCAGCAGCCTCTGTTGCATAAACAAATCTCTTAACATTTGTTGAGCTCTTGTGAAATCAAGTTGCTGCTGCCCAGTGACAACAGGCTGGGTTCAGTAGAACTTTGCCAGGCTTTTACCACCCCCATCAGGGTAAATATGTTTGCCAGCAAGGACAGACAGCATTGACCCCACGAGCCAGCTTCCTACGGGTGGGTTATCTCTTTCCATGTCCTTCTCTCTATCTTTTTCTTCTCTGCCCTCTCTATCCCTCTCCATCTGTCTGTATTGGAAAATAGATTTTACCATTAAAGATGTAGTTGGAAATGAAGAGGCATTGGCCTTGGGGCCATTTTCTTTACTGCTCCAAATGATCAGTCTTAGGTTATTGTTATTTGTTTCAAACTTGGGTCTCTCTCTCTCTCTCTTATACATATATATTATATATTTTAATCAGACTCGCTGTAGCCAAAAGTTGCCACAGGGAACCATTCCTCTCAGTGTGCCTTTCCTCTGGCTGGCTACCACTTCAGATGAGGAAGTCAGAAAAGGAAGGAGTTAGGTTTACTAGGCACGCCTCCACCAACTGTGCCTGCATGTGTTCCTCTCTGTTGCACTACTGAGAGCTATAAGATTGGCAAATTGACTCTTTTACAGCAGAAACTAACACAAAAATATCTATGCAAATTAGAGTATTTTTCAAAGCGTGACCCTTTCCGTTTCAGTTTTATGAAATGCCAGCTGATATTTTTCAGCAAAACCTGACTGGCTTCATTGATTGTCAAGAGAACTGGTTGTTGAAATGTAGGACTTGTGTTCTTTAAAAAAAAAAAAAAAAAAGACAAAAAAAAAGTTTATAGTTGATTTGTATGATTATATGATTGAGATCCATCCATCCCTTATCTATACAAATGATTGAGATCCTTCTGATAAAAAAAACATGTTTTTGAGTGATTTAAGTTTCCACTTACTTTTGTGCACTTATCAAAAGCACTGCCTTAGAGGAACAAATTTCTGGGGGTTTATGTATTTATTTGTGGCACTCAAAGCATAACATGCAGAAAGCAATAAGTAGACAGAAATAAGTGTATCATACATCATAGCACATTTAGTCACAATTCCCTGGGTTGTGTATAGCTGAAAGAGACAGTTTCATGCCACTTTGTAATAATTCCTATTGTTGACACAAAAAAAAAACAAATAAAAACAAGTAAAGCTGTGTTTGAAATCAATGATGCGCACACAGAACTCTCAAACAATAATAGGCCATGCAAATAATAAAAAGCTAAAAAGATTTTTAATATTCACAGTTCTCATTATTGTACAGACACATCTGTCAATATCAGTTTTGTAAATTAGAGCTACTGAATAAAATTTGTGTTCCAGCATTGCAGTACATATCTGCAAAACAAATGTGCACTTTGAACTAGAGATGTGCACGACTAATTGATTAGTTGGAACTGGGCACAGAGTTGACCACTATTTTTAAAAGCTGACCAATTTTTGTTTGGGGCAGTGGGGGACAGTTATAAGAACAGTGTTCCCCTTCGTTAAGAGTGAGCGCTCATGGTAAAAGGTGGTGCAGCCACCCCACAGGCAGCAGCTAAAGCTTCTCAGTGCTTCTCATCAAGCTTATCTTGGCTACAGATAGTAATGACCTTTGTTACTTTTGGAACTATTAAGAGTTTTATCTGCCTTTTTAATGATCTGGATCCACACAAAACTTCTGCTTCTGAAAAACAGAATTCTCTCAGAAACAGTTTCTATCAATGTTATTATTTATTTTGCATGGGTCTGCATTGATTTTTGCCCCTTTGTGCATGTACTTCTGCCATAATGTTGCACAGAAACTTGTTTACGTAGTGCACGGAAGGAGAATTCATTGTCAGTGTTGATAGTGACTCTTATGCTAGCTAGCTAGCTGTTTTGATTCATTATTGACGTGATGTCTTCTTTTTGCGTCCTTGTTATTAAACTGTAGGTTCAACCATTGCGCTCTTTTATGGAGAAATGTGCACCTGTGAAGAACAAAACTATCAGCAACTATACTGAATATAATCAGGCAGCACTTTAGGCCAGAGGTTGAAAGTACTGCTAACACTCTCACTATGAAAATGCTAACACATGGATGTAGGTAATTTACCATGTTAATATTTTAATCTTAGTCTGTAAGCATAATTAACTTTAAAAACTTGTAGATCAAGGGGGCATCTCCTTTGTTGCTAAATGTTGCTCATTAATGTAATCTCATCAGATTTACACTACTCCTATCCCCCTTTCATTTTTATATATTTGTATTTGCTCTGCGTTGTTAGGTGTATTTTTTGTATTGTTGTATTGTGGTTCTTGTGTATGCACAGTTGTATGTTTGTATGTACGTTATTTATTCCTGCTGGGGCCTCTTGGCCAGGTCATGTTTGCAAATGAGAACTGGTTCTCAAACATTTTTACCTGGTTAAATAAAGGTTAAATAAAAAAAAAAATTACATTCTTCCAATCTAGCCAGCAATTCGCACAGTGGTTAGCACTGCAGCCTCACAGCAAAAAGGTTGATTGGTTGGGGCCTCAACTAGGGGAAGGTTCGAATCTGGGGGAGGTGGTCGTTTTGTGTGGAGTTTGTAGGTTCTCCCCGTGTATGCGTGGGTTCTCTCCGGGTAATCCGGCTTCCTCCCAATGTCCAAAGACACACATGTTAGGCCAATTGATCACCTAAATTCTCTCTAGGAGTGAGTGTGTGTGTGAATGGTTGTGTCTCTGTGTTGGTCCTGCGATGGACTGGCAACCTGTCCAGGTTGCACCCAGCCTCTCACCTGTTAAAATGCTGGGATAGGCCGAGCTTACCTGTGACCTGCAATGGATAAAGCAGTACAGATAATGAATAAATCATCGATCCAGTAAATTCTGCAATTTTTCAGTAGATAAAATAAGATTATCTACTCTAAAGATTCTAATCTTTGAGTAGATTAAAATAAGCTGAATTAAGGGAAGCCTATGAACCCCAAAGCTGTCTGTACAAAATGTGATGGCAATCAATTCAACACTTTCCAGTCTTGACTGACACTGCCACTCTTGAGGATTCACAGTATGAGAAATTTAAAGTTATCTTCATGTTATGGCACCATAATTGCATCACATGCTCAACTATTTTTTTCTTTGTTCCCTGCCACATAGTTCTCTCCATATATTCATCTTGAGGCAATTGGATCTGAACAATTCTGTAACCCCTCAAGGAAATTTGTAGGAAAAAAAAAAAAAAAAAAGCCTGTATCTTCATTCATGTGAAGAAAAAACAAAAATTTTTGGTGCTTTGAGATTGTGGCTGGTTCTGCAGAAAAGAGGGATAAAAAAAACTAAACAATCCCCTAGAGCTCTCTGTTGGATCCTTAGAGGCGCCAAAGCCATGAAGGAAGTCAAAGGGAAAGTTTAATCGATCCTTGAATAAATTTGAAGGGCCTGGAAATGAAGCCGGGGGGGCGGCTATCTCCCTGGTGGCCACCACCTCTCCACACTCTTCCACCCAGTATGAATATCCTCCTGATTCATAAGACTGCATATATCAAAGTGGGTCAAACTACACAAGGAATCTGCACAGAAGAAATTAACAGATCAATCCAACAGCCATTGAGCTCTCTGTTGCCCGATTCTTTGTCAATCCATCCGACATACTGATTAGACTAGAATTTATGGAGGCTTTTTCAATGACATATTTTAGTAATGTAAATAAGTCAGTGGAGCTCTGGGAAAATTAATGACCCACTTTGGGTTCCTTTAATTTCCATTTGTCCTCTTTCTGAATGTTAAGTGTGTGATATTGAGGAGAACCATTTAGGGGAAGAAGAGATGAAAAGTTAAGCCAAGTGGAGCGACTTACGAGGTGACATAATGTTGCATTCAAGCACCTTTTAAGCTCTGGGAGAGAAGAGGAAAAGATGACATCAGTTCAGGTGTTAAAAGAGAAAAAATCTAAAGATACTGTACATACTGAAATGTTCTGTTCTGAAGGCAACAACAAAAACAACATAAAGTCAATGAGATGACATAATTCGATCTTTATATTTGCTCCATTTTGAATTAGATAAAAAAATAAAAATAAATAAGGAAATTGTATTTAAAAAATGTATTCATATTTTGACTCTAAAAGAGAAAACATTTCAAAGGTTTGGATGGAAGCATATTTTTGTTTAGCAATTTGTATTATCTTAAGAATACACTGTTAGCAGTTAAGAGACAAACTGCTTTTGCTTTGTAAAGCCTGCAGGTTTTCCAAGAAGATTTTAATATTTTGTTTGGGGCGGCAGTGGCTCAGGCTCAGGCGGTGGAGCAGGACGTCCAATAACTGGAAGGTTGCCCCTGTCAATCTGTCATTGTGTCATTGGACAAGACACTTTCCCCTACTTGCCTCCAGTGTCTGCATCGCTGTTGTATGACTGTGTATGAATGTCCGATGGTAGTCGGAGAGGCCGTTGGCGCCGATTGGTTGCCAACCCAGGGCAGCTGTGGCTACACATGTACCTTATCGCCACAGTATAAATCAGGAGGGAATGAATAATGCATTCTAAAGTGCTTTGGGTGCCTTGAAAGTGTTACATAAATCTAATCCATCATTATTATTGTTTGGGTCACAGTTATCTATTTTGTTTCAGTCCATCTTAAATAAACTAGAATCTAGAAAGAAGGAAATACGTCTGAATTTTGTTCATACATAAGCCCAACCAGTTATTTCCAGTACAGAATTGTTTTTTTTTTATTATTTTATGAAGTGTTGTCTGAGCTGGAGTGAGTTGCAGCCAAGTGTAAAGGAGTTGGGTTGAGGATCAGCACCTCTAAATCAGAGACCGTGGTCCTTAGCTGGAAAAGAGGGCAGTGTCATCTCTGGGTGGGAAATGAGGTCCTACCTCACTTGGAGGAGTTCAAGTATGTGAGTTTTCTTTACAAGTGAGGGAAGGATGAAGCAGGAGATCAACAGGCAGATTGGTGCAGCGCCTGCAGTGATGCAGACTTCGTATCGGTCTGTCATGATGTTGAAGGAGCTGAGCTTTCGATGTACCAGTTAGTCTATTTCCTACCCTAACCTATGGTTACAAGATATGGGTAGTGACCGAAAGAATGAGATCAAAATGAGATTCCTCTGCAGGGTGTCCGGGTTCTCCCTTAGAGATGGGGTGAGAAGCTCGGTCATCTGGGAGGGACTCAGCGCAGAACTGGAACTCCTCTGCATCAAGAAGAGCCAGATGAGGTGGCTCGGGCATCTGGTTAGGATACGTCCTGGATGCCTCCCCGGAATGGATGGATAGGCATTGTCTGAGGGCCTTAAGGCAAAGACCATTCACTGCTAGATTTAAGACATGCCCACTATATACAGGATTATTTTTGGTCCTTAGCTCATTCAGTGATTTTGTGGATGGCAAATTATAATATCCCTAAATTCTTGGCAACTTAATGTGAGAAAAATGCTATTCAGTATTTGAAATAATTATCCATAGAAGCTCTCGCAGTGGTGAACACCTCCCCATCTTTGCTTTTGGTTTATATTTAGAAAGAAGCAAGCGGCTGTCATGAAAGTCAGACTAATTACTTCCTGTCTTTTCATATTAATTATCTGCATTTCATTGCATCACTTTTTTATTTTACATAGCATCGCAAAGGTTAAGCGAGAGTGGACTATAGGTGGAGTTCTATTTATTTGTCCTCCTCCTGCTGCTTGCTCTGGTTCTTCTTTTCTTACTATTGTACTGCACTTTGACGCTTTACACAGTGACTGACAAAATAAGAATCTTTCTTTTTTTTTTTTTTCTTTAGCTCAAAATTAAAGCTTTAGCTTATTAACAAAAACAAAGTAAGGTTAAAATCCACTGCAAGCATATTCTGAGCCATCTTTCAAAAGGTTAAAATGCTCAACAGCACAATCCTCTATTGGCATATCTGTCAGATATTAAATGTCAAGCTTTTGCTACTCAACAGACACATTTGATCATACCAGATAGGAAAAAGTAAATTATTGATAAATAAATGTTTTATTGAGTAAAAGGTTTTTGAGATTTTAATGAAATGTGTCTCTGGAATCAGGTGTAGGCATATTAAAGAATTAATATGTTGCTTATTTCTTCCACTTTATATTTGAAAGTCAGATAAAACCTGCAAAAAAAGTCCTTTTGTGCATTAATCTTTTTCTTATTCCTTTTTAGTTATGGAACTTAAGAACTTATTTTCTATGCGTCCCATAAGAAAAATTAGTGCCATTAGTGTTCATTAGTTGGATTAAAAGTGTCTCCTAGTCTACATATTTGAATGAAAACACTTGAACCACTTTGCAGAATGTGTTTTAAACCCCAAAAAGTGAAAACTTTTGCAAACATGGATTCTACAGTCATCTTTGAACCAGCCTGTTCAGTGTAACTCCTAAAATCAGCTCTACATTGTTTTGCTGTGGCTCCCTAATGCACTTGGCTGCTTGACTGACTCAAGTGAAGCAAAGGCAGCGTGAAACTCTCGTCTTTGTGTTTACATTAATGCTGATAGCACACATGGTAAGTCAAATAGAGAAAATAGAAAATAAAGAAATAGAGCAGCACAATTGCAGGAAGACTTCTACTTTTAAACCACATGTTAATGCTGTGACAATGAATAGGTCCTCCAAGCCAGACAGCACGGATTCTTATTGCCTGAATCTGTATAAATCTTGGACAAACATGTGCATGCTTTAGCCACTTTCTACCTTAGGCATAATGTTTGCTTCAGGGCTAAAGTCTACCTTCTTGCACTGGTGGTGCAGGTATGTCCACAGTGGTGGAGATTGCTAAATGAAAGACAATAAAAAAATTAATAAATAAGAGGAATAAAGTCAATGAAGGTAAACTGATTTCCCGGAAGTATAATTTCTTGTTTTTCACCACTAAAACTCTTGTCTTTGATGACCTTTTTTTTTTCTTTTACTTTGCCCTTTTCTTTTTATTACCACCTCATCTGGTAAAGCACATTGACTTCTTTTTCTTTGTTTTCACTTTGAAAGCTAAGAAATCTATATTACCTTGCAAGACTGCACCCTCTAATTCTGTATTTGGCAGACTTTGAACAGCACGGATGTGTTTGCAGAGGAAGTGTCTTATATGACATTTCCATTTTGATTCCTATATCCAGACTGGCTGTCAATCTGTTTACATGCATGATATTGTTGCTCACCTTAAAATGTGATAGCAGTTTCCTGGACCACTGGCATGTATGATACATTACATTATCAATGTTGCACGATCACCTGAGTTTCATTTCCTCTCTCTCTCACACAAAGACACATGAACAGCCCCGTGCCTCTTCTCTGTCCGCCTCCCGCTTTCTAAATCTACCCCCATTCAGGTTCAATTGAGCAACATGTACAGCTACATCTCAACATGCACCAGAGCTATTTGTTTCACCTCTCTTCTTTCCTCCTCTTGGCAGCTTTTAGTATGTCCCTCACGTTTAAAAGTGCTATCTCAGAAGTTCAATCAATAGTGCAGCCAGGTCTCACAGACCTGGACTGCTTTGTGGACAAAATTCAGGCCTGCCTTGTGTTCTGCCTCCACCCCCCAACCCCCCACCCCAAAAAAATACTGCAGCTCAAGCACTCCACGGATCAGGGAGCAGCTTGGTTAAAAAGAGACAGCAAATACAACCATATTCTTATTCCCTTTTCTAATGAAAACTCAGTTTTCCTCCAATAACTCAAACCTACAAGCATAGATAAACAGTAAAAACACACACCTCCACACAGTGCTGTAATCTCACAGAGACTGAACAGCACAAAATAACTAACCCGATTTGAAAACAATTACACAACCAGAATAAGGGACAAAAAATGCTCCATTAAGTTGTCAAAGTCCTGAAAAACATCATTTGGCTTTGTCTTTAAACCAATTTTTGCAGTGAACTTTTTCAAAGCCTGACAGAACCACCTTCCCAATGTTATTTATTTAGTTATTAACCTTTATTAAATCAGATAAACAAACCCACTGAGAACAAGATCTTATTTTTTAAGGGTGACCTGGCCAAGCGGTCAGCAGCATACATCACAATAAGTAATATATTGTCAAGAATTGGCTTACAAGCAGTGAATAAAAATATTAATACAAAAACCGCAAAAAGGATTGGCAATTAATATTCAGTAGTTGAGGTCAACAGAAAACTAAAAACAAAAATTAATAAGTAAAAAGAAGCACTGTCCAGATGATTCTTGTTGTCTGTCATTTAAGGTAGAACAAAGCTCCATGAGTGCAATGAGATCAAAAAGTTTCAATTCAGTCTGGAGGGTATTCCAGGTAGGTGGGGCAGCTAAACTGATGGAACCACATGCAAACAGCGGAGCTTGTTGTGCAGCTCTAGAACTGAGATGAGTGGAATTATTCTATTTCTTTCATTGTGTATTGATATGGAACTGAATGCTGACTGGTTTTGGGAATGAGCCTGACAGCAGAACAGCTGTGATGCTTCCACTGGTTGGTTCATGCTGCCTCCTAATGTTCTACAGAGCAGTGCAGCTGTCTGTGGAGCTGAAATAGAAATCAAGCCAAACAATGAACTGTCCAAGGGCCTGATGTTCACTTTACATAATTCCCACTGTCAGCTGTTATTCATAAATCTATTTTTTGTCTTAACCTCAAAATTATGAACAAATAATCAGGTATTAACTGTGGCAGAGATGAAGTTTATCTTCTCCTGTGTTTGTATTTGTTCTGTCCTGCTTTGTGACTTGTTGTGTAATGCCATGCTAAGTGGAGCTTTTAAATTATGTAAGAGTGGGTGATTGGCTGTTTACTCGTGTTTGCCCAGTGGAGGATTGTTAATCTGCTTCTGTCTCAGTGATGGTAGCTGCAACTTCCTCTGTGCTGTTATAATCAGATCTCTCCTTTTATGTCAGTTTTATGTAAGTTTAGTTATTCAGGTTAAGGCTGGTTTATCATCCCCCACTGGAGAATATATGAATGGAACCAATAACTAAGTCACTGTAACAAACAATTAAAAGTTTTAAATATTTTGCACACAAATATATTTTTGACTATGAGAAAGTAAATTCCTAATATTTTACGAATGTCTTGAGAAACTACCTCAAATTAAATCTGTTGGAAAATACATGAATAGCACCTCAGAATGCTCTGCCATTCCTCATTTCTGCAATGAAGCTCATCTGCCATTCATCCCCACTGGCACATCCTCTACTAATGGATTATTAATCATTTTTAGTTTCATCTGAAAATCTCAGACAGAGCTCCTGTTGTAGTTGCAAGGTCACTCTGCAATCAGCAGGAGAAAGCAGCCTTATTGTAAGTCAGCAGAGCTGACATTCTCAAGGTAAAAATCACATTCAGAGTGATACTCCTAAACATTTAGCACATTTAAACAAAGTGCTTTGTTCCTCTTGTATGCATCAAGGTAAATTTCCTAATAGATCAAACTATTGTCTGGTAAAAGGTTTCATTATTCTTCAATTAAACGCACATGCAACACATGAGGTCTCTACTGGCTTCCCTGGCCTACAAAGTTTGAGGAAAATGTTTCTAGTGTGAAATACTAGATGACCTGCTCTCTGAAAAGGAATAAAGTCATTTATAAATTTATTTGTGCACATTCATGCATCTTCACCAGGCTATCAGTTTTCAGTTACATCCCTTTTTTTGAAACCTGTATTTCTTTCTC
Source organism: Melanotaenia boesemani (assembly GCF_017639745.1). Classification (NCBI taxonomy): domain Eukaryota; kingdom Metazoa; phylum Chordata; class Actinopteri; order Atheriniformes; family Melanotaeniidae; genus Melanotaenia; species Melanotaenia boesemani. The sequence continues at coordinate 5,513,199 of NC_055701.1, forward strand.
TGAGATCATGAGATTTATAAAGCTATAGCTGCACAGTAAAATGTCACACCACTGTTAGTCATTGCAGTCAAACTTTAGTTTGAGTTACACCAAAGGTTTTTTCAGTCTTCCAGACCTCAACTTGGCCTCCATCTTTCCTGTTAAATGTTTTGTTTTAATCATTTTAAGAACTGAGAAGCTTCTGCTTTATGATGCTTTATCTTGGATGATTATTGTTGTGATATAAAAGGAGTCTTTTAAAGCTCCGGGAGTTTTAATAGACTCTTCTTACATTCTATTAAAGCTAGTTGTTATAAAGCTTTAAATTGAGCATCACCTAACCTTATGTAATGCTGTGGACAAGCCATAGCCCTAACAAGCTAAGGACTTGAAGTGTTCTGGTAACTTCATTCTCATGAGGTGTTTTAATTTTCATTTGATGCTCCATCTCTGTTTTCTTTGTTTTGGTTTCATCGCTCCTTTATCGTGAATGTAATAATCTAATATCACTGGTGAACAGCTTAATATATTGGCTAATCATAAGCTAAATATATTTAGCTTTAATCATTTTTTAATTTTTTTGTCAGATTGTCTAATTTGTAGTTTAAAATTTTTTTTGCATTATTAAAGTTCTATGTGTGAGTTTAGACAGTACTGTCATATAAATTTCTAACACAATAAAGACATGTTGGGTAGCGATAATATTGTGATTCTGTCCAGACAGTTGTTGGCTGCTGGCCACCTGGTATATCTACATTTACTGAGGGTCTCTAATTTAAATCTTCACAGGCCAGCAGGCGACAGTTTATAGGAAAAATTCTCCAGCAGAATCAGGCTTGAAAAGGGGGCAACCATCTGCTTTGGTGTTAAGATCTCAAGATGCAATGTGCTTACAAAGAAGAGATTACTTGTATTCCAAGCTACTGTCTTTAAATGGGTGATAATTCAAATGATTTGTTCAAAATAGTTTTTTAATGACAGTAGTTTGTTAGTAGTAACCAAAGTAGCCAGGAAAATATGTCATAATAAATCATACAAACACGGAAAATACCTGAACTTCATGAGGCTGCACAAACCAAGCATCACTCCCAAGCTTCTTCCAAACGTTAGCTTCGTAGCTTTTCTCGGGTGAGTTGCTCCAAGCTTCTCAGTGATCGATGGTCAAATTGGGTGTGGGCAGCTATTGTTATGCATTTATATGTGACATTAAAACATGGCTAGCTGAGATTAATCTGGGTGTAGTTGACCATTTGCAACCACCACTAGGATTTACCTATTTGCATTTCCATCAATGTTCCCTGAAATTTTACATGCTAATCTGTGTACACAAATAAACACAAGCGACTTTCTCTGCTTTATGAAGACCTTGTCATCCACACTTTAAACAACACTGGACTGAGTTTCCAACAGGCAACATTCCCTAACCTTTCTCTTCTTGGAGGAAATTAGCTACACATAAAGCATGTAGACATGCATTTATGCTCATATAATTACTGCCTGACAAATACTCTGATGAGCAGAGACTCACTCTGAATACCACAGGCATGCTTGATTGGGTGTGTATCTGAAAATGTCTGCATGCACATGCATGTCTCTAAAATAACTTGAAATGTAGGCCACACGCTGCCTTATACTCCGGGTGACAGTAGAAGTGTCTTCTTAACTACCGGGGGTGGTCAAATTCAGCACACTGTTAGCAGATGGTGATTGGCTGTCTCCGTTCTTCCCATCATCCCAATCTGCTGCTGACCTGAGGCGTTGATTTAATCACTCTTGGTATGGCATTGTAGCACAGCATGGCAGTCAACATCCACCGTCCTTCCTACCAGGATGCCTTTGCACTTGCTAACTCCCCTTTCTCAGTTCCACACCTGCATACATAACATCTATATGTGCATGTACATGTGTTCTGTACACAGCTGAGACCCCCCTGCAGGCTGATATGGTAAATATAAACTTGGAATATGCTGCCAAACTCCCTTCTGGACCAAGTGAATAATAAAAAAAAAAAAGAAAAAGTAAATAAGAATGGCTGAATGCATAAACAGCTGTGGTCTTGTCTGTGAATGTGCTGTTCATAGTGGCTTTATCTGTTTCTGGATTGTTCTTTCATCACAACAAATATGAGCAAAACCTTTAAAGGGTGAGAATGTTATGTAGTTTTGAAGTGAGAAGATGAATGTTTGCTTTAAAAGTATTAAAATCTGCCCATGAGTGTGTTTGTGTCCTAGTTGTTTAATGACCAACCATTACCCTCCCGAGTCTTTCTCTAGCGCTCACACCGGGCTCGTCCTCGAGCGGTTAGTGGAAGCAGAGTCAGCAGCTGTGATGTGCATGCACCAACTTCCTTTCCATGGCAGCAAGTTAATAATGTCACTTCTATGCTGTTGTCACGAAATTAGCATGTTTGAGACTAAACAATGAGATTTCTTTAAAAAAAAAAAACAGGTTCAGTACGCTTGTGGCAATTTCCACCTCAGGAAAAAAACAAAAAAAAAACAATCTGTCATTAAATTTTAAGACTCTGCTTTTCCAAATGCATAGAAGTAGATAAAGCTTACAACAGAAGACTGTAAATAGCTGCAGTGTAATTTGCTTTTTTCCCTCCTTCCCATTATGATGCCTGAACTGGGAATATTATGAGCAGCACTAATTCAATTTCCCAAATGTCCAAAACCCTTATGTTCTGAAATTGCATTTGAACTATTCAAATCCCCCAAAACATATAATTGGATGGGCAAATTACACATGCCACATCTATTTCTTTAATTATATTTCACCCAGTGTGTCCTGCCATTTTCTTATTCTAATTTGTAGCACAAAGTTTAGAAAATGTCCACTGGCATTTGAATATATTAATCTTATTCCTTCTGCTCAGAGATGATAGCATTCTATCTTTTTTCCCCCTTTTAGTCCATATCAACACATAACAAGCCAAAGTAACAGAGTAGATTTGCTCAAGTAGATTAACATTTCATGCACTTTTCATTTTTATTTCTATTTATTATCAACTTTACTACAATTAGCTGTAAATTGTGAGCTGTGGTTTTAGATTAGGATGGTGTTGTGTGTCCCACGAGCCTGGAATATTTAAATATTTTAATTGTTTTTATTTTAAAATGTAATTGTTTATTTAATGGGACAGTGCATATTAATGAGCAGACAGTATTGTTGGAAATATGCTGGATTTAGCAGTTAGCTAACTTTTATCCGTAGACCCATAAAGCCTTTTTAGCCTTAAAATTCTGCTTCAGACTTTTTTGCTAGCACATTGTCATTCAGTTCAATTCATTATTATCAATTGATGCTGCATATTTAAGCCCAACTACTGAACTTTGGTAGATGTTCTCACTTTGCTGCCTCTTAGCAATGGCTAATTCGGCATCCATCTTGCATCCTGTCTCTTCTCTGAGCCAGCCAGCCTTTTTCAGTAATATCTTACTCTGTCTTTTTTTTTTTGTTTTTTTTTGTTTTTGTTTTTGGTGTCCATTAAATTGGCCAGTGTGTTGATATCCAGTTGCAGGCGTGCAACATGGTGCAGCTGTAAGGTGATGGTGGAAAATAAGTTGTGAAGTACAATTTCTCAGCCTTGGGATACTGCAGGACAGCTCCAGAAAAAACTTGGCTATTAAAATTAAAGGTTAAAATTTCTATCTCTTCTCTGTGATCTGATAGTGCCCCATGCAGTGCATGATTTGGCTGGGCTGCATGGGTAGGAACTTTCACATAACAATCAAGCAATACAGCACCTACCATTACTGAGGTGTGTGTAGATATACATGCTTTAGAAAATGCTGCAAAAACCAGATATATAAGGTTTAATGTCGCTAAATTGCTGTTTTTATTTTTCCTTCATGAGGCTTAAATTGTTCTAATGTTCTGTCTTACTGATGCTTAATTATCCTGGTTGCTGGAGTCGCGTTTAAATACGGTTAACAAACACAAAGTGTAGCTGTTGCATGGTGTGCCTTGAAAAATAGCGGACAAATCTGGCCCTTGACAGGTGCCTGTAACATCAAAAGTTACATCTGTTTTAAACTTTATTATATAATTTTCAAAAGGAAACTTGTAATTTAAAATAGACCTTAAAATATTGTTTGTTATGACTGTAAAAACATGGGATAAAGTATTCAAAGTAATTTATTATTTTTTTACTTTACAATTTACATTATAAATGTTTATCTCCTGTAAGCCAATGCAGATGAGAGAAGGCGTGCTAACTGCTGATCTGTGTTATTTCTATCAAGTACTGTAAATAATAAATTTGTTTTTGTTGATTTTGGTTGGCCTTTATGCTGCTATATTTATTGACACATTAATTTCACATCATTTTAGCTTCATAATTTCACAACTGAGGCTGTCCTTTAAAAAGTCTAAATGCTCATTGTGCTTAAACGAGTGGAGGTTCTATATACATTTTTTCCTGGTGGTGCAAAAATGGCAAATAAATAAATAAATAAAATAAAAATAAATACATAAAATAAAGTCCTGGAATTTTAGGGGTTAATCACTGCAGGGAATTTGCATCAAGAAAATGTGACATTTAGCAGAATTTGTGTTTCTGTCTAACCATACAACGCTACATGCAGAACGTTTCCTGCCTAATGTCTAACAGCCTTATTTGTGTTATTATAATCAAATGCTGCTTGTTTCTTTTGTCTCTAAACAGTGTGTACAGCATCTGTCCATAGCATGCTCTTCTAAAAAGACTTTGCCTCACACTGAAGTTGCTTTTGCATGTCAGACACATGCTCCACACATGGAAATAATTCAGCCCCACACTTCCCTGTCTCAGATTAATCTTCAAGTACACCCTTGATGGTGATACGAAGGCTTGGATTATCCTTTCTGCCCATCAGATGGGAAGTTTACAAGCTGAAAGCACCATCATATTTTCATCAATTAGAAAATACCATTGAAATTTAATGTGTTTTCTGCAGGAAAAATATTTACTTCAAAAACATACAATCTACTCAGTGATACTTGAGCTTTTGCAGTGTGTACAAAAGCTTTTCTGATGACAGTTAAACTTAATCAGAGGTCTAGGCACGATGGTATTTTTCTTACACTACTGTGGATGTGTCACAAAGAATTCTCAGAAGTTCTTGACTCCCATGCGGAAGGCTGCTGTGTCAAATATACTGACAAGTGATCTGTGACCTAACCTCTGCTATAAAGTTAAAATGCCATACAAATAACACAGTGAGTAGCATTTTTAAATGGAATCATTTAAGCAAATTCCCTCTAAGTTTTTGTTACAAGGTCAAAATTAGCATTTACACAGTTGGTACATAAATATATACTACACACACTCAGAATCAGCATTTATATAATCGAGCCACAGTCACAACATTTGCTGTTATTGTCATTTTTATCATCCACAAACTATCATCACCTAATCCCCCATGTAAGTCTGCAATGTGTCTGCTGGCCAGCCACGAATGTGTGGGTGCAAACGATAGCTGGATTATGCAGATAATACTCTGACTGCTGGATGTGACTCCTGCACTGACTGGGTGAAGTCTGCCATGAGAGCTTTCCCTCATATTTCTCCCCACTCTGTCTCTCTCCTGTCACTTTCCTTGCCTCCCTCTTCTCTCTCCCAGCATCTGATCATGCTTGCTAGCTGTGAGCTTGGCCTGCATACAGCATGCTCTCTGTATGTAGTAGCTTCAGTGAGACATTTCACAGCCCAGTGTCTTTTTGTTGAGGCTTTGAAGCTGTCTATTTGCTTGTTATTCTGCCGCTTGTAGAAGGTGCCAGTCGGCCTGGGTTGGCTTTCTGCTCTCTGTCAGCAAGATTCATCGGTAATGCCCACCAAAATATAATTACCCTTCGGGCCAATGGAGCTTTCTTGTCGCTTCTTCTAGCAACTTCAAATATTCAGTATGAGGGTAAACCTAAACTGAAACTGCACTCAAATAGTTAAATTATGTGTATTATAGGAAAATCTCTCGTGGCAGCACCGATTTCTGCACATCTGTAGAAAAATCTTTGCCATATGTCAGATTGAGACTTGTCACCAAAGGTTTGTATTGTGTTTAAATAAAGCATATACATGAATAAAAAGTGCATCCTTTTCAATTTTAAGATAAAAACATTATCTGGTCTTGATCAGGTCTTAAGATTGGGTAAATACAACCTCAGATGAACAACACATGATGCATTACATGTGAATATTTGTTGAATAAAAACTGAGCCAACATGCAGAAGCAGTGTCTGAAAAAACTAAGTCACCTTTGCTTCCAGAGGAATTAAGATAATAAGCAGCAGTTAGGTGGTGTTAATCAAATGCACTTGACTGAGCAATCATCATCAATGTGAGCACCTCATTAAAAGCAGAAGTTTTGACTGTTTGCTGCTTTGCAGCATTAAGGTCTGTGCCAACATAGTGCTGAAGAAAAAATTCAGCAATGATCATAGAGAAGCAACTAATGCTGCCTGTCAATCTGCGCAGGATATAAGGTCATTTCCGAAGTATTTAGAGTCCATCATTCTACAGTCAGAAAGATTATTCACCTGTGGGAAACATTCAAGACAGGTGTCACAAAAGGCCAGTCCAGCACATCAAGCTCACTTATATGTTATGCCTACTTTAGCTTTAATGAATGCACTGTATCCTCCTGATATAACAGTTTGGTTCTTCTGAAGTGAGTTTGTATGAAGTACTTGGCCATTGTCAGAGAATTATCTACAGTAGGTGGCAATAGACACAACCCCAGAAAAGCAGGCTGGGGAACAACATGGCTGACCAAAGTAAAGGGATTAACACCACCTATTGTAAAATACAAAGCAAATTATTTTAAATAAAGGATGTTGTAATTTGAATATTATCAGAAGATTGGGAACTGAAACTGTTTTATTCCTTCTTCAAATAACCAAACCATTATTTCACTTTTTAGAAGACTAGAAGACATGGCCGTTTGTTTATGACTTTAGTGTTAGTAGAGGGCTGGTTTGGATTTTAACTAAACTTTTAAGGTCCAACAGTTTATTGGAAGTTGCCACCACTGCCATCACTTTGGCCAGTGGATAATAATGGGTCTTCCTGACATATTCACCAGTCTGCCTCATCAACAGTCCTACTTACAGTAGTGCCCTATGAGCTGCTGCCAAAAGATAATTTCATTTCAGTGTAGGAGAGTTTTCAATGCTTGTCATTCAATCTTCATATACACATTGAGTCTTGGGTACACTAACATATCTATTTGGGAGAGGTTTCTGGAATAGTACAGTGGGTCAGGTCATTGGTATTGGAATCATGGCTTGCTACCCCCACCAACCCGTGTAACCTGAGTTGTAGAGAGGTCTTGGAGAACATGGTCTGGCTTCAGATAAGAGAACACTGACAAATGCGCAGGGGCTTATTTTTCTGAGTTAAAACAGAGAGCACAGTGAGAAATCTTGGCTGACAAAAAATAGGTTTAAGGGATCTGAAAGAGAAAATGAACAAAACAGGAAAGCACTTCAGGATGTATCAAGGTTAAGAGAGAAAAAATATTTTTAAAGTTGTTAAACGGTGTAGTAATGTAAGTGTAATTGTAATGCGAGAAAGCATGTTTTTAATTAAAAGCAGTATAGTTTAAAGAGCAACATGACTTTATCTCCATGTATTTATATCTTGAGCCTTTTTATGCTTTGAGATAAGCACATGTTGTCATATTCTAGCCATTTTTTAGCTCTCAAATGTGAAGTAAATTTCTGGATTTTAAGCTGCTGAACGCTCAGCTGTTCACTCCAGATATTTGTCATGTTTATCTACTGATTAATTCCGGGCTGATGGAATTCATTGGGTCATTTTGTTGAAGATGGCAACAGACTGCAGCAGGAATTAAGTTCAATAAAAAGAAAAACTGGCTGAAAAATTGGGTGAAAAAACAATCACACCAAAGGGTTAAAACAATTTATGGGCTGACTGTCTTCCACAACCAATAATCAGACGTCCATACAACCCTCAGCCACATATGGTCGATGAAATCTACTTTTGACAGTTTTCTGCTGTATGCAGAGTTACCATCTTTCATAGAGTCTTGTTGTAAAACCTTTGTGAAATATAACATCTGTACTCTATTCATTTACATTTAGCAAACCAAAGGTAAACTCACCTATAAACTCACCCAGGAAATCAGGGAAATCTTAAGATAAATGTAAACATACAGCCTCACATATAAAACTATTTAACTTCTATCATGTTTTTAAACTGCGTTTGACAGTAATTTGGGCTGCTTATGAATCTGTATTGTCACTCAATTCTGCCAAAACTCTAAGAATGGCAAAAACTCTAAGAATGGCAGTCTTTGACTTGTTTGAGTCCCAACAGTGTGGAAAACCTTATTTACAGCTTTGACAACAGTAATTACTTATGACAGGCAGCCTTATTATCTCCTCCAGAAACCTGAACAAGAAGTTCCCTGCACTGCAGTTTAGCTCCCCATTAACCCCCGTCGCCTTCCCTGACAGGTATGTGAGGTGGCAGTGGCCAAACGTGGTTTGCACATGACACATTACAAGCTGCACACGCTGCTTGATCTCGTGCTCTCTACAGGGACAGAAATAGCTCATGCATCATTACCAGACGTGTCAGGCTATGCAGGGTGATGTGAAAACAAAGGACACAGAGGCAATCTGTTTGTAGTATTTTCTTTTTTTCATTTGGTTTAATGTTCTGTTTTGAAAGTGCATTTAGAATTACCATGTTGTTTCCAATGTATAGTTCAGGAGTTTCATTATACAGCATGCGGTTGTTTAATGGGGCAATTCTGAAGGTATAATGCAGTGCTAAATTAAGGAGCAGAAGTGGAATAGCACACCCTATAAAATGGCAAACTCTGTAATTTTTTTTATCTTTGCAATAATGCTCTATGACTGGTGAGATGTAGCAATGAACAATATTTAGTTTAAAGCTGCACAGGAATAGATATTAGAATAAGGGGCACTGCAGCTTCTTCTTTAATTGCATGTATTATTTACTCACAGTGGACAGATCATAAAAAACTTATTATAACAACACCACAGTCAAAAAGCTGTGTTTAATTGTCAGAAAAAAAAAAAAAAAAAAACTTTGCCAGTGTTATTTTGATGCATTGCTGAAAGAAAGGTGGTTTATTTGTGCCCAATAAAAAGAAATCAAGGTCCCACTTGAAATATATTCACGTTTAGAAAATCTGGAATTACTTTGTGAAGCATGCCAACTAAAAAAGAAATAAAAAATGAAACATTCATAAAGCATTAAGTCAGTTTGTTTCATCGACCTAATGCTAAAGATGGTAAAATTCTTATGATGAACTGGAACCAGCTTTGAAAAATCCTACAGCATAGGTGTCCAGGTCTGGTTCTCGAGGGCCAAAGTCCAGCAGGTTTTCGATGTCTCCGTCCTCTTATACACCAGAATCAAATGAATGAGTCATTGCACAGAACTTCATAGGCTATTGAATCCATTTAATTTGAGTCAGGTGAGTTAGAGCAAGATTAGGTCAAACATGGAAAACCTGCAAGACAGCGGCCTCTTGAGGACCGACTTTGGACACCCCTGGCCTAGGGATTCAGTATTTAAAAATCAATTAACATTAACTTTTCCAGGGGCCAATTGAAAGAGGAAAGGAAGTCAACAGTCTGCATGAGTGGCCGCCTACACAGCACCAAGCTAAAGCAAATGAAATATGGCTCTAATACAAAAAGTTAAACTTTATATACTGTAGGCTATAAAGTTGTGTGTGTGCCCAGGACTTATAACTGCAGCATCATTTATAATGTAGAGACATTTTTACGGTGCAAATAAATGATCTAAAGCAACAGTGAGTCTGCTGATGTATTCCTTGTTTGCATCCATGGTTGTGTTTTTTTCTTCAGTGAATCCCTTCTGTTTACAGCAAACAGAAATTCTGTAAAAAAAAAAAATTCTGAAAGAAAGCGGAAAGTACTCTTTTCAAAGATGGCTTACATCAAAAACTGACAGCCTAGACACTCATATAAATATATATATATATATATATATATATATATATATATATATATATATATATATAGAGAGAGAGAGAGAGAGAGAGAGAGAGAGAGAGAGAGAGACGTTAACATTTTAACATAGATTGATTTGTTGAAGGAGCTTGGAGCAGTCAAGCAAAAGTAATTTGAGGCAATAGAGTGATTATTTCTGTTGGAAAGCAGCAATTAGATGAGCACAGTCTAGGTTCAGAATGGTTCTTCAGAAGGATGTTTGAACTTGTCTTGTCAGTCTTTAATCTAACCTGTTTCCCTTCGGCCCAGTCTGGGCTTGTCAGTACCAATACATGATAGAAGATAACATTTAAAAGAAAATAAATATCTAATCTTAGTTAATAGCAGACTGGCATGTTGAGTGTGTGGCTGTCTTCTAAGTCCTGACTTTCTTACAGGACATTGCTTTTGCCATATTTTCTGTACAAAGTAATGACTGAAACCAGTGCTGACACAGACTTGGACACTAAGGTGAAAACTGATGGTATGCTGGAGTACTTTTGACTCTTGTCTAAAAGCGATCAGAAGAAATCTGCAAAAAATAAATAAAGAAAAGACCCTCTTCCAGCTGGGTCGAAGCATTTTTCATGTGAATAGGTGATGACAAAGTGTCATTTGAAATATTTCACAGCAGCGATAACCTTATAAAGGTAAAGGTGACAGAGATATTCTTCCCTCCACAGTAAAAACACTCTAGAAAAGGGAGAAAAGAAGAAAAATAAAGACATTTGTGATTTATTTTTACATGTAAAAATTTTCACCTCGTTTCCAGTAGCAGGTCCTCAGGTTTTCTAAGTGGTATTCTGCATCAGTACTGCAATTTGATCTTTAAAACCATTTAATGTTGTTGTACTTCATGAGCTGTAAACTGCAGCAATTACTGCCCCTGATGTTGTGAGTCAGAATTAGTGCTCTTGCTTTTCTTCTCCTGTCCATTACTGAAAATGTTCAATTTGATTCACAGGGATTTTTGTGTTTAGTCATCTTTGTCTTTCAAATTTGAGAAAAACTGACTTGCTTCCAGCACAAGAGCAGGAACAGTCTGAGTGATAAATTATGACCCACCATAGAGTTGGTTATTTTCTCATGATGTGTTTTATTTTTTATTTATTTCTTTTCCTCACAAGGATTCATCATTTACCTAGAATGATTCCCTGGTTTGCAGTACATCTTAGGTCTTGTGCATGTATAGAGTTAATATAATAAAGGTGAACACTGTTCACATAAATATTTTTCTGCCAAAACAGAGGTACTCTAAGTACTATATACTGTATATATCAAACCATTAAATGCACAGTATTTCTCTTGGCATTTTAGAAAATACCCCTGACTCTATTTGTTGCTCTGCCACATCCAAAATTTCCTTCTGCTGACTTATATTGTGGTGAAATTCATCTGTTAATCTCCACAGAACAATGAGCTAAAAGCTAATTTAGGTATAAAAAAAACTAAAACAAACAAACAAACAAAAACAAAACAGCTAGTGTTTCACTAAAGGGAGAGCATGTATTGATTTGAATCCTATTCCATTTATTCTGGAAAATCAGCTTTGTTTGGTGAATTGTAAATGCAGAAACCAACTCTGATTTGGATCAAAGAAGTGGACTATGGCCATAGAAAAAAAGTTCTGATAGAAATATGTTCAACCCAAGACAAGGACCTGATGCAGCTCCATGTTTCGCTTATTTTATGTGGTTTTGAACTTAGTCTCTCACAAAGGTGTGAAATAGACTTGTGTGCCATGTTGTATTGTAATTGTATAATAGAGATTATAAAGATGATTACAGGACGGTAAACACTAAATCGGAGTACCTCTGTAATGGCATTTTCTTGGAAAAAGGATGCGCTGCATGGTGGATTGCCTTGCCAGAAAACCAGTAGTGCATCATCACTCAGCACTGGCCTGGGCCCATTAAATCAGTAGGACGGGTTGTCTTTTCTGTCCACAGCCTGCCAGGTGAAACACTACTACACATTAAACATGTTTCTTGCAGAAACCAGACTATGCCAAAAAGGCAATGCTGTTAAGCCTCCTTGGAAAAAAGCTCCTTGAATACCGGACGCATAAAGGTTCAGGACATGGTAGGGGTCGAGGAAAGAAAGACAAGAGAATAAATGGTGAAGAGCAAAGGAGATCAGAAATCTGGGTTGCTACAGGAGAAAAGTAATGGATCATGGAATGAGTTTGAGGAAGAGATAAGATTCCAGAGAGGAAAGGGTTAATGAGTAATCGGTTCAAACAGAGAGATGTGATTTGAAGATCATGTGGGGTATGATACAGTGAGTAAAATTGAATAAACTGTAGCTTGAAAACTGGTGAAAAAGAAAGTGTTCATTATTAGTAGCAGATTTTCTTGTAATGTCATCCATCTCCTCCAGCCTCTAGGGACTTCATTAAAATCAAAAGCAAACTGGGACTCATTTGGACAATAGTCAGGATTCAGCATGCCAGGACAGACGAACAATGAACACGTCAGTATTGCCCAGTTAAAAATAAACAAATATATCTGAGAAAAAAATGCATAATGTGATCCACACTGTAAAGCAATATCATAGTCATTTGTCATTTTCCTTTTCTTCTTCATCGCATCTGTGAATCCTCTGAAATACAATGTCCAATCAGCCTTTGTGTTTTAACAAGCAAATTGCTGTAATGTCATGAAACAAAGCAAAATAAGCCTGTACAGTTTACACAGATTGCAGCTCGTGCATAATGTTCTGACATGAGTTACAGTACACCGTTTCTGAATAGTAGCAGATTGCGTTATGTCGTTGCCTCTCAGAAACCACAGTAAAGTTCCTTTGCTTTGAACGTGTTGAATTGACTTGCCTCTTATGGGTGATACACGTATGGCCGCCCTTATGGTGTCTGAGCAGAAACACAGCATTGAGGGGGGAGTCAGGGCATGGTGGTAGCGGCAGCACACAACATTCGGCTCAGCAGGCAGATTGAGGAACAGCTGCTTAGAGCAATTTGTTCGACAAGTCAGACTGCAGAAGCTGGTAAGAAGGCAGCAGGATTGCTTTACCTTGTGACTTTCGCCAAGGGTTTAGTTTCCGCCACAGAGCCTGTGAACTCTGTCCTCGCTTTGCATCAAAAGGCAGTCAGATGGTGGCAGTCAGGCCTGGCGAGAGGCTTGTTGCCTTGGGATGTAACGCAGCGGTATCCTGAGAGTTGGACTGTGTGTTCGCTTCCCACCAAGGGACACCCACTGCTGGTGCCAAGGGCAAAGAGAAGTTAACTGGGTAAGCTTCACTACAAACTTAGTTTGTTTTATATGCATAAAGGGAAGGGTGTTGTGCCCTGATGGAGCTTTCTTCAAACAGAATCCATGATAGTTTTAATGTGTGGGATTAATGTTCTGCACTCCATTTTTCATTGGGGATTCCAATTGCTGGATAATAATTTGCTCCCGCACTTGGACATGAACTTTTCCCATGTCTCTGTATCTGCTGCATGCCTAAGGCATTATATCCAGCAGCTGGATAGTGAGTACACAGGTGATTGTGTACAGTCTCCATTTTGGCCGACATCTGCATATTATTTACACTCTAATTCTTGCTGGTGGCAAATAAACAGCTAGTTTTGCAAACACAGAATATAAATCAAGCACCCAAACACATTTTAGAACAAATGTGGATGATTAATTGTTTTCATTTTGCTATTGTTAAACAGGAAAGCTCGTATTGCAGTGCATGCTTCAGCAACTTAATGCCTAACTGTTGAGATTCTCCTCAATTCCACAATTTAAGATCACCATTTAGTCAATGCAATACTGGACTTCATCTACATCTTAGCAACTGAATTGATAGGGTTTACTTAATTAGTAGCTTGCTTTTAATAAAGCTTAGGCAGCCCTTATTAAAAGTGGTAATTAGAAAACTGTGCACTCACTACACTCTAAAAAAATTCACATATAATCTGGTTTGAATGCTCGTCATGCCTCACCCTAATACATTCAGTGGATCCACAAATTCTTGAGCTGACACTGCAGTGAAAGCCTGACATGCACTGATTTTGGAATAGATGTGCTACACCCAGAAAACACAGATTAAATGATGGAGACTGACCGGGGGGGCAAACAAGTATAGCCTTGCAGCTGGACATCTGGGTGTTCATTATGCATTATAAGTGAAGCTCAGAGTTGCTCTGGGATAGAGCTCTGTGCAGTTAGATTGGGGCGAGGGGGAATTAGGAAAGCAATTTATTTTTAGAGCTTTTTTTTTTTTTTAAAGATCATGTGTTTTATACCATCTTAATGTTTATGGATGTTTAGATTTTTCACAAACAGTAGTGCGATGAAAGGAGGGAGCTTTTCTTTTTTTTTCTTTTCGTAATGTAACCTCTTTAAAGGGTACTCAGAGGAATACAGAACCTAATCCCCCATCAACAACATTAAAAGATGTATGCTTAGGCCTCAGAGAACACACTTGACAAATTTCTAAAATTAATCACACAAGGTTTAGTTGATATTCTGTTTACTGGGATCTAAGATTATTGTAAAGCCTCCTCAGAAACCTCTGAATTTTCCATTTATAGCTGTTTGCATTTAGTTTTTCTGCTAAAAGTAATGCTTTTACAGAACCTTTTAGGGGAATATTGATTTTGATTGGCTGTAAAGATGGACTATACAGAAAGGACTCCTAAAAGGCTCTTTAACTTCTAGGTCCAGCCCTTTTTCTCTCCATGTATTAGGAGTTTCAATGTTTCCACGGCACTAACGGGGTCACCATTTGTCTTTTCTCAGCCTGGTTACTGAAGAATTTTGAATGAAAGCTTTCTACCCTGCAGCCAAGTGTTTTGAGTCATGTTGTGTCAGAGCAGTTATCAAACTTCGGTGGTTTTTATCGTGTGCTTGTTTGCACAATTTAGCTGTAGCAACAAACAAATGTCTCACTGACGGTGTATCAAAGTACCTGTCCCTGTGTGCATCGGTTTCTAGGGGATTTTGTGATGATAAGTATGCATTCATGCTCACCTCATCACCGTCCTGGGCCTCGACATGGTGGTTCACCTTCAAGATGATGCTTCCCATCACTTTTCCTTCTTGACTCCTCCCTGGCTTGTGTGTTGTGCTGCCAGCTGTCAGGCACAGAGAGGTATGCAGCAAGGTTTCAGACGTCCTGGCATTTTGCCCTCTCTCTGTGACAGCGGCTGACTGACAATGGCTGACAGTCTTTCACCCAGCTTCTGGGTTCTGGGTTCCAAATGTTATCATTACCTTGAGGACAGGTGTCATCATATTCTCCCCTTGGAACATGGAAGCACTCCTAGCAAAAGTCGCAGCATTGCAGTGGCACTCAGCGTTGTGTGAATGACAAGATATTATATCAGCTGTAGTAACAATGGTTCATGCACACTTGCGACCATAAAAGTGATTCATGCGTCCTCTCTTTCTGTTTCTAAGAGAAATCTACAATTATATGACTCAACCTTCAATGCCCTTTAGTTAAGGGAAATGGCCTCATGCCTGGGGATGGATTTCAGCATTAGGAGAAGAGAGAAAGAAAGCAAGAATTAAGAAGTAAGAGAAAGTGAGGAAGTAAAAGGAAAGAAAGTATTTCAGTGGAATTGCAAAGGCCAACTTCTGTTCCAGGAAATCAGGAATCATTTCATATGTCAGTAGACTGACATAAGTAAAATAACTTCAAGAACTTCTCCATTGAAGGGTAGGACGACAGGGAGATCACTAGCAGTTTTGATGCAGGTATATATTTGATCACTTTTAAGTAAAAGTTGTCAATTTCCTTGGGCTCTAAACTACCAAGGGTCCTCAGAAAATGTCTAATAAACTTGCTGCAGCAATTTTATTTTCATATTTTAGTAGAGAACTGTGTTTCACAAAAAGCATACAACTATAAGGGGGTAAAAAAAGCTTAAATAATGAATAAAGATTAATATTAGCGCTTCCTTTTGACTTCATAACAACTCAAGGAGGACCTGTTCAAGAAGAATGAAGAATATAGAAAGAAATTAATGGTTTTAGACCCATATACAGTAAAAAAAAGAGACACTTCATGTGCCTTTGTTGCTGGTGCCTAGTTGAAAACCAAATAATAGTCTTAGCTAAGTGAGTTCAGAAACTAGAAGAATATTTTAGTCCCTTTGAGGGACCATAAAACGTTTATTGAACAAATCACTAACATAGATTTTTGACAGAATCTGACACAAAAACTAGAAACAGTTACAGTTGTAGATGAAATGGACCACATACTTTTGAGACAAACTGCTTCAAAGAAATTTTGAGATGATTAACAACAATTGCATTTCATGGTTGGAAAACAGGTTGTTTGAGTCTGGCTAAGAGAAGACTAATGGAATGAATGAGTTACAAGCAGTTATTAGATAAATAAGGGTTGAAAACTGGGGGAAAATATGGCAGCTGGAGGACTACATAGCAGAGTTAGCTGTGTTTCTACTCCTGGGTTTGATTGAAAATTAAGAGCAATCGTCACAGAGAAATAAAACAAGGTAACATATTAATGCTGGGAGAACATTGCTTGTAATCAATGCCATCACAACATGAATGAAGTAGACGAGGAAGGCAGCCAATCGCCACAAACAAAGCAGTTAATCGTAGTCTCTCCTCTGGACAGGTCCATACAGATTAATACCAAAAAGAGGAGGGACAAAAACTGTGATCATTATTTCCCCCCCCTTCACTCCATTTGTTCACTCTGGTCTCCTGGGTGTGAGTCGTAGAACAGACTATCAATGCTCATGATTACCCGCTTTGAAATTGCTCTCCTCTGCATTGTGCTGCAGATGCACAGACCTATCATTCAAACACACACAATGCATAGCAGAGCACCTTTTCTGTTGTTTTTGGTAACTTAATGGAAATTGTCACCTAAAAAGAGGAGCTAAGAATGTGGCACTTGATGGGCAGAATTATTTAATTTAAATTAAATAGTTAATTAATATAAATGAGCTGCTGTAGATGAATGTCAGGTTTGTTTGCATCTTTTTAAGACTGGCCACTTGATGCCTGCTGCCACAGTGTTGTTTGGCTACTTTAACTGTCTCCTTAATCAAAAGACTGCATAGGAGCTAGGGAAGGACACTTGTCACCCTTTAAGTTGGTTTACACTGAGTGAAATATTGCTGTCTTGTCTTACTTACACGTACATAAATGTACAAATATCCATGCACACATCCAGGCACTTAAACCATCACTGACTTTGACTGACATTCATGCTTGCATGCTTAACACACTCACTTCTTTACTCGTCACTTTCTCTTGAATAGCCACACACACTCGAGCTGTTTGCTGTGAGAAGGGGAGCAAAAAAGATGAAAAATGAGTCAAATAACATCAGACCGAAGGCAGCACCTATCAAACGCATCAACGGGTCCAAGGTGTGCAAGGACAGGGTGGAGGTTTTATGACTGCTGCTGAACATAAATACAAGCTGCGAATATGGAGTGGGAAGATGTCTGCGGGGCAAAAAGATGCACATTTTGCAGAAATAAATGTAAATGTCAGACAAAGTCAGAATGGGTTCTATCAGGTTTTTATCTGAGTCTAAAACTCCTGCTGAATAATATCCTTGAAAGTAGCTATCAGTTTTGCTGTACACGAACTAAACATTGCGTACTGTACAAGCATGACAGGATTAACCTGCTGGGGTTGACTGCTAATCCTCTCCATTTCATCTCACTCTCCCTGTGCAAGTGCAAAGTGTTACTTCAGTCCACACCAAGATGGGCTATGTACTAATCCTATACATTGTACTATTCTGTAAATAGCTATATTATAGTTAATAGAAATAAAAGGCTTAACTAAGTGCATATACTCCAATATTTTGCGTGACTTTGAGGCTTTTCTTGTGGGACTGTATGATTAAGTGGGTATGAGTATATTACCTTAGTCAGTGGTCAGATCCCTCTCAATTTGAAAGCACAAAAGCTTTTATGATGGGCAAAGTAAAGCTGATAGCTGCTCAGAACAGAGGCAACACAACATCCATTTCCACATCCAAAAGAATTTAAACCTGAAAATAATTGTTGTTTGAGCGAGAGCTCTTTTGTGGATAGTTAAAAAATCACTTCTGCATCAGACAGTTGTTTGTACTTTCATAGCTGCAAGATGTACTATAGCAACATGGCTATGGCGCTATCATGTTTGCAACATCGAGTGGCAGTTTGGATCGTCATATTGAAAAGTGAGCTCATGAAACTGTCTGAGGCATAAGTGATGTATTATGGATATGCGGAATATAGCTCATGCTCAGACTGCTATGATCTATTTTTAGATTTTAATTGTTTGAAATGATTAAAAATTCACTTTGTGGAACCCTGTTCTGAAGAGCTTTATTTATGCTTTAGCTTGCTGGTTGGGACACTATTGGTTCTCCAGAGCTCCTACATGTGAGATACTGATAACTTGTAAAGACTACACACAGCATACTTTTAAATGGAAAGAGGGGGAGAAGTCCCCACTAAAAATCCCCTTTAGTTTTTAAATTGAATCCGATTTCCTGTTTAAATTACGATGAAACTGTAATACTTTTATCTAAAAGCTGGAGTTGAAAGACATTTTTATGACTCTTGAAATGTGAGCTGTTCTTAAATATGCGTTACGTAACTTTCTGGCCTTAAAACTCTTGCATTCTGAACCCGTTTGATGAAACAGTGACGGATATTATTTACATTTCTGGGAGCACTGCTGCCCACTTTTTCTTGTGGGACACTGTGTGACGTTGCAGCTGAGCTTCGCTTTACTCACCGCGTTCCACGCTAACAAGCATTAAACACAACAGCTGTATTTTACTGGCTGGAGAGAGCTCACAGTACAGGTATGGTAAAAGACAGATGCCAAATTAGCAGATAGGGGATGGGTCGCTGAAAAAAATCTGCAAAAGCTATGTGTTGCATTTTTAAGGGTGCATTCACACCAACCCTTTTGAATTGAACTCTAGTTTGTTTTTGCAGGAATTGGACTAAAACTTATCTGTGTTAACATTCTTTCCTTTTTTCAATTCTTTTGATTTTAAGGTCTAGTGTGTAGAGTATAATGATATCTAGTGGCACAAATTTCAAGCTGCACCTAACTGCATGCATGACGATTCGACCAAAGTTTAGTTCTGTAGTCAGACATGTCTGTACTGTAAGTTTTTATTTGGAATAAAATTAAGAAATTTGAAATATTTTAGCTCATCAGCAAGACTACCCATAGTCCACGATATACACAATAATATAACACAAAATCCACAACTAACAGGAGAAAAAAATCTACTTACAAACTCCGTTGAATTTTTTTTTTTTTCATTGTTTTATTTCAGATGTTTTAATAAATTGGTTTTGACACTATAATTATGTTACAGCACTCTCTGTTTCTGAGCTGCAAACACTTTTTCACAAACTTTTTTAGTGATCAGAAATGTCATAATATGTCTTTACAATAACATAACAATTCCTAAGAAACTATAGCTTAGAACATTTCTGTGCTTGTGTGTGGTTGTTGTTGTCATGGCTCGGGTGGTAGTCATCTTCCATACAAATAAAATAGTTCCATCACCATGCAGGTCCTCCAGATGTCAGATTGTCCATGAGTATTTTATAAATGGGCATGTTGGAATCTATGATCAAAACGTAAAACATTGTAATTTATGTGGATATTTGGAAAGAATAAGTCTTTACAGACTATGAAGAAGAGAGATATTAAGTGTTTTCTTTTTTTGTGGTCAGGGTTGTATGAAATTAAGGTGAATTCCATGTGTATGGTTTATAATCCCTGACCCCTCATCCCAGCTTTAAGTTTGAAATCATGCAGTTCAACTGTGATCACTGTTGTTGCTGAACTGCAGCTCTGAACTAACAGGGGGAGCTGCCGTCCATTCTCCTTTCTGTTTCCTAACATCCACTGCACTCACTCACACACAGATCTACTCATTGTTTGCCATCAATTTTCCCAGATATTGATCTGTATGGGTTGTACCCCTGGGCAAGGTGATTTTATACTTTTCTCCCACTACCTCTGCAACTCCCCAATAGAGCTGCTTTGACTGCATTTGAGGAGGAGGAGGAGGAATCCCACTGTTTCTCTCTGATGGCTTGTCAGTATTACTATTGTCAGTCTCTCTGATGTATTAGTTCACATGTGGGAAAAACAAGCACAGACCTAATCTCTCTGTCATATACAAAGCACTCCTATATATATATGAGTGTTAAGTAATTTTCTTCTGCAAATAACCACATTTATGATCAATTTGAAGATATTGATCAAACCGTCTCTCACCTTCACCAAAGGCTTGGTGAAGAGAGTCTCTGGGGTGACTAACCAGGTTCCTGTGTGAGTACAGACATCGAAACAAAAGATCACTTAGCGCTTTGCCACATTAGCTTTTGACAAACGAACAAAAACATTAAGCACTTGTCAAAAAATATATCCTGGTTTTGTTAAATGTCACGTGTACGGTCATCTTTTACCTCTGAAAGGCTGAACACACTTTTGGTTTATGTTATATCATCTAGTAATCATGTATACCAACACCTTAGCTACACAAAAATGCACAATGAACACACGGTTTGCAGTACTACCAGAGGCAGAAGATGTGAGGTTATAAATAAGGATCCAGGATGCTATTATGCTGACTCATTTAGTAACCCATGCCGATAGGAGTGCCAAAAAGTCATTTTAACTGCTCAGGGGCCTTTCCAAAAGTTACATGATCTATTTCCTGCTTTGTGGGGACTCCTCATTTGTTTTAAAACAGCTACACACATACGTGCTTTTAATGACCTGTTAGGTAATAACATGGAGGAGGAAAGGTTTCTATTCACCCTCACACTGCGCTTCATAAAAAGACTCCTACTTCTAAAAATTTAGCTTTTCTTTTGAAAGATGGATTTTGTTCTCTCTGAGTCCCAGCTAAAAGAACGAGCACACTAAGTCTGCCTAATGGTGTGAAAACTGCTGCAAGCATAACCATGGAAACTTTTCCCACTGCAGTGCTGTTTATAAAGTATTTGAACGCAACAGTGAAGCCATGATGACTTAATCCATTCTTAAAAATGTGAAAGAAATGATGTTTAAAGTGCACATTAAAAAAAATTCAAATAAAATCAGTGGGGATTGGCCACATGTTATGATTGACATCACAAGATTTAGATGGAGTCAACCACTTTAGATTGGATTAAACAAAGATTCTGTCCTGGTGACACATGGATTATAGCTGAAACCTTTATTCTTCCTGCAACCGGGTTGTGATTTGTATGATGCTGATGATGGGGTTGTAGACAGGGACATGATGGACACAGTGAAAACTGTTTCAAGTGGGGCTAGCATGATGGAAATTAGATACCCTTAATCTGGAGTGTCAAAGAAGAGAAAGAACAGAGCCTGACGATCGAAGGTAGGCTTGGGTGATAAAGTATTATGTGTGTGTTTTTAGGATGACTGATTTTGTGTTTGTGTGTAAAATAGAAGGAGACAATTTGCATGCAGACAGATGGAGTAAATGTAATTGTGTTTCACCCCTCATAGTTCCCCCTCTGATGAGTTACTGCACACAGCTCTTGACCAGCAGGTGGGTGGAGGGAACCACAGGACATACAGGAGTCATGGTGCCGTTTAAACATCAGTGTGTCTGCACACATTTGCTTGGGCAAAGACTTCTGTTCTTTACCAGGCTGTTAATTCTTGATTTTGCTGTTTTCTGGACACAGTGAGAATTCTAAATGTAGAAATGCTTAAAATAAATCTGCATGCATAAATGAAGGTCAAAACTAATCATATTTATACCAAACTGTTGTGAAATTATGATTTTCGCCATAATATTGAGAAGGTACCACATTTCAGATAAAGCAGCCCTGAACAGTTCAGGATAACACCTGGAGCTCCAAAGGTCTGATGTGTCACATGGCACCCTGCTCAGTAGGGGCCTCTTTAGTCCTGAAGGTTGCAAGGTTCATGGACCAGTCTGACCCGTTGTACTTTTTTGGAACCCATCCATCCCATCGAAGTCTTACCGATCCAACCCTAAAGGGTGGCGCTTGACACACTGCAATCTATTGATTGGTCAAAAGAACTGTCACTTCTTCTGTGACTCAGCAATACGATCAAAGGAGGAACAGCATCGTGTTTAAATATACTGTGAAATACAAACTGCAGGATGTTGCCATTCTCATCCTTTGTTTTTATGTTACATTCTTTTTATAAGACAAGGCAGGTGTTGTGCTGCTATGGCTGTTATGTAGCAGATGCATCTAATGGTATGCAGCTTGTAT
This sequence comes from Melanotaenia boesemani, assembly GCF_017639745.1. Taxonomy (NCBI): domain Eukaryota; kingdom Metazoa; phylum Chordata; class Actinopteri; order Atheriniformes; family Melanotaeniidae; genus Melanotaenia; species Melanotaenia boesemani. Next base: position 5,535,403 of record NC_055701.1, read on the forward strand.
GCTGCCTTCAGCTTAGGGTACAGAGAGCAGGGTTTACAGAACCAAGCCGTGACAAATCATACTTTCTCGAGCCAGACCCCTTGTTGGAAACGGGGCATAGTATCATGACACAAATGCTCAGCAACAATGTCATGGTGAGTGGTACATATCACTGTTCACATGCACGACAGGTCTCCCAGCAGAACACGGCCCAAAGCATTGCATAGTGAATCCCGGTGTCATGTTATACCAGGATAAGCCATTCGTATGAGCACCGCCATTTACATTATATAAGAAAATGTGAATCATTAGACCTGACCACCTTCTTCCATTGCTCTAAGGCCCAGTTCAGATACTCACATGCCTATTGGAGGTCATTTCTGACATAGGTCAGCTTGAGCACCCAGACCATCTATGACTATGCACCTCCCTGTACAAAAGCTGCAGATCTGATGTTCTGGCATCTTTTTGATGTCTAACATCCCACAAAAGTTGTTGTTACAGAAATGGTATGGTGCCATCGTTATGTGATCAGTGAAGAGAAAAACAACGTAATTTTATGACTACAGATGTTTTTATATAGCCAGTCGGTGTAATTTGGTGACTTGCTGCCTTCATTGTGCAGAGACAATTTTTAGCCAAAATCTTTAAGTCCCACCACATCAAATAATCACGGCAATATCAAACCACAAGAGTGATTTAATTGTGACTGCTACAATGGTAAAACATGGGAGCAGACACAAATTGAGGAATCTGTGCAGAGGCAGCTGTATCCTGACAGTAATGGAAGATCCTTTTAGATCCATATTCAGTCAGTGTTAATATGAGAGTCATTGCAATGTAGGCCGGAGGATTGATCAATACCAGAGAAAGCTGCCAGATAGATTAACAAACACACGCAAACACATGCACACATGGAATGCTGTTCTTTCACTTCACAGCTCCTTGAAAATGCTCGCAAAAGGTAATAGGATTAGAAATCAATACAGAACTGTAAAGACTAAAACACCCTCTGATCTGACAAAGGGATCGTTTCCGAGAATGTAGCAGTAATAATATTTCTAGTGACTTCAGTGGTGAGAAGTGTGACATAGTAGCTGAATTAGTCATGGTATGTTAATCATGCTACTTTCCTCCCCAGAGAACCTCTTGTGCATGGTTTTGACTTAATGTCCATGCAGATACAAGACATGTCTGAAATTGGCCAAAGAGCTCCACTTAAGCACTTAAAGTGGAAATAAACACAGAGGCTCATTAGTGGAGACGTTGATTGTGTGAAATGAAACATGAAAAAGTGCTTGTAGGTGGAAGAGAAGAGGCAAATTATTGAAATAATGCTGTGAATTTCAGGGTTTTAATCAAAAACTTAACTTTACATTAACTGTAGCACATACAGAATAAATCAGAAAAAAAAATCTAATTCTGTCAACTTGTTTTGGTGGAATCAAAGTAAAGAGCAGGATTTTTTTTTATACTTACACAGTTATATAATTATGGATGTGGATAATGAGAACTTGCACACTAATGTGTATGTTTGAGGTTATGTTGCTGCATGATTTGCTTTCCCTTCTGGTTAAGTTCATGGACAGATTGTATGACTTAAAAAAAATAAATTAAAAAAATAACAACAACAATATGGATGCTGCCTCTAGCCCAGGTCCATCCCAATAACATTGCATGCCTTGTTGTTGAAGTGATTACTGCAAGTTGAACTCCCTTGAACTCCAGTGGAGGATAACAATGGTCTGAAATTAGTTTTGTAAAACTGGCTTGAAGCAATAAAAAAAAAAAAAAAAAAAACTCATTGTGTTTCCTAAAAGCGTTTAAAGTGATGCTGTGGTAATCAAACTAACAAGAAAATAGCATTTATGCTAAAGCTACCAGAATCCTTCATGAATTCAAAGATCCCAGTCATAGTCTGTGAAATCTATGCATAACTAAAATATCTAAACCCAGAAAAAACTAAATCTGGCCACCAGATATGACTGATTTCACAGCTGACTCATTTAAAACAGTAAGCCTATCTACTACTGCTTACCTACTAGATTTATTTAATTCAGTTTGGCCCAGAAAGCCCAGACTGGAGCAAGTTGATGCCACACTACATGTCTGATGAAACATAAATCAATAATGATAGTCAATTTTAAGATGATAAATAATACAAAAAAGCAACTCTGAAGCGATTCAAAGACCAACTTGTAAAAATCACCATGAACCTTAAAATCTAATGCCGCACCCCTTCTTTGAAATCTGGACTTACAAAATAGAAAGAAATCAACAAAGCTACCAACCAGTTAGATTTCTGAAAAACGGAGGGCAGGCAATGACCGTCAGACATCCAGCCATCTGGATGTTTTTATAGCAATGAGACAATTAATTAGCAAATTCAAACAGCAATAAAAGATCTCTTACAAGCTACAACATGTGAAAAAAAATCTATCTAGCCAGAAATATTTAGAAAAATGCAGTCATTTTGACTCTGGACAGTGACTGTGTGGGACTGGCTAGCAGCAAATAGCAGATATGGGTGCATGTGTGATGAACCCACCTAAGGGAGGATGTTTTCTCACTACAGTGGTCAATACCCCTTATACTTGTGTCCATCTTCAGAATCAGAATCAGAAATACTTTATTAATCCCTTGCAGGGAAATTCATGTCATCTTACAGGTGAATTGGACAGCTTTATCTCTTGGGATATTGAATCCTATAAACCCACAGTCGTTTATTTTCAGAATTTATTTTTGGTGTAGTGGATGCCACATACAAGGCTTATGAAGCCATTTGAGAATAATTAGCATTATGCTTTTATCTTAGAATAGTGACAGGACTTTTTCTAGAAGGCTGATACTGCTTTACCAAATTACATGGACTTATGTTTAAAAATATTCCCATATTACATCTTTAACATATGCTAGCTTATATATTTTAAACATTGCCATTTTTGACTTTTTAACTTTTTATTCTTCTAAATCCAAAGCCAAAGAAACATAACAAATTGCTTTAAAGACTAAGTAACACCTGATCTCCATCTAAGAGCTAGCTCCGCACAACATTACATCAAAATTAAAAAATCTGATAACCGATTAATTGGCTGCTTAATTTAAAATATATATGAATAAAATAGCTTATTTCATTTTTCCAGGTAAATTTTATGTCTAAAAAGCTAATCATGTCCTGCCCTGTGTTATATTAATGTAATACAGAAGCACAGAAATGATCTCAAAAATAAAAGCTCAAAGAAACTCTCTAATTATAAACAAATCCTAATAAGTGTCCCAGTTTAGCTTTCAGAAGTCCCTTAACCCATATGAGCATGACACTAAAGACATTTCCAGGAGTGGCTTTTCATACATTTAAATTTAGAGATGCAAATTTGCAAAAAGATCTAGACATCAGAGCTACTTCACAACAGTTGCACAAACTCCCAGCCACACACTGTCTTCCAAATCCCCCAGCAGCTCTAGCAGAACCATAACTTCCCTGAAACACATCACAGACACACTCCCACTCAGATCAGCAAAAATATAGCACAAACCAGTCCTAATGACAGACACAGAATGTCAAAATGAATGTCACTATGTGAAGAGATGTTTGCATAAATGTTTAATAGAAAGTGGAGGCATCTTGCTAGTTTAACAAGGCGGCTAGTGAGCAATCAAAATGTGAGAGAGCTCTTGAGACATCATTGCACTGGTCAGCTAAATGTGTGATAATTGCACTGCCTATAAAATCATCCGTTTAACCATGATGATTTGTTTACACAGTGCCTCATTGTGCTGTTTTGTCATATGCAAAGCTGAAGCAGGCAACATTAACTGGGAAACTAACTGTGAAGTAGGTTTTGCAGCTGTTTTATGTTTAAATATGCACAAAATCTGACTGAAATACTGCAGAGCTCTGTGCCTATTTTCAGCAGCAAGTGGAGGCAGTGAGACTCAAATTACAGCTATGAATGTATTACTCATCCAAGCTGTGGTTTTAAAAGGAAACATGTTTTTACCAATTGTAGTGACTTATGAATAATGACTAAATTTCTACCAAGAAAGCTATTCATTAAATATACGTATGGATTTCTGGAATTTAACTTTTTATGTTTTGTTTTGTTTTTTCTATGATTGAAAGGCACAGTGAATAATCTAACAAATGTTTAAATTACTATAGTATTCATTTAAAATTTGTTGTTAGGCAGCTTAATCCCTGGTCAATACTATTTGGTGTTCAAATATTTCATCAGGATTGCGTGGTTCTCTTCATTCTATTTTTTAGGATGAATGTGTTTTCAGTTTGGAAACCAGAATCATCACAAAGTAAGCGTATCTGAAAGTGGCTTGAAAAACACTGAAATGTCTACTTACACAAAACACCACTGAAGAAATGTTAAGGGGCAAACTGTTGACAGACTGCAGAGATGATTTACTAAATGTGGCTACACAGGTGTAGCAGAAAAGAAATGTACAGAATAAAGAGCAGGTACGAGCCGGATTTCATGGAGCTGCATGGACTGCCTGCAACAGAATAAAAGATAATGTGTGTGTTTGTGAGTGAGTGTGGTAAATAGAGAGGGCAAATGAGCAGATACTGGTGAAAACTGAAGAGGGAGAAATAGCAGGTTAAGTCGAGCCAGATTTATAGAGTACCGTTCTGGTTTTTAAAAGCCTGCCTGCATTACATTAACTACAGTGATTACAGGGGGAGAGAGGAGGTGCTGTGGTAAATCATGCCCATTTTCATTCAGCTCTTTCTGGATGGATCGTGTTTGTTATAGTGCAGCCTTGCACAGAATGCATGACACATAGCCGATGCAAAAATTTCAAGGGGACAAACAGATTGTATGTACTGCTGCATTATGGTGGGGCAGTAACTGATTTGCAGTGCAGAGTTATTGTCAGTGTCAGCTGAGTGAACTTTTTAAAGGTGCCTTTTTTAATATTTACATACTTGATCCACAACAGACATCAACATTGTCATAGTTGCTTGAAGACAGAATTCATTTGCCAGCATATTACAACATTTTTCTTCTTCTCTGTTCTATTAGTTTTACTGAGAATTGAGCACAACATGTGCAGGAAAGTAACAGGAAATGCTCTAAATTAATGGAAAAGCAGAAAGGAGATGTGTGAACATTGTTTTATGGAGGGAGCTGGAAAGTTTGGCATGTTATCCACTTAGCACACACTCACTAACACACACACACATGCCAGAATGGCTTTAACAGCAGCTTTCGTCCTTCATTAGGAGTTGAAACTCCTGTGTGGAAAAAAAGATTAGAGTGAACATTTAATTTTGAAACCTTTTACAAGAATGATTCAGAATTATACTCCAGTGAAAATAAATCTGCGGCATTAGTATGCAAATGTGCCTTTTATGTTTATCAGATTTATTTTTTCCTTTTTATGTGTCTATGAAAACTTTTCTATATGCTGATTTAGTCAAACTTACTTTTTGTAATTTAGCAGCATTTAAAATGACAACGGCTTCAGTTGTATTTACAAGCAACTGATTCCAACTGAGATCTAAATTAGTCTGTCATCTCAGCTGAATTCATGACAAATCGTTTTGATTCCCCTCATGCATACTGATTTATTTAAGACTCAGCAGCCACCAGAAGGCATATTTGTTAAATGATGCAAAAATATGATAAAATGTTTGATTTAGAAATTATTTTCTATTGAGCCAATAAAAGATGAGATGATGACTGGGTTATTTCAGGTACTGGAACTGGTAGCTGGCAAAACAATATTGGTGGTGTACACAACATTGTCATCCACTTGGCAGAAATCCTATTAGCATTGCAGCTTGGAAAATTTGCTCCCTGACAGTTATAATATCAGATACTGAATGCGTCAGCTGCAACCAATATGCACACTGATGTGATAAGTTTTTATCACAACTGATTTGCCAAAATGAGAACAATAATCACTCCGTCAGTATCATAGACGAGGCCAACACATTGGAACAGAGGCATCCATCCATCACAGCCTCAGATCTGGTGCTTGTCAGAAATATGTGAATTATATATATATATATACGTATATATATATATATATGTATATATATATATATAGTTATGCCATTTAAATCTAAAACCCCCTGCAGCAGCTGCTTTTTTTAAGAACTGCTGCAGTCTTGAAAAGCACAAAAAGCACTTATTCACTTGAACGTCATTGTATTCTGATTCTAATCATGCATGTCTGTGTGTAACAACAGTGGTTGATGCACTTCAGCCTCATGCAGACTTTTGATTATCCAGTAAATGTGTTATGATTATTTTAAACGTGTGTAAATGTGACTTTATTCATGTCCAAGTGTCATGCTCCCTTTTAAGCAGACCCTATTAGGGAACATCACAGCACACTGCATACTAATTAGTGGTATCTGTGTTGTATAGCGTTTTGCATTGACTTTGTCCAGTCAAGATGACAGTGCAGCATTTCATATGCTGGTTTGTCTTAAAAAAAAGGAAAGAGTCTGTTGCGCAGCTTTGAACAGTTAGTTCTGCAAAGTCAGCTACTTAGTAACAACTTTAGCTCACGTATGTGCTCTTTTTAAAAACCCAAACTTTTTAACATCTTTATATGCAACTTACCATATAAATATTTCTTAAAAACACCAGCTTGTGTGAGGAACTATTGCTGCAGGTACGTCAGGTTGGTTAATACCCTTTGTCCATGCCACGTGATGCCTCTCTGTTAATAGTGTAACCTGATTTCCATTGTTTTTTCTTCTGTGTTGGAAAGCAGGGTTTTTAAGGTTTGAAAGTTATGTAGTGATGAATATTTAGTATGATGGTTATGTGTTGACTATTTAAAGGACACAAAGCATGAGCATCACACAGGCTGCAACAGGAGAGCATAGTGTGCATAGTTTGGGGACTATAATCAGCAAATTTGTTGAAGTTAGAAATCATGGATAAATGCTGGACATTAAACTACTTGTTTTGGAGTACAAGCGAAAATGTAAAACAGGCATTTTGTTAAAATTCCAGTAAATGTTTAAATCTTTTACAGCAGTAAACAACAACCTGTCAGACACAGAAGTACTGATATTTGTACAAGAGTGTCAAACCACTCCCTCTGTGGGCCTCGTATTTCCTGCTTGGTTTACCCTCACCAGGACAGGGAGAGTTCTAGCTTTTCCTCCAGTGAATAATGCACACTCTGGTTAGATGGAGTCCCACAAAGACAAGGATACTATCTGAGTCCAAATTGGTCTGTTTTATCAGTTAAAATATTTATGACCTAATTCAGAAGCTGCACCTTGGGTTGCACTTTTGGTTTTTATGCCGTGTTTGTTTTGGTCTGAGTTGCTGCTGTGGTACATTACCCTTTTATAGATCTGCACAAAATGACACTTTTAGTGTGACTCATGATTGAGGTCTATTTTGTGTGAAAATCATGTTTAACATGGTGTGCAGCTCTGAGTGGAATTTATTTGCTTTTAAAGACTGTGAGAAGACTTTGAGAAGGAAAGAAAAATAAAAAAGAATTTCTACTGAACAATAATGGACATGTTCCAGACTGACATCTCTGCCTTCATGGTCCTGGCTGACTCTGATGTGACATTGGCTGGTGTAGCAGCAGGTGATTGATTGGTGAGCAGTCAGGCACAAACAGATCGAGTATACTGGCTTCCTACTCAGGTGAAGTTATTATACAATATCATGTTCTGTAATTTCTGTTGTTTTTGTTGTTGCCGTTAGTCAAGCATCAATCACTGTGTGTAAAGCATACCAAAATCTTGTTTAACAAGCAGTGGCACAGTACGGGATACATATTTGTCTCTGACTAAATGCTCCTGTTTTAGCATGAATTCATATGAACTTTTTAAATCATTACAGGTGAAAGCTTATGTTTGGAGTGTGCATTTGGTGGAAAATAAGGTGATATAACTGATGTGCATCAATAGATTTAAAATACACAAAGTACACGGTTGTAAGGATGTTAAGTGTGCTTTTTGGTTGCTACATTCACCAGTCAGAAAAATAAATAAATGTACTTTTAAATAATAATAATAATAATAATAAATGTGTTTTTCTTAAGCTGGCTGAAATGAAGTTAGTTTGGTCAAATGTCTTATTTTGAGGCCAGATGTTGTATCCAAGGCAACCGAGCTGATAAAGATGATACTCTGCAGAGAGAGAGAGAAAAATACAACGGTGTGTAATTGACCGTGATACATGGACATGGAGAAGCACAGTAAAAGGCCATAGCAAGAATTCTTTGAGGAACCAATTTATATTACATTGCTACTATATTTGCATTCCATTTGGCTTATGGAGAAAGGCTGAGATGCATTACCATGGTAGACCTCCGCTGGTTTGAAGCAAAGTAGGAGTCGATGCGCTCTCAACTGCCTCTCTGCTGTGGCTGTAGTCATGCCTGTGCTTTGGTTGTTAGGACTTTTACTGCAACACAACTATTGATGGACATTGCAGTAACTGCATGTCGTTGCTAAAGCTGCACTTAAAGCAGCTGGATGTTGTTGCGGTTTGGATCTTACTGTTGGAAATTTTCTATAGTATTTGCAAATTATGATAACTGGAATAGTTCTACATGAAACCTTTTTATACGCATCAGAAAGAAAGAAAAGCATATTGTTAGAAAACAACAAAGCAAAAGTAATCATCTTACTAATAATGTTTTCCTCTTTTTTCTTTACATGTGTTTTTGTCTTTTTCAGTTCTATGAAGAAGAAAATAAAAATGTAGACAAATTTAATAATTTCCCATGTCTATATCATGAGGAAAAGTTAGGCGTTATAAATTTTTGTCTTAAATTGCAACTTCTTGATCTTCTTATTAGTTGACATCAATTTCCAAATGTAACAAAATCCAGTGATTAACAGATTTCTAGACACTGAAGCCAGCTGTTCCTTTAACAGTTCACCCAGGGGTAATTCAGTCACGCTTGCATTTATCTATGCATTCAAAATATGATGACCCCTAGTAGTTGTGAAAGAATCTGCATCTAAAGTGTCAAAACTGCATCCATTGGTGTTGTCCAAAGACTGTATTTTAGTCCTAGCCATTGTGGACTTTTTGTTTTCTACCCTAACCAAGTAATCTTAGCTAAATCTAACCAGGAAGCCACGACATGAGGCCATAATGTCTTGATATGTTACAATCATAACTGTCAATTGTTCTTTTCAGGACAGGACTGCAGGACTGTGGCCTTCACTGGAGCGACCTGATCGTACCCCTGCTGTAGAAAAATAAAGAGCTGATGCCACTGCTGCATCTCCTTTTTTTTCTAAGCTAAAACATTAGCTTCGAGTTCTTCAAGAAGAACTGATTTAAAGCTGAGATTTGCTCTGAACCAAAACTGGAGCCACCTCAGTTAGAAAAGGGTATATGTGGGCTTGCTAGAAGCAATGGTAAATTATTCTAAAATGTTCTCAGTAACTTAAAAACTGTAACTTTACCACCACATTGTTTTACCACCCTCCTCACATGAGTTTCTGATCTTGTGCCTCAGACTATGATCATCAGCCCAGTCAGTGCAATCCACTGGAATCTACATTAATTTCTCCACTTGTCCAGAGTGGGCTTTGAAACCTGCTCTTTGATAAATGATTCATCTGCACATGAAATATCAAACTCGCCAGTTCATTATGCTACTCCCACACACACGCACACACACACACAAACATGTTAGTTGTCTCTTGGGGAACAGAGGAGTATATCTCTGACATTGAGAAAAAACAATTCAGATCTTGTTCGGTGGGCACTTTGATGATGTAACAACACAGAGAACTAACATCACAGTCACATACTTACCAAGGATGATGGTAATTCATGTCATGTACAGTAGCTGAAAGAGCAGACTGCAGAAGTGACTTTCCAGTTAAGTTTCCCTGCAGCCCCTTTGTTAAGTAGCGGTTATATTTTCCTTCATATAGTGTGAATCCTTACCCTGAGATCTACAACAGAAGAAATAGTCATTGTACTGAATGCCATCAATATGCTTGTTGCTGATATATGCAAATACTTTCTGACCATTTTCAGGCACATTAGAATTATTCACAAGACAGTGAACCGGCACTGGCATTGATTGCAGGAAAAAAATAAAGCAGATCTTTGTCTCAGAATCCATTTTTCTGCTTCCTGTTGCTGCTGACCTGACGTTCCTTCCAGGGTAATTCAAAGTAAAATGCAAATGTTTGATATTTAAAAAGTACAAAGAGGAAGATTTGCAACTAAAAGGGCTTGTCTTTATTTAGTTTTTAATTTTGCTTTTAAGGACAGTAAAATGGCTAATGAATAATTTAGGAGATACAGGATTATGTAAAAATGAAGTTACTGTTTATTGTAGTTATGCTTAGTGGTGGAACTTTTTTTTCTGTGTCGTTGCTCTGGGAAACGTAAAGGGGCGGGCACTTCTGCTGTTTACTCAGATGCGATCTGGGAGAGAAAATAAAATGTATCGTGTCCTCACGTCTCTTTCACCTGCTTAACATCTTTGTGGTCCTTTACCTTCTTGAATATACAGAAATTTTCAATTTATTCAGATATGTGTGTGTGTGTGTATGTATATATATATATATATATATGTATATATATATATATATATATATATATATATAATGTATGTGTGTATGTATGTATGTATGTGTGTATGTATGTATATATATGTATGTATATGTATATATGTATATATATATATATATATATATATATATATATATATATATATATATATATATATATATATATATCTTTATATTATAACAGTACATATTTTTGCTTTTCTTAGACTTGTAAATAATTTCTATTGCACTTTCTTGCTGTGATGCATGTTCACCTTATTTTGCCTCTCTGTACTTTATTCTATAACAAGAGCTGCTGTAACAAGTGAATTTCTCCACTGTGAGATAATAAAGTCTAATCTAATCTAATCTAATCTATCCACAAAACTGGGAATTTTAAGCAAATATTTAATTGTCTCTCTAAATTTCCATCTTTGTTGCAGTAGCTGCTTTTCACTCATTATTCTTTTATTATTTTTTTCTTTGTAAACCCACATTTAGTGGAGAAACCTAAAATAAACATGGCCTCTTCAGCATTAATGTACGCATTTGGGGGCAGCAGTGGCTCAGGCGGTAGAGCAGGTCCTCCAATCATGTTTCCATCAGTCTGCTCCAGGGCAGCTGTGGCTACACATGTAGCTTACCACCACCAAGTATGAATGAATAATGGATTCACTGTAACACGCTTTGGGTGCCTTGAAAAGCATTATATAAATTATTATTATTACAATGTTGGAAGTTTCTGTGTTCAGATTTCATATACAGAAATTGGAATGTATTGAGCTCATCCTGGAAAGAGGAATCTGATTTCCCAAACTGTGAGTGTTCTGCCTTTTACAAGGCATTGACTATAAACAAGTAGAATATCAATTTACGTTTACAGAGGCTTATTCCTTGCAATGGATTCAACAGGTCTTACATTCTTCTATCACCATGAAAGAGTTATTTCCAAACTGTCTATCATGCCGGGCCAGTACATTGTTGACAGTGAAAGGAAGTGATCAGTGGAATCATGGTACAAAGGCACTGGTTTACATGTTCAAGGCTGTTATTTTAATTGTTTAAAGCTCCTTCTGTCTGTTCCCCCAAAAAATGGAAATTACATTTAAATCCCCACCTTCTGCCACCTTTTTCAGCTTGCTTTGTTTGAGGGGGGGGGTTAAGTCCTACAAATGTTGGGATATTCTGCTGAGATTTCATACTCTGTACCTTTAAAGTCTTTTGAATTTTGCCAGATTTAAACTCACCAAATAAAGACAGATTTTAAGACCTTCTGACATGTTGCTGCATTTGTCTAACATTCTAGACAGACTCTTTGTCTTTCACTTAACATGTTTGTTCATCATTTCGGTAATTTGCTTAACAATATTTTGTCAACATTGACATTCTCTTCTACCATGCCGATCACAGGTTTATAGTATATATATACCAAATCTTACATTTTCAGCCAGCTGTATATTTTATTTGTGAGGAAGTTGTGCTCGTGTCAGAAGTTCACTGTTTTATCTTTAGGTGAACTCTGAAATGGCATAATGTCATTGGAGATGAATGAGGCTACTGTATTATTCAGTACTAAGCTTGTTTTGAAGAATTCTCAGCAATCCTTTTTTTATTAAGGATTCTGCAGCAGTGGCTTGAAATGCAGCAGAACTAGAATCACCTCTTTTTGAGTATTGTTTGCAATGTGGCAGGAATTACCATTAATCATATAAATAAAGCTTTAGTTCCCTAACGAAACAAACTAAAAAACAAATTTACATTGGCCGCCTGGTGGTTTGTACTATTTTAAATTTTAAGGTTTATTAATAGTCTAATATGCAATGATGCATTAAATCTGGTTGCAAAGACAGTAGACAGCACTGAAAGATCATTATTTGAATATCAAACATTCATTAAAATGGTAGGTGAGATAAGTGAAACGAGGCACTGGTGAAAACCGATCTGTTTGTGTCCCGAGCAGCAGGGAGCGGCTGCAGCTGATGGCTAAGGGATACTTCACGTGAAGATGAACAAAAATGTTCTCATTTCGTTTTGCAAAGAAAACAAAATGCACATGACACTGCAGTAATTCCAATTAACCATCATATAAAATTTAAAGAAATGATGGCACTGCTGCACTGAGCACTCTGCTGTCTTGCCATCGGGTGACAGGTCATCAAGCAACATAAATGGTAGGCAGGTCAGCTTTGATATATATTTTATTTAAGGCTACATTTAAATTAGCCTTTAACTGTGCAGACCTTCACACCCCCTCCTGCCAAGATGGTGAGAAAAAAAATTCCAAGGGACACTTCGGCCATCGAGGGCCAGAAGGGCAGGTTCTCAGCCACCTTTACCTACCCTCTCTGCACCTGCATGCTCCCTAAACTGCTTTAATCAGGGTTGTACTAGTTCTGTGGATTCCCCTGTCATCAGCAAGGGTAATTTTGATTATACTCCACTTTTTGTATTTATTTTAAGGTTCAGAGTGGTTCCTTATGGCTCACAGTGTTCAGCTTGCTTATTTTGCTTCCTCTACAAGAAAAATCTTTTACTTTAATTCTTTAAAGGTTAAAGAGTCATTCTGCGAGGCTATCTTTAGCCACCACTAAAGGTCAGCTGCAAAAACACCCAAGAAATGTCTTTTGTAAAACCAAGTGAAAAGTTACAAAAGCAAATTACTATTATGCACAGGAAAATATTGCTGCAATATAGTTTTTTTTTCTTTGTCCACCCATGCATCTACTTCTAATTTTTCTCAAATTTTTCTTTTCTTTTTTTCCCCATAATCTTGCAGACACACAGTGGATTAGTTTAGTAATTTAATTGCCTCCGAGAGTTCAGTGTCACATTTGCTACTACATTGTGACTATGGCAGCGCTGTAGATCCTAAATTACTATGAAGAGATTCAAATTTTGCTGTACAGCAGCAAAACCAAAAGCTCACAATGAGCCATGCTGAGCATAAGAGAAGTGTCCCAAATTGGAAAGATTTCTCTTTAAGCGAGTCATGTCTTATGCATAATTTCTGAATACTGGGCTTCCTGTCAAGAGGTGATGTTGCATGCTTGACTGGAGTTGCAAAGCTTTAAAGAGAGACCATGAGTGTACAACAACACAATCACTGACATTAATGAGTGTCAGGGTAGTCCAGCTGTCATCTTATTTCTCATTGTGCAGCCCTTCTAACCTGAGACAATCCTGCAAGACTGAAGACGTATGAACCAATTCTTTGATAAAAAACCATTTTGTGTTGTTCTTGAGACACAACTAGTGTTTCATCTAATGCTGAATTTGGTGTGCACATGTCAAAGGAACATATATAACCTAAAGGTGCCTCCTAAACACCTTCAGAAGGCATTCCTTTTATGCTTTTCATGTTTGGCTTAGCTTGTATTTCATCATATGTTGTGAAGCTGTCTGCAATCTATGCAAAGTTTACACAGCCATTGATTTACAGAGGCTGCACGTTTAAAATCCAAGGAGGGGAGTTGGCTTTTGATGCTTCAGCATCCACACGACCTCCACACAGATTTAAAAGCACATTTACATGTTAAACTGCTGCTTTAGGAATGGTAGCAGTCTCCACTTCATTTTTTTCTAACATTTGCCCATCATTTGTCAAGCAGCCTCTTATTTGTGCTGTTTTGCTTTTAAAACTTTGTGATAAGAAGAGAGTTTGCTGAGATGGCTTCCTTTTGCACATAGCATTATTAGAGGCCTTGAGCTGAGTTTCATGGGCAGCACTTTGTGTTAATGAGCTGCATCCTACAGCTGAACTAAAATCCCTGCTTGTTTACAAGACAGGGTTTGTGCCAAGGAGATACTGTAATACATGACAAATGCTGAAAGCTTCTTAGAAACGAGCTAACCCACCCTTAAAGCGAACAAGCACAGCAGGTGGCGTCTTAACGGGGACATTTAAATCTGCCTTCTCTATTTAACCTTTGTGCATAGTTTTTAAAACCTGATTTAATCCATAAAAGACATGAAGCCTCTAATAATGTGGAGGATTTTTTGTCACCTCACTCTCATTAGGAGAATGCAGTTACTGCCTTGCATCCATTGGGCCTCTAAGAATAGCAGTCAGGTGAGAAGGCGGCATTATCATGCACATGTGCGGCTGTTTCGGGCTTTGGTTGTAACGTGTGTGGAATTCAGTGAAGGTCTTAATGAAAGTCAGAGTGCTTAGTGGACATGAGGGTTCCACTGATGGAAATCAATGTAGTCTTTTGTAGCAGAGAGAGAGAGAGAGAGAGAGAGGCTGATTCCAGGCCTCAGCTGCCTGATGTGGTGCTGGCAGACTTTGACATGCATTTAATGGCGCGTCACTGGGCTGGACAGGTAATCAATTTATTTAGGCAGTAATGTATGTATCCCTTGGTAAATCTTTAATTAATGGGAAAAAAGAAGAAGACAATTGTGATGCAGTGGGCCACAGAGTATGAAAATCCAACAGGGTGAAAGGGTGGCTTCCTCATTTCCCTTTTAATTAGCTGCAACTGCTTGATACTCCAGTTGCATTTCATTCAATTTCCAAATGTCTTTCTTAAGTTTAATCGTATTGTTTCTATGACAAACAAATTATAAATGTCTAGTTAGCCTGAATAAAGGCATTTGTTTTATAGTTTCAGTAAAGGCCATACTAGTTTCCAGGTCTGGCTTAGCCACAGAAACACTACCTGTGCACTTACCCTGCTTCCACTCGTCATGGGCAATTGGTTACATTTCTGGATCATTGCACTGCTATGAAACAAAGGCCACAAGCACCACATACATCATGTAAAGTACTGCCCACTCAAAAGAATTTGTTCCTCTTCTACCTTGTAAGCTATACTGTATCTGCACCGGCCTCTCCCTTGTGTTTTAGTGCCATCCTTTTTTAGAGGGTTTGCAGCTTTTTGAGTCAAATCACTTAGATCTGATTAAAACAGCAGGTAATTTTATGGGCTTTGCAGTGATTTAGTCTCCATTTTGCACAGTTTACCATTTCTACAGTTGGTGCATTGGAGGGTATTGCTTAATCCTAAAAAAATGGGGAATAGCCTCACTCTTCTATTGCTTTGCTTCACACCTTATTGATCATTGACCTTGTAAAAAAATACAAGAGAAAGGCATGTTCATAGGCATGTGACTTAATCTATGTGCTTTAAACCACTAAGCATTTGAAGGACTTCTAAGTGTGGCTAGAAGAATGTTGATTTACTAAGTTATCTTTCCTCTGATTGAAGACATTCTGAATCCATGCTAAATGTTGTTGTTACAGCTAGTCTGTTGTTTGACATTGACCAAATAGAAAAGAAAGAAAGGAGATAAGTTATTTAAATCTTTGAAAGGCAAAAAATCTTTAGTCTGTTGAGATTCAGCACTGAAAGAGTTCTCATGAAAGAAACAGCCTTTACAATTTATCAAACTTCTCTGAAAATGAACCCAGATTCTTTCATCTGCTAAACACATCAACTTCTTTTCCTCTGATTTCTGAAATTGTTGTGACACTGACTAAATTTGATTCAACGGCTGGTTGATGTGGTGGAAACAAAGGAATATAAATCACATTTGTAGGCTCGAGCATTGGAGGATGTTGAAGGTATATTGAACTTCTTGTGTTTATTCTTCTTTTGCTGACTGAATTGGCTTTGTAGTGGCCACTTGGAGCAATAAGCTAAAATGAACAGAAAGCTGGTTAAGTCCTCCGAAGGTTTTAATAGTAGTCATCAAAAGTGGTCTGCACAGACTTAACACATGATTAAAAGTGATTAAAAGCTTGAGTTTTCACCTTCAGTTTTGTGTTTTTGCCATGAAACAGGGTGTTGTTATAACTCCCACATACAACAACCAATCTACACCAAACTAAGTATGTTTGAAAGTACTATCCTGAATACTTTTACATGTTAAAATGTTTTCAATGCCATGGCCTTGCCCATTTACAACAGTGAGTGATATTTTTTTACACTTTAATACACTGCTCCTCAATCATTAACCCCATACACTGAAATGTTTCTCGGTATCTGCATAACCTTTTCAAGATGCCCCAGTATAGAAATGGTGTACATTAATCAAACGTATCCATGGCACATTTCGATGGGCCATCTGCTACGGTACAGGCCAGCACGCCGCGGATGTTTGGTCATCACTGCTTCCAGCTTTAATGTTCTATGATAGAGTAAAAAATGTTTGCACACTTTGTAAAAGTAAATAAAAAGAAGTGTTAATCTCATTCACAAAAGTCTTCATACTCTACCCTCCTTTATTATTATTATTATTATTATTATTTACCATTAATTAGATTTTGGGTTAAACTTGATTAGTTTTGATCTGCAGAAAATACTGCAGTTCATGTTAACTGTCAGCACAAGAAGCAAAGTCCAAAAAAACTCTCCCTCAATTAATTTACTGACTAAAAAAAGCGTCATTGAACAATTTGGTTTTCTGTCACTGCAGCTTTGAGCCATGTTGTGTCCCATCATATCTGTCACTTGAAATATGACGTTGGCTCAGTGAGCTGGTGCCCTGGTGACTACGTGGAGGAACACTCACTGAGAAATTCTTACACCAGCAAATGATGCAAGCCCAAAGTCATCTGACCTAAGAGTCTGGCTTCTCTGAAAACAGCTCTCTGAGACCACATTGCGTGATCTGTCATAGTTGCCAGCAAATAAAGCCATGGAAACAGAAAAGCCTAAGTGCCATCTGGCAATGTAATATCCAGAGCATCCAAAACTAAAAGACGTTTTCTGGACTGAATGGGGAAAAGACTTCACCTTCTACAGAAATGACTGCACAGCCTTACTAGAATCTGAACAAGCACTGAGCATTTTATTTGGTTGTTTGGTGGACTTTAAAAAGCAAAAAAATAAAGAAATGTCATCGTCTGCTGAAAAATTGTGCAAGATTTTTCTTTTTTTTTAAATTTATTTATTTTTTTAAAATGCCATTTTTCTTCTTCCTTTTTCCTCCTTTTTCTCGTCAGTGAGGGGGAGTTGAAGATCATTCAAGTGGCCATAAGGGTGAGGCAGAAGGGCATCTGCTGGAGTTGTCCTGTGACCGGACATTAATAGTAAAATTCCAGAAGGTGTCTTATGTCTTTCCCAGGAGTCTCCAGAATTCACTTGTGAAGGCTTGGAAATTTCTCTCCTCATCTTAAGGATTTACTGAAACAGATCCTAATTCTTAACACTAATTTCAATAACTCAAACATATTCATGCATGAACAGAAATGACTTAATATTCAAATTTTTAAGGTAAGAGTTTTGTTATACTGTTATTATCTTTTTACTATTATAATAATAATGTCTTTATCATTCCGAGACAATGTTTGAAAACTACTTCGAAATCCTAATGTCATTCTTTTTTTAATGCTAGAATGGTTAAAAAAAGTTATGTTTGGATAAATAACAATAAGAACTTATTTTGAGTTTGACTAAATGTACAGCCACTGTTTATGACTTGGATTATATATTCCTAAAACATGGTGGTGCTAGTGTCATGATGAGGCACTTCTCAGCAGAAGCTAAAACTGCAATAAAATTCACCATTCTGCCCTCCAGTCATTGAAATCATGCTGCTAGGAAAACACTGGCAATGCTCTTTAACTTCCCCATGAAATCTTTTTTTTAAAGCAATGTCTTTAACAGGTATAATAACTTAGATTTTTCTGCACATGCAAAATGCAACTATGTGATGCTATAAAGTTTTACATCACAGATATGTCACTCTCCACTTTGTTTTCATGGCAGTTATATACTTATCCATGATGGCCCTGATGCTGAACTTTGTTAGTGGGACCTTTTTATAAGTTTGTACAGTGAAAAGCTGACCATTGATAAATGGATGTGTCCGGATGAATTATGGAGCGCACCATTGCATCAAATTAGTATCTAATGACACAGAGCTGAATGCCAGTGTCACAGGCTTTAGACCAGATTTGGCTGGACCTTGAGTTGGTGGGAACACTTTGAGAAGAAAATGCTTTTTGTTGAAGAGTATTCAGGATATCTGCTGCATTTGACTGAGCTGTTTCTCTTTTACATTCAAGGGCAAAAAAGAAAGAAAAAAAAAGATTTAGATTGTATTTTAGTGCTGTAAAAACATTATATATATATATATATATATATATATATATATATATATATATATATATATATATATATAGTTTTTTTTTTTGCTCTGGCTGTATGTTTTCATAAAGACAGAGGTTTTCTTGTATTGCGGCACTGTGTGGAAGCTGAGGGCTGAGGACATTTTCAAAAATGCCTGCACTCATGTGTTGGTCTCAGATGATCTGCCAAGAGAATTGTGATCAACTCCCAAACCAGGTCAACTTGTACAGAAATGCCAAAATGGCATCTCCAAAATACTAGTTTCATATATTTTCTAAAAATATATTTTTACTTTATCATCATTACTTACAAGTTGTGTGTGTCCTGTGTGTATGCCACCTTGATCTATTTTCTATTATTAGTATGATTATTTTGGTGAATAATTGGCTACAAACTCAGTGATTTTTGATTAGTTTTACTTGCTGGAGCTCATAGAATTTGTAGTACTTTCTACTCCTCACCTCTCACTAAATTTGGCTGACAAAAAACTGCTTTTGCTTTCTATGTAAATACAGTATCCTCATGAGATGGCTCCTCTTGAATCATTTTGGCTGCTTGCACTGACAATTTAATAATTTAATTTGAAAACTAACGGGGGGGATTGGGTAAATCAGAAGCTTTTGTGGAGGCTTGCTTCTGTTTACCACAGTCTACCTGTGCTGCTGCTACAGAAGTATCAGTCCCCTTATTTTTCACATGTGAACAAGCACAAGAGGTTCTTGTGTTTAAGAAGATGGAGAAGTGTTTTCCTTTGGCAAGTGCTGTGTTATGTCAGCTCTCTTGGACTATTCATGGAGTAAAGTGCTAAAATCGTGACACATTGCCCACATGCCCCACAAACCAGGAAAACATTCTCCTGTGAAAGTCACCCACCCAGCTCTTCTACCCCAAGCAGCCTGTCAGTCAGGAAGCCAGCCATCTCTCACAACAGCTGCTAAGTCAGGCAGTCAGTTCCCCCTGTGGCTCATCAGCTTTTCTAAAAGCTCTTCAGCAACCCACAGCCATCCGAGGAGTCAGCTCAAGCAGCATCCTGCCAGCTCATGTAGTTTCCAACCAGCCAGCCAGTTTCCCCTGATATCAACTGCTGTTGAACCTAAACCAATCCCTCTGTATGAACCACAGTCAGATCCTCTCATTTGGCAATCAGTCTAAAGGAAAAGGATCCCAAAAAGGAACACCAGAAGGAGACGGCCTTATTCCATCTTGTAATGATGTCTTTTTTTTCTAGGCATATTCAATATAGCACACAAGGTTTCATGATTATTTTAAGAGACATGATTTATTGTCCTAGTTTGTGTGTAATTACAAAAGCAGTCAGCCACCCTGCTGAAAAATCAAAACAATAAGTCATTTTACTGGAATTCTCAGCTATATTATTTCCATTTAATTCAGTTTTATTTATGAAGTGTCAAATCACAACAAAGTCAACACAAGACACTTTACAGACATGATCACTTCAAGCCAATTAAAAGAAACAAAACAAAACAAATCCACCTTAGTCAAATAAAATCCATAAAAATAACTGATACAAGCGACGTCTTTTTCCATCCATTTCATTTGGATGCATCAAGACTTTTTGACACCTTGAGAGCACTGGATTTGTAAGCCTTAAATTAGAGCTGACATTGTGCCCATTAAGTCAACATGTTTTGTGTATGAGGACAGTGCAGGGGATGTCCACACGTATAGCTTTTGCTGTGTTAAAGAAGCACTTTAGCAGATTTTCTGTTACGTTTCTGTTACTAACAATTCTGCATCCATCTTGCATCCTCTACTCCGAGTTCTCTCCTGTGGGTAAACGTCAGTCTAGTGTGGACTCGTTTCATAATTGTTGTTCTGTCCCTTTCTTCCTTTTCCTCTCCCTCCAATCGTGTCTTCTTTGCAATTTTTTGTTGAATCAGCCACGCCTTGTGTTCAAAACGGCTGATGTGTTGACATCCACTTGCTAGCATGTAACACACTGTTTAACCCGGAACTCTGCTGTGATGTGATTCAACATCCTGGAAAACAAAAGATACGAAGTATAGTTTTCAGCTTCAGGAGGCTGTGGAGCAATGTTCCAGAATGTAAATAATGAGGTGGGAAGGAGTTTTAAGGTGGGGAAGTTTCATTGTGCTACCCTTAAGACAAATTTTTTAGAGACTTTTGA
The DNA here is from genome assembly GCF_017639745.1 of Melanotaenia boesemani. NCBI lineage: Eukaryota > Metazoa > Chordata > Actinopteri > Atheriniformes > Melanotaeniidae > Melanotaenia > Melanotaenia boesemani. The sequence goes on from NC_055701.1 coordinate 5,556,134, forward strand.
GAAGTTAAATGCTGAAGAAGAATAGACAGAACCCTTATGACAATAATTAATGGAGGGGGTTCTTGTAAGGATCTCAAACAGTGATCTTAACGCCATGCTAAATCGGAACAAATCTTGAGTAGTCTTGTCTTCTTTGACCAGAGACAGTGTTGTGTTCAGTGCCATGAAAGGGAACATTTACAATCAATTGCTCTTTAAGGCTCATTTGAAATGGCTGCAGGATTTATGCAAGAGTCTCTTCTCTTGGCAGCGGGGTATTGGTCTGTGACTGTGTAGTAATTATCCATGGACTAAGGACAAAATGAGAAAGTGTATCTGTGCGGGTGAGTAAAGGAGGAAGCTTTTGCATCTACTTTACAGTATCAGACTTTTGTTCGATCTTGTGATAATTAGGAGTTGAAATTGGAAGGTGAGGACAGAGTCAAACAAAATAAGACAAACCTGCTCACAGGTAATTATGCAGCCTATTGATATTCAATAACCAATTCATATAGCTCTTTTGGACTTTTTAACAGTAACTCAACTGCAGTTGTCATTGTCATCAGTTTACTGATGTTTACCTGCAGCATTGCTGACTTGGTAATGTTGAGGTCCAGTGGGATTTTTCTGAAAGACTTTCACTTCAGGTTGGTTAGTAAATTTACCAGAAGGAATGGCCTCTCATCACAATGAGAATTATTTAAAGCTGCATGATTGCACACCTGGCCAAATGGTAATCAAGCAAGTGAATTGAACATATAGATATAAAGCACCACATCACGGAAGCTAAATAAATGACACTAGATGGACACAGCAAGGAGCAACCATTATTTGACTGAAAGTCTCAACGTTTTAATATTAGATTTTACCTTCATGCCTCATGCTTCTGCAACACGTGCTCTGAAAGTAAAATGAATACTTGCTGTCATTGCAGGTGAACCTCTAGAGCACAGGACCACTGAAGGGTACTGGAGCTTCTCCTGGGTAGCAGAGGACAAACTGAGTTTCCCAAATGACACCATGCCCAAGTCAGGTGAGTCGGACGTTGTCAGCCCCCCTCAGACAGATGGACAGGCTGAGGCACCTCTGCTCTCCTTTAAGTCTTTCTTCTCAACTGGCCTTGACACCTTGCATCAGCTTTCTATCAGCACACATGAACATCTTTGTCTGACCTGTCTTCGATCATCAGAGCCAGCATTGTTACAAAGCAGTGGTACATGACCTCCACAAGGACCCTGATAAAACCAACTTATCATCTATTTTAGAAAATTAGGGGAGCTACATCAAAGATGGAATAAAGAAAAAAACATAAGAATAAAACATGAAACAAGTTTGTCAGAGCAAAAATTTTAAGTTTGAAATATTAATTTTGCACAAGTTCCTGCAAAAAGGTAAAAGATGTTTGAAATTAAAAGAAAAAACATTGATCTAATTTCAAGAGAACAAATAACTCTGAGAGAGTGGTCGTTTTGAATCAAAACAAGGCAAAACTGAACCTAAAACAAAAGATCAAAATCACTTTTGAAAAGATGGTAAATAAAAACATTTTACCACCTGATGTTCACCATCTAACTTCACTCCTAATCTAATTTTCTTTAACAATTTTGTACTGAAACTTCATGTATCATCAGTGCACATGTATGTGGACATTTTCAAAGTCAAACTTCAGTTAAAAAGGTCTCCACAGTAGGCTGGGAGGGCAGCGGATTTTACTTTAACCCTCAATAAAAGTTAAACTCTCTCTCTATAATGTGTTTCATCTGCATTGTGTTTCCTCCACAGATGGCCTGTTCATTTATTTTGTTGTGTAGTGGTATAACGTTATAGCACCTCAATATTAATATGGAATATTAATATTAAAGATTAATACATTTATTAATATTAATTAAAAAGTCAAAAACAGAATATCTTGCGCTGACAAGAAGTGGGTTGCATCGGTTTCTTAGCTACACTTCCTAGTTTGTATGATAAGTAAAAATTAAAGGCTTGCATAACTAAGACAAAAATGAATAGACATTATTATGTTGCTTCTTCACGTTTTTTTTTTTTTTTTTGTTCTTTTTCTTCTCTACTTTCTTCTCTAAGTTTACTAGTATTTTTTTGGGCTCAGGGCAGACTTTACACCTTTGTCCAATTAAACAACCTTACTTTTAAAGAGCAGGGATTTATTGAACGTTATCTGTCAGTTTAATACTAATTTTTTCCATTCCTCCAACCTTCAAGAATATCATATAGCACACATATGCTTATGAAAATGATTCACAACTCTTGAGTTTAGCTGTAGATAAAACAGACACATGGTCAACATCAAACAGTGAAAGGGAAAGATTAATGATGTCATTCATTTAAAAAAAATAAATAAATAAATAAAATACTTTTCCACATGTAAAAGGGTTCTGTTGTCCGGGGACCTGAGAAGAATAGCAAACTTGAAGCAAAATCCTTTTTAGTCCATGGGTAGGATGTTTTTCTTTCTTTTCTTTTTCTTTAATTTCATTTGCTAGTTAAGTACATTTATAAAACCACTTCATAAAAAGACTCTTGAGGACTTGTCCGCTTGGAAGTGCTCTAGCTCCATCTCTTGCAGCTATGTGGTAAATCATCCCAGAATCGCAAATGAAGTTCCTATTAGTATTTTGTGAGGAATGGAACAACTTAACAAGTTTAATATGAAGAAATCACAACATCAAATACAGTTTGAGGCACTCTGTATTTAAACCAGCTTTTAGAGGAATACGTTCTTGCTTGGCACGTTTGATAAAACTCAGTCTGGTCCTTGAGTAGTTGCTTATATTATCTTCTCGGCAGGGGCTAGATAAGAGTGATGGTAGACTCCGTGATTTACAGGGGCCGTCCCCACGACATCAAATTGCAGTGAAATCGCAACGTATTTTAGCAAACCACCCTTTAACCCCCACGAAGCCAGGAATTAGCCTCCATAAAACCGGTCATGTCTGAAGACAGGTACCTAGTTGGATAGGTTTGAAACCTCCACCGTCTGTGGTATTGTGCGGACAGCGTAACCGCACCACTAGATGATATGACGCCAGTGTGATGAACGCGCTAAACTCAACAACAATAACGGCGTCCGTGACCAACTATGTTGTGGTGCTGCTCCAGACATCCTGGCTTGTGTACAGCTTTAGCACCAAAATGCACGGCTTTTACAACACAGTATTGTGCTACTGCACCAGTAACAGCGGGAGCAAGCAGATATGCCATTATCTGCACATGCGCTACGTCTTGTTCTAGCTTAAAGTGTTACTCTTTAATCATCGTAGCACCCCCACAGCCTTGTAGTATGTACTACAGTGGTTTTGTGTGAATGTTGAAGCATTTCTCCTAGTTTTTGCCACCGTTTTCACACCTGAACCAGCTTCAGTGCTGTGTGGACATAGTCACAGTCTTCAAACGAGTGAGGAAGAATCGTTGGAATTTAAAGGCCCCCTTTGTATATTCTAACATGAAGAAGTGCAATTTAACATCTGGATTCAATCCTATTTGGAGGGCAGAATCAAAGGTGAAAACCCTCAGGATTCTTTGAAGTTGGTGGTACCAGGATACCAGAGAGTCTTCATAAGCATTTCGACCATCGGTTGTGGAAAGGAGGTTTTTGGGTTAGGTCATAAATCCTCAGGTCTTCTTGCTTTCCTTGGTGGTTTCCACTACATTTGTTTTATTTTGACATGCTTTAATAGACAATTTACACTTAACTTAATGGTCCACCTGTATTGTCATACCCTAAACTGTTCTGTGACAATATTTAAAAAGATGCACATCAATAAAGACTGTTTGTAATGCTTTAAAATGTTAAGTCACAAGCAAACAATGTTAAAAAGCAAGTCTAAAATATTTTGGGTCATTTGTTTATTTCATTCATATCATTAAATGAAGACATTTCACGTGTGTTGCTTTTGTCTGCATTTACCCATGCTAGGGGAATTAGCAATGTTTTCTTGTTTTCCATTCAAGTGAGGTAAAATCCTCTTATGACTCCAGTGATTATTTCTTCCTTAATTTTCAGCCATATTTTCCCAGAGGTGCAGCCCTTTTAAATATGCACCAAGTGGAACCAAAAAAGTTATATTTTGTAGTAGTTGTCCTTAAATGGTGGAGATGGAATGATTAAGATGCATTTTTGCATCACATTGCCATGATTTTATTTTGTAAAGCCTTCTGGTCAACCTTCTTTTTTTTTCTTTGTTTATTTAAATGTTGCTTTATTTCAAAATATCAATTATATATAAGGTTGACTTAACTTGTCCTTAATATTATTTAAAAGTCAGGGATAATGGAAAAAAAGAAAAATATGGTGAAAAGAGTTTCCAAACACAAGTGATGCTGTTTCAGTTAACATGGTACTGATGGGAGGTGTTAGCCCCTGAGCCATGATTTGGTGAGTGGAGGGGTTATCCTCCAACTGCAACAATATGGTCGGCAAATCATTTCCTTGACTGCACTGCCCCCATGAAATGTTACTGAGAAATACACTTAACCCAATATTGCCCACAATATACTCACTTGTTTGGCTTTAGAAAGAAAGAGTGCTGCAAGTATATAGAATATGCTGTGTGTCTTTTATTCACTCACATTCATGTCTCACATTAATTAGATATAAAATACTCTAAGACAAGTGAGTTTAATAGTATAGTACTGATATTTTGCTTATTATATGCCCACAAATAGCCCATATTATTGAGTAGGAAAATCTCCTATCAGTTTTTCTTTCTTTTTGTCCATTTCCAGCCTCTCCAAAGTGAGAGGTCATCCAATAAGTGATAATTCAAAGTCCTGCCAGCACCAAACTGTCACAGAACTGTGAATAAAACACATCTTGGTTGTGGATGCCTGGCTCTTTGCTTTAGCAGCTTGTGGCTGTGGCAGTTTGCAGCCAACTTTCTGTGGGTATTTGCTTTAGACAACAAATTACCCCACTGTTGCTGAATATATAAGCCCCTGGTACACATGGCCAACGACATTTTCTAGTTGTTTCCTACAATGACAGTGTTGACCCCCTCATCTATAGTATGCTGGCAGACAATGAGAGGCGTTCCGCTGAATGGTGATTAGTGAACCGAGCATGATGTGGCTGGAGCAGGAAGGATCACATCTGGACAGTAAAAGCCAGATGACTCCAAAAGCTAATGCAGAATAATGGCACATCTCACTGAAGCAAATTAAATGCTGATTGAAACGACAAGAAGAAATTGTCCATTTAACTTGTTTTCTGTGTGGTGTGTTTTATTGTACTGAATTCAATTTGGACACATTTCTGCTGTGTATTTTTATGCTTGTGCAGGCTTAATATCCACATAAACTAAACTTAATACCACTGGTATTTCTTGTAAAAACTTCAAACTGTATATGAGTGGCTGTTGTTGCATTTTGTTACGCAGTATGACATCAATTGGTGGAGGGGAGTGAGGGACTCTGGAAAGGACAGGTCACAGCAGCATAGCTTGGTGAACATGGCTTGAGGCTGCAGTGATAGATCTCAGCTCTCCCCACAGCATCTGCTGTCTGCTGGCATTTGTCAGCAGCTACGAAAGCCAACACAGACTGACTGGACACTTGCCACCAGCTGCCCCCATATTCTCTCTCCATCCCCCTCCTCTTTGCTTCCATTAGCAACCTTTAACTGCAGAAGCTGCAGGGAAAGCCAACATCGTTATTTAAATTTCCGTGTTGGTAAAATGACTTGTTTGCCACTTTAAGTCAGTGATACAATAAACATCCAAGACATCCTGACATCTCCTGCTTTTCATTCTGACTTCTTTTGACAAAAAGAAAGCAGGGCAAAGCCATTGCTGTTTTCTATTTTGCCAAATGCTTCCCATATGGGTTCTTCATCACTCCAGACTGATTTTCCTCATCTAGATGGATGGTCCTGGTTCAGCTTTGGCTGCCAGCTGCAACACAAGCACTCAGATGGATGCTAGCCACTTGAGGAGCTACAATAGAACATCTGCCTCAATCAGCTTGTAGTGCTGTTATTGTGTAATGAGACACAGTTGTTTGTTAAAGTCCATTTTCAAAGTCAGGGGGTGTCATAAATGTTCTGGTGCAGGTGCTTTTACATGGTATCCATGTGGGTTTTCATTATTCTTCTCCCTGCATGCAAGTACATTGTTCCATTTACACAGTTTTTGGTGAAAGAGTAAATAGTTTGAATCAAGCTGCCTTAAGCACATGTTGACATTGTTAAAGCTATAAACAATTTTGCGAAAGGCTTAATTTTGTGGTGGCAAAAGTGCATGGATAAAGGTTGGCAGACATGGTTGTACCCAATTGAACTAGGGTGCAGAGGCTTCCCAGCCCCATCAATATGGGACTGATAGGAATTGAGAGGAACAAGGCGATGAGAATGGGGGAGGTGGCAGAGAGAGAGCGTCTTGTTGAATATGGAGCAAGACAGAAGAGGCAAGCTGGAAGCCAGGAGGGAGTGAGTAGTGATTAGCCACCTCTACTGACCCGCCAGCAGGTGGGTGTTACGTAAGGGTCGAAACACTCCATGACTGCTGGTAACCATCTGACAACACAACCTCCCAGCAAAAGGATGCAGTCATTAAGCAATGGCTGAAAGTAGGCACATCCCAGGATGTACTTAACCACAAACTGATGTTCTGCTTCTCCAAAAACGAAACTTAATGACTTCATTAATTTTTGATCAATCCAGCACATCATCCTGGATGAGTTGGTCCATTTCTTTGTGCAGAACAGCTTAAAAATTCTGGTGTGTTGGTTATTTTCTGTCATAAACTTAGTTCATGTCCTGCCACAACAATGTTGAATACAAGTCAGGCCTGTGGCTTAGTCATTTAAAGCAGTGGTTCCCAAACCTTTTTCCTCAGGGACCCCCTGTATGCATAAACTAAAAAGCCATGGACCCCTTGCTCCACCCTGTGCTGAAACCATGCTGGTTTTAGGCTTTCAAAAGTGGGATTCTTACCATATATAATGTATTTTGGTTCAGGCTTGTCTTTCGATAAAAAGCCAAAGTTAAATAAACAACATACAGCCTTATTTTTTTTCCTTAAATTAGGGACAATTTGTGGACAGTAATCACAATGGCTCTAATGTTCAAAGCCTCAGGGACCCCTTGTGCCCTCTGGGGGACCCAGGTTGGGAACCACTGATTCAAAGCCTGATTGTTCTTTAATCATTCTTTGGGTTAACAAATTTTTGTGCTTTGAATCATTTTCTTGTTGCTTTACTCATGGATTTGGTTTGATGTTTTTCTTACTCCAGAATTTACAGCCGTAACTCAAAATTCAAGACACTCCACCCTAAAATGTGATCTTGCAGTAAATCTGCATGCAGATATGGACAATATAATGGCTGTGAGGAGTAACAATGGTATATATGATTGTAATAGTTTAGTTGTTTTTTGTTTGTTTTTTTAGTTTTTTTTTTTTCTTTTTTTGTAATATAAATGTCTAAATATAATCAGGTAGTGAGTAAAGGCACTTTAGGTAAGAATTATGCTGCTAAAGGGACAGTTATACATTTGGCTTTTTCTATGATGTCAGAATGAACCTAAAATGCACTCTAACCTTTACAGGTGAAATTAATTTAACCTTCTCAAATTTATTTATTGTCATTTACATATTTATCAATGGGAAGAGACAGGGTGGTCCTGGAGCTGCGCTCACTCCCAAGTCAGTAGGATGTATCAAGGAAAGATGTGTAGGAAGAAATGTATGCACAGATTCATGCATTAAATATTTTTGAGTGTATATATCTTCATTTTGGTCATTTGCCATCTTTCAGTATTAGAGCTATGCAATCCTTTGTGCATGCGGCTCCTGCTTTTTACAGTGGCTGTGGTCTTGTAATGACTAAAACAATGGGAGGATCACATACTGTTTAAATAATTTTAAACTTACTGTAAGACAAAAACGTTTTTTATCATCTGCTTTTTGTGGTTTCTTCAGTTGCTTCAAGGTTTTCAAGCTTATATTCTAAAGAACTTCTGTAGACCTTCTGCCAGCGTACCATCCTTGTCGTGTGAAGGGTGGAAGATGTAGACATGGCAAGATGAGTTCAGAAGGAATGGGAAACTTGACTTTTGATTTTAATCCCTTCAGATCTGGAAAAGAAAAAAAAAAAAAAAACTCATACGAAGTTCAGCTTAAATATGTTCATAAGCCAACACCTTCTTCTTTCTCACTCATAACATCTTTTAAGTTTTAATTGTATTTAATCTGAATGTAGGGATGCTTCTAGGATTTAAAGATGGGAAGTCTTGGCCCTCAGGAGATGACCAGCACCTGATTCAGCCATCAGATGAAATCGTCATCATGATGATGCAGTAAATAAGAGCAGTTATTGTAATGATCTTTAGTGGCTGTAATATTATTTAGACATGGAGCATGTGGGAAGTTACGGCGACCAGATAGTGCTCCTGCTGGGTTCTTGATAAAATGACATAAATCCTAATTATTTTAATACGACAGCAACATACCAGCAACTGCTTTTGTTTTCTCTCTATTCTCTTTGTAAGATAACTTTCAGTCTGTTCATCTGTTTTTTTTATTCCAGTTTTATCATATTTTGGGTCACTTACACTCACTCTGAGGGTTGTGACGGCCTTAAACTAGTTAAAATTATTTATTGAAGCAAAATTAATCTGAAAAGCAAACTAAAACAAACCAAGCCCTGCAGGAAAGAGAGCAAAGAGCAGGGGGAGCAGCCTGCTATCCTTGAGCGTTTATGTCCTAAGGCTTTTGTTCCTGCTTTGTATTTATGCCAGGTCTCATGTAAAGTGATTTTTTATTTTATTTATTTTTTTTTTTGTACTAATCAACAGATTGCAGTGTGTCAAACTTTATCTTTTTAGGTCGGGTCGGTTAGATTGGTACCCCAACAGAAGGGTCCCAGCAAAGTAGAACAGGCCGGGTTGGATATTAGGGTGCCCTGCCCAGGTTTCACGTGTGGAAACACTAGAAAATATGTCCCGAACCGACCAACACCCGTCAATAGAAACGATAATAAACTGAAGTTAATGGATCCTACTTTTTTTTATCCATTCATCCATCCATCCATCCATTTTCTGCCGCTCATCTGGAGTCGGGTCGCGGGGGCAGCTGCCTAAGCAGGGAAAGCTAGACCTAGACTTCCCTCTCCCCGGCCACATTCACCAGCTCATCTGGAGGGATCCCGAGGTGTTCCCAGGCCAGCTGAGAGATGTAGTCCGCCCAGTGTGTCCTGGGTCTTCCCCGGGGCCTCTTTCCGGTGGGATGTGCCCGGAACACCTCACCAGGGAGGCGTCCAGGAGGCATCCTAACCAGATGCCCGAGCCACCTCATCTGGCTCCTCTCGATGTGGAGGAGCAGTGACTCTACTCTGAGCCCCTCCTGGATCACCGAGCGTCTCACCCTATCTCTAAGCCCGGCCACCCTGCGGAGAAATCTCAGTTTGGCCACTTGTATTTGCGATCTTGTTCTTTCGGTCACTACCCACAGCTCGTGACCATAGGTGAGGGTGGGAACGGAGATCGACCGGTAAATCGAGAGCTTTGCCTTTTGGCTCAGCTTCATCTTTGCGACGACAGACCGATGCATACAAAGGGCATGAAGCCCCCGACAACATAGCTGCAAGGATCATCAGGACGCACAAACTCCTCCACCATGATAAGGTGGGAGGAGGAGACTTTTTTTTTTTTTTATCTTTTTAAAATTGTGCATTATATAAATTTTGATGACAGACACTGTGTTACATGCAGCTGCAGGGTGAAAGCTGGGAACGAAAACATAAAGTGATTATAAATGGACAGCATTTGGCTGCTGGGCCTTTAAACAGAAAAATTGACTGCACTGTCTTCAAGGCATTGCTGAACATATAGCTCAATCAATCACTGACTCCACATTCATTAAAGCCCATAATGATATCCATAAATGTACATATATATATTTTTAGGGGGGCTTAAAATATTTTAGGGTGGCTCCAGACTTCCAAATATAGGTCTAACGTTACCCATGTCTGCATGTAAAGTAAAATGTAGTTATTTGGTGATGAGATATTTTTGCTCACTCAACAGACACATGAAATTCAAACCCATTCTTCATTTTGAAATCAGAGAAGAAAACAAATTGTTTTGGGAGCACGACTGATCAATATCGAATCCTTTTGGATAAAGTAAACTAAAACAATAAAATAGATAATGTTATATTAATTTTCATCCCAGACAACAGAGGAAAAAACCTGTCCTCATCCCAATACTACTGTTTGTTAAAAAGCACATGCCATACAGATATCAATCTGTATGTATCTGATCAAAGGATCCAGCTTTCTTTAGAAGAATCAATTTGCTTTGTATATCTATTTGATGAAAGGCAAACAGATACATAAATAAGCTCAGCCAGAAAACATTTCCATGACATCGGTAAGTAAACATATTCATCATCTCAGTGAAGGTTTTTCAACACGCTTTTACCTCCTTATCCTCAAAGAAGAATACATTCATAGATAAAATTTACCTCATGTTTGCAGCCATTTACTATTCCAGCTTCCCATCTCCTGAATGTGTCATCGTATAACTATGTATGGTAGTCCAATATTTCATGTATACTATTTCATGTGACAAAGCACATCCTCTTCTAATTCTAGTATATTACATATCAGAACATGACAAAAATTATTATTCATCATTTTCACCAGGTCTTAAAGGTGCAGCCTGAAACAAATTCAAAGATCAGTGAGAGAAAAATCTATAGTGAATCATTAAAAACTGTGTTTCTATTGGCATAGAATTACTTTACAACATGTTTTTTTTTTTTCCTCTCTTAAAATTAATAATTCATATCAACTTGACGTGAGTCCACATTCGTGAGAGCTGCCATGTTTGTGCCGCCATTTTTACTACGGTGTCTCAAAATGGACCAGCAATTCTGTGTATAGAGTGAAAACACTGTTAGTTGATAGGTGCTAGAGCAATGTTTAAGATCAGTAACATCTTACCTGTGGTGTAGTCATTGCTGCACCTGCAGCTACTGGATCCAATCACAGATGAAAACATGTTTTTATCTGGAAGAATTTTGCCCGCTGATAGCCACCACAACTGTTCTTGGCTTATTTCTGTGCCCACCTTCATCATGGGATGTCAGTAATTCCTAAAAACTGTACCTATACAACCAGTGTTGGTGTAGATCAGGGTGTCCAAAGTCAGTTTTCGATGGCCGTAGTCCTGCAGGTTTTCACTGTTTCCTGAATCAGATTTCTGAGTCAACATACTTGGGCAACAAACTGATGAGGAGAGATATTTAATTTAAATCAGGTGTGGTGGATCAGCGAAACAAATAAAACCTACAGGACTCTGGCCCTTAAGGATCGGAGCTGGACACCGCTGGCGTAGATCCTCAGTCGTCCAGGTCATGTTAATCTTAAGAACTTAAATACAGGTAACTGGAATTCTGGGTTTCAGCTTATAAGAAAAAACGAGTGTCGTTTATCCTTGAGATGCAGTTGGACTGCTGAATCTTTGCTTGCAGAGTTGTTTCACTTCAATTCCGTTTCAGTTCAACTTTATTTGTATAATGCCACAACGTCATCTCAGGGCACGTTACAGACAAGTTAGTTCAAGCCAATTCATAGTAAATAATAACATAGTCAAGGAGGTTTCCTGCTTTGGTCCAACAGGTAATAAAATTCCAGGTGACCATGACTTGAACAAACAACAGTTTGGTCAGGTGAGTCAAAGACAGCTTATGACCTTAATAACAATTTGTGAATGTTCTTCTGAAGCTTGTTAGCTGAAACTTCTCGCAAATGGTTCGAACTGAAGAAGCATTTTGAATGATATGTGAAACATCTCCGAGAACTAAGAACAATTAAGTCAAGTTGACTATATTCTAGCTCTTACGAACACTAAATTGCAAATTACAATCTTTTCATTAAATTAAACAAAACCAAAATGCAGAATCTTTGTGTGTGAGAAATTAAGTCCACCCTTACCATTTCCAGAGCAATGAAGGCTAAATAGCAGCCAGGTGATGCTAAATGAATTGGATTTGATTAATTGATCATCATCACTGAGTACCTCTATAAAAGCAGGTGTTCTGGCAGTTTGCTGCTCTGCATAATTGAGGTGTTTGTTAACATAATTCCAAGGAAGAACAATATTGTCACTGATCTTAGAGAAGTATTTGTGGTCCCTCAGTCTGGAAATGGTTATGAGAAAATTACAAACAAATTGAAATCCAATTATTTGCTCTGAAAATGGTTATTATTCACAAGCAGAATTCATAATTGCCTGTTCACAGCAGTGGAAATCCCAACAAGTTCACACAGAGGTCGGATCTGAAAAGCTTAGAGAAACTGCAAAAAAAAAAAAAAAAAAAAAAAACGAGCTACATCTTATATTTTATATTCTGCTGGCCTCACTTAGCATGTTAAATGTTGAAGGTCATGTGAGCACAATTGGAAAAAAGACTCAAGTATGACTTGTTTAGAAGGGTTGCAACAGAACGCTTCTTCAATCTGAAAAGAACATGGCAGCACAGCTAAGGTTTGCAAAGTTGCAAATGTACAAACATTAAGACTTCTGGAATAATGTGGATCAGGCTGGTCATACTGTGCAGCAGACTGAGAAAACCAAACACAGCATATCATCACAAACCCTTCACGTTAAGTGTCAAGCACGGTGGAGGTGGACTGATAACCTGGGCTTGATTTGCAGTCGCAGGACCTGGGCACATTGTATCATTGAGTGGAACATGAAACTCCTCCATATACCAAATGCGAGGCCAAGTGTCTGACAGCTACAGCTTGGCTGGAATGTGATCATTTCACGCGACAATGATCCCAAACAAAACAGCAAACCTACAACAGAATGACTGGACAAGAAAAGGATCCAGGTGCCACAATAGTCCAGTCAAAGTCCAGAACTCAGCTTGGCTAATATAAAATTCTCTGCTCAGCTATTGATTTTCCAGCTCTTGTAAGTTTTTAAAAGTAATGAACCAAAGCTCATTTGCTCATTTTGCAGAATCACTTTCAAGCGTTGTTTAAAGATCTATTGCTATTGATTATTCTAAATAACCAAAATAATAAAAAAACAAACACTCAAACCTTTTTTTTTTTTAATTTATTGGCAAAGTCAAGCTTATAATACAAAAACAAAAGCAATCAATCTTTTTAATCCAAAGATTTTAAACACAATATTGATGCTGATCTCATGTATACTGATATTTTCACAATTTACTATTTTCATGGTGTCTTGCTGTAACCAGGTATGATTAGGTTATCTCCTCCTTTGGTTAACTTCATACATTTTCTTAATTAGAAATGGAAAGCAAGAACTAGTAATTGGCCACTTGGGTTTCACCGATTTACAATCTCAAAACGTTCTCTCTCGTTATTCATCTGAAAATCCCAGAATGCTTTATGGCTTATCCTGAGCATCAATCCAACTGGTTTACACAATCTCTGGGGTGCTGCTGTTAACACATTGTCTTTAATCAGCATCAAAGCTTGTTGTTCTCTCAGCTGTTTGAACTGGTCTATAAAAAAATAAAAAATCAGGCATTGATTAACAGATCAACACAAACAGTGATGTGATTATATTCCCCATTGTTTTCTGGAAGCAGGACTGATGGAATTACATTCAAATAAGTGTAGATCAGTGAAGAAAGATATTAAACCCTACTGATATGAAATTTCTGTGACCACACACAACTGACTTCTGATTGAGCTTCTATTTTATTTTCAAAAGAAGCTGAAATATCAGATTACATAATAGTGTGACACCCTGCAGACCCAGTGATTTCACAAACATGGCTGTGCCACGTCTCTGATGCAGGGAACCCCCACATGGAGGAAGAATTAACCTTATTTGATAATCTTTTGCTTTAGTTGTAAAACATGATCTTGATGATAAATAAAAGAAATTTTGAAAAATGATTGCATTTTGTATGTCGCTAATGTTTATGTTGCAACGTATTTTGGGACATGATGTCAAATGGTTGCTGCAGTCTAACGGTACGTTGGCTCAATGATTTCCCTTCAGGTTTTCCAATCGTTTAAAAAAACAACTCTTCTTCTTACTCAGAAAACAGTCAAGATTTGCATTGCTGTTTTTATTGCTGTTGTTGTTGATTTAAAACTGCAACCAAAAGCAGCTCGTTTAAGCATCATCTCAGTATATCAAGTTCAAGTTCAAGTTTATTTATATAGAACATTTTCTGCAACAGCAGTTGCCCAAAGTGCTGAACAATAGAACAAAAAACACTCCACAGTTAAAAATAAAACACAATAAAACAATAAAAGCCAATGAAAATAAAAACAGAAATAAAAATTGATAAAAAAAAGATGAAATCTATAAAATCATAAAAACAACAAAACTAAAATGAAAAACTAGAATAAAACTAAAAAATAAAAGACTCGAATGTCAAGCTCAGTTTTGTTCAAATGCCAGGACAAAGAAGTAGGTCTTGAGTAAAGACTTTAAACCAGCGACAGACTGAGCAGCTCTACAGGACTGTCTCAGAAAATTAGAATATTGTGAAAAAAGTTCTTTATTTCCTGTAATGCAATTAAAAAACATGAAATACCATACATTCTGGATTCAGTACAAATCAACTGAGATATTGCAAGCCTTTTATTGTTTCAACATCGCTGATTATGGCCTATAGCTTAAGAAAACTCAAAAATTCCATCTCAAAATATTAGAATATTTCCTCAGACCAAGTAAAAAAAAAAATTATAACAGCAAAACAAAATCAAACATTTGAAAATGTCCATTAATGCACTCAGTACTTGGTTGGGAATCCTTTTGCATGGATTACTGCATCAATGCGGCGTGGCATGGAGGCAATCAACCTGTGGCATTGCTGAGGTGTTATGGATGCCCAGGATGCTTCAATAGCGGCCTTTAGCTCATTTGCATTGTTGGGTCTGGTGTCTTTCAGCTCCTTCTTCACAATACCCCACATATTCTCTATGGGGTTCAGGTCAGGGGAATTGGCAGGCCAATCAAGGACAGTAATGCCATGGTCAGTACACCAGTTACTGGTGGTCTTGGCACTGTGGGCAGGTGCCAGATCATGCTGGAAAATGAAATCATCATCTCCATAGAGCTTTTCAGCAGACGGAAGCATGTAGTGCTCTAAAATCTCTTGGTACACAGCTGCATTTACTCTGGACTTGATGAAACACAGTGGACCAACACCAGCAGCTGACATGGCTCCCCAAACCATCGCTGACTGTGGGAACTTCACACTGGATTTCAAGCAACCTGGATTTTGCGCCTCTCCAGCCTTTCTCCAGACTCTGGTGCCTTGACTCCCAAATGAAATACAAAACTTGCTTTCGTCTGAAAAGAGGACTTTGGACCACTCTGCAGCTGTCCAGTGCTTCTTTTCCATAGCCCAGGTCAGACGCTTCTTCCGCTGTCTTGAGTTCAGAAGTGGCTTGACCATGGGAATACGGCTATTGTACCCCAGTTCCCTGACACGTCTGTGAACAGTGGCTTTTGATACCTGGACTCCAGCTTCAGTCCACTGTCTTTGAAGCTCCCCCAAATTCTGGAAGCGGCTCTTCTTCACAATGCTGTTAAGGCTGCGGTCATCTCTCTTGGTTGTGCAGCGTTTCCTGCCACATTTCCCCCTTCCAACAGACTTTTTGTGAATGTGCTTTGAAACTGCACTCTGTGAACAGCCTTCTCTTTGAGAAATTTCTTTTTGTGTCTTACCCTCCTGATGGAGAGTGTCAATGATGGTCCTCTGGACAGCAGTCAGATCAGCAGTCTTCCCCATACTTGTGATTTAGTTTACTGACCCAAGCTGAGTGTTTTTCAAGGCTCAGGAAACCCTTGCAGGTGTTTCGAGTTAATTAGACGATTCAAGTGATTAGTTGAATAGCCTACTAGTATACTTTTTCATGATATTCTAATATTTTGAGATAGGATATTTGGGTTTTCTTAAGCTGTAGGCCATAATCAGCGATATTGAAACAATAAAAGGCTTGCAATATTTCAGTTGATTTGTAATGAATCCAGAATGTATGACATTTCATGTTTTTTAATTGCATTACAGGAAATAAAGAACTTTTTCACAATATTCTAATTTTCTGAGACAGTCCTGTAATGTGAAGGGGACGGCTGTTCCACAGCTTAGGAGCGGCAACAGAGAAGGCAACAGAGAAGCTCTGTCACCCCTCGATTTAAGTCTAGCATTTGGGACCTTCAGTAGGAGCTGTGAAGAGGACCTCAAATTTCTGGCTGGAGCATGCTGGTGTAGCAACTCTGACAAGTATGAGGGAGCCAAACCATTTAAGGCTTAAAAAACAATTAATAAAATCTTGTGCTGGATCCTAAAACTAACAGGAAGCCAATGCAAGGAGACGAGCACAGGGGTGATGTGATCACGCCGTCTTGTCCCTGTAAGCAACCAAGCAGCAGCGTTTTGGGCAAGCTGCAGTCGATGTAGAGATGACTGTTCAATGCCATGGTATAGGGAGTTGCAGTAATCTAAGCGGGACATAATGAGCAGGTGGATAACTTTTTCAAGGTCATGCTTGGGCAGGTATATCCACTGTTCAAGGGTAAAAGGAAATAGAGCCACAAACTACATTTGCCCTGTTGGTGTGCCTCCAAATCTAACTGCATGCAGATTACTTGCTGCACACTTGTGTCATGCTGTTGGGACAGCAAACCCAAACATGAGTGTACAGATAAGAGCGAAGGACACAGCAGAGAGGTGATCAACTCCCAGCTCTCTCCCTCACCAGACCCTCTTCTCCACATCACCCAAGGTCTTCAAAGGATGTCTCTATCCCGGTCTGGACCCCAGCGACCACCATCTACCAAGAAATACAGGGCTCCCCCTCCTCATCCTCCTCTTAGATCATCTGTCCTGGCAGAGCAGGGCACTGGAGGATGTGCCAGATGTTCACGGAGCAGCAGTAGAATTGACAACAAAGATAACATGCCATGATGCGTTCAGGGTCTTTGCTGTAGTTTTGCTACTACTGACAGCTGTTCTGAGATCAATCCTGTGTTAGTTAGGAAAATAAGGAATCAAACATGGTCAACTTGTGGGGTGAATCGATTTAATTAGTTAATCTTGTATAACTCAGAATAATACACCAGAGACCAGTGTAAACTTCACAAAGCTAGCTGTACTTGATATTAGATCTCTGTCCAACAAGTCACTGTTAGTTAATAACTTCATCATTTCTCACAGTTTAGATTTTCTTTTTCTGACAGAAACATGGTGAACAGAAGGCACAAGACACTCATTTTAGTTTTTTGAATAAATGTTGAAACTGGGGGGAAAGGGAAGGAGAAGCTGCCTTATTTAAAGATTCATCCCAGTGTCAAGAGATTTCATTTAGTGATTTTACTTCTTTTGAATATTTTAAATTCTATTTTTAATCATCTACAGACGTCCAGGAAACTGTGCAAATTTTATTGATGAAATTTCTGAATTATTGTCAGTTATCTCTACTGATTTTAACCATTTTATCTTAACTGGGGATTTTAACATTCACATAGAGAACATGATGGATGGTAATGTCAAGGAATTTTCTTCAGTATTGAACATGTTTGGTTTATGGCAACATGTAAAATAACGGACCCACATTCAAGGTCACATTCTGGACCTGGTTTTTTCAAAGGGTGTTGATATTTCTTCTGTTGCTGTTACTGACTTGGCCTTGTCTGCCCATTTTTGTATTTTGTTTGATTTACTGATCACTCAAAATGTCCAAACAACCTGCATCTCGGTTAGGAAGAGGTACATTAATGAAAGAACGAGTGGAGGAGACCAGGAACAGTTGTAACACGGGTCAGTTGTAACACTTGCAATTGCTCCAATCAGGTAAAAGTTAGAAATCATCTAATTCACTCTGCACATGTTAAGTTTGGTCCTTTGTCTGCATGTGAAAAAGTATTGCCTTGAAGCAAACACAGCCAAATTTATGAGGAAAAACATCATTTTGAGGTAAGAAAGTAATTTTTTTGCCCAACTAATTTTTTGGACTACATAGCTTGCTTTGTTGTTGAACTTGTCAAACATTTATCATGTTGATTATGTGTCTGTTTAGCTGTTTTTCAAGCAGGTTATTTTTAATAATGTTTTAGTTGTTAGCTGTTTGGCCAGCTAGCTCATGGATAATGCACTTGGGGTCAGTTGTAACAGTTTAGAACATGTAATTTAAATGACATTTTGTTTTAGGGTGCATTTGCACCAGGATAGTCAGGGGGACCTTGTTCGTGGGGTGGGGAAATCAGAAAATCTTCACACCTTTGGTCAAACTTGCTTTCACTTGCGTTTTACTCAAGCTCACCAAACCGATGTTACTGATTAAGATGTTAGTGTAGTTTAAAGACTCTCGACAAAAATTTTGCAATGTTCCTAGAGAAGCGCCTCCCCATTAAAGGCTAATCCAGCATCCATCTTATGTCCTATCTCTACTGTGAGCTCTTTTCAGCCAGCAAAAGCCTATTGCATATTGTATTCTATATTTGTTATTACTGTATTAAGACATGAAAACAGAAAACACCCATATGCTGTGCCTGTTTTATTATCTATTATCTATCTATCTATTATCTATTTCTTTCTTTTCTATTCTTTCTTCGATGGTGTCTTTTTGCGTTTCTTTGCTGAATCAGCCACGATGCACATTCAAAAAACAGCTGGTGTGTTATATCCGTTTGCTAGCGTGTGAAGCAAAACATGTAATGTTCTGGATGAAAAAGTTATATAGTGTGATTTCTTAGCCTCTGGATGCTGCTGGGCAACGACGGCTCCAGTAGTTGGTTGGAAATTTACATATTGTGTCTTTAACTTCTATGCTGTGGGACCACAGCACATTTGTTTAGAAGTTTGGGCCTCATTTCCTAATGTTACGTTTCACCCCAAGGCATGTTAGAATTGACCCTGACTATGGGGTCAGTTGTAACATTTCATTCCTTTGAGATTAAGCCATACATTTTCTATTTGTGTTGCACAGGCAGTTTCCATGCCATTTATTAACATAAACTTGAAGCTAGTTTGCATAGCCATTTGAACACACTGGGCTAAACAAGCTCAAAGTTAGAGACAGAAATGTCTAAATTGGTACAACCTTCCCCGTTCTCCCCTGCTAGGTTTATGGAAGGCCTAGCTATGTTACCAAGAACCAGTGCAGAGTCAGTTGATGGACTCCTGGATCATTTCAATCTGAAAGACTTGAATGTAATGGATGCTGTTGCACCAATAAGAATCAAGAGCACCTTGAGCAAACAGAAAATACCATGGAGAAACATCACTGTGGTCACAAACCTAAAAAGAGAATTCAAGAAAACGGAGCAGAAATGGCAGAAAAAAAAACTTCAAATACACTATGAGCTGTACAAACAAAGCTTGTATAACTATAACAATGAGCTGTTCAAGGTCAGAGAGCTGCATTTATCTGAAATGATTAACAAGAACATCAACAATTCTCATACTGTATTTCTATGATTGAAAAACTTACAAATCCTCCTATACCGATAAGCCCAGAGCTCCTTTCCACTGAAAAATCCAACCAATTTGCCAGCGTTTTTAGCCAACAAAACAAAATAATTAGGCAAAATATTAATTTCACACAGTCAAACAAAAACAAAAAAATACTCTGTGTCTAAAACCTGGAAATATTTCTGATCTTAAGTTGCAGTTTAGTGTGGTCGATTTAAAAATTCTACAAGAAATAGTTGGGCATTTGAAATCCACAACATGCAATCTGGACATTATACCATCTGACTTTTAAAAAACTGTTTTAACCTCAGTGACTCATTGAGGTTTCTTTTTCTTTATTTCATTTATTTGATATTTCCACTTGCTTTTTCTCCTGCTGTTTAGGCAACAGGGCTACTTGGTTAGGTTTAGGAATAAAAAATAGCAGACTAGCATTAGAAGAAGAACATAAAATGGTGTAATAAGGTGTAAAAGCTGTAAAGGTGTAAATTGCAACACTTTTATTCATCATTATCCTGGGTGTGATGAATAGAAATGATAAAATACTGATAAATAAAATAAAAAAATGTCAGTGTTCACTCTGCTGTGATGGGAAGACACAGCAAACAATGTACATTTAGACAATCCTTGTATGTCTGCTCTTAATAGAAATGTTGCCTGTCTCCCTTACAGCAAGACTCCAACTCAGGATTATATCTAATTATGTTAAAAAAGGATGTAATGTTGAATCTTTCCCTTATAGCATTAAATGATGAGAAAAAATTGCATGTGTTCACTCTCCTACCATCTGTCTGATTTTATATAGATAAAATACCTCCATAAAACAAGAAAAGCTTATATTATCCTAGAAATGCTTTAAGTTGGTTAATATTTACACATTTTTCATTTAAAAAATCAGATAGAAGCAATTTCCTTATAACCTTTAAACACAATTTATAAAATTATAGCCCTTTTAGACAAAATAGTTGAAGTGCAATGAGAAATGTCCTCAAGTGACAAGAAGTCTTTCTTTTTTTTTCTTTGAGACACAGATTAAGCTCATAAATTCTTTACTCTGTGATATTTGTCAGTGAGCATCTGATTTAAATTCAGACTGTGTTTCCAGTAATTATGCTGTGCTTGGGGACGGATCAAATATTAAAACAAACTTTTCAACAGGGGTTCTGTTTGTCATGACCTGCTCTTAATTAACTGTGCTTTGCCAACACTTTAGGGGGCAATCAAGGGCACCTTTTGGTAGACACAGCCGTAGGGAGAAAATGTGTTGGATCTCTATTCTCATGCTACCCATCATTTCTCTTAATGTCTTCTGTTCTCATGATTAAATGTACAATGGTGTAATAAAATGCTTAATGAACCAGTTCTAAGAAATGATAAAAAAGGATATGATTATAGTACTTTCAGGAAATATTATGGTTAGAAGCTTAAAGATATTTCTATCATTGAAATAATAATAACAGACCACATGTTTAGTTGTTGGGGAACTCATTAGTTCTTAGTGGCTTTGGATATGTAAAATGTAAATGAAACTGGAGGACAGGTCTGGATGTTGCTGATGACAGTTAAATCATGTACAGTATCTGTCAGCCCCTGTTTTAGACACAGTTATTTGGCTTGTCAGCATGTCAAGTCAATTTTTCCATGTATGAACAATAGTATGATATCCAGTCCTGGAAAGCCGCAAGGAGATGGATAATAAATGTTTTAGTTTTCATGAATGCATTGCATGCTCCAGTAAGTGTATTTTCTGGAAATACCGATGACCTAAATTCAAATGCATGGAAAAAAATATTTTTACTTAAGTAGATTTTTTTTTTTCTTTTTTTTTGTTTCTGATATGGACACACACCCAGAAGAATCCAGTTTTGAGGTTAGGAAGAAAGTGGGGTCTGTAATGGTACACATTCAAGACCTATATGAGACATGGTTAGATTAATGTGAAATAAATAGTTTTGACTGAAAATCCCGAATTTGTTGTGGGGTTCAATCTTATTAGTTATTTGGTTAAATGTAGACACTAAGAAATCTTGGTTAGGTTTAGGAAAACACAGTTTGGGAAGCACAGCATTACCTGGAACGTGGTAATAAAGTTGGTTTGCCCTCTCCTCTAACTGAATAATTCTCTAAACTTTGATAAAAAGTAGTGTCGTCTCCACTGCCTTGAGTGTGAGGAAAATGTCCCCAGTAAATGTGAAAGTAAAGCGAACTGGCCTGGGAAGAATAACATTGGTTAACTTTTCCAAATCTAAACAAGTTGCTTCTGTCAGATATCTACCCCATATAAGGCAAGGCATGGTTTTGCTAAATTTATTCCTGAATCTTTTTGGCAATGAAAATGTTATGACCCCTTCTTAAAACTAGGGGACACGTGGTCAATAACAACAACACACCGGACCCAAACTAAAAGCCACCAAATTCTCACAAACACAGACCAGCATACCAACAAACAATCCCAAGGCAAACCGTGGGCCTAATGGATCACAGCTGCCACGAATGAAGTCTTTTCGATTCTTTTAAAGATCCAGGTGTCCTCCAATTGGTCTCGAGGTACGTAGGAAGTGCGGGAGTGGCAGCGTCCAATCATCATCGTAGAGGGTTGGCCTGAAGTCAGATGAAGATGCAACCAATCACAGAGATGGATGAGGGAGGGCGCTGTCAACCGGATCGGCAGCCAATTGTCGATGTGCAACTGCACAGTAGTCTTTGCCTGAAACACGGCCTCGGGCCAAAGGTCTGGGGACCTGACAGAAAAGAAAGAAAACCTGTTACAACTTCAATAAAGTCTAAAAGATAATACAGTTATTCAGTTCTTCTTGTCCCTTGTGTAGATTCAGCTTAAATGTTGTTTTATCAGTATGTTGACACAATGTGTCTCCCTTGAGACTGATTCTACCTCAAGCAGAATGTTACCCATTTCATTTCAAGTGAACATGCATGTATTTGCAGAATAATTTCTACAAATTAGTTGCCATGGCAAACTTTTTTTTCCAGTAGCAAACAATCACAAACAAGCTCAAAAAGTAACCGAGAAACTCTTTTAAGTATGTTTTCTCAGAATGGAGTTTTTTTTTTTTGTTTGTTTGGTTTTTTTTTCCCCACATGATATGTTTTACAGGAAGAGAAAAACAAACTATAACACTTTGTGTAAGGATAAAAAACACCTCCAGTCAAGCATGCCAGCATGTACTTTATAAAGTCAATATCTTTACCCATATTAGTATGATCTAAAGTCATCTCTAGAGTTTAGAATGATGTTTTATTTAGGGCTGTGGTTGAGTTCTCAAGGTTAGGATAGTCTTCTTAAATCCTTTTTTCATTACACATGCTTGGTGGCTTTAAAAACAAAGCACATTTTTTTTCCTAATTATTAGGAAGTGTATCAAAATTGAGTAGATTCTTCCAAATTTCCTTTAGAGAAATAATAATAATAATTTACAAAAAACCACTAAGTTTGTTAAAGTAAAGGAAAAAGAAAAACAAAATTTTTCAACCACGCAGCTAAAGACAAAACATTTAGATAAAAAATCTAACTAAATAAGATTGAGTTTTAAAATGGCTTAAAAGTTTTCACATATATATGACACAAGTAAAGCGGCATAGTGATAGTCTGACCAAAACTACACTGAAGATAAATACAAACATGTAAACCCCACTAACACCCGCATGTAATGAAGTCTGAGGATGAATAATTCTTGCATGAATAAGCTTAGCTAGACTAAGACGGTTTTGGACATGCTACAGATATTCTGAAAAGCTCCAAAAAGTAATATTTCTGCATCTGTTTTCTGTGAAAGCAGTGAATGATTAGTTCATATTAATATGACTAAATTCCCAACAAAGCTGCTCTTATTCAATTATCTTTCTCTCTTTTGTCAGATGAGTTAATGTACCGCAAATTGTGACTCAAAAGTAACTCATTTTGACAAAATCACTATTCAAGCAAGTGAAACACAACATCTGTGCAGTGGACTCCGCTACACTTGCATGCACAACAATCTCCCACAGAGGAAATTCACTCATTTCTTGAACATTTTCTCAGACTTTGTAGTGTTGCACTGTCTGGTATATGCTTAGAAGAATAGAAACTTTTGAGTGTATACTAGGACATGAGCTCAGGTAAAAGGTGACCTCACATTAACTGTAGCTAGACTAATCGGTGCATGTTGTCGCTTGCTTGCCCGGGGAGTAGCGGGCTCATGTTGAGCTGAAAAGTGTTTTTAATCTGCTTGGGTTGGGACAACTCCATTTCTCTCAACTCAGCACAAATATGAAGTGAGGCACAGATGCATCATTCCTATACAGAAATGTACTGAGGGAGGATAAGATTTATTGTCATTATTAACATGAATGATGACATATTTTAGCAGAGATTTGGTAATACATTGAAATATTGGGCAATAAAAAAAGAATAGACAAAACCACAACACATTTACAAAACTGTCTTGTAGGGCTGAACATTGGCACTGATCACATTAAATCTGGTTCCAAACTTGAAATGCCAGAATCTATTTCTTTTTAATTAAAAATAACTTAGAAATGCCAATGTAGCTGGAAGCAGCTACTTATTGACCAACATTTCTATTAACTTGGCCAAATTCGGAATACTCAAAAATGTTATCTTATTACCAAAGCCAAAACATTAAAACAAGAAGATGAACATTATTCATGCTTATAAAGTGTTTGTGTAAACACTTGTCCTCTGGCAACTGCATAAAGACAAAATTTACATACTTCGAAGACGTCATAGCTCATCTCCAGAAACAGAGCTCTGATCAGCATGTTGAGTCCTGACTTATCCTGTCTGCCTTTGGTAGCCTGATCAGGAAAACAGCTGGAGCTGCTGATGTAGCTGTTTATAGGGCTGATTGGGGCTTAAGATTGCTCAAATGGTCTAATGATTTTATTAGATGATGGATTTAACAACAGCATAGATAAAATAAATAAATATATGAACAAACAAATAAATAAATGGTTGATAGGATTTAAGGTGGTTCAAGAAGAGTCAGACAGTATTGCTGCAAAATGATTCTGCTACATATAAGTTCTAAGAAATGATAACTTTTAAACAACTTGTTTTCTTTGGAGATTGTAACATGTTTAATTTTTGCATTTCATAAAACCGTAAAAAATCTGATATTGCAGAACTAGGACATGTTAAAACATGCTAAAAAGGAGGACTGGATGAATGAAATGCAAGTATGTAACCAAACGTCATCATCATCATCATCATCATCAGTTGTATACATTCAAAAAGATTAAAAAGAAAAACTTCATAGCTTCAATAGAGATTGGCAAATAAAGTTTTAACCCTTTAGTTTTCCCACTAAAAAAAAAAAACAAAAACAAAAAAAAAAAAAAACAATGTTTCTTTTCCCTTCAGACGTTAAAAACAAATGGTTTAAATAACACTTATATGTATGGTATATTTTAAAATAACAGACTTGAAATAGTCCTAACTTGAAATGATAATGGCTTAACAAGTGCTTATTTTGGATATTACCCAAACTATGTGTTAGAGGTGACTCAGCCAGGTTTATTTCCCAAATTTGTTAGACACTAAATGATAGAGCAGGCAGTTTAAGGGTTATCTGCTTTTAAAGAGGAGATTTCAAGTTTTCTGATGGTTTCTTCCAGATATTTGGACCATGAAAACTAAATGTGGATTCTCCTTATATAATTTGAACTATAAAGATGGAAAGCAAACTTGACCCGGATGAGTTCAACGGTCTCAGACTCTCAAATGGTGTCAGCAGACCAGATCTACAGTTTGGAGCCTTGAACACCAGGAGCAATATTTTAAAATCAGTCTTTACACTAACTTTTTGGTGTAAGTAAGTGTAAATATCTGAGAACATGACGTGTTTCCTTTTGTTGGTCTTTGTAAGAACAAGAGCAGCAGCAGTTGAAGCTGTCTTAGTGATTTCTTTATAGACCTACAAAAACTCTGTTACAGTCAAGAATTATGCATCAACGCATGGAGGGGCAGCATGGCTCAGTGGGTAGAGTGGTCGTCCTGCAGCTCAAGGGTTGCTGGTTCGATCCCGGCCCGGAGATCTCATGTTGAGATGTCCCTGAGCAAGACACCGAACCCCTAATTGCCCCAGATGGGTCATGGTTGTGTGAATGGGTGAATGTGACGTGCATGTAAAGCGCTTTGGATAATGGTGCTATTTAACTACAGGCCATTTACCAAGTCTTATATGGGTAACACTGCTCTTTACAAAACAATAAATAATAATATATAATTTCTATTTTCATTGTTTTCTTTGCTACATTTTTGCATGCATATGAACAAACATACTTAATGCACATTATCTTCTGAGACTGATCTCATCCACTTTATTCTCCTGTGGCTATAAAAAGTCTGGACAGTGGAATAGCCCCAGCTCCATTTCCTTGTCCTGTCTTTTCCCCCATCAACCTGGGCTAGTCTGCTGCATTTCTTCCGGTCCCAGCAGAACTTTTCCTGAAGTAATCATAATATGTACTAATAATAATCCGCTTAATATGACACCTCTACCTGTGTATACTTTGAAAATTCATAGAGCTAAGAGATGTAAAAATAAGCTGGTTGGACAGCATCACATTGAGTTTCCAATAAATTAGAGCCAAACTGCCAGGCATCTCTGTCTGGTGTTTGTTTTCTGGTGTTGATGCAGTCTTTGTCATTTACAGAACGTTTTCATCGCCGTCATTGTGTTAACATCCAAATCTTTAGTAGCATGTTGCTCCATTAAAAGTCGGCACCTCACAGCACACTGTAAGACTGGAAAGACCTACATAGATTTTTAAACCTGCCCACCGACTGAGACTCAGTGCTCTGCAAAGTTTTGGTGCACTAGTTATATTTCTCCACAGAGAAGGCCAGCTCATAAACTGCATCTGCTGCAGACTTACAGACTTCAAATGTGCTTTTGCATCATGCATATTTGTTTTACTGATCATGAGATCAAATGCAGCAGCTCTACAAGACACACACTCTCTGTGGCCTACAAGAAAGTCTCATATCCAAAGGATGACAAACAGCACTGTCAACACTAAGACAGTACAGGCTTTGCAGTAAGAAGTGCAGCATGGGGAATTCACAGGCTGAGCCTAAATTTTAAAGCAAAACTTTCAAAGGAAAAAAGTTGTTGCTGTTCCACTGAAACCAATATGTGGAATAGTCCTATTTTTTAGACAGGAAATAAAGATGTTTCCAAAAGCTTGGCATGATGAGACCGTCCAAAACGTTGGAAAAGGTAAGCTCTTTTGTTGTGATTGTACCACTGCAGCATAACAGAAAAAGAAGATACAAGAATCTGATGACATCAGCTTTTTTATTATTATTTTTGTCTATTTCAGCTTCAGAAATGTTTGAATGCACTTCACTTAACTTAAAATAGTTCTTGTTTGTCCTTCGCAGGGCAATTTCAACTTTTCAAACAGGTACACAAAGCCAACTCATTTGCACAAAACATACTTCACAAATATAAAAAGTGAAATTGTTAAGAGCTGAGCAACACAAACATTAAGAGGGGTGCAGATTGTGTTTTTCATTTGTCTGCTTCAACCCTTTATTCGTGGCCTTTTCTTCCCAAAGGGCTGGATAAACGTGACAGGCATTTTTCCAGACCTCCAACATGTTGTATAAGATGAAAGAAGGTAGAATGGAAATGCATTATTATGTTTTGACTTCTACAGAGCTGACTTACAAACATGTGTTCTGAAATTTAGTTTACTCAGGGGTGTCAAACATACGGCCCGAGTGCCAAAACCGGCCCGCCTGGTGGTGATACTAACAATGAAGACATTAACTATATTTTTTTTTCAAAGGAAGTAATTGTAATTCCTAATTTGTCCATGTGAAGTTGAATTTATGAAACATTTCTATGGCAACTTGTTATATGTTTTATACCTAATAGATCTAACTTCAGTTTGTATGATGAAGTAAATTAGTTCTTGTGGTCAGGATTACTACACAAGTGTGGAAATGTACAGTTATGCACATTAAAAATAACATCTAGCTCATGAAAAGTTCCAATAATCATTATGGAAAATACTCTATTTTTCAATTCCATATACCAGTGATTAAATGCTTTGTGATTTTGCAGATCCATTATGATTTGTAAGTGGTAATACATGTGTAAATGAGTAAATATGTAAATTAAATAACTATAAATTAAAAATACACAATAAGATTGTATGATTTGTGAATATAAATAAATATAAAAATGTGCAACAGAGGCAAAATATTATTTAAACCACTTATTTTTCAAGGAATTACAAGTTCATAATGTTTTCCAAAGAAAATGTTAATTAAATTTAAACATATTAATAATGTATTTGTTTTTGAAATTAAGGAAAAAATGTGGCATTTTCATTATTTATAAATTTTTTTGTCATTATTTTACAAGTCAAGTCCATTTGAGATGGGATGGGGTCCCTGTTTTACATACCTGGTTTCCATAAAACATGTGCATCTTTTCTTAGTAACATAATTCTGACGTGATGGAGCAGAAATAACAGATGTTAGGTAAGACAGACCTTTTCACAAAGCCTGCATTTCTATTTGTCATTATTTCTTTAGTTTGCACACATGTACAAGTACCATTAAATAGTAATTAAAATAAATCAGTGTACATTTAGTTTTATTAGGCCTGCTATTAATTCAAATTAACGTGGGTCCTAAGAATAGTTACCACAGTGTGTAATGGTCATGCATAAGGAGAGCCTTGCAGATGTATTTGTTTTCCAGTAATTTCTTTATCACCCCTGCAGGATCATTTGCTCAGAATTTAGAGGTAGTTGCCACCATTCATTTTTCTGAGGTTTTTGTTTTGATTGGGATGCTGTTTTTATTGCTTTGTGGTGTAAACAGTGAAAACGATTATGTCTTTATCTGTTAATTGGAAATTATTGTGGTGAAAACCTGTCTCTTGCCTGTGCAAAGGCTTTAATAATGATTAAGATTTCTACAAGAACATCATGGATACAAACAGGCCTTTAACCCTGGAAAAAAAAAGTTTTATACATCAATAGCCCATGATGTATTGCACACTTTTTCAAAACTGTGGATTACATTATCCATCATAATCCTACATTATGGTTGCAGCTGATGCAGAGATAAAACACTATAACAGACCTCTATTACCTCCTGTATGCAGCCACTTTATGTTGGGCGGTGCAGTATGTGAAACACTCTGGCTTTGAATAAAAAGGCTCTATGATGCTGACTGCTATGCTCTACGCTGATTCTGCTGACTGTTTTATAGATTGCAAAACCCTCCTATTGTCTGTGAGTAGATGTGATTCATCATATCGATACTGTGTACATGACTGAATGCTGAACTATGTCATTAACCAACTCCGACAAGATAAACATACTCATGTGTGATTGGTACATGCAGTGAGTGTTTGTGACGGATATGATTACAATATATAAACAATATATACAGAATATAAACAAAATAAGGCAGCAGAGGTTGTATCCCTTGTTAAATTTGCAATGCTTCTATTTGAGCACTGGAACATTGTTCATTAAAGTCCAACAGCTGGTGTAAATATTGCACATGCAGCACTGTGACATTTAAAATTGGGTTAATCATGGTGAGTTTATTATTATTATTTATTTATTTTTCAAACAATACATAATATAATCGTTATCAGACATTTTTTGACATGACGTTCACCATAGTCCAATGATTTATGTGATATTCTGTGTTCATGTTCAGCTTGAATCAGTCCATCATGTGGAGGAAACTGGCAGATAGGCACAGATGACCTAGAAGGATGGTTTTACAACACTTTGGTTTCTCTTCTGCAGCGCACCAGTGTAAGAAGTCATTTAAAAGTGGCCGAGCCATCTCAAACAGACATTTTCTCAGTGGCACGGATGAGTGTACATGGGGTTTGTCCACAGAGAGTGAGGGACAGATGAAAGCAGGAAATGAACGGGGAGAAGATGAGTGGGAGGAGAGTGGACCCTTAACTTTCTGTCCAAGCATCTTCTTTTTGTATTATAGCAGCAACACTTTAACTCCTGTTGTGCTTGTTTTTTTTGCTCTGCAGCAGTAATTTTACATGAACACTGCATTTATACAAAGTCTAAAAAAGGTTTTCCTCATAATTCAACCACAAAAGTTGTTCCAGGAGCCTGAAGGCAGCACAAAAGATATCCTCTTTCAGGATTTTTTGTCCAGCAGACACCAAGTTTCAGTCTGATACTGCTCAGGTGCTTGTAAAAAAACACAATATGATTACAGAAAATGTAATTAAACACACTTAAATTAAAACAACTGATCACACACTTAACCCTCTGTGGCTTTAGGTATAACTGTCTGTTTTGACTGCTGTTGATTTTAACTTTAATATTAAACTTTTAAAACCATTTATCTTGCCTTGTATCATTCTTTTCAGCATAGCTTCACATGTGGTGAATTTTTTTCACCTCTATGAAAGGGGGGTTATGTTTTTTGTTGTTGTTTTTTTTTTCTCTCCTCAGTTTTCTCATACTTGCAAGCACTTTCTAGAACCACCCAGTTTTACCATTTCTTCCTGCACCCAACACACACCAGACGTAGCGATGGTATACATGAAATGGTTTTACTTGGCCTGTCAACACAGTTTAAAAACTAGTAGATAGTTTAAAGTCTGTACTTCTGAATTAAATTGAAACATAGACAGTTTTTCATGCTTAAATCAGTCACTGCTGCGTTTGCCCACTCCAAAATGTATTTATCAAAATCTCTGATATTCTAGGATGAATTTGCAATTATTTTCTAAACGGACAATAAAATAAAGCTTGTTATTATTTTGTTCAAAATGACTTGAACATACAGTAGCTTAGATGGGCTATAGCTACTACTTCAGAGATGTTAGTGAGTTATTGTTGGATTAGTCAAAATAACTGCTGCAATAATATGACACAGGGATCATTTGCTTTGGTAGTTTGGGTTGATGTGCTAATTTTACTATGTACAATTGGCCTTGAATTGAATACCACTGTTGCAGCAGCTTTTTTTTTTCTTCTTCTTCTTCTTTTTATTTAACTAATCTTTACAAACCTCTGATCAAGAGTCCTATATGTTACTTAGGATGGAAGTGGAGCGTCCCTGGTAACACAATAGTTATACATAGATTTTTGGGGAATGCTAATATTCCCTCAGAGCATCGCTATCTTTCTGTCAGTGCAGTAATCCACCAAAACTGGTTGGAGTGCCTGATTTCTGTTTAGCCATGAGATTATTAGACATCCATAGGTGGATGTCTGAAAATTAGTTTAGGACATAAGAAGCTTTCTGAATCTGAATGAATGGATCTTACTCGACTTATTGATCACGCAGGTTTTGGTTTTTTAAAATCATGATGACAGATGAAAAATGAAAATCAAGATGAAAATGTGTTTGGAAAACAGGTAATATTGTACTTGTTTAGTTTTTAGTGATATTTTTCCATTATTGTCACCATAGATTTTCCTTTGGCTGCATCAGAAGCACTTGTAATTTTGTGTGTGTGTATGTGTGTGTGTGTGTATGTGTGTTTTTTTTTTAAGAAAATAAGAAAAATCTAAGCTGAATATCTGTTTTTGTAAATGAAGTGTTCTTTTCCCCAAGTGAACATGTAATTAAAAGTTCTGATTGATAATAACAGGAAACAACTTTTTACATTCCAGTCATGTGTGTTTGGACTAGTTCAGGAAGATAATCAGTATTTTGCTGCTACCATTACTTCCCTTTTCATGTTGATTCAGATGAATGAGATTCCAGTGGAACCAGCTTAAAGATTTAATTAGTGTTGTTCAATAGCTTTAGTGTCAAAGGCCTAAATTAAACTTGTATAATTAATTTTATCATTATTATTATTATTAATAATATTATTATTATCATTACTATTATTATTATTATTATTATTATTACTATTATTATTATTATTATTTACAGTATTTGATTTTTTATATCTAGTAAGTGATGCTTATTCCTCATTATCATAAGTGTTCTTTTCTCTACAACTGTAAATGCTTTATATTTTACCAGATCCCCAATGCCCTGGAAACAGCAGAACATGTAACCACCAGCTGGAGGACTCCCCAGAGTTCACATGGAGTATAGTGGCAGCTGGCGACTTGCAGGACAGAAACGGGAAAACCATAAAGAAAACAGGAAGTCCCCAGGGTTGGGAGGAAGGTAAGAATGAAGGTATCAAGCCTCTCCTGTTGCAGGGGAATTTCATTTTTCAACAAATGTTCTCAGTTTGTGTATCGTCAAATTCACTGCTTTTGAACTTTGTTGATCAATGTAACTAGATTTTATCACTGGAAACTTTTTTTTTATGTGCATTGCATTTGCTTTCACTTCTAAAGCCACAAATAACAAATTACTTTTGGTGTTGTAAAAGTCTCCCTTATAGAGCAATTCTATATGAATCAATAAACGTAAAATACAATATGATTAAAGTATCACACATTCAAGACAATATTCTGATACAAATCTTTACATTTATTTGTTAAAAGCATTAATGTCCCATTTTTAGCCATGTTCAAGCAGATATATTTATCACCAAGAGCACTTTTGGTTCTTCATTGTACAGACAAAAAAGTATATATAGTTCTTATTTAACTCTATTGTTCAGCTACACATTTATCATGTTACTCTTCAGAATCTTTAGCAATAAATCCAACAATAGATGCAGTCATTTCCTTTAAACATGTTGAAGTGTGGTTGGAAAAGTCCTCAGTGTTTGCTTCTGTATCTTGTTACATCGTTACATGCTTTTGTTAACTGTGTTAGAATCTAAAGTGCACAACAACCAGTTACTTAGTGATTTGGATCTGTTGTTGTTCTGCCACAAGTTGGTGGTCTGGAGACTTTTGTTCAATTTCCCCCTCCTTCTTAAAATAATTCTGTGGGAATTCAGAAATTATATTTGATGATGCAATGCCAGCATCTGTCATTGGACACGTTGATTTGGGTGCAAATGCTGGTTTTACTGCTAGATTTTAGCAACGTGGGTGGATCCGTGAAAACAAGGTGCAGCTTCTGTTCCTTTAAAGCTTTGCTGGTGCAATGATCATGCAGACCCACTCTGATGTCACCTCTTACAAACATTAGTTGAAGTTGTTTTTGTTTTTGACTTTAATCAAACATACTTTAATTACAGATAATGATACTGATACTTTCAGAAAAAAATGAGAGTGAGGCAAATTCATGTGTTAGAATGTGGTTGCTTAAAACATGTTAAAAAGTTGGGAACAGTGCTTTACCAAGTAGTGGGAATGGACTTTAAACAGATCTTTAGGGCAGTGCTAAAATCATATTTTTACCTTCCAGCCTGTCCACAGCTGGAAGGTGACCAAAATGGAATGTTTATTTGGGAATTTCACATCTGAGCAGCATTGTTTGATTAAATGAAACTTCACTCTTTGCCTCATCTGGTCTTAGATCTGTCAGTCGGGGTGTTGCATGGACACGTCCACAGCATCTCAGTACTGGGATTTAGAGAGCAGCTTTAATTTACCTTAAATAATTTTAATTGCTCATGTTTGATTGAGTGATTAACTACATATTTGTCTATAATGGGACTCATAATTCAGATTTATTTAAATTTTTTCTTCCTTTTTTTAAAATCTGGTCTCTGCTTGTATTGGTCAATCATGATTCAGCATAGTATGAAGATCTTAAGTGTGGGTCATGTTTGGTGTTATTGGGATTTTCTTTTCAAAAAGTTTTATCAACTGAAAGGGTATTTTTATTAGCCAGCTTTGGAACATAGTGTACACCCTGACTTCACACCTTTTCTGTCCTCCAGTATCATTTATTTTCATATTGCACCTCTGAAGATGGGAGGAGTGTCCCTCATCTCATCCCATCTCATCTCATCTCCTGAGCTGATAGTAAAATGGAGGGAGACAGAAGAGCCTATTTATTTCCATAATTTTTTTTTTCTGCCATGAGGTACAAGTCCTGAGACTCAATGGATGGAGTGTGGGCTCAGATTGGAAAAATGAAATATACTGACTGGTGAGCAGGAGGAGTTGGATAGAAATGACTGATGCGTGTCCTGCATGCCTAGTTTTATTAGTAAATGAAGTGTTGACTCAGCTCACTGGTTCCAACAACAGAGGTAAAGTGAAAGAGAAGGAAAAGTACAATTCAGATTAGAACAAAATTAAGGTTCATCCATTGACTATTTCCATTTACTTTTCAAATTGTATACACAAGTCTTACAGTGTCACTATATTATATTACATTTCTTTGAGCAAGCTTGATTCTCTTTACACACATCAGCAAAACAACAAAGTTGTTTTTGTGCTGAAGCTGAAAAATTGGCACATAATAAAATAATTTCCTTAAATCAGATACATTTTTTTTTTTTTTATCACTCTATAAGCTTGATTTTGAAAATGATCTATCATAACATATGCATTCATTATAGGACCAGATCAGAAATAATTAGCAATGCCCCATAATAACAGAAGAGGACATCAGGTCTTTGCAGCCTCCTATTTGATCCTGTAGCATATAGTTAAAACTCATGCCTACATGTGACATTTGAAAAACACGGGAGGGGGAAGAATGGGAGGAAAAAGAGAAAGAAAAGTTGATCATGATGGAAGGTAGGCAACACAAAGTACAAAGGAAATATATGTGCATAATCATACTCAAATTGTCTGTTAGCCACAATGCAGTTGGTGTGTTTTGAATAATTGAGCTGGGCAAGCTGCTGTCTCCACACATTTCTCTGGCGCTTTTTAAAAGGAATGGAAATAAGGGATGAATACTTAATGGCTGTGATCTGTAGGAATTGCTGGGGCTTTTTCTACAGTACCTAACTCATCTGCTGTAAGATGTGCAACTTTGAAATTCACAAATGGGCTGTGTTACTTTTATCCAAAAATGCTGGTAGTTAGCTTTAGATTGTCGAGATGCAAGTTGACAAATCACTAAGGTTACTTAGATCAAGCACAAATCCAGCAACCAACAGAGGCTTACTTTATGCTGATATGGCTGTGCTGACTGCAGTAATGCCCGTTAATAAATGATTAGTGCTGTTTAGACCAATGTTGACATATATTTTCAGATTCTGACCTGACTATCACTTGACTGCAACAAACAGTTCACGCTCCACCCCCTGGTGGCTGTAATGTAGAGGCAGTGAGATTTTAATGCCTTGGGTGTGAATGTCAGAAGCAGTGGCAAGACCTAAAAGACAATGTTCACTATTTAGATAAAGAAAAAAAAAAAAAGACAGCTACAAAAAATGCATTTGCCATGGATTGGTTCGACACAAGGGATTTTTTTTTTTTTTTTTGGTCTTTAGCAGCAACGTTGAAGGGAGGCAGAGCTGTAGGAATTTGCATCCACTCAGTGAAACCATGCAAACATTTTCTCTTGTGACACTAACTGACTGGAAATGAGTCACAACTGGTCTTTCCTACACATACTATGAATTAGGGCTCCATGGAGTCCAAACAAGACAAAAAATCCTGTTCGGGCGTCCCCCAAATATTTGCAGCCAAAGACGATGTGAATATGACAGCGCACTGAATTCTTTCTCTGCTACATGGAAAGAAGGAGCAAGAGTTGCAGCTTGGGGCTGATTGGCAGGAGGAGATATGTAATAGGACGCTGTTTGCTAGAGCAGGTGATTTGTTTGTTTGTAATAGAGTGGCCCCAAGGCCGTCTGTCATCTCACATCTCAGGGTGTCATTGGGATTTTCTTAGGTGGACTAAACATTATAGGATTCAGGATAAACTGACAAGAATGTGGAAGGAGCTTGGCTCTGGCATGCAGAATGTAATGCTCTTATCCTGCATCCTGCTTCGGATGTTGAAAAATAAGGAAAAATGAACGCAGGACTTCTGTAAGACTGTTGGAGCCTATTTTCTATGCCATGAAATGCAGTACAGTATAAAGACAAGGTCTGGTCATTTTTTGTTTGTCTGCCAGTCTTTTAAATTTAAATTTTCTTTTCTTAAAATGTTCATTGGCTCTTACAGTAGGTTGTGCTCTCTGTGGACAAATTCTAGTTTTAAACAATCATGGAGCTATAAAACTCAATGATCCCAATAAAAACATGATCGAGAGAGAGGAATGCAACAAATGCAAAAAAAGAAATGTATTGCTAACCCCCCGATACAAACAAGAAAACCATATGGGGCCACGCAGAGCGAAATTAAAGATGTATATATATATATATATATGTGTGTGTGTGTGTGTGTGTGAATAGAATAGAATAGAATAGAATGCCTTTTATTGTCATTATACACATGTACAACGAGATTAAGCCATCCCCAGTGTCAGTGCAGAGAGAGCAGTATAGAAATAAATAATAAATAAAAGATCTAAGGTATAAAATATTTACAGAAATAAAACAGATGTGCACACTCTAGTTATTTGCAGATATAAGTATGATGTCTATGTCTGAAAAAAAAAAAAAAAAAAAAAAAATGTGTGTGTGTGACATACATAATATGCATGCATGTCCTAATAATGGGGATATAAAGTTTTATATGCAGTGCCTGGTTACTTTTACTTTTGCTTACCCTCAAACTACTGCAGTAGTCTTCTAAACTATTTTCAGTGAGTTTTTGTATTTTGCATTGACAGTTTTTTTCTGTTTCTTATAGCAAATTTTGAGTTTTTGTGTGTTTTTGTAGCACAGCTGTTTTTAAACTGTGGTAATTTTTCAGCATTGTGGTTGTTTGACTTTTATAAATTGCACAGTATTATCTCTTTTAGCACCAGCACAATATAGAGTTAAGTCCTGATATACAATCTGTCAAAATCAACCTTAAGAATGAAAGCTTTTAGACCTTGAATGGTTAAATTATGGTCACTTATCAAAAAACATAATTAAAGTTTCTTAAAATTTGATAGAAAATGAGCAAGAAGAAAGCTTGTTATTGTGCAGTGGCTTTCACCTCTGCAGAGAGATTACATCTGGACAGATCAATGGTCCACTTGCCACACAGAGAGAAAAGCCATCCAAAGCCTTTTTACCTACTCCCAGAACCCCTCTTATCTGAGCTAATAATTATGAACCAATACTTTGGATGACAGGCTATTTGTTCTACTTTTCTGTTTTTGAGCTGAAATGTAATAGCACTGGCATTTGAAGCAAGACTGTACTTAGGTAGGTTTGGTCCCTCCATCTGAAATCTGACCCGTAAAGCACAGCAAAAACCAGGACACAAGACAAAAATGGATGTCTCCATGGTAACACACCTGGCCTGTGAGTACGTGACTAAATAATGAACAGCTAAACGTTAATAAATCAATGACTTTAATGAAAAATGAAGCTATGAGAAGTTGATGGACGAGATGTCAAGGTTCTTTTGAGCTTATTTGTAGACTTTCAGCGCAACGTCGGCAAATTGAAACGAGAGTGTAATAAAGAAAAACAGGCAAGCTGGCAGAGCTGAATAGAGGGCACACATAGAAAAAAATTCAGGAAAAATTAAAGAAATAGAAACAAGATTAAAGAAGTCAAAGCACCACAACATTCGATCGTCATACTAACAAGTGATATCAGCCTAATTACAATTAATTTTCCTGAACTTTGTAGTGTGGTTGAAATGCAGTTTACCAGGAATTATTTGACCCCCTAGTAGTAATAATAATGATAGATTAGATTGAAATTGCACTTTCCTGCTGGCGGCACTTCAAGAACTTATATTGTATCCATTATTCATCTAGTCCTGATTCATATTTTGCTGGTAAGCTACACATGTAGCCATGCTGCCCTGGGACAGACGTACAGAAATATGGCAGCTAATCCATTCCTACGCTGTCTCCGACCACCAAACTTTCATACACCAGCAATACATACTCTGGAGAGCAACGACACAACAACAGATAACTGGGCTAGTGGGGTTTTAACCACCAAACTTCCACTCATTTGATGACCTGCTCTTCAACCCGCAGCCACAGCCGCTGCACCTCTAAAAGATTAGGCTCTTTTGGTCAGGCTTCCTTAGAAGAGCTGACTCTTTAAGCTCCCAAATGGCTCTTCATGTAGTATCACTGAGAGCTGAACTATTATAAAGCAATCTAGATGCAGAATGTAGTTTTTATTCAGGGACTTTTCTTGGTAAATCCACTATTAATGATCCATGATAATGCCATTATTTGTCACACTTTCGTGATAAAAATGTTTCACATCAAACTTTTGGCCAGTCAGATAGCTTAAATTAACAGTAATGTCCAATCAGGACCAGCCAAATATCAAGAAGTTACAAGAACATCTGTCTGTGTGAAAATAACAAAAATAGTTGTTCTGTGTGGCTGGACTAAAGTGAAAAAGACTTTTTTGATACACAGCGTCACCAAAATCATGTTGAGTTGGAGTTGTTCTTGTGAGGATAGTAGGCAAATACTTGCATAAATTACTGGAAAATTGTGAAATTGCCATTATTTTTTTTTCTCCTTAAAGCCAAGACTTGATAGAATGATATTCAGATGCGAAAAGGCTTCGTTCTTATTGATCTGTGTATTATTTCTAAACATTACTGTAAGTAATTTTTTTTTTTTTTTTTTTTTTTTGCCTTTTTGATGATACAACTATTGATGCATTAATTTAATAAATGTTTAGCCTCATAATCTGTCAGCTGAGGCTGTCATGAAAAAAATATTGTGTTTAAAAGGTTTTAGCTTCTACATGCATTTTTACATTAAAAAAAAAATCACTTAAAATGGCTTGGTGTTTTAAAGGTTAATCTGAATGCAATGACATTTTCATACCTAAAAGCATCTCATGCAACAGGACATGTTGTTTATAATGCAACTATTTGAGAAAAGCTGATTTCCAACACATTTAAAGTATTTAAGTTAAATCTATATGAGTTCCTCACTCAGATCCAGGGGGTGAACTTTTAAAGAGTAAAATATATATCCTGAAGTACATTATATGCTTAAAGAGATTAAAAGAGTATAAAGGAATCAAACATAGGTTACCAGCTTGATGTGAAATTATGTTTCTGCAGTGGAAACTTGCAGAGGTGATGATTTAATTAGTCAGGAAACAGGAGTATTACTCAGCTAATGTTAGAGGTCAAAGTCCACATATCATTATGGGACTATATATATATAAGCATACTACATTATGAAGTGAAAGCACTGTTGTTCTGACCTTTTGTAGGTTAAAATGTTTACATTAGTTAACTGCATTGGTTCAGTTATGATCTCTGCAGTAGCATTGTTTGTTGAGTCAGCATGCAGACGCCGCTGGTTGTCTGTGCAGCAAAAAAAATCAAGCCAACTACTTATTTGCAAGCTTTCATGTCTCAATCTACCATGTGTAGTAGAGCAAGACAGGAAAGAGAACATGTAAAATGTGCCTTGCTTAAATATTCCAAAAGAAATGGGTTCAGCTAAAGATGGACTCCATCTAGTCCTTTTCAGTGAGTATTTCTCAGAATCACCGGCCAAATTGCTAACTCACTGCTAATGAGCAGCTAAAGATCAGTCAAGGTTGCTTTTCTCTTTTCATCAATGAGTGGACCTTGGGAGCTTTCACAGAGCCTAGAGGTTACTACATCATTAAGACCCAAGAGGTGTTGAAAGAGCTCATTGTAACTAGACGTTGTGACCTTGAGGGCTGGCCCCATTGAGTTTGTTTTATCCGCTTTGTCTTTGCTGTCAATTATGTCGTCAGACAACCAGACAATCGTTGCACTGTCAATAATCCAGCAAATGGTCCTACTACAACCTTCCTTCTTTAATGATCTCTCCTGCTCTATAAAAGGAAGGTCAGTGGAGTGTATCAGGACTAGATTGAGCTCATGACTTTTAACTTGCCCTGCTGTTTCAATAATATATTTACTACCCTGCCCCACTTAATTACCTTGGCCCTCTTTAAACAGTAGAGTTACCACATATCCACCTCATGGGTTTCACATTAGTTCTCTGCCTTTATCAGTAGATCAAAGGCTGTATTGTATTTCAAGTGGAAAAATGGATGTTGAAAGCATCAGGTTACCTATCTTTGGCTCTGTGGATTTATAATGGCAAGAAAGCAAAGGCAGAACTCCATTTAAGAAGAGGATGATTAAGATGCTTGACTCACTTCTGCAGGTCTCCAATGAATACAGAAATGTGTCTGATCACATGTGCATGACCACACAGAAATCACATATTTTATGCTACACATGAAAACCTTCAGAGAATTACCATTAAATGCCCATTTAATGCTCTCTGCTAGAGATGGATACAGAGCATTTTGTCCGTCTTCTGTGTCATTTACGTGCATGATTTGGTCTGTTTTTGGAGCCTGTACCGATGCTGACCCTAATGAAGCAAACTGTACCAAATAGTACAACTGGAAACCGCAGGGGCAGTGTTGAGCAGTATAGCTGATCTACGACCCACAAAAGGAAGAAAGCAGAAGCTGCAATTTATTTAATGGCCATACCAGACCACCACCGTCTACTGTGTTACTCCCTTTTATGTCTCTTTCTGAGAATGTACACTGTCATGATGTATTCCATTGTCGCCATATTTGCTTTGGTCTGAAACTGAAGTCAGAACTCAGAGGCAAACTTTGCCCTAACAACCATGCCCGCTTTAGGGATGCATGGAAGTATGAGGGCAGTGACGTTTGAAACTGCTGTACATATTGACTAGGAATGCACCACATTTTGACAAACTGAGTACAAGTATAAGCACCCACATTTGAGTACTTGCCGATACCAAGTAATCAGTATTGGCAAGTAAAATAAAACCCATTACAGTTCACTGGTAAGAAGTGTGAACAGGAAGCGACGACTGAGTGGTTAATTGTGTGTTATAATATATCAGTCAACCTGCAGCATCCTCTGAATGTAAGGCTGGAAAACTGTTCGAATCTTCATAAATAAAGACTCTCACCGCTGCTACAAAGCACCTACATGCCCAAAATAAGGTTCTTTTGCAGAGATAATGGAAAAGAAGAACATTTTAAATAAAATAAAAAGTTAAATAAAAAAGCGAATACTAATAATGATAATTACCACTTAAATTTAAGGTAGATATAATTTTGCATAGCAAATACTGATCATCTTCAGGGCGGATTATATTTTTAACCCCAGAACCTATCAAACAGTCAGGAGGGTTTACCAAATGCTTGGATGAGCTTCTCTGCCTCAGTCACTAACACAAGAGTCATCCTGCCGGGTGGTGCAAAGTCTGGGGAGGTACAAGAAAGATGGCTTCAATCTCATCTTGGAAAGGGAGGACATCACTTTCCTATAGTTCTTCTTCTGGCCGAGCACCTCCGAGGAGTAGTCTTCATGGACTCTGAATAAATGACCCTGGTTAGACGGTGTAAAACTCCTCCGAGCCTCCTGGACCAGCTGTTCCCTTCTCAGGAAGTAGAAGCAGGAGTATAACATGACTTCGCTATGGTTTGAGGGTCACACTGTGGTGAGCCCGGTCCAGTATGGGTGCAAAAGAGAAGATTTCCCCATGGCCTCTTGCAGAAGATTCAGTTCTCTCAGGGAGCCCAGTCAGCTGACAGTTGCAGGGTCTATTTCTTGGTTTCTCCAGGTCCGTTAGCTTAGCCTTTAACTTCGGTTTGAAGATGAGTGCTTAAAGTTTCTACCTCCTCCAGCTGCTAGTAAACAGTGTCAGCATTTTTTAGTAGTGACGACAGTCTGTTGTGGTAGTTAACCACGGTTGTTTGGACTCCGTCCAATTTGATGTTAAGTTTTTGGAAGGACGTCTTGAGCTCAAAGAGCAGAGCGGATCTGTGATCAGCTAGTAGCACTATAATGTCACGTTTGCTAACATGGGCGTAAGTCTCTTTAAATATGTTAAAAATACTCATCAATTACACGATTCATCTCTGTGCAATAACGTGTTCAGTTTGACTGCACCAGGTTTTTCACATTGGTGTTGGTTTTGTAGTATTGGAGCACAACATAACGGACCAATACACAATACTGGTATCTGTGTATCCCTAATATTCAGGTACGTTAAGGGAGCATAAATGGTCCTTAAGGGAGTTTAACTGATTAAAGGTAATTTACATGCAAAGTACAAGGAAGGTTAAAGACCCATATATCCACAAAACACCCCAGATCATTTCACCCAAGACCTCCAAAAAGTTCTCTGACCTGCTGTGAACATGAACTGACTTTCACTGGACAAATGGGCTGAACTTCTGCATATAATTTAGCCAAGTTTGTGTAATTCCAAAATGAAAACAAGTCTGAGCCAGTGCACTTTAACATTACACACGCACCCTCTTTTCCCCTTTGTTCAGGTCAGGATCAATAGGCTGATTGATTGAGTAAAGACAGATATCTTGGCAGCAGGCAGGATATGGGTATGGGATTGAGTATAGAAGACATTGGCCCTCAAGAAACCAATCGATCTGACCTTTAGGGATCAATGATCCACTCAAGACTAAGTGAGGAGCAGCTGGCAGATAAATAGGTCCACTTAATATCAGAAGAAGAAATCTACTTCAGAGACCTTGTGGCAAGAGAATTCAGGAGAAATGAGTTCTCTTTTCTTTTTTATCTTGTGTTTGAAATGCTGGTTTACAGTAGTTCTATAATCTTTAGGAATCAAGATAACTGCCAAACTAACTTCTTTTACAGTGGAGTCATGTTGAGAGCTAGCCGCTAAAGACAACTTCTCTCAATAATTCTAGACTCCTTATCCCTAAAGGAATTTGTGAGAACAGGAACCGCAGGCAAACAATACAACTATGTATAAAAGTACAAGACAACAGATGTCAACATGTCAACAATGTAGCACAGGAGTACTAATTGGATAGTCTAAAGACTGTAACCTGATTACATAAGAATGAACCTTGAGATAATGAGATTTTTTTTGCCTCTGAAAGGTGTGCTGTACTTCTAATTGCTTCCTCCTGTTTTATTTGTTTTTAACTGTACTTTATTATAGAGGAGGAGAGGGAGAGAATAGAGAATGACAGTATCTCCATAGCTTAAACTATTAATTATTATCCAGGGAGATAATTTGCTGAAGAGTGTCAGCCTGTGATGAATTGAGGAGATCGATGGTAAAACAAGACAGGATTGGTTTTGGCAGATGGGTTAGGTATTTTGTCATTGAGCTTATGTGTCTTAATCTTTTATTTGAACGACTTATGTGAGAAACTAGGGAAGGAAAATGAGAATAAACATGA
The DNA here is from genome assembly GCF_017639745.1 of Melanotaenia boesemani. Taxonomy (NCBI): domain Eukaryota; kingdom Metazoa; phylum Chordata; class Actinopteri; order Atheriniformes; family Melanotaeniidae; genus Melanotaenia; species Melanotaenia boesemani. Next base: position 5,598,662 of record NC_055701.1, read on the forward strand.
AACATGCAGGCCAGCCTGGAAACACAAGGCTCTGATGTTTAATACTTCAAAGACCAAAAGTAAAGTAGAAGCTCTCTTCAATGAGATATTGATAAATCTAAAATGTCAGCTTTTTTTTTTTATCTCACACCTATTTTTATCTAGAGAGAAAGGTGAATCTGTACTCTGGTACTTTGCTCAGATATTGAACTGATTTTTTATAATACATAAAAATTAAACCTGTACTTTTACAGTCAATTTGAAGATAAATATTCTATAATAGTTTTGATATATCTGGCTTCTCTTCTGGTCTCTTCAATACATAGAGCAGTTACAACATGATAAGAAATGAATGATAAAGCGATAGAAGGATTGCAGACATGATGCAAAAATTATTCTATTACTCATGCGATTGACCATAGGCGACCATGGAATGCAACAACTGAAGTAACAGAAAATTATTTTGACTGAGGAGGGTGGTGTATAGCAGTATTTCCATGTGCGAAAAGCACAAAGGCAAGGCAAGTTTATCTGTATAACACAATTCAACGACAGGGTGATTCAAAGTACTTCACAGAAACATTGAAACATAAGAAAATAAGAAGAATAATTTCAAATTTAAAACAAAAGAGAGAGAAAAAAAAGAAATAAGTAAATCGGTTTATTATTTGTCATGAAAATACAGGAGTCTGAAAAGTTCCAGATAACAGATACACGGAACATTACCTGACCAGCGGAGCAGCTTTGAGCTCCAGCGATGTTTGTGAGAGGGGGGAATAAAATGCTTAAATGGAAATACTTTGCCTCATTCCAGGCCCACGGCTTAAATAATTTTCTAGCTCATGGGGAAAAAAGCCCTAGACTGTCTAAATTCTTTCGGCTATTGGTCAAAATTCGCCTTTAATCAGTAACAGTGTGACCCAAGGAGGCTTGATCGTGTATTGATTTGGTGTGTCTGTGGAAAAAGAGTGGATGGGCCAATGTGACGTGGGAGAGAGAGGATGAAAGGCTTTACTGAATGCAATTCTATTTTATATTGTGAAATATGTCAGTGGGTTGTCAGATATACTTGGGTGGCTGTTAATTTACCACACAGTTAAAGTTTTAGCATTCTGTGGAAAGCAGCAGCTGGATGAAGAGAGTGCACTGAGTGCTCAAAAGTGGCACTGATAGTATAGATGGTAAGAAGGGTCATCATTTGCTTTTACCAGTTAAATATTTTGTTTCTTTCTCAGACAGTAGCCAGTCCATAAGAAAAATAGTAACTATTATATTTCGAGTGAGGTAGAGTGGTCATCTTGTAGCCTGAGGGTTGCCGGTTCGATCCTCGGCCTGTCGAGCTTATGTCGAGGTGTCCCTGAGCAAGACCCCAAATTACTCCTGATGGATTGTAATTGAGCGCCTTGCATGGCAGCTTCCATCATCAGTGTGAATGTGTGTGTGAATGGGTGAATGTGGTGTAGGTTGTAAAGTGCTTTGGGTAAAAGTGAGCACTTGAAAACACAGGGGAAAGAATAGTAGAGTTTGTCTATTTTTTACCAAGCATAAGCAGCTTTGAACTACAAACCCTACATTGTCTTCAATAGATTTACCCACTCTTACTAAAGAATAATGCAAAATATTGCACAATATTATCTGCAAAGTGGGAATTGTTGATAAGGCTTAGAGGCGGGGTAAAGAAGGCTGAGTATCTGGGAGGTAAAGTTTGGAGTAGAGCCATTGCTTCACCTCATGGAAAGAAGTGAGCTCAGGTGGTCATGTTATTAAGATACCACGTCATACAGACAGGACACCCAAGGGAATGCGGGAGGGACTATATATCCTTTCTGACCAGGGAATGCCTTGTGATCCCCAAGAGGGGCTGGGAAGTGCTGCTGGGAAAAGGAAAGTTTCAGCTCCCATCCTAAGCATGTTGCTGCCAGGACTGTAGTCTGGATAAGTGGAAGAAAATGGATGGATGAATCTACAAAGTGCTTTTTGATAGTTGCTAGAAGTTGTGTCAGTAAGAGTTTGGCCAGAAGGCACACCTAAAGGGATAATCACATAGGTGCGCTGGTAGATCAGTTTTCTACCTACCAGATTTCTTTTCCAATTTCCTTTCTTTGTTTGCATCCAAGCTCTGTCTTAGAGCTCTGTCTACCACCGCAGCTTCTTTCAGGAGTCTAACGAAGAAAACTTTGAATGTTATTTACGTGCAGTTCCACAAAGAGGGGATTAAAATTAACAAACAAGAAACAAACACTTGTTGTGAAAAATGCAATAAAACTGCATCTCCCTTCTTTGTTGTATTACGCTGTCATGGTTGAATTAAATTAAACAAAAGTTTGTATGCTGGTGCCTTTGTTTGTGTGTATATACTGGCTGTTAATTTATTTGTCATACTTGACTGGTTTGCTGTTTATTGTCATGAATGTCTCTGGAAAAAGTCAAAACGCTGCTTAGAAACAGTTTTTCTTATTTAGACAGGAGAATATTCATTAAGCTCCTCAATCAAAACAAAGTTCAGAGCACAATTTTGTGTTTAAGGAGCCATCCTCTGTCAACATCACTAACAGCAAATGTGGTATTTGTTTATCAGTCTAACTATTTATCAGACTTATAAAGATACCCAACCATTGGTGGATGGATGTGCAAAATAATGAGTCACCACCATAAAAATGTGCTGTAGCAAGGATGGAATCAAAAACAAAGTCTATTGAAGCAAACATTAGGAATCAATCCTGTTAACTTGCTGATTGGGATTTATCATCCAGGCAAGTAGCAGAATTAGAGATTAACTAATCTGCTTATTGATAGATTTGTACATATCAGTAAGGCAAATGTGTATTTCTAAATAAAATAAATCAGTTTGGAGGATTTAGAAAGGGAATTTGAAATGTAGGTGGATTTAAAGCACCACAACATAAATTTCCAACCCTAAAACTCTACACTTCTGAATACTTTTGATGGGACACTAATATTTAATTTGCACATTCCTAAAGCTGTTGTTGCCCTGCAGCGTTCCAAGGCTGAGAAACCACAGTTCACAACTGCACTTGGTTTACAGCACTGCAGCACACACCAGTAACTGGTATCAACATACCAGCTGTTATAAACATGCACCATGGCGGATTCAGTAAAAAAGCACAAGAGGACATTTTTGGAGAAAGTGAGAAAAGAAAGAGATAGAGGAGTAAGACAAGAGTCGATTTTGGCCTGACTTTTACTAGCAGGAAAGAGCTCAGAGAAGAGACAGGATACAAGATGGATGTTGAACTAGCCATCAATAGGGGGCGCCAAAGTTCAGTAATGCTGTTTAAATGGTGGATATACAGATTTTTCCCATGATATAAAAAAATACTGGGATTTTACTGTAATCAGTGATAATAGATTATTTACAAAATAATCAGCATTTGAGAAAGCATGCTCATTATTGGTTCAGTCTGCATGAAAAATCTCTTTCAGTTACATTAAAATTAATGAAGACTTGGGCCAATGGACACTGAGGCAAATATATTTGGCCTAAAAAGATAACCTCAGTTTTTTTTTTTTTTTTTTTGTTTTTTTTTTGTTTGTTTTGGGACAGGGTGGAGGCAGTGGTAAAGTTTGTTTAGGAGACTACTGTTGCAATTGTGATTCTCACTCATTTCTACTCACCTTTAATCTGTTTGCAGCCAATTTTTATATTGTATGCTACTGCAAGCTCCAGCTACTGCTCCTTGTTCTTCTTCTCTTGGCTTCAGGGCAGACTAGACACTACAGTGACCCTTGTCCCATATGGTAAAAAGTATAGAAACAGCATAATGCTTGCTGTCCCCAGAGCATGTGTTGTAGCCTCAGCTTTCTACAAAGCAAAAAAAAATTTTTTTCGTTTTTAACTTTATTGATATATATATATATATATATATATATATATATATATATATATATATATATATACATATATATACTGTATCCCAGCTCTGTTAATCTGTTTTGAATTTTGCTTTTTTCAAAACAATTTTCTACTTCTGCCTCATACCTCAGGGTTATAGTTTGCTATAGTTAGATATATCCATAAACCTCAAATATGAAATCTGAGTCAGAAAACTTGGTTTGACTTTCTAATTTTGATGACCAGGATCATATCCCAATGTACTCTGACCCCCTTTCAACAAAGAAGGTGTTGCAAGAAGCAGCAGCAGTTGCTTATTGGCTCTATGTTTTAACAAGCACTGAGCAACAGGACTGAGCTCTAGGTCACAACACACACCCTTTATCCCTTTTCCCAATCTGCAGATGCTTGATTTTTAAACGTCTTTCTTCTTGTCTTACTCCCACCCATGAGAGATGGTGAAATAGATGAGGAAAATAGATGCAAAAATGTTTGGTGAAAAGGACATACCAATGTATCCACACTCAGCACTCCTCTGACAAACCTCACTCCTTCATCCCCTGTCCTCCAGGTGCATTTTAGGAATTGAGAGTCTTCAGAATATTTATGACCGATTTTTGATTACAGCCGTAGGACAGAGGGATTAAGGAGTCAGAGAGGCACAGATAAGATTATCTTACAGTTACTAGATAAGCATGAAAATCACAAAAAGATGGAGTGTACTAAACTGTGAATCATGCCTGGGGTTGTATTTGCTTATGCATGGTTCTTAAAAATTCAAATTCTTGTGGTGCCAGTGTAGACAGCCAGAATGATTTTAAAAAGGGAATCTTCAGACGTCAACAGTGGACTTGATAATTACACAAAATTAAAACATTCAGTTCTGAATGTGTGATAAATTTACACAATCATCCTTTATGTGTCCCTCAGAGTATAAATTTACTAATTACATTATCTATAAATCACCATCAACGAAACCAGAGTTAACTTAACATATAGAAAAAGAACATATGTCATTTATCAAATTTTATATTTGGGTTTTAAATATGATGTAAACTGATAAAAATGCTGCCATGCAATGTTCTAGTAAGCTGACTTCAAACTGGTTTCCATTTGGAGCTCACTGTTATATGTTCATTGTATTCTGTAAATGTGTAATACTCATCACTCTGCTTATCACTTGTACACAGATTAAATACACACATCCCCATAAGAAGATGTACAGACTTTTACTTGAAGTCTGAGTAAAAAGTTTGATGCTGAGCTTCAGCTTTGTCTTGTCCAGTTTCAGCATGGGCCCCTTTTTTCAGCCCCCCCTTTTTTCAGAATTCAGTCCTCTATTTTCATGTCTAAAACTTATTTTTTTTTATATTCCTCTGAATGAAGACATGCTAATCTCTACATTCAAATACATTTGCAGTCCAGTTGCCATACCTTAGTTATTCACTCTTCAAGCTTTACTAGTATTGTTGTCATAGGTTTTCAACTTTAAACTTTAGACTGACATAATCCACAACTACTTAACTTCTAACTTCTACTGTAACCATAAAAACCTGAATAAACCCTATGCTCCAGATCCATAGAAAGTCTGCTACATCAGAAAAGACCCTTAAGGTTCAGGCTATGCAAAGAAGCCCCTAAGTGTAGAAGAACATCTGTGCTGGGTATGGGTCAGAAATCTCAGAGTCCCACTGGGATATAGCTCCAAAATTTGCTTGAAACAACAGCGCGGAAATCCTGTGAGAGCTGAAACTCTAGAGAGATAAACGACTGCTGGTCAACCAATCAAACTTGGTGTTCTTTATAAAAAAAAGAAAAAAAAAGAAACAGAGGATGAGGCGTGATAGAAATGGGAGTAACATCAGGAGGAGGAAGCAGCACCAGCTCCAGCAGATGGGGAAAGAAAAGTAGAAAGTGGTTTTAAAAGATTTTAGGTTTTGAAAGATGTCTTTGAAGTTGTTAAATATATTTTTATTTGAAAAAGATGAATTGTAGAGAAGACCAGACCAGACCAGGAATACAGTGAAGTGACCATGGTATACTGGGATTGCTCAGGTCTCATCTAAACTGCAGTCCCAAGTTTTGTCCCAACAACAGAGAGAACAAATGGAAGCCATAGTGACATAAATGAAACTGGTGAAGGACACATCATCAAGTCTGATCCAATGACTGTAGATATGATTAACTGAATCAGTGACAGAGAAAACAAACCCAAGTTTTTGGAGTTGTTTTTCTCTTTTATTTGCTATTGCCAATGTAAGAAAGAGTCTTGCAATATGAATAAAACATTATTCATGTCGTGAAATTTTGTACATTAAAAAAAAAAAAAAAAACAACAAAAAAGACATGTTATTTATAACTCAGTTAATCACATGGTTCATATTTATTTTGAGCAACAAACACAAAATCTGAAGTGCAATGATATAAAGCAGGTTGAAGATGGAAGTTGGTTTCTGTTTGAAGTTATTAAAAAACATGTCTAGTGTGGAAATGTGGTTATGCTGTGATTAAAACAGGCCATTTGTGCCTGAGCAGCTGGAGTCATGTTTATCCTCAAACACATGTGAGAGTGCTACAGGCTCAGTACTCATGCTGTTGTGGTACAACAAAGTAAATGCTTATCTGGATATGAGTATGTTTAAACTCTCTCCCTATGTGATACCAAATGGATGCTGCTGGTTTACACTGGACACCATGTTTGCACCATATTTATGATTCATGCAGTGTGAGTAAGAACCCATTAGTCACACAGTAAAGAGACAGATACTGACACAAAACAAGTAGAGACTGAAATATCAAGAGATGAAAAGACATTCTGAGGGAAAAATGTGTCCCCTGTAAGGACTAAAAGATCAGAGTGAGCCTGTTTCACCTAATGAGTGAAACTTTAAGACAAAACTGATGGTTGGATAATTAATCTGTCAACTCATTAAAAAAGGTTGATCTGAGTAGATGGCAAATTAAAAACTTAAATATTACTGCTAGCTATGTAACACACACTGTTTATATTCCTCTGGTACCTTCATATAAAGTGCAGCAAAAAGTCTATTAAATCAAACAATGGTGTGGCCATCATCTCTCTGAAGAAACGCTTTAATGCAACATCTCTGCTTCTAACATCAGTCCTTTGAAGGATTTCTTAACTTCATCACTGAAAATGTCGTTTGTGACTCCTGCAAGGTCTAGTCATTGCAAAATTACTTTAGGGTCAGATAGACCTTTCTAATGATATTGCTTCATGATACGAATGTAAACATATGGATGTTGCATCATGTTGCATCTTTAACAACATTATACTAATACAACATCCTCGTGATATCAAGACGAAACAGATTAAAGGTGTTATCACTGAAGAACAAGATTTATCCTCAGCTGTTTATATATCAAGACGAAACTTGAGTGGACCAGTTTCTACTACTCCACAAATCAAATTCTTTCGAAGATGACTAGGTAATCACACCAAAAATAGCTGTACTAATACGGATATGCTACCACTGTCCACTTGTGTCATGGCTTTGCTCATGGACAAGAAGGTGAAAAAATAAAATATAATGATACAAAAGCTCAGCATTTCTCTGCTTTGCCTATGCAGAAATAATTTTATGTTTGTTTGCTGCCTCACATCATCACCATTGAGAGATTGTTGGTGAGGAGCGGAAAGAGGTCAAAAACTGACAGATCTTACTTCGTTTCAAACTAAAGGATTTCTTAAATGGCATGTTTTACAAATTGACCTAAATTGAAATTGAGATTTGTAAAATCTAGTTTAACGTTTAGATTAAGTTCATCATAATTTCACTTTTCTGCCCAATGTCAGACATATAACTAACATTCTTTTTCAGCTGGTCACATGCATCACCACCATGCAAATAGCATGCAAAATTTACTTTAAATAGTGTCATTTAATGTTAAATAAAAAAGCTCCACCAAATTCCGGTAGTTTTCTTAAGTGACACACTCCTAACAGCGGCTAATACTGGATACCTATTGCATCCTACCTGTTCTCCGACCTCGCTCCAGCCAGTCAGTGAAAGTCAGTCCAGTGTTGATTCTTGTCTTATCTCTTGCTCTGTCCCTTTTCTCTTTTTTTCCCTTACCTTTATCCTTTATGTCCATGTTAGTTTCTTTGAGTCAGCTGTGTTGCACATTCAAAATGTGAGTGTGTTGATATCCTGTTGCTGGAGTGTGACATGATACATAAAGTGCAACTCAGCTATAACGTGACACAGCGGCCCAGATGAAAAAGCTGTTAAGTGTGGTTTCTCAGCGTGCTGGACAACAACGGCTCCAGGAATGTACAAAATAAATGTCACTGTGCTAACAAACCAAGTCAGAAACACATATCTTTAAGGTCAAAAAGTTACATAGCACTACCATAATATTTGGTATTAAACAGAGGTACTTTGGGCTGATGTAATGTACCCACTAAATGGCCACAGTATTGTAAGAGCTAAGTTCTCACTTGATAATCTATCAGATAACTTGGGAACAGTCAATTATTTTGATCCTGGAAAGCCCATTTCTGCATAAACTTGGTCATAAACCATTTTAATCTCACAAATGTTATGTTCATCTCTGATAGTTTTTTGCTGCTTGAGCTTACGGGTCTCGCTTCAGGCAGCATCTCATATTAGCCAGTGACAGCTAGTTAGTAACCCCTCAGGGAAAAAGCTATGATATCAAGCTAGCTGGAAAACAGTCTGAAATTAACCTGTCAAGCTAGCTCATGATGATTGGTTAATATCCAAGCCTAATGTATTCATATTACTTCTATTTAGAAGACATTTCTATCCAAAAAAAAAAACTAAAGTGAAGAACACATTGGGGTGGGTGGGTGGGGGAGTTCAGTATCTTGCACAAGAAACAGTGACATGTACACTGAGAAGCTGAGGGATCAGCTGAGGGATATTTTCCGAGCTACAGCTGTCTCCACATAGATTAACATTCTTTCCTCATTTGAGAGGAATCCCAGTACAGATGAGATTACATTTAAAGTGAGTTTTTTTTACAGTGGGTTGTTTTGCATAGAGCAAAGGGTTGATAGCACAGATCAGACACTGTTGTAGTTTATACACAAAGTCTTCCTGTAGATGTAAGACTTTGAAAATTCTGCTACTTTTGCTGACACACATATATGTGCACCTAAGGGCAACCCTCACATCACAGAATCTGTCATTACCCCTCAAAAATACACAAAAGCACAACAATTCCCAATTTAACCATTAGCTACATGACCACTGAAGAACAAAGAATTCATGCACAAACAAAGGGAGCTTTTATTAAGAAGATTCAACAAATTCCCTTCACAGCACTTGAAAACAGATTTGTATTTAATCAATTAGCAAATGCTTTACGCAAAGTGACTTGCAAATGAGGGACAACATTCAAGCTTCAGCGCAATGAGAAAATTTGGTCTATACATTAAGTGATGAATCAGTTTAAATCTATTCTAATGACAGAGGGCAAGTAGAGCAGGTATGGTCCAGCCATGCAAAGTATGTACTGAAGCTTAAGTAAAGGTAGTTAAAGAAAAAATGTAAAAATAGAATAAAATAGATTCCTTAGGGTAGAGGTGGCTGCCCTAGTTTTACAATCTAGACTGTAAGAAAACATTAAAGACATTCTGTCACCGCTAACTTTGTGGGAGAGTATTGTACATGTTTAGTTGAATTCCCCATGAAGATGTTGCTTTTAAGTCATTTGAATGGTGATTTTGTCAAAAGATGTTGCAGTTACTGAATCAGGATGTTGCTAGAGAAGCAACAGGAACCTGAGCTGAAACATGGTCTTATGGGCTGCTTTCAGTTACAATTTCTTACAGCTTTAACTGTCTAATAAAAACAACAGAATAATATGTTAATGAGAGCCACCTTTTTAATATTATTATGAACATATCTTGTTGCATAAGTGTCGGTTACTTGTGTGGGTTTGGAACTTTGAACCTAGGTCCATTTGAGGCTAACTGAGGACACGAATCCTCTATTTCATTGTGTTATGCTAGTTATAAGAGATTTTCTTTTTCATGGTTTCAGTCAGCGAACAATGGCAACACCAGATTTGCTGTCATGTTCTGGGACATCTGTGTGAGTTTCACTTCGCAACTTTGGAGACCTGCTAAAAGAGCATTGCAGTGGTCGAGATGAAAGAGTGTCTTGATTTGTACTGGGAGTGTGGTGGCATATTGAGTTACACACAAATTGTGTTTTGTCATCTTATAAAGTGCAAAGTGAAACTGGAGCACTCTTCACGACTAAGGCTGCAGGAAATTTGTTGCAGAGATAGTTTGAGAGGGAGTTTTAATGTTGATGTTATGTTGGATAGGGTGATCTCTTGGACTGACCAAATACTTAGTGTTGGAGAGGAAAATTAATGTTTGGGCCAAATATGGCCAACATCTGCAGTTCTGTTTGGCCTTGACTTACAGCTTTTACACCATGCGAGTGTGACTGCCAATACTATGCCACATGACCACCACATGTGGACCACAAGGCAATTGCTGTAATCTATGTGCAAATCTTTTTCACCTCTGGCCCACGCAACACTTGCCATTATCCACATCCAAGCCAACAACTCGCATCTGGAACACATGTGCCCAGACAACATTCTCTTGTGCTATAACTGAGCCATAAATGCCAAAAGTGGCCCAGATTAAGCCCAAACGTGGTTTGTGGAGCACTGCTTGTCTGTGCCTTTGCACCATTTTTGGTTTAAAAAAGAATTTAACAAATCCAGTGTTGTCTGTACCACCTGTCAACCAATTTCTCTTTCTGTTTGTTGGCAGATATTATGATTGTGCAACCAAATCTAAAGAAACAAGTGTAATAACATAAAGACAAATATCAGTCCTTGTAATCCTTAAAATGATCCACAATGTTTCCTGAAGAATGTGCTGTATTAATATTCCTTCTTGCATTTTGTGTTGCATTATTTATGAGGGCTGTGTCAACTTCAGTCTAAGCTGCTCTTTGATTTGGTGTTAAAAGCTGCATGTTTAGAGACCAGTGTGCAGCATGGATCAGACAGGATCTGTTAGATCACAGCTAATCTGGCTGGATCAGAAAAGCAAGCTTACCACAGTCCAGTGTGACAAAGATCTGATAGCAGGCAGGAGGTACACCCAGATGCTTGTTAGTGTGCACATTCAGACTCAAAGACAAGCTTGCACACAAAAAAAGAACTGCAAAAAAATAATCAATATTTATGACATGGGATTTGAAAGTTTTTATGAACGAAACCAGTGAGCAAGATCTTTACATTCAGCTACTGATTTTTAAGAGTCAAAGTCCGCTGATCATGAAATGAAAACATAAAAAACTGAGAAGGAATCATGAAGTGATATCCAAATCAAAGACAGGCAAAGCAATATCTGACAAAATATTCAGTGCTTTTGCAAGCAGTGCACCTTCACCCAAACTTGCAGTGTTGGTGAAGTCACATTTATTTACCTTTCATTGTATTCATTGTAAGCAAGATCCATTCTCTTTCTTGTATTGAAGTAAATATACTTCAATCTTCCTCCAAGGAATCCCATTCATCTCAAATAAATCCTTCCAGTAATGTGAGAGCCGACTCAGCTAAAAACAGTTTCTTTTTCGATGTTCTGATGCTTTTCAAATCATTATTATTCATAGTAGCAATGGTAACACGGTGATGGAAATTGATGGATTAGAAAAGGGCACTGTGAAGCAGGTGGAGGAGCAAGAATGCTAAAATGATAATAAAGTAATATAAGAATAGGATAGACTCAGTCAAAGAAGGAGTGAGATAAGACTGGAAGACGGATTAGGGTGAGAATGGGAAGTATTTGAGGAAGAGTCAAAGAGATATGACAGGCCTGAGTCGACTTCAGAGGACCACATAGACCAGATGGGGAGCAGAAGAGAAATGGAGATGAAAGAGATTGTCTCTGATTCCGATAGTCTGAGGAGATGACTAAAAAATGTGCTTGGCATTTGATAAGCCTCATTTATATCCCCAGTAATTCAGCTCTGCTTTCTGTTCTTACCCTGGCAAGAAGAAGTCAACCTGGTACGAGCTTATCGACCAGCTCCCACCTGTCTCACAGGTCTGAACCCAAATGCGTTGATGGAGCTGCCTTTGCACTTCTCTCCCCAAAACGAGCTGTAGACTGGAACACACTCCATAACCTTGGCGAGCCCCTGAATCCTGATTCTTTGGCTATGTCTAATTCCATGCTCCTTTCCTCCTCCCTCACCACCTGTTTATCCAAACTAAAACCCTGGTTCACCTCCAACTTCCTTGAACTAAACGGCAATAAAAACTGAAATCCTCCTCATTGAAACCAAATCTACACTTTCCGAAATTGACTGTCTTTCCCTGTCTGACAGCTGCTCTGCTCTCTCCTACCCTTAGGTTAAGAGTCTGGGAATCATCCTTGATAGGTCATTATCATTTCATGCTCACATCAGTAATGTCACTCGCTTTGCCTATACACAACATCTCTCATCTTCAACTCTCCCTCACTCCCCATACTGCCTCTGTCCTTGTTCACCACCTCGTCACTTGTCGCATCGACTACTGCTACTCTTCTCTTCAGTCTCCCTCAGAAATATCTCCATGATAGTCTAGAATTCAGTCGCTTTATCATCACCAAAGCCCCATCCTTTCACCACATCACCCCAATCCTACAGCAGCTGCACAGGCTCCCAGTCAAATCGAGAATAGAATTCAAAATCCTGTTGCACTCGTTCAAGTTCATCCACATCCTCGCGCCCCATTATCTGTCAGATCTCCTGCAAATTGTCACCTCCTCCCGCTTCCTCAAGTCATCCTCCTCCATCCAACTCAATGTGCCCTCCAGCCGGCTCAGCACCATGGGGAGGAGAGCCTGCAACCACTCTGCTTCTCAACTCAGAAACTGACTCCCACCAGACATTTGCAACATCAGTTCTATCCCTCTCTTTAAATTCAGACATTATTTGTATTATTATTATTTAATTTATCAGAATTCAGTCACTATATACGGTTTTAGAGGAAGGCTGGATACGTCAGCAGTGGTCATGAAATGCAGAGCAGCTTCATGTATTTGCTCTACACCTGTACTTTTTTGAGAAGATGCTAAATGGAGAAGATGTTTACATATAAGGCTGGAATAGACTTTTTTTTTGTTTGTTTGTTTTTTGTTTTTTTTTTCTGTACTGGAGAGGAATAGTAAGAAAACGGGCAAATGGAGGCCCTGTTTTAACACAGGTCACACTTGTTACCATTGTTGATTTTGACATTAATTTTATATGGTTTCAGCTGAAGTTTCTACACTAAATTGTCATTAATTTTAAGTCATAGTTCATTAATTTGAATTGTGTTTTAGTCAAGTTGTTCTCAACTAAAACACGCTGTTGTCAACTGCTGTCTTCTGTGACATTTTTCACATAAACTTGTGTAAAATATGCCTGTCAATTATTGATTTCCATCTCAGACTAAGGTTTTTTTTCCTCTTTCTAAACAGTTTAGTTAATTTGACACCTGTGACATCTTATAAGGTGCAGCATGTAACAAAATCAAAGGTCAGTAAAAAAGTTAAAAAAAAAGTTAAAAAGTGGTATCACTAATATAAAAGTTTTATTCTTTTAGTCTGAGCTTTTTATGTCTACTCGTCTTGGGTTCATAAATACGTGGCAGCTGCCATATTTTTTTACTTTGGTGTGTGAAGTGAGAACCTTCTGAGTTTTAGAACTGCAGTACCAGCTTTGTTTGATAGGTGCTAGAGCACCATTTGGGTTAAATAATGTCTTCAACGGCACATAGAAGACGGACAGTATACATATAAAGTTACCTGTAGTCCAGTCCTTGCTACGCCTGAGGCCACTGGATCCACTTGCAGATGAAAACAGTTTATATATGGAAGAATTTTGGCCACCAATGGCCACTTTCCATTCACAACTGTGCTTGGCTTTTGAAGTACAAAATCACAATATCTTTGTAAGTCTTACACACAGTACGTTTAAGTTTGCAGCATTGCAAAAGCTCTGGTAAATGGTCTGTACTTATATAGCACTTTTATCCATATACATTCACCCATTCACACACACATTCACACACTGATGGTGGAAGCTGCCATGCAAGGGCGCTCAACCACGACCCACCAGGAGCAGTTAGGGGTTTGGTGTCTTGCTCAGGGACACCTCGACATGAGCGCTCCCGGCCGGGATCGAACCAGCAACCTTTGGGTTACAGGACGACAACTCATGATATAATGTTAGCTTTAGCATACTTAGCTTGCATGGATTTTAGGATGTCAAATGTTGCTTAAGATTTGTTGTTTTCACCAATTACAGTCACTTCACATGGTTTACAAAAATCTGAATATGGCACCTTCTAAATAATATCATCTAAATATGAGATGTGTCCATGTGTCTGCTCTTCTCTTTCTACCAGATGGTGACATTTTGTCTCATTAGTTTCATGAGAGTACATTGAAACTAATTGCACCACATTTTTCTGGAGGGATGTGCATCCTCTATAACACACTGAGATTAACTCTGATTGGATCTCTTCCTAACTCATCCTGCCATCTACACAAATAAATTAACACTAATTGGCTCTTGTCTCTGTTTAGTTTTTATTTGTTAATGATTAAGTCAATACATTTTGTCATTTTTATCCTTGTGTTTTAGATATAATTTGAATAAATTAACTGCTTAATGTACAAATGTATTTAACCCAACATTTTACGTTTAACTCTAACGCTACACCATTAGTGCTGAGAGCTCAGAATAAAAGTACAATTACTGTTGAAAACAACCTGTCAAAAACCTGCCACTTAGGCTTGTGCTTTAGTACCCTCCCACAATCTATGTGGTGACAAATTAAATGCCAATTTTAGATTAGATTAGATTAGATTAGATTAAACTTTATTGTCATCACACATGTACAGGTACATGGCAACGAAGTATGTACATGTTATGTTATGCGAATATTTACAGTGATTTACAGATGCAGCAAAAGCAGCAAGTGCAGATATAAGAAATTAAATATGTACACGGTATGTTATGAGAATATCTTAGTGATTTATAGAATGGACTATGAACATATTATCCAGATTATTATGGGCTTTAAATATAGTCAACTATAAACAAACTATGAACATAATTTACAGAATGAAATACACAGATGATAAATTATGCTATACAAAGCTACAAGTGGAATGACATTAAATATTGCAATAATATAGGCAGTAGCTACCTAGGATTGCTAAAAACTAGTGATATGCGTGAGTGCAGGATAATCAAGTGGTACAGTGGTGGCAGAGTACAGTTTATGGTCCAAGGAGGAATGGGGGGTGGGCAGTGAAGTTGTGTGTCGGGGTCAGCAAGAATTCAGTAAGGACACAGTTCTGGGGAAGAAGCTATTCCTCAGTCTGCAGGTCCTTGTCCAGAAGCTCCTGAAGCGCTTGCCCGAGGGCAGTAGGGAAAACAGTCTATGGGCAGAGTCCTTAAGAATGCTGCCGGCTCGTTTCAGACAGCGTTTCTTCTGGATGTCCTCGATGGCTGGAAGTGGAGTTCCTGCAATGCGTTGGGCAGTTTTCACCACCCGCTGCAGTGCCTTGTGCTCTGCGATCGAGCAGCTTCCATACCAGACTGTGACACAGTTTGTTAGGATGCTTTCAATCACACAGCGGTAAAAGTTACCCAGGATGTCTTCCTCAGTGACCTCATGAAGAACAGATGCTGGTGAGCTTTTTTGACCAGACTGGAGGTGTTGGTGGTCCAGGACAGGTCCTCTGAGATGTGGGTCCCCAGGAACTTGAAGCTGGAGACACGCTCTATGGCCTTCCCGTTGATTCAGATGGGGTTGTGTGTGCCTGTTTTCTCCTTCCTGAAGTCTACAATGAGCTCCTTGGTCAGGAGCAGGTTATTTGCAGTGCACCACGTGGCCAGGAGCTGCACCTCTTCTCTGTAGGTGGTCTCGTCATTGTTCCTGATGAGACCAATCACTGTGGTGCCATCCGCAAACTTGATGATGGAATTGGATCCATGCACAGGTCTGCAGTCGTAGGTGAAGAGAGAGAAGAAGAATGGGCTCAGCACACAGCCCTGTGGCACCCCGGTGTTGAGGGTGATGGTGGTGGAGCAGGTGTGGCCTGACCTAACGTGCTGTGGTCTGTTGGTCAGGAAGTCCATAATCCAATTGCAAATTGATGTGTCGGTGCCCAGATCTCCAAGTTTAGTAATTAACTTGGAGGGGATGACAGTGTTGAATGCTGAGCTGAAGTCAGCAAACAGCAATCGTGCAATATGTGTTGCTGTTGTCCAGGTGTGTGAGCACAGAGTGCAGCGCTATGGAAACTGCGTCGTCTATGCTCCTGTTGCTGCGGTAGGCAGACTGGTGTGGATCCAGTGTGGGTGGGAGGGAGTTCTTCAGGTGTGCCAGGACCAGCCACTCAAAGCACTTCATAATGATGGATGTGAGTGCTACAGGGTGGTAGTCATTGAGGCAAACCGGGTTGGAGTGTTTCGGCACCGGCACAATGGATGTAGTTTTGAAATATGTTGGCACAACTGTTTGGGCAAGGGACAGATTGAAAATTTCCATGAAGATCCCAACAAGCTGCTCCGCGCATGCTCTGAGCACATGTCCAGGGATGCCATCAGGACCAGCAACCTTGCGTGGATTGATCCGGCTCAGCGCTGTATAGACATCAGTGGAGGACAGTGTAAGGGGCTGGTGGTCTGCTGACAGTGTGGTCTTGGCAGCAGTGTCTTTGTTTTTGTTGTCCCTCTCGAAGCGAGCATAAAAGTCATTAAGCTTGTTCAGGAAGTAGGTGTCTATAGCTGTGGGGGTGGGGTTGCTGGGTTTGTAAACTGTGATGGCCTGAATTCCTTGCCACATACGTCTGGGGTCACAGTTGGAAAAATGACCCTCTATCTTGACTTTGTAGCAGTACTTGGCCTTTTTGATGCCCCTTCTCAGGTTTGCCCAGGATGTGCTGTAGGCCTGTGCATCACCTGATCTGAAGGCAGTGTTACGGGCCTTCAGCAGGAGCCGCACCTCCTGGTTCATCCATTGCTTCTGATTAGGGTATGTGGTGATCTGCTTCTTTGTCTTGACACTGTTAATTGTGGTGGTGATATAGTCCAGAATAGAGGAAGTATAAGTGTCAATGTCCGTGTGTGAGTCGCAAGTGACCTGGGGAGCAAACACCCTTCAGTCCGTGTGTTGAAACCTGTCCTGGAGTGCAGAGTCTGTCCCCGCTGGCCACAATTTGATGATCCTCACTGATGGTCTAACACGTTTGATGAGGGGTGAATATTTGGGAGTGAGGAACAAAGAAAGGTGGTCTGATTGTCCCAGGTGGGGGAGGGGGGTCGCAGTGTAGGCACCCGCTACGTTAGAATAAACATGTTTGTTTCCTCTGGTGTTGCAGGAGACATGTTGGTGGAATTTGGGGAGCACTATCTTTAGGTTTGAGTGATTAAAATCACCCACAACAATAAATGCAGCCTCTGGGTGGGCAGTCTGTTGTTTGCTAATAGCCGCATGAAGTTCGTTCATTGCAAGCTTGGTATTAGCATCCAGCGGAATATAAGCTGCGGTTATGATGGTGGATGTAAACTCCCGTGGCAGATAAAACGGTCTACACTTATCCATGAGAAACTCTAGGTTAGCTGAACAGTGTCTCCCAAGAGTAACAGAGTCCGTACACCAGGCCTTGTTGACATGAATGCACAGTCCTCCATCTCTGGTCTTATCGGAGTCATCAGCTGATCTATCTGTCCGGTGTATGGAGTGACCAACTAGCTCAATAGCACTGTCTGGTACACCGCTGTGTAGCCATGTTTCTGTGAAGATCGTGACGTTGCAGTCTAAAAGTCTCTTACTGCGGCTGAAGCGGAGTCTTATCTCGTCCATTGTATTCATCAATGACCGCACATTTGGGGGGAAAATGCTGGGCAGAGAGAGCCGGTGCGGCGTTCGCCTTAGCTTAGCTCTTAGCCCTCCGCGCATTCCCTGCCTTTGTTTACGATCTTGACACCGCCTGTGAGCACTTCCGCCCGGCCGGGTAGAGTGCGTAGCCTCCATTGTTCTGGAGATGTCGGGGATGAGTTGAAGATTGGTGATCATACTGTCCGAGTAGCATGATCCAATATCCAGGAGCTCAAGTCGGGTGTAGGATGTAAAGGTACAGCTGTTTTGTACAAACAGACCCGTGATGAGCAGGAAAAATACTGCTAAATCGCAAAAATTGGAGAGACGCTGAGCCTCGTGATGTCCTCGCGCCCCCATCTTGCATCATTCATAATATGTGGAGACAAAGGACAATGATGTTCTATGACAACAAACATAATCAAAATTCAAGCTGTAGTTATATGTAGGACAGACTTAGAAGACATATTTTACAATTCCTGAGTATTTATTGCTAAACATTTTGTAATGTGGATCAGCGTAGCTATTTTACATTCTGTCATCAGGTTGATAAAAGTGACCTTTTTCCTCCGTTTGTGACCTCAATCAAGTCTTTCTAATATCCATCAATCAAATTTCTGTTCTCTCAGTGAAATTTCCAAACTAAAAAATTAATTATTTGTAATTATTTAAAGTAGTTTTGGACTGTCTTTGTTCGGGAAGGAAGCGACTCCAACTCACTGAAACACATTAGTTTGTAGTTGTTTTCAAGGAGGCAGAATTAAGGTGCCTTTTTCCGTAAATTCACCGCAACACAATGACAACAGTTAATAGAGATAAAGAGGATGTGGCATACATTTGCTGTAGTTCAATCAATCCTTGGATTGGCTGGAAGATGTATTGCTTGACAAAACCGTAAGCTGAAGGAAGCTACGTTAATCAGGCCTTTGTGAACAAAAGCTTTCTCTTCTGTCAAACTATAAAAATAATAAATGCTGAATTTTGTCAAAATGTCATTTTTTTCCCGTTAAATTAAACAATAATGGTTCTTTATTCTATTTTCAAACCTAATCTAGACACATGAAAGATTTCAAACAGACCAAGAGTGTGATTGTCAGACTTAAGTCTAAGTTGGTGTTGATTAATAAGGCAAGGCAGTAATCATAATAAATTCATGTTTTTTTTTTGTTTTTTTTTTTTTCTTCAGGACAGGAATAAGTGTGATAATGAAAGAAGGCCTAGAATTCCATTTATCTGAGCTTGTCAGGGTGGATGCTTCATCACAGCTTACCTGTAAAAGTTAAAAATGAAATAAATTAATTATATTACATTTAAAAAGGTATTTCTCATGTTCTACCAGTTATTTGTCTAAGTTCTGCAGGTGCTCCAAATGGAAATGAACCTACAGAGATTCAGGAATAAGATAGTCTTGCTGCTGCTTTCAACGTAAGCATCAATCCCATGTATATTTCAGGGATGTACAAAGTGAAGATTGTAATAAGATTTAACATTTCTGGTCTTCTTTTCTGACATGACTGTTGTGGTTATTTATCACTCGCTGTAATTATAGCAGTTTTTACTGTCTGTATATAATGCTGATAAATGATGATTTACATTCTCAGTGCCGACCACCGGCAGCCACGTGTCGTCTTACCTTTATTATTTAGAGGGACAGGTTTTTGTTTGGGTCTTTTATGCGGTGTGGAAACTATAAAGAATCCCTGGGGCTGTGCATGTTTTAAATTCTACTGCTGTGGCGTAGCCTTCGATGTCAGCCTTGAACAGGAAAATGCAGGGCCCTTTGTTGGCCTCAGCAAGCAGCAGCTCTTTTCCTCCCCTCTGCTAATGTGCTTTGCTTTAACAAGGTCACTTTGTCCCAGAATGACAGAAGTGGCCTGAGCACAGAGCTCAGTCCAAATGTCTGCTCTCCACAGAACACGTTCCAGCGCCTGTCTGCTGTAATCAGTGTTTGAAGCAGGCCGTCCTTTAGTTGCTGGAACTTGTAACACACTGTTTGACCTATTGGCATCAATAACATGAATCTGCAAGTGTTTTTGGCTTGACTCTTAATGGCATTGGAGCAGGAGCATGTGGAACATCTGGCATTCCCAGGCAGAGTTTGAGTCATGTTTGATAGGTCTCATCAGTTTGAGCACAACCACTGTTTGACCCTGCCCATCATCAGCCACACTGTGAAGTTCTTTCTCCTCTCTTTGGCTCCTCACTTTCAAACCCCCATATGGTGCATTCACATGCAAACTAAGTAAACCCGGTAAGGGTGGTATGGTTTCTCTCACAGTGAGCCCATCCTGATGTGAACTGATGAGGCCTGTCAGGGCTTAGCGCACCATGCTAATCTCATCATACTGCTTGTGCATAAGAGCCTCAGAGTCTGCATTTGCTCAGCTGCCGGCCGCAGTCCTAATTTTATGAACTCACATAGCTATACATCTCACCTAATGGTATTAGTGTCAAACAGTTTGATAAGGACGGGTGGTCTCCTACATGATTAGCTCTTACTGTTTTGCTTCTAAGACCACACACACAGAGTCTACCCACCTGCTGAGATCTAATGAATGTGATGATGCTTGCCTAAAAGGACAGGAAGGCAAAAATGACCCGGTGCAGGAGAAGAGGAGGCTGCTACAAGAGGCAGCTGCAGTCTAAAACCAGAGGAAAATGCCATGCTTTATGACTTTGACCTTCATAGTTGTTGGCTTTTCCAGAAATAAAGTTTTTATTACTATGCAGTAACCAGACTTTTACTGTTTGCATATTGTTGGTTTACAACACTGTAATTGTATTATTTTCCTTGTATCAGCACTCTCTTTCTCTCTTTCACTCTCTCACTTTCTCTGTGTTGTTACTTTAATTATCAATTTATACATTCTACTAATTCAAATATATGTAATGATTACACTCTAATGAAGGGTCCAGCTGCAGACTTCTTTCCACAGACCTAATTTCTATGATCTTATAAGGACTGAATATGAATACTCATCTTCTGTGTTCTAATGCTCAAATTATGCTGGTATACTGTAAGCTAGAACTTAGATCACATCCATGAAAATCTATTTCTGAACAAACATGAGGAACAAAGTCATGTTTGTGCAGCATTGATTCTCAACAGGTAGTTCTCCACTCAAAAGTGGGTTGCAGACCCATTTTAAGGGGGTCGCAGGTCATTACCTGGGTAAAATGTTGTCAGGAGGTAAAAACAAAACCTAGTTCAGTATTTACCGATATTGTAATCAAAAGAAAACTTAACTTGAACTGTTTGTCTATCTATTTTGAGGTTGTTAAAATCGGTTATTGTTACAGATTCAGTGAGTTTTTTCAGCTATTTTTATTTTATTTAAGAACAAGTTTTTATTTACTTCTCAGTTGCTCTTTTTATGTCTGAGAATGTTGAAAATGGCTGTTTCAGAAGTGTTTTGTTATGGCAGCCTTATGCTTAAAGTTTGATTAAGGTAATTAATAGTTTCACTAGTAAAGTATTTGGTATGTATTGAATATTTAAAAGCTTTTAAAAAAGAGTTTATTTGGGAACTGCTTTTCAGCTGTTTCACTTTTTTTTAATTCTGTAAAATCTTAGGTATAAAGATTAAATAAATTTGAGAAGTTAAAGATTTTCATCGGTTTGGGTCACAGCATGTCATTAAGTGTCTCAAAGCCAGACCAGTTGAGAAAGACCAAATTTACGGTCGCTGTGAAGGAAATTTTACCATTGCTTTAAAAACAATGCTGTGTTTTAATAAAAATAAACAAAACTTCATGGTATTTGATGGTATAAATATGTAGGTAGACAGACACACACTGTATTAATACCAAAGGAAATTTTGGAAATTGGAAATTTTTGGGTATGAAATCAATATTGTTGAAATATATTGACTGTCTTTAAAAAATACTTTTAAATATTTTAAATATTAAATAAAATGATATTTTAAATATTTGATAATATCTAAATGAGGACTATGTGAGATTAATTTAAACACAAAAAGTAAGGAAACTTAAGCTTGGCCAATTATTTTTCCCCTTAAATAATACCAGTTGGTATGGAATTATACATCATTGGAAAGCTTAAATAATCACCTGTGCAACGACATATAGCTCATAAGGATTGTGCTTCTTTGAAATGAGCAATGCAGCTTAACATGTCGATAGTGCCGCTAAAAACATGTGCCCAAATCCACTTTCCTGTTTGTATTTAATCAGGTTTTGAGTCACTTGATGGATTCAGTGATTGTACTCTCCCACAGTAATAAGAAAAAAATAATCCATATTGTCCATTTTAACACTTTATTCTTTTTACAATATCAGACACTGCATCGTCATGTGGATCAACTCCTCAACAGCTTGGCCCCTCCTCCTCATGCTGGTCACCAGCCTGGTCACATTTGGCTGTGGGATGGCTTCCCATTCCTCAACCAGGAGTTGCTGAATGTCAACCAGCATGGTCGTGTTGGTCATTCTGGCTTGTACTGCACGACCAAGCTAATCCTATATGTCATTAATTAGACTTAAGTCTGGATTCCCAGCAGGCTTTTTAATCCTCTCCACTCCCAAATTCTGGAGATAAATTGTGATGACCCTGGCTGTCGGGACAGCGTTGTCATAGGATGGAGATAGCTCCCAGATTCTGGAGATATGGGATCACCACAGGTTCCAAAATTTTATTCAGTATGTCTAATTTATAAGATGTCATCAGGTCGCAGGCATACATCTTTACATTACAATATATATTATATATCTAAAAAAATATTTGTTAATTAAGAAAAAAATGATGAATAAATTAATTTAATTATTTTTTTTCTTAAAAAACTCTCTAAAATCATAAATAATTTAAATATGCAAACATACACTAAATATTAAGAAAAGTGCTGGCAGCACTGAAGAAACCATAATGGATCCTGTAGCATAAGAGCTGCCAGGTGGCAACGTTGCACTGATTAAATGATATGGTTATTATTGTAGATTATGGTATCAGTCTCAGTATAAGCTATATTTAGATTTCCACCTCAGGCATGTCTCTTTTCTCTTAAGGTCCCACTTCTCAAAGACACTAGCTTGCAACCTTGCCTGCCCTGAACAACAGGCAGCATTACAGGTTGAAAAAAAAGAGTCTGATGCGAGAGGTAAAGCTCTACATCTGGGCCTCATTGATCTTTACAACAGGAATCTGCCTGAAGAGAGTTTCAAGGTTTTCTATTAGATTTCTCAAAGTGCAGGGACTCATTGAAAAACAGGAAGGACACATGTCTGACAAGAGAATCTGGCGCTGTAGTCCTTGGGTTTTCTTTCTGAGTGACTTTGTCATCTTGGCCATGTAATGTTCACAATATCGTATTTGGCCCAAACACAAAATAAGCTTTTTCTGTGGTAAAAGATTTGTACAGCTGTTTCCTTTGGAAAGGACTGTGCAGCTTGATTAACAATGGGAAATGAGTGTCTTTGCACAGACAGACTTAATTCTTGATTTGATTTCTCTCTTGATTTATAAGCATTATCATCTTTCATCATTACTGCACAATTGTATACTTTGCCATGAGGTTTCCAGTTATTCACAATCAGTTGATAAATCTGAGAAATAAACAAATAGCAGTGATCTTCTTTATTTCTGTAAAGCACCTTCTGCTTCATTTATTTCCATGAAAAGTGCTATTTAAATAATGTTCTGATTGGTTGATTGATGACAATAAAATGGAAACTTAGAGACGACTAGCAGATCTTCTTTTCCATTGTACCCTGCAGCTACATTCATGCTCACAGAACAAAACCCAGTTTGGTGTTGTGCAGAATTTCGGTGTGTGCAAATCAATGCCAAGGAGGAAACACGTCAGCAGTGATTTTGGAGAGGCTGTTTTTGCTGCCCATCAGTTTGGGAAAGGTTATAAGATCATTTCTATACTATTTAATTTAAGTTTTACTACTTGTTTGTACTGAACAGGTATAGCTAATTTGGATACTTTTTTCGAAAAACAAAATGAAAGTAAAGTGTAGGTTTTTAAAGCTGCATCAAAACAAACCACAAAATTTCTGAAATTATGTCTTTTGGACAAACCAGCCATAAATGGAAATGTTTGGTCTTAATGCACAGCAGCAAGGTTGATACAAATCACACACAACAAAAAAGCACAAACACCTCACACCAGCTGTCAAGTGGGGGTCGTGGAGGGTTCATGATTCGGGTTTGTTTTGCAGCCACAGGACCTGAACTCCATGCAGTCAGTGGCTAGACCATGAACTCCTCTGTATACCAAAGTATTCAAGTCAAATGTGAAACCATCTGTCACACAGCTGAAGTTTTACTGAAATTGGTTCATGCAAAAGATGAATAATCCCTAAAAAGGCAACAAATCGTCTACAGAATGCCTGAAAAAAAAGAAAAGAAAAGAAAAAAGGTGTTAGAATAGCCTAACCAAAGTATAGACCTCAACCTCACTAAAAAGCTGTGGGGGGCTGTTACGGGCCCAGGCCTTGACGTGCTTAGTTGTAACCAGGTAATTGCTTGTCCACGATCAGCTGGCTTCATAGCACAAACCTGGCTGTGTCATCACCAGTCCATGATTGGTCCACTCTGTTATCACCAGCCTGTAATTGGCCCAACTGACTGATGTCCAACCGGAGCTCCACTTTTTAAGATGGCTGCTGACGATGTTTCAGGGCAGCTATGATCATTCATTGCTTGCCATTTGCAGTCTTGGACTAGGTATTGCAGTGTGTGGTTGGGCTGAACATTGATCAGATTGACCTGCTTTTGGTAATTGCATTGTGAACAAGCTTGATTTGGGTTCTTTTGCTTGTTGTGGGATATTGTGAATGGCTTTAAGCCTTTAGTATTGTTTTGGGTAACCTTGAAGTCCCTTGGTTGAGATTGTTTACTTTGAGTTTCGCTGCCTTTTCCTTTAAAACTGTTCATTTAGCTTTAGTCCTTGTTGTTTTGATTACTTATATATGATTACTTTATATCATAAATACCACTCAATTTCTTGTCCTTAATGTTGGCAACCCATTTCCCCTAGCAGAGCGGGGGTTGTAACGGGGACCTTAAAAGAGTTGTGAAACAGACCTGAAGCAGCACTATAAAAAAAAAATGGACCAATAATTCTCCACAACGTGGTAAGAAACTGAAAACATACAGAATTTCTTCTAAAAGTGTTTGGGGTATTTACTTGATATTATGACCTGGTAAAAACCAGATGTTTCATTATTTAATATGTTCATCTACGTAAAATTGAATAAAAGAATAAACTTATGAAAGAATGAAATACAGAGCCATCAAATCTTCATATTGTGTTGTAGTGGACTACTTGACGCAGGTTATGTGGGAAAAATTAGTTGGAGGGAGGTAAAAAAAAAAAAAAAAAAAACTCAGGACACCAGCTTGATGAGTAATAAAAAGGTTTATTACAAAAAGTGACATCTTAAACAGATCTGCAGCATGTGTGAGGTCTCTAGGCTGATTGTAGAGAAATCCCACTGAGCATTTGTACTGGTGGACTTCTATATGTTAAGAAAAGATCATTCCTGAGTTCACCCCTGACACCTCCCCTTAAGCTAACCTAAACTTATGGAGCGTTTCCTTTGGTTAATCGTAAATTGGCTTCATAGAGTTCATGTGATAATTTCTACTCTGAAGGTCAGTGTGTTTGCTGGATCCATGTAATACTCACAAACATTTTCTTTTTCTTTCTTTCCTTCTTTCCTACTTTCCTACTTTCTTTACTACATTACGTCTTACTACTTTCTTTACTACTTTCTTTACTTCTTTCACTATACTTTATTTCTTTCACTACACTTCTTTCACTTCTTCTTTCATTACTTTACTCCATTCACTACTTATTTACTTCTTTCTTTATTACTTCTTTCTTTTCTTTCTTTACTTCTTTCTTTACTACTTTAGTTCTTACTACTTTCTTTACTTCTTTTCTACTTCTTTACTACTTTCTTTACTTTTTTCACTATACTTTATTTCTTTTACTACACATCTTTCACTCCTTCTTTTTCTTTTCATTTCTTTACTTTGTTCACTACTTATTTACTTCTTTCTTTACTTTCTTTACGTCTACTTACTTAATGTCTACTTACTTAATGTCTACTTTGTGTGTGTGTGTGTGTGTGTGTGTATGTGTGTGTTATGTTCAAATCTCTGTTATGGAATTAATTGCCAGTGTGAGTCTTAAAATAATTATCCATTTTGCCTAAAAATGTCCCTTGACTAAAAGATATTCCCCTTGGTAATCTGTCCTTTTTTTCCAACGTGACTCCGTCCTTTGTTGAGGTTTGTGCTGACATGATCCAACAGATTAAGGGGAGGGATAAGGCAGCTCATTTCAAGCTACAATGTTTAGTCATAAACATTAACTGTCAAAATGAATCCCCTTTGGAAACAGCAGAGCTCAAATACTTGACTCAATGATTGGATGTGTATTATTTAATTTGCTTTTCTTTTCATGCATGTGTCAACTCTTTCACTGTTACATGGCATTAAATAAATCTTTTACAATATTGTTTATGTAAAGCAGTTTTATTATAACATTCTCAAATGGATACACACAATTATTTACTGACTTAGGTAAACTTTTTCAGTCAATCACTATTTTTCCACTACAGGTCACTTTGTTTGAACCTGAAGGCTGACTGGGGTAATCAAGATGTTGATTTATTTGGGTACACGTGGGTTTCACATACTCTTCACTTGGTACATCATAACCCAAAGGCATGTTTGTTGCATGGCTGGTTTGGATACTGAGTGAAGTTAAAGTCTTGATCAGTTCCAGAACCATCAAATTATACAGCTAAAAACAATCATTTGCACCAGAAATTAGGATCAGTTAGGTTAAAAGGCTTTGCTTAGTATCATACATAATATTAGCCAACAAGATTTCAATCAGGCTTGCTCTTATTGATGTTTGTTTTCTGATGCTTAATAACTGTGTCACTCAGGGGCGGAGCTAGACAGGTGGCCAGGATGACACTGGCCTCCTCTGAAATCTGACTGGTCACCCCAGGTGCCACCTTAGGTGATTGACAGATATTTATGTTATATAAAACTATTAACCTGATGTTAGCAGGAAACTATGTAGCGGTGCTGATGTAGTGAAATGGTAGCACTAACAGTAATGTGGGGAAACTTGTTGTGTTTTCCATAAATACACTAATTGAAAACTAATCAACTAATTTGGAGCTGCAAATAAAATATTAAGATGCTCAAAGAGTACCTCAAAAAGCTAGAGCTACATGATCCAGTTTAACATGAACAGGAGGCTAGTGAGGCTGCTGGTTAATTTTTTTAAGTAAGTTATGGCTTGGGCATGAGGACATATATAGCCTGTACACAGTATTAATTTGTATAGGAAGATATAAGAATGTGGAAGGACACACACCAGGCCAAGACAGACCCCGACTCCACCATCAACAACCCTGATAGCTCCAAATATGGACCGTTTTGAACTTGTTCCAAATATTTCCACTTGGCGATCCAGATTATTTATTTAATATTATTTTTTTATTTTCCCGCTTCTCTCTAAAGTGACCATCATTACTACAGCAGTGTATGTGATTATATGTGTAAAAAAGTGGAACACAATAATTTCCTTTCTTAGTATATGGCCTCCCTGATAAAATCTTACCCCCTCTCTGGCTACCCCATGTATGAGACTAGCTCTGCCACTGGTGACACACAGATAACACAGTGCTTGTAAAAATGATCTTCCACAACGTTGCCTTCATTCTGTGGTTGCCATGGTCACACAGTGAGCCACGGCATAGCACTGAAAAAGTTGACCCTTCATGAACTCTGACTGCAGACATGGTGTTTACATCAGAAAACAATGGAGGCAGTAGCTACACGGCTCTCTGTGTGGAAGCATCCTAAAAGGCAGTCATCTGTAGCTCATTATCACACAGCTTGTGCTGTTTTTCACTGTTGTGTTCCAGTCTCATCCCTTTGCATTTAAAGCAGCACAACGTCATCATGTTTTGGAGATTCTGCTGGAGAACTCCATGAGTAACTATAGCTGCTAATTCAAAAGCTGCATCACAGAAGAGGCTTTTACTGGTTAACTTATTGAAGGGTTGTAAGGACAACACCTAACTACCAGTGATACTAATCGTTGCTGTCGGGCAAAAATCTCCTATGCCCAAAATTCATTATTTTTGTTTTTCTTCATAAATAAGTCCTATTTGTCACCCTTTATGTCTCTGTTGTTTTACAAATATTTAACCAAAGATATATGATGTAAAACACAATACCAAGTTTGATGACATTATGTCCATTATTACAAAACCATACAGTTTTTTTTTTTCCATTTTTGAAAAATAACAGTTTTGGAGATAGGAGGTTTGAGCCCGACAGCAGCGAAATGTGAAACATTAAAAATGACAGAAACCTGAACTCCAAACCAAAGATATGGTAAAAAAAAAAAAAATGGTGAAAAAATAGAAAACCATATCTGTTTGACATGGTTTGCCATGTTTCACTCAGTGGTATAAGCACCATATACCATCTGTTTTCTCATTAGCCATGTTTACATTGACACAAGTCTTTAGACTGAAAGCCTGATCAGAAACATACCAATCAGAAGATTATTATCCCATCTCACTCATTCAGATCAAAATTTCTCTCTGATTGAGATGGATGAATGCCGATTGCTGTTCTGATCAGTTTTCATGAAAACATTTTTTTTTTTAATTCTTCCAGTGCGTGCCTGTTACACCTGCTGTATGTAAATGTAATGTATTCTCACACTTTACATTATGGTTTGCATTGCACTGTTGTTTTACTCTAAAGTTTACTAAAACAAAATTGGCTAGTGGGGAAAAAAATGTGGCGACTAAAGCAGGACTGGTCAGTAAGTGACAAACAAATCCCCTGAGACTTTAAAAGAAGTTGGAATTATTAAGGGGGAGAAATTGACATTGGTAAGATGGCAATAAATAAGCGGACACAGTGGTGCTTGTTTACATCGGATATTGTTGTTTCTTCTACTGCTGTTCCCAGAAAGTCTGACAATTCTGTGCAAATGTGAAAAGGATTTATTCCATTCGAACATGTGATGCATGTAGACACACAAAATAATTGAAACAGTACAGGTAAATCTATGACAACATGACTAAAGAGATGTCTAAACCACATGCAATTGTAAGATTGTTCAAAAAGGAAGGTTTTTAGCCTAATTTTACAGACAATTATATGAACGATTCGATCCTTTTGGTACTTCCTTCCTTCGTTAAACATATTAAACATATTTGTGGCCCTGTATGAAAAATTTTCAAAACACTTCAGAGATATCATGACAGCTGTTTCATCTGTTAGTGTCTTCCAGTTATTATAAGGATCCTTGTTAATTGACAGCATTAACAAACTCTATATTGAGATTGAGACTAAGATTTTTTTAATTGATCAATTAAAAAAAACAAAAAAAAAAACAAGGGGATCTTTTAGTGCCAGTTTATGACTGAGAACACATTGACTGGCTACACTGTTATCTTCACTCAAGGTCCCTCATGAGGCTTTCTTTTAGCTTCATAGAGCATGTATAGATTTCTTTAAATGAAACTTTTTTCTTTAGAGAACATGCTGAGTCCCGAAGGACAGGAGAAAAAAATAGGTTTTTTGTTGCAACCAGACATGTCCTTGGTTCCTTGGCTTTGAAAGTTTCCCCAGTCTTCTCCAGTCTCTACTCTCAGAAGTGAAGGGTAAAGTTGACAGGGCATAATTAATTCCTGGCTGGTAAATGGGGCCAAATCATTAAATATTTGCTAGGCACTTTAAAAATCATGTGAGGTTAATCAGTAAACTATTTTGGAATCCAAAATCAGCTTGGATATTCGTATATACTTCTTATTTTTTATCACTATCTGCTGATCTCTGCCTAACTTATTGTAGTAACAATAACATGATTCCGGACTGCACGGTGGTTAGCAGCCTCACAGCAAGACGGTAGCTGGTTTGAGCCTCAGCTGGGGGGAAATTTGGACCTGGGGGGCAGTGGCCTTTCTGTGCGGAGTTTGCATGTTCTCCCCATCTATGCATGGGTTCTCTCCGGGTACTCCGGCTTCTTCCCACCGTCCAAAGACATGTATGTTAGGTTAATTCTTCCTAATGAGTTAGTGTTTGTTTGTCTCTTTCTGTGTTGGCCTGCGATTGACTGGTGACCTGTCCAGGGCGTACCTTTCCTCTCACCTGTTAAAATGCTGGGATCTTACAGCTTACCTGTGACTCATAATGGACAAAGTGGTACAGAGAATGAAAAGTTGAATAACATAATTCCACCCATTATTTGGTGTTTTATAGTAGTTTAATGTAAAATATTTGTATTATTTTCATTTATTTTCAATTTAATTATTCTGCTCAAGCCACAATATTTCCCATTAATGTTCATGAAATTTGCAGATTCTGAATCAAAATCTGTCACTGCACTGCTGCAGAAACATCCAATGTAATGTAAAAAACAATGTAATGTAGACCCAAGAATTGTTTACTCCTCTTATCATGACTGGTTACATACTCATAGTAACACAAGTCCTGCTCTACTCAAGTTATTAATGACCTTTTCTCTAACATCATGCCACAAGTCACTGTTTACAAAATCAACTACTGGGTCAAACACTTGCTGATAGAGAGAAAGGTTGAGCTATTTTCATGTGCAGATGGATTAAAGGATAAATACAAGCTGACTCTTGCACAATTATGTTGTCTTTCTCTATAGTCAGCAAGCCAATATTGACAGAAAACTCTGCACCTCTTCAGCAGCTAATAAGTTCATAATGATCTCTTCTCCCTGACATCCTGCAACAGAGGTTCAATAACAATGTGTAAATACATACACCAGTCACTTCATTAATCCTCCATGCTAGTATCTGTTTGGACCCCTTTCCTTCAGAATTGCTTTAATTCTTAGTGTCATAGATTCAACAAGGTGTTAGAAAAGTTCCCGAGAGATTTTGCTCCATAGTCACATCACTGAGTGAAGTCATTGTCATGTTCAAGAAAGCAGTTTTGAGATGATTTGAGCTTTGTGACTGTGTGTATTATCCTGCTGGAAGTTATCAGAAGACGGTACACTTTGTAGGCTGTGATGTTTAAACAATGCTCAGTTGGTACCAAGAGGCCCAAGTGTGCCAAGAAAATATTCCCCACACCATTACACCTCCAGCAGCCTTGATTCAAGGTAGGGTGGATCCATGCTTTCTTGTTGTTACCACTAAATTCTGACTACCATCTGAGTGTAGAGCTGAAATGGAGACTCGTGAAACCAGGCAATGTTGGTGAATTTGTGTAAATTGTCTGTTTCCTGTTCTTAGCTGACAGAAGTGGCACCTGGTGTGGCCTTCTACTGATGAAGCCCATCTGCTGTTTTATGTTCAGAGATGATATTCTGCATACTGTACCCTTGGTAGTAACCAAGTTACATTTTGGTCCAGACAACTGCTGCTCAATGGATATTTTCTCTTTTTCAGACCATTCTCTGTAAACCTTAGAGATGGTTGTGTGTTAAAATCCCAGTAGATCAGCAGTTTCTGAGATACTCAGACCAACAAGCATGCCACATTCAAAGTCACTTAAAGTCATTTTCTTTCTTATTCTGAAGCTCAGTTCAAACTTCAGCAAGTCATCTTTTGATTGGCTGATTTTCTGCTAATAAAGTGGCCAATAAGTGTTGTTTTGGCCTACTGTTTAGGCAGCTTAAAAATAAAAAAATAGGTCAGAAATCAGGACTATTACCACTTCTCTCAGCTAGGCAGGAAATGCAAAGTGTGCTGCACTGTTTTAAACAAACAACATTTAAATTGAAAAAGCTACCATCAAGCACATAATTGTTTCTGTGGAGCATGTTCAATAAATTTAACCAATTAACTGTCAAGCCAGACACGTGTCCGTTTAATGTCTCTGAAACAAACTACATTTCCCATCTATTTTGCAATTCAAATGGTGAGTGCTTGATTGTCAAATTCTGCCTCAAGTGTTTGAGTCCTCATGGTACAATTTGTTAGTGTGAAGTTATTCTTTTCTACAGTGGCTGATTTAATGTGTCAGGAGCTTCTGCTTTGATATCAAGCATGCCTTTCATAAAAATTGATTTTATGGATCACTAACCAGGCCTTAGTTCCACACATCCAAATACTTCCCAGGCTTGTGTTTTCATATGAATCTCCAGTACTGTCTGTTTAGTATTGCAATAGCATGTGAAGTAGGTGGGGGAGATAATTTTTATTTGCCTTCAGAAAAAGTAAATAAAAAGTAAACAAATAAATAAAAGCGATAAACTGAATTATAGAACATAAAGTAAAGGCCCATGTTTCTCCCGTCTTCTTCACACTTACAGCTTAGCTGCAATGGCTACAGGTATTCTTTGGTCATGTCCCTGCCTCACACTTATCAGTCCTTCTTTAATGCTCAGTCATTCTCGCAGGGTCATCGACTTCCATTAGTTCCTCTTCAATAACCAGCAGGCTGAGAGGAAGTGCCTGTAGTGTTTGCTCTCTCTGAGGGTGCATTGTCTGTCTAAAACAAGTCAACTGTAAAGTTCAAGAATTGAAATGAACCTGCCATTTCAAAGAGCACTTGAGCAGCTGAGGAGATCTTTCAACATGTGTACCTCCTGCTGTCCCCTGCTTTTCTTTGCAGTCATTAGCCCCACTACATCTGCAGATGGCACTTGAAACAAGAAGTGTGTTGATAACACCCCCCACCCCCCCTTACACAAGTATGTGTAAGGGTCAGGATCCATTTGTAAAGAAACCTTTCAGAAATGCTTCTAGACAAATTATGTCTGTTTTTTTTTTTCAATTTTTTCTGCAGAATTATAGGCTTCGCCCTATTGTTTGTCGTGCAGACATCCTTGTTCTATGACTATAAAAATTAGGTTGGACATAAGTTATAGATTTCTATGCAAATTGTTTCAGAGAAAATCCTCTGTCAAAAGAAAACTACTGCTGGGACTTAATGTGAGGAATGAAGGAAAATTTTATACCTAAAACTTGTGCTCACAGTTGTGGCATGGTGAAACTGTTTCATACATTTACCAGAGCTTCACAATGCAGCATCAGTTTTGGGGAGGACAGTGTTTAGAGGAAATGAGTAACACAGTCGCTGATTATGCTGTTCTGAATGGCTAAAAAATCTTTAGTTTTGTCTTTGGCATGGCAGTGATAAGTAATTGCTGCAGGTGTCAGAGGCAGTGAGATAAAATGGGACAGAGTGTCTCTACATGTGTTAATTTGTTTGGAAAGTAAAAGGAAGGTGGAACGAGAACACACTGATTGCAGAACTGGTTAATTTAATTTGCTGGAGCAAATCTACACTGACCTGAGACCAGAGGGCTGCACTGGGATTGGGTTCTTTTGAGTTCAGAAGAACTTGCCACAAATGTCAGGAGACTGAGAAGTTTTAAATAACCAGTATTTATACTAGCTCTGTTATTTAGGCAGCTTTAAGCACAGTGTTGGAATTAAAACAACAATACGTTTTCTTGGTTAAAAAAAATATATGTATTGTAGCATTGGTTATTTTGAATGCGCACCATAGCCGATTTAGCAAAGAAATGCAAGAAGGCATTATCAGAGGAAGCAAAGGAAAAAAGAGAGAAAATGACAGAGCAAAAGATTAGAATATCAGACTGACTTTTACTGGCTGGAGAGAGCTTGGAGAAGAGACAGGATGCAAGACAGATGCTGAATTAGCCTTCGTTAGTAAAAAAAAAAAATCTGCCAACATTCAGTAATGGCGCTTAAAGTGAAATTAAGAGAAATTTTAAAGCACGATACAATACAGTACAATAACAAGACTAAGCAAGTCTGTTAGGAAGACTAAAGACAGAAGGAAGAAAGGTTGGTGAGTTGTTTCCACCAGTTCAGGTATGTTTCATAATTTAACCTTTTATCCCCCCATTTATTTATTTGTCTTGTGTTGATCTCCGTTAAAGAGAGTGTGTTCACTACTTGTATGTCTATAAGCTAAAACACATATTGTTTCTAATCATGATAAGCTGGCAGTGAACTTCTGTTACTATGATTAGTTTGTTGTTTTCCTCTATCACTGCTTCACTTTTGTGTAAACAGAGCATTTGTTAGATGTTTCACACTAGAAGGTTGCATGTTGTTTGGGATCCCTCAGCGTTCAATGGACCTGATAAGTCTTTCTAGGAACAGACAGCTGAGTGGAAGAGGGATTTCTAACTGGAACAACATTAGAGAAAATTAATATGTTGCATTTCTCTTTTATTACGAAGTTCTTTGTAAAAATTCAATCATTAAAAAGCTAGAAGACAGAAAAAAGAGCTCTGAAGTTTCTTGAAACCTTTCATTTCATTTTATTCTTGTGATGCCCCTCACCTGGAGGTTATAAATGGAAATCATGCTGAGGGCTGTTAATGTCTGGGAGGCTTTTAAATTACACAAGGAAAGTTTTCTAATCGATTACACAGAAAACTTTTATCATCTAGAATATTACCCTTTTATTGAAAATGAGGGCAGAAGAATGTTGTGATCAAAATATTTAGTTTGATTTTGTTTTGCCCTTTTGATTTATTCTCTTTAAACTGCACAGCTGCAATGATTTAATTACCATCACCTTCTCATGTACTGTCCATAGTCCTGAATTTCAAAGAATCAGAAAAAAATAAAATAAAATAAAGGCAACCAATGTCATAATGCTAAAAAAATAAAAACATTATTATACCCATGTGAAATGATATAGAAAGGTAAAAGGTCTTTTTTTTAATAGAAGTTAATTAACTGAGCCAACAGTTTATCAATCATTTCTAAAATGACATAAAACAAGCTGGTGTTGTTTCCAAATTATCCACATGTAATTCACAAAAGGTCACTTTTTGTGAAGACTTGCATCACTTTGTGTTGCTCTTGATAGATTGCTTTGGTTGTTACTGAAAGGAAGTGGCTGCTTTTGTGTTTGTAATTCTTTTTGTTGTTAGATCACCCACAGATCTGCCTCTCCATTACAGCTTTTTTTTGTGGAGTCTATTTTTGGTGTAGACTCCAACGTTTACACATCAGACTCTGTAAATAGCAGGAGTCCAAGGTGAGCACAGTCAGGGGTCTCCCCTTCAAAAGGCGACCTACACCAAAACCTGCAGTTTCACACCCTTGTGCAAAATAAATCAGAATAGGCAGTTAGTTAAACAAACAAATGAATTTTCCGTATTAAATTTTGGTGATGTGATAGTTGACACTTTGGATGAGTAATTGAAATCAATGCCATGTGCTATACCATTAAAAAAGCATCAAACCTCACCATGAATGTTTTAAGGTTCTTGTAGAGTACATGGTCTCCACTCGCCAGCAGCAATGCAAGCCCAACTAATCTCTCGCAAGAGAGTAACCTGCCCCATCTCACTCTGCACTTCAAAGATGTCTCTGCACTTCAAGCCTGCCTTTTATTTTCCTGCTTCGTTTTACTCTTTGCTGCATTTTACACACTTAATTGTGCTGAGAGCTTTGATGGTGGGTGGGAAGAGAGTGAGTGCCATGTTAAGGAGAAGAGAAATTGAGCATTGACACTAATTAGATGGAGAGCAAGTGGAAAATAACTCTGCTTTCCAGCACTATAGGAAGTATGATCAAACCCAGTTGTTAGGAATGAGGACAAAGATAAACCATTCAGTTCAAAGTTGCTGGCTGCTTGACGAAAGCACCTCAGGTGCAACACCTCAGGTGATGTGGGATGTTAAGAGGAAAGAGCAGGCAGATGGTATGGAGGTCCTTGTCATGTAAGCCAGGGTGAAAGGAAGTTGATGAAATATGAGCAAATGTTGCCAGTCCTCAGGGTGCATACCTGTAGCCAGCAAAGCATGATGTAGACTTTTATATAACTGTACTTGACATTAAAATGCAGTTTGATAGAAAACAAAGTAGTCCCTTTGGGGAAAAAAAGCAAGCTACATATTCAGCTGAGATTGAAGACTCTTATTGTACCTAAGTATGACTGACTGTGATGCAAGCTAAAACCTGAACAGCAGACCTAAACTGCTGTTAAACTCCCATTTAAAAGCATTGTCAGCTGTGTAATGGGCAGTCATGCAGAGATGTCAAACCATTTTTGTTTTGAGCACCTTTCCCCCTCTCACCGCACCGTCTGCATGTGTCAGGCTTTCGTATTTTGTGTATGATTTTGTTGCCTCAGTCTTTGAAATAATAAAAAGTGCCTCTAGTGTGTTGTGCTGCTCTCGGCAGAGAACAGAAGTGTATTGAATACCAGAAAGGGTCTTTTTTTTTCTCCTTTCAAAGACAGAGAGCCACCAAGGGCTATCCGAATTGTGGTGGTTGGCTAACAGAAAAGTAAAGGGGGGAAAAAACAGAGGTGAGAAGGAAAGATCGAACAGACCGCCAGCGGTGGCAGAAACACAAGTTGTGAGGGACAGGGAGAGAAGATAGAGTGAGGAAAGCAAAGCTGGTAATGACGCAAAGAGAGATTGGCCGCTAACAGAGGTCAGAGCCGCTGGGAGATGGAGCAAAACAGCGAGCTTGAAATAGGAGGGAGACGCAAGATGAGAAATATTGTCACAGGCACTGATGGAGTAAAGAGAGATTAGAGGGAGAGAGATGTGTAGATAATATGTGACAGAGAGAAAGACGGATGCCAGAAATAAGAGGAATATAGAGCACAGAAGACAGTGATGGAGAGCGAAGACATCTCCGGCAGATAACATTCAGTGCCCTACTTACATCTGACATTTGGGAAAAATAGAGAAGCTGCAACAGCTAAGAATATAAAGAAAAGAAATTAAAGTAAGAAAAAAAGATGGATTCAATTGTCAAAGAATAAATATGAGAACTGATCCGGCTGTGACAGTCTGGGATCTGGTGATCAAGCATTAAGAGATGGGAATCAGCCATATTTGTTCCTACTTTTACTAGAACAAGTAAAACTTTTTTTTTATTTATTTACAAGAAAGGGATGTATTTCAAATTATAGTTTCCTAACAGTGCGACACTTCGCCAACAATTCCAGATTTTCTGGAACGGTTTGAACGATAATATTACATTTCATCCGACTTTGATGTCACAGAAGTCAGAGAAATGGCACAATTCTGCCATTTCGCAATATTTACTCTGTTGTCTAGTCATAATTCTGGCCAACTGGTATAATTTAGAAAAGATCCCGATAGTGATTGTGTTTCTGTCCATGATAGACCACATACTTAAGCCAAATTACTAACCTGATGTTTTAATATGAAAAAATATCAAGTTAGTAACAATATAAAAGCATCAGTTTTAGAACATGAATAGCTGGCGTTAGAGGTATAGACAGTATCAGGCCAAACACCACTAGCTTTCAGGTTAATTATGAAGCTCTGCAAACTGCAGGTTTTCAACACTGACTCATTCATAAACAATTACTACACAAATTAATACTGAAATATGAATTACAAACTGTTAGGTTTTGGGTTAAAGGTATAAATGAAAATGCAACCTGTTTATAGTATATAGTATAAGTAAAAATGACTCGTTTAAAAGTGATTTTCTGTTAATAATATTGAACGGTTTCTGTGATGGAAAAACAGTTTAGGATGTGTCAGTTTGGTTCCACCCTGGAAAAATTCTGTTTTATTGCTGTTAATTTTAAGAAAATTTGGGAACCATGATTTTAATTCACTAAGACAGAGGGTGAGGGAGGAAGGTGGGAGGGTGGATTGGGGTTGACATTCTTGTAACGCTAATTATAATGCACGCCATGAACTATTGACTCTAAAACCCTATTATTTATGGCTGAGAGCGCAGTAGAAAAGTAAGAAATCATCAGAGTTGACTGTTGAAAACTTTATGCTGGAAGGGTTTTGATCTTGAACCAGCAGTCAAACAGTATGAAGGGCTTTTATTGTGGACCACCAGGTTTTTCACCATCTCTCTTTAAGTACACTTCACATTATTCATTATTATTATTATTATTTCATCCCTGATGTCAGCATATAGCTATGTTTTAATTAATACTGAACAGTTCATGTTGAAAAGTGTAAAATCCTTGGACAACTTTGAAGTGGGACTTGAACTCTGATCTGGTGTGATTGTTCTCATCATTGCAGCACCTTCCACCATGCTCAATAACTTCTGTAGCACAACTGCACTGCGGTCTGCTGCTGTGGTAGCTATTGATGGGACGTGCACATGCATGTTAAGGAAGGAGTGGAGCTATGACATAAGTTCATAAAAGACTCATGTTGGTTTTAAACATGGAAACGAAACTGCCATTTAAAATTTATTTAATTTGAGACCATTTTTGGACAAAACATCTAAACAAAAAAAAAAAAAAAAAAAATAGGAGCAGAGACTCCTGAACTTACCTCCAAGTGGACCTGGCTGGAAACTATTATAGTTGGGCATCATCACTTTTGTGATGGTTTACATAGGAAAATATATAGGTTTTTTTTTTTTTTTTTTACTCTGACTTATAGCTAAAATGGAATCTACTTAATATTTGGCAGTGGTAATATTACAGTTAATAACATGTTATTTTAGTTTGATCACCTTAATGAATATGGTACATTAATTATAGTAAAACATAAACTAAAAATAAGTTTGTTATATATATTTATATATATATATAAACAGTAAAAGTGTTGCTACTGATACTGAATGTTATGTTACACCAGGAAAGCTTCAGCCATTTAACAAAGACACATTAATTGGCCTGACATGCCTCAAATAATGAATGCTGACGTTTTGCATGCCACAGCCCTGGCAGAAAAAGAAAGCATTGTGTAGTGCTCTCTTTCTTGTTTGTTGTTAGCCAAATATGAATTGCATTCAGGAGATTTTTCTATTTTCAAGTATATTGTAACCACCAGCACCTATTGTTAAACTGAATAACAAGCTGGAAGGACTGTGCTTTGCCTAGATTGTTTACCCACACATTACATTCCAACACAGCTGAAGTTATAGCCAACTTTGGAAGTTCTACAGCTTTCTAATATCACCAACAATCTGGAATAACATGTCATAACTGCTACTTTGCTGCAGGGAGTTTACAGAGGAGAAACGGCCTATGATGCAATGATTAGTGCCACTCATGCTCTGTAATAATTGCCTATGCTGCTTTTTAAAGACGAAAGATTTGGTTACATCCTGCAGGAACTGCTTTGTGAGACAGCACTTTAGTTTAATGACTTTGTTTACTAGCACCTGAGGACAGACTGCTGCACTTGACAAACCCAAACCCGGTGTAGCTACCACCATATTTGGATGATTTAGGCTTAAGATGCAGCTGTGTAGCATATGTAGCCGTTTGCGACTAGATGAGTCCTCCACTATGACCAGGGCTTGAAGTGTCTGGGTTCTATAGGTTCAGAACACCTCCACTGATTCTCCGGAAAGTGTCAGGATTTTAAATCAGCCCAGCAGCAGCACGCTTCATGGATCAAACTCCCTTTTGCATTATAAATGACTCCAAAATTATAGCCATTTTATAAAATGATGCAGTTGACACCACACACTGTGCAATGATATAATTTGAAGATGCTGTTCTCACTGAACAGAATGAACATATCACTCCACTCTGGCTGGGGAAGTGAGGGTTTGTCAATTTTAAGCTGCAGCCAGCAGCTCTTACAAATCATTCTGCCAGTAAGGTAGGGGAAGGTTGGCCATGGCAACATCAAAAAGACACTCCACAGGAGTTATTTAAGAAAAGAAGTGAAGCTTTTATGAAGATAATTGCATATTCAGGTAGAGCTGGGTTGGTAAAGCCCTCCTTTTATGCACTCGCAATCTCACATTCCAACCCATTGCAAGTCAACTTGGGTTTTGTTTTGAAAGCTTTTATTTACATCTACCTTTCCTGACCACACAATAGTTTCTGATCAGATATTTTTCTTTGTCATGAAAATTCTCAACAATTCGGGCAATTTGCAAATGCTGCTGACAACCAAATCCAGTGGGGGACAATAGCAACATGATGATCTACTTCTGTATTGACGCAGGTAAGTAAGTAGATTCTAAAATACCATTTTGTCATCAGATCAACATAAATGACTGAACAAAATAGAAAGGATTTTTACACAGATTCTATTGGTAAAATCTCCCAAGATGCAATTAACTGAAGGAGCAAATCCTCATTAATGACCCATGAAATTATACATTTAGGTGGCTTGGCATACTCATGTGTTATATATTTTCTAAATGTTTAAAATAATTTCCTGATTTGTTTCTGCTGTAAGGACACAAAGAAGTCTGTAAACTTGATTTCACTTTCTT
Source organism: Melanotaenia boesemani (assembly GCF_017639745.1). Lineage (NCBI taxonomy): Eukaryota > Metazoa > Chordata > Actinopteri > Atheriniformes > Melanotaeniidae > Melanotaenia > Melanotaenia boesemani. The sequence goes on from NC_055701.1 coordinate 5,638,569, forward strand.
ATTATTTGTTGATTTGACAATGAGATACTGTTAAACATTTAACACTTTTTTATGGATAGACATTACAAGCAAAAATATTAATCAGGATTGGGGGAAGTGTTTAGCCAATAGCTAACTGCTACTTCCAGTCCCTCATGGGTGTTTAGGATTGGCTAACACTTTGCTAGCACTGTCATGCACACATGCTGTTAGCTCTGTTTAGTCTCCAGTGTTGAATAACTGTGGAAAGCACATTCACAAGCTTTTCTTCTTGTGAATGTGTTTTGTTGTGGCATTAATGTGGTCGGCACAACAGCACTGTAGTTTTCCAGTTGAGAACATAATGACATGGTGGTCACATACAAGTAAATATGTTCTAAGGAAACAGCTTTTCAGCACTCGCTGAGTGCACAGCTCACCTACAGTAATGTCCTACAGTTTCTGCAGTCTTATGCAAAGGTTTTCTCAAAGGCACTGTAAAATCAGACTCAATTCCACCAAACTTCTGAAACCTTCAACAAAAAACTGATGTTTATCACCTTAGTTTTTGTGGCTAACTTACATCTGCTGTGGAAGCAAAAGTTACAGTGGACCTCATTTCCATCTATTTTCTAAAGGGTTTCCACACAGAAACTTTTGCCAGTTGTGTTTTAGCCCAGCATCTTTCTTATTTATTTAATCTCTATTGGCATTAAATCTTGCAGCCCCACATGCTTGGGAGGAACAGTTTGGGTAATTTACATCAGCTCATGGTGCTAGTAATTAATTGCTGACAGGTGCTGGTTAAAAGATGACACATATTGAGATGCTAGTCACATAAGTTATTGGTTTTCTTCCAATCAAATTCAAAAATCATTTCACCACTTTACCACTGTTGCAGTTGTTTATTATATGATTTACTTTCACCACAGCAGAATCTGAGATGAGCCTTCAGTGACTGGACATGTTAAAATGCTTTCAACAAAAATAATTATGCTGCATAACTCACCATATACAGAGTTAGTCATTCAGATTAGTAGATGGTGCCATGTTACTATCTGTATTCAGAAAAAACAATCTGTTGTGAACATACAGCTGTCTGTTAAGTGTTAGCAAAAATCAGATAAATTAGTAATGTAACATTAGCAAAAAGGCGAGGTGTTTAATATGTAATTCCTTCAGAGTTGCTAACATCCTACCGCTGTCACTGTTCACTGCTATCCTGTCCAGTGCTCAGCCACCTACTATAATCTCAGTAATGAACATAAATTGGAAATTAAGCTGGTCATACATGAAAGGTACTGTTGTTGCTCTCTTTTCCATTCCTGGTGAAGATGTTTACTTTAGTTAACCAACTCAATAATACATGTGTAGGGATGAACAGGGTATTGTGGTCTGCCTTGTAAATGTTTAACCATAATTTTGGAATTTTAATCAATAATTAAGATTATCCAAAAAATTTTGAAAATCTGAATCAGGTCGTCACCTTCAAGTGAGGCTAAATGGATCTCTAAATAAATCAGCCCCATAAATTATACTAGAATATTAAAAGGGAACTGAGATAAATTATTCAATTAATATCTGTAGCTGAAATTGCCCTATTAATAGTTAAGGTTAAGAGATTTTGTTCTGAATAGCAGAGGTTGGCCGCACTCTGCCTGGTGCAGCATCAAACAGGCATGCAAATATCATTAAAAGCATTTATAAAAAAGATTAATAAGTAAAAGCAAATTATTTACTATCTCAAGATCGAACAGGAGTTTGTGTACTTGTATATGAGTGTGTGTCTGAAAGGATATTTTGTAGCCATCATGTATTAACCGTTTAAGCACTACAGTATGAATGACAAGTGCATTTTGCATTGCTGGCGATGCAGTAGACTTACAGGGTTCAGTTAGATGCACTTGCAATTTCACATTAAGTTAAGCCCCATTTCCACCAAGCAGTCTGGGTTGGGACAGGACGGATTGGTGCATTTCGGTCCAGTAAACCTTATCTCTAAAGCATTCCACAGCCAGCTGTACCTGTAGGTGGTGTTTCAACCAGATAGCGAGAGATTGCTGTCTTTAGTGTGTATATATATATATATATATATATATATATATGTAGTCGTGGCATTGGCAATGATATAACGGTAAGCTGGAGAAAAAAATGGGAAGAAAAATAAGGAGAAACCACAGAAAGAAGGTAAAGCCCTGGTTTCTCTCTCTACACTGAATGGCCAATTAGAGTAATCTTTCACTGACAGACCTGATGGTTCAACATGCTAAATTGGCTGAAAGAAACATTAATGAAGTCTGACATTGCAAATGGTGAGTTACAACTTGAAAAGACAAGAAAGAAAGACGTTTAAAAACACTCCAGATATGTCTGGCTGCCCATTATTTCTTATATGTGTAAGGTCTTAGTGAAGCCACCTTTATTTATGCAAATATATATTAACTGAAAATATTTGCATTAACAACATTGCATTAATTCACACTAATTGTGGCCAAAGAACAAGTTCAGTTTAACTTCAGAGTTAGAGTAAATGTTTATCTATGACATACATGATAAAACATGTTGTAGAACTGCAGCCATTCAGGCATATAGTTGGACATGCAACTGATCAGTCTTGCTGACACAGGTTCTGTTTATGCTAATAGTGGAGCAACCAAGCCCCCATTAGTGTCCATCAACCATAGTGCTAAATGCCAGTCTGACAGTGTGTCTGTTGGGAAATACGAAAGACCAGGATGCAGGAAGGAGATGGAAGCTTTATGCTGTTTCATCTGCCATTTTGTGTCCGAAGTCAAGCTGAGCTGCTGCCCCAAGTCAAAGGTGTAATAGCACTTACAATCAAGAAAACAGAATCCTTCCAGAAACAGCAGGCAGGGGAGCCAGAGAGAATTTTGATGGAAAATCAACTAAGTTGTCTCTTGGATCTGTGCAATCAGCCACTTGACCTGAAAGAATGCCTTTTGGAGCGCAGCACAGTGCTGATGCTGCGGTTTCTGCGACCACACGGGAAACCTACAGCTCTTAAAAAACTGGACCAAATCAGTCTAAAACTTAAGTTTGATTTGGTTCCAGAAGTAAGACCAGTTAATTAACCTCATTTTAACAAGACCTTTTTTTGCCTTCTGTCCAAAGGGACATTACCAAAATAAATTAAGTGTATCTTCACTACTACAAGGGAAGAAAGCCAAGACATGGGATTATTACAGAAGTGCCAGAGCAGAAGTATGTGTTACTGTGTCAGAGTAAATTCACCTGGAACACAGCAGAAAAATTTAAATGGTTATCTTCTGCCAAAAGAAAACCATATTACTTTCAATGAAAACCAGAGGATAGCAGCCCAGTCAATTTAGAAATTAGTAAAGTAATGTCTCATGAGGAACTGTGCAAAAGTAGAAGGTAGAAAAGTTATCAGATGTTTTAATAGAGGTGTTCCTCTGGGCCCCAAGAGCCCACAGGGGGCTCGGGCCTTCCTCTGGGTGGGGCTGGGGTGGTCTTTGTGGTGGGGTTGCCAGGTTTCGTGCTCTGGGATTGCCACTGATCGCCCGAGTCTCTGGGCTGCCTTAGTCTGCCTCTAGCCTCAGTAGAGGTGTGGTCACATTTATACATCACATTCATCTCTGCTCACTCCTCATTCTTCATACTCTGCATGCTAACACAGTCACTGAGTTGTCCCGTGGGTTTAAGAGATACTTTTGTTTAGGTTTTTTATTGTGCGTTTCTGGTACTTTGGTTGTTGTCATGATACATGTTGTTGCTTGTTTGGTTATGTATTTTAGGAACTCCTGATGACTGTCAGATTAATTTACCTCTAACAGGTAAAATTTTCAGGTAAATTTGACCTTTCACAGGTAAAATTGTTTAGAGGAGATTCTTGGTTGTGTTTCTGTACAGGTGTAGCAGCTGGTAGCCTGGTGTTAGGTTGGATTGAAGGATCTTCTATCTACTGTGTCTTTGTCTCATCTTCTTTTTTTTTTCTACTTTCCTTTGAACTTCTCTTCATTTTTGTCCTTTTTTCTGTCCCCTCTGGTCAGGTCCAGAAAGATTACAGAAATTCCATAATTCAAAATAAACAAATAAGAATCAATCAATCAATCAATCAATCAATAAGATTATCTAGGAGCCTTATACACATAAAGCTCCTATTAGCAAAGTCAAAATTTGTTTGGCACAACGCAGCAGCCAGATGCTAGTCAGGACATGTTAAAAGCAAAAAAAAAAACAAAATAAAAAATAAATGGAGGTGTTACACAAGTAAATATATCAAGTCAAGAGAATCAAGGGATGGCCCCCAAAGTCACTTCAGAAACACCATGAGGATCCAGAAAGAAGTGAACCCCAAAGACAGCATGTCATAGGAAGAGTGAATACGTTAGTAAAAAACCCTTCTTCTCCATGGAAACTATAGCAGAACCTTTATGATTAATATCAAACAAAGGCAGGGTAGGAGAACACATTGTCATTTGTTTTGTTTTCTTTGGTAGAATAAAACGTTTGACCACAAAAAGGAGAGTAAACATGTTTTATCACTTAGTGATTTTTTTCATTGCTAAATTCTACCCTTTAGCTGCTAGCTCACAGAGCTTTTTTTTCCACACAGTGATGAGTCAGCGATCTTTATAATCAGCAGACTCTGCTTTCATATGACAGCTTGTTTGTGTGGTGCTTCTGTTCATTTCTCCAATTCAAAAACACCAAAGTTGACAAGGCCGCTCATGCTTTTTGTTACATTCCCATATTATTGCTTGGGGTTTGGTTTGTGCTTCATTTGGGTGGCAAAGCTTGGAAAAGTCTTTTAGCTGAGTTTCTCTCTGTGATTTTAATATGTTTATGTTGGAATTGGTGCTTCCTAGCATGTTTATGATCTGTACTGCACATATCCCTGTACAGAGGGGTTTAGTTGAGTTTTATATACTCAACTTGGGAACATGAGAACAACTGTGACAAACAATTAATACTTTTTAAATCAGGTATCTCTGCTTGAGTACACCTATGTGAATTTATTTATCAGCTGGTATTGGCATTTCAATAAATCCAATGACCAAACACTTTTCTCTGTTTACAGAAAATAACCCACCAATTTTTCAGCCTAGCAGAAAATTAAACAAAGCCTTGATTGGTGAGCTACATTAAACAGCTTTACTGTCTTTGAGCTGCTTTTTCATTTCAGTCTGATCATTTAGCCTCAGGATTCAAAGGTTAAAGGAAGTTTCTCGAGTAGAGATCAAAGTAAAAAGTAACTTTATTTGCTCAATACTTTCCAGGAGAAGACAATGAACTGTTTGTCCAGTTTGATCTCTACCCCTCAATACTCCCTGGGCTGGAGGTGTTGAATTGTTCTTGCAGGTTGCAACCCAGCAGTGTCCATGTCACTGGTGGCAGGCTTGGTTACCATGGCAATCACATTCTCCATTTACCACAAACAGGATCAACAGTAGAGGAGATGCAGAGAAAGGGAGAAGGATGAGTGGCTCTCAGAGGAGCACATTAAAATAGAGAGCAACACAGATGGATTTGGGTTAGGCTCAGCTCACTGCTAGTGTATAAAGAAATATATAACTAAAAAAATATAATACTAATAAGCCCAGTGCGTTGTTTATGCGTCATCTCGGTGAAGTCTTTGTGGCTCTAGGAAGAGTCTATATATACTCTATATGTCAGTATATAGAAATATGCCATTTTTAATATGTGAAAGTTAGTGTTTTAAGAGGCAAGTCTGGGCTTGCTGATGGGAGAAGTTTACTTCTAATTGTTTTTCTGGCCAAATGGCCTAGTCACAATAGAAAGACGCTGCCATTTAAGGTTTAAACCAGGGAGTCATTTTATTTCAGCATTACTCAGCCTTGTTAAACAATATTGTTTTGTTGAGAATGTTAAAAGACTAGTTCTACTTAAACTTAAGGACTTTATTTAACCTTAACCATGTAGTTTGAGTGCCTACACCCAAACCAACTGTGAGTACGAATGGAATTCTTACTGGAATTGAGAAATTTAGGGTGAAATGAAGTAACACAGACTAGATCACCTGACTAAAGCCGTATTGACTTGTGGAAATTACCACGCCCCCTGCTTGATACTTCCATATATTTTTTTCAAAAATTTAATATTACTGTAATTACATTGTACAGATGTATGGTTTGTAGAAAATCTCAAGATTTGTCTTGAGCACAAAGCCAACCCAAACAGGAAAGTTTTATAAAGCCATTCATAGAATAACAAACCACAAGGTGGGAGCAGTCTGCGGTTACTGAATGACATTGGATAAGTATATGTTATGTTAGGATTCATTACTTGTCTGACATAACTTCAACTATAGACTTCTTGTTTTGTTTTGGTGGCTTCCATGAAAAGACTGGTTTATTTTAATATCTTAACATATTAACAGGAAGTAGTTTTTGTAGAAATAAGTATCTTATAATATACAGACCAAAGTAGTAACAGGTTAAATGGTCTTTTTTAAACTTTAGTAGCTTTGTTGAATCCTTTTCGACAGATTTTCCTGAAATACACAAATGCCATGCAACTTAACAGCCATCTCTAAACGGCTCCTGTAAATTAGAATAGAACTACAGTATAACCGCAATTCCAATGGTTACAAAGAAGTAGAAGGCAAAAGCATACAATCACCAGTCAAATGTGACAGAAATGGCTAAAGGTTTAATGACTTTGCACCAAAGAGTGAGATTTCAAATACTGAAACTGGCTGAAGATATTTTTTTTTTTTTATTTCATCTTTGGTATGCAAGCCAAAGACAAGAAACAAAAACAGTTAATTTACATGCAGTATTACCAGTCTGGTGTTGGTCCCTAAAGAACATATGAACTTGATGGCAAGGCAAGTTTATTTGTATACTGTACAAAACAATTCAAAGTGTTTTACATAAAACATTAAAAGCATTACAGGAGGTGCAAAGAAAGTATTAAAAAGTAGTAAAAGGCAGCAAATAGCAAAAATCACAATAAAATCATAAATTACATTAACACGATTAAAAGCAAGATAGGTTAAAGTTACTGTGCAGAATTCATGCATGAGAAAAGAAATGTTTTTAACCTGGATTTAAAAATGTCTACATTTGGTTAAAGTTAAATCTCCACTGGCAGTTTGTTTCACTTGTTTGCAGCATAACAGCTAAATGCTGCTTCTCCGTGTTTAGTCTGGACTCTGGTCTGGACTAGTTGACCAGAGTCTTTGGATCTAAGAGCTCTGCTACGTTTATATTCTCTGAACATATCACAGATGGATTCTGAGCCCTAAACCGTTCTGGGATTTGTAAACGATCAGAAAGGTTTTAAAATCTGTTCCGTGACTGACTGGAAGCCAGTGTAAAGATTTTAAAACTGGTGAGACGTGTTCAGATCTCTTAGTCCTGGTTAAAACTCTAGCAGCAGCATTTTGGATGAGCTGCAGATGTTTAATGCTCTTTTTAGGAAGTCCTGTTTAAAAGACCATTACAGTAATCCAGTCTACTGGAGATGGATGCATGGATGAGTTTCTCCTGGTCTTTCTGGGAGACTAAACTTCTAATTCTGTTGATGTTTTTGTGCTGGTAAAAAACTTCTTAGTAAAGCTTTGATGTGGCTTCTGAAAGTCTGATCTGAGTCTATCAACACTCCAAGGTTACAAACTTCATTTGTGTTTTTAAGAGCCCAAGTCTCTAGGCGTTTACCAATGCTGACCCTCTTCTCTTTCCTTCTAAATAGAATAATCTTAGTTTTGTCTTAACTTAATTGTAGAAAATTTCCTCTCATCCAGGTGTTTATTTGCTCCAGACAGACACAATAAGTCTATTGGGCTGCAGTCTTCTGGTGACAAAGACACATAAAAGACTTCATGGATGTTAGACTTGGTACCTGGTTGATGTAAACAATCCTGTAGCTTGAGCAAATATCTCAGTGTTGTCTTTTACAATTTCATGCAAAGCATTAATTCTGTCTGGCCGCTCAAAAAATCATCCTAGAAGCTTTGCTGACTTTTTCCCACACTGCCTTGGAGAAACATCCCATAACTGGTAAGATTCCAGTCTGGGAAATGCTGTGCAACCAAAGGTAATGATTTGGAAGTACCATTTGCTTTCAAAACCAACCCAGTAAATTCTTAACCAAGCGTTCATATGCGACAAGCCGGGAGTGAGAACAGGTTGTTGAAAATTGCTGCTGCACTGATGCAGCAGCAATTTTTCAGACATGATTTTTCTGGCTATGCCACTATAAAGCTTTTCACAGCAAGGGTATGTCATAACCCCCATATTTAATGTTACATAAATCTACCATAGATTTCTATTTAAAATCCTTTAAGTGACCAGACTTTTCTCTGAAACATCTGTGGTCACAATAAGTACAGCCCCGACTGAGAATGGAGGAATCGATGCACTCCATCAGTATAATCGCCATTGCAGGCTGTTGAACTGTAATCATTGTTCGTACGGGCTTATCATGTGGAACCTGTTTGTCTGTAATTTGACTGGCTTGCATTACAAAGCCGAATGAAGAAACAGATTCTTTTTTTCTTATCTCTGCCAGCCTCTATGCCCACTGTTTTATTTCTCATATCTGCTCATTTCTCTGATCTATTAACGCAAAGACCAGCTCGATGAAAACCTGTCCTCTTCATCACAAAGTGGAGTTCTAATAACCTGGCTCCACTCAGTGGGAATTTTAAATTAGTTTGCTGTTTTTTTATGGGGTTTTTCTTACTTAATATATCTTCAGGACCACATTGTCTGGAAGCTTGTAGACTGCTTCTGACTTTTCTTATTCTTCATTGTTCTATTATAGTTGACATATATGCCACAGTCATTAGTTAATGAAATCCGTGGTGAGTTTCTTATTCTGCAAGCTGTGAGAGACTTTGCAGGGGTGCAGCCACGAGTAATTAAAAGAACCGACTGTTTGGCTGGATAGCTAATTAAATTACATTTGGCTGTGTGCGTGACTATATATGTATGCATATCTGTGGGGATGCTTTGAGGTCCATGTATACCCGACAGGACTGCCGAGCACTCTGAATAAAATCCATTTGTGTGTTTATGTTTATATTTTATTAATTTTTTTTTGTCTTTGTTGTAAGTGTCTTTCATTGTAGTTTAATTGCAAACAGAGTCACTGACTCTGCATAATCAATAATGTATTTTCAGGGCAGTTCACTCCTTAAACAATCCAGTTGCTGCATCCCTAGAAGACACAACAATAAATCTATATGTGCAAACACAAAACATAGAACCCTTTAGATGGCCTGCCACTCTTTGTGGAGCTTTGCTGAAGATGTGAGCACCAGAAGTGTTAACTGTTTACTCCTCCAGGACAGAGAAATGCATGCATGTAGACAGACTGTAAATAAAGCTCAAAAAGAGATTGTGCTAACATGAGTGTTGGTCTGATTGCTCATGCATGCCACTAACCCACATGCCTCCCTCAGCATGCCATCCCATGTGTTTATATGTGGCACAGACTTGTCACCCGTAGCGCAAAGTGATGCCTGTCATCAGATAATAAACACAGACTTGTTGAGCATGACTGAGTGTTTTAGCAGTTGATTTCATTTTTTGGAAGCGCACAGTAAATTACCACAGACTCCTCACCGTCTTTCTCAGCACCAGCAAGTGCCTGCAGGACTCCACACATTATCAAACAGCTCACATTGTGTTGGTGGGTTCTACACAAGCTGTGAGCTGTGTAGCTGCAGCTACTCATACGTGTGTGTGTGTGTGTCAGGAAACTAGAATTTCTACCTCAGTGCCAGACTAATGTCAATTGAGACTAAGTAATATGAAACTTGAATTTAACTGTTACATATCACTAGAAATTAAGTCTTTGTGCTCAGGATTGCAGTGCAGCAGGCACAGTAAAAAAGGAGCTTGTAATAAAGAAAAATTAAATCACTTTTCATAAGAGCAAATTTTCAGTTTCTTTGTTTTGTACTTAATCAAATACTTAAATGAACACAGTTTTGATAATGACATCCCACAGTGATTCCTTCTGTGTGATCTATTCCAGTCAGCTGCAAGTTTGTTACCATGGAAAACTGTAATAAAAGCAGTTTAACAGCCCAGGCAGCTGCGGCTGCTACTGACTCAGGGTAGAGGACAGACCTTTGTCCTTTTCAATATTCATGTATTTTATAATTTCGATGATGATGTGTGAAACTAAGACCCAGGTGATCTGATTAGTTTCAGTGGGACTGACTCACAACAGAAGCTGTTGTTTCTGCACCGTGTCCAAGCAGAAACTATTTAATTTGCTTGCTTCTTTTGTTTGTTTACTGATTCAGTGATCTTTTCAGTGATGATGGTTTTAATGACGAAGCTATCATCCGTATATAAAATGTTTCTGATTATATCAGCAGCACATCATATGTATGCATGTGCATGGCTGAAGAAAAGGCTCGCCCTAAGCAAAATGTGCAAAAGTCTGGAGTCCCTACATTGGCAGTTTTTTTTTTCTCCTTTTCAGTCCAGTCCTTGCACATGACCATTTTGAGGAAAATGTTTTTGTTTATTAACCTACTAAATACTGATTTTAAATAATTCCAACATTGGAAAGACTCCCAACTTAAAGGATGAATCAGTATTGTGTCTCCACATAATGACAATTTGGCAAATTGGATCTTTTACTAGCAATATGTCACAGACACCCCAGTTGTCCCCATGTTTTTTGATACATCTTTGAAAAACACCAACGTTAACACAGTTTGACAGATAAACAATAGCATTTTTCAGCAACAAGGTGATTCTCTCAGATCTTTTAGCTAAAAATCTGGCATTTCTCAGCACGAGAAAGACAGTGTGAACAACATGGCAAAGCCCAAAAGTAAACAAATAAGAAGCAACACATTAAAAGTGACATTATTAATACCACAATTGAAAAAGGTAATGTTTTCGAGAATACTGAGTAACACAGAATATTAATCATGAACTTTAAACAGCACATTAGTACAAGAACACAAGGTAATACTGAATGGTGAATTATTGTCTTAAAGTCCACTACAAAGGCATAAAAAAAGACTATGATGAACAGGATCTGAAGATGATATCCTTAGAAAAGACAAAACAGCAAAGTCTCGGCATAGGACCTGAGAGATGCATCCGAACCTTCAGCTGATCCATCAATGTTCATTGAAGCCTCATCAGAAATGGTCTCCATGAAGGCTGGCTGTCAAGAAACCATTCTTAAGGAAGAGAAACAGAGAGAAAAGATTAAGGTTTGCCAAACGATATGAGAACTGGACTTAAAATCACAGGTCTGGTGGAGTATTTAATCCTCCCCATCGCCCAAATCTCAACATTATTTAAGTAATGTGGGATGACAGAACCTGGGGAGACCGAGCCTTCTCCATTGCAGCCCCCTCTATCTGGAACTCTGCCACCTCTAATCAGACACTGCACAGAACCATCCATCTTCAAATCACTACTCAAAACTTTTCTTTGCTTTTAATGCATAATACTTATTTACTTATTCTTAACTTTTTGCTATTAACTACCTGTTTTATGTAGACGCTATAAATAAAATGTATAATTTTAACAGGATGAAACAAAAATCAACCACGTGGAGAACTATTCTTGAAGACTATTTAAAAAAATTACATGAAAGCTTATCTTCAGTGATTCAGACTAAGTATCGAAACTCAGATTTTGTCTTTTGTTTCTATTTGTCTGCAGATTTTTAGTACATTGCTTAGTATATTGTGTGATTTCCCGGCAACAGGGATGGTTTAAGGCTTCTGCAGAGTATCATATTTTTGTCAGATTTACAGGTCATTGCTGCAGTGTAGCTACAGTTAAGCTCCTGCTCATTTTATGAGCAGAGGCATAAAAGAACCTGTAGATGACTGGATAAAAAAGGAAGCATCCATTTGTAGCTGTGCTGCACTGGCCTGTGACTCTTTACAAACTGACAGCTAGTTGTCTTTTTAGCATCTATACATTTAGTTTTGCTTTGACATTACAACAAAAACCTATCTGAATGTAACAGAAGGATGCTTTTGGATGTGTTTGCTCCCACTCTCCTGACTAAATATTTCAGTGTGAAGAGACATAGCTGACACAGTCGCATCACAAGCTGTTTAACTATAAAATTTTCCACCTCATTACTGACATAAAGTAGCCTATTTTTTATTTTTCAATCATTCGCCTTTGTTTTTTTATCACCAGTTTAATATGGAAGAATAAGTGTTCAAACTGTAAAATGTAGCCATGCCTTTTTTTTTTACCTGAGTACACTCCTCATGGCAGGATGTAACACTGTGATTTCAATAATAGCGGCATTACCTCGGAACAAAGCCTGCACTAGAAAAGAAAAATGAACATTTAACTATTATTCATTAGTAGATAATACTGTAAAACAACTACACTTTCTAGACTTGAAAGTGTGTGTCTATGTTTTGCATGACAAAAAACGACCCTGCAATATCACAAACTGTAAATTCCTACATTTCTAAGGCTCTAAAAACTTAAAACTCCTTGCAGATTTAACCTGTTCACATTTCGCATTATGTTATCACAGAAACATTACACAAGTACAAAAAAAGAAAAAAGGCAAAAGTTGTATAAAGTTCTGATATTGAAGGTCAGAGGAGGCAGACAGATGTGTTGCACAGCAAATATCGTTTGATAGGGGGATTTGGTTGCAGGATTTGGTGTCGATCCAATACCAAGATCATAAAGTTTCTTTTTTGTTTGTTTTTTTTATGGCTGTCAAAATTAATGTGATAATGATGACATTAATCTAATAAATGCTTTAAATTTTTTACCATATTAACAACAAAGTTATTATTCATACCATAAAAATCCTAATTCGGCATTATTACAGCGAATGACACTGCTTTGTCCGAGCAGTGAACCAAATCCATCAAAAACCACATATTTATTAGGTTTGTAACAGTTTTCAAGCCTTACAATTAGAATTTTTTATAATGTGGTGCAAGTTTCATGAAGTTTAGGACAGTTTTAAGCCTTACAATAAAGTTTCAATGTTATCAGACCGGTATCGATAGATATCAGTCGCAATGTTGGTATCGATATTATCGATATTTGGATCAATCCGCCCACCATTACTGTTTGAGCATAAAGACAAAATGGTCGGTTGTGGCATACTGGTATGCTGTACTAACTACTACTAAATTGTATGTCCCAGTTAATTTTCCCATCTTTACACCTTCCAACTGACTGATACCGAATCTTAATTAAATTTCTGATTATTCCTGCTGTTTGAACAAACCTTCACAGACCAGTCACAGCAAGTTATAGAAAGTCTTTGTATTTTAACAATTAATTTTGGATTTTCAATCTGATTTCGTTACATAGTAGGCTACATCTATTTGACACAGAGTCCAAAATACTTGCTAACACAGCAAAGAAAGCTCCTAGATTCTCTGCCCACTTTGCCCTCTGTGTGGTTTTTGGCTGCTTCCCTGTTTGATGCTTCCAGGCCTCGTGTTGAGAGCAGCTTTGAGATTTCTCCCAGCAACTGAGCTGGACAGGAGGTGTTGGCAGGGGAAGGAAGTGTTGACTTCACCCTGTGGATTATGTTCCATCAACTCTACCTAGCTGAGAGGTTGCTCGCTGGCTGGCCCTCAGTCTATAGCAGGTCCCTATCAGCCATCCTACTCAGTCACAAACCAACACTTGGGAATGCAACTGCCCTCAGGTGGAAATGTGGTGCAGTCATGCACATGTTAACATGCCATATTCACTCTAATCTGGGTAAATGAATTAACCATGCACGCAATATGCAGACTACATGCTTTTTTCTCTTTCATATAAGCACATATGTAAGCACATTAGAGACTTTTTTCCCTGGTTTTCCTTCACATGTTTGGGTGAGCTGGAAATGTGGAAAGTGTTGAGAAAAACAAGAGCAGAAGAACAAAAGTAGAAGTCTTTAATGAAGTTATTACAACCATTACTTTCTAATGTTTCATAATCAGATAATATCTTAGCCAAAAGTGATTCACTTCTGGAGATTTTATCAGCATTCACTTAATCAACAAGCTATCTTATCTACCTTCCCACAGACTTTATGATCGCTGGGAGGATATCTGTTGCCGAGAGGGCTTTTTTTTTTCTTAATGAACACTGGGGTGCTTTTTCCGCTCAGAGGATCTACTAATTTATGTATTCATTCTTTTTTGTCTCAACAACAAAGGCAGAACGCGTCCCAGTTCTTCATATATTTCCCTCAGCTGCTGGATCTTGAGTCTAGTTGCCAAGCAAGACAGAGTTACTTGCATAAACCTGCTCATACTTTGAACATGCCTCTGAAGTCTTCTCTTTTCTTTTTTTCTTTTTTTGTCAGTGTCCAGTTGGTATGTGAGCCTTTTAGTACGTTCCTTTTAATGAGTCACTTGAAAACACACTCAGACTTTCTCATTTCTGGGCAAGTAAGTGGTTGTTCTGGTGCTTTGATGAACTTCTTGCTAAAATGAAATGTTTACCATTTGATTTTTGAATAAGAACACTCAGTACTCTTGTACTGCAGTGCTGCCAAAGTGTTCAGTGAATTTCCTTTGATGCAGACAGCCGAACATCCCAAATGAAACAAAATTCATGGCGGACTACTAACTTAATAAAAATGACTTTTTGCAGCTATCAGATATCAGCTTGGCACTCTCTTGAGGGCATTTAAAGCTACATGATGTTCCTATTATTATTATTAGTGGATGGCACTTAGTGTGGATTTGTTTTCCAAACTTGTAGTGTGAATTTTTATTGGTCTGGACTTCCAATGCTGAGTTAATCTTTTTTCTATTATTCATGACTGGTCAAGCCCTTTAGAAATACAACTATTTTCCATTTTCCAACTAAGTCCAAAGTCCAACTAACAACTTGCAATAGAGTAAATTGAAAAGTCCAAAAACTTAAAGGGTTTTTGCTAATATAAGACACTTAGGGTTTGTTATTTTGAGACTTTACCTCAGAGCTGTTTTGGAAAAGTTCAGATAATACATTCAGGTTTTCGTATAACTGATGTTATAAACCATTGTCCCACCTAAAATTTGCCAGCAGGCATAATGAGATATCTACTGGTCTGGAAAAACATTGTTCTGGCATGGCTTGGAGCCTAAGTAAGGCAGAATGAGTTTTTCTGCAACTTTTATTAGAATCCAGCTGCATTTTAAGTTAAATTTCATGCAAGAAAGTACATTTAACATGAGCATTCTTTTATCCATAATAAGTTCCATTATACTGCAGGATGACACAAACAGCGTGTTGCATATGGTGCAAAAACAGCTAAATTAACACTTTCACACTTTCGTGTTCAATTGAAGGCTATATCATGTAACTCAGTGGTTCCCAGTCTGGGGTATGGGACCCTCCTCGGGGGTCCCCCAAAGTGCACAGGGGACCCCGAAGCTTTAAAACATTCAAAGCCATTGTGATCGTACTGCACAACCAAGCTGATCCTATATGTGCTTAATTGGATTGAAGTCTGCATTCATAGCAGGCCATTCAATCCTCTCCTCTCCCAAATTCTGTGTGTTGTCATAGGAGGGAGACAGGTCCCAGACTCTGCAAATATGGGTTAATCACTGGCTCCAGAATATTATTTAATGCATCTATTTATTAGATGCCATCAGGTCCTACATATTTAGAGTATCTCACAGAAGTCAGTACACCCCTCGCATTTTTGCAAATATTTCATTATATCTTTTGATGGGACAACACTATAGAAATGAAAGTAGAAATGAAATTTGATACTTTTTTCATACTAACTCATGTGAGGCTCTAGGCAAGCTGAGGCTAAATATTGGAGAGTCCTGATGTTCACCTATTGGAATAAAAAACTCTCCTTAGCTGCTCACACATCATCAGACTTCCTTGTTTCATGAATTAGGCAATTTACAACATCTCATGACAGCACACAAATCAGATGTTGTGTTTTTTTCCAATGGATACATGAACATGTTTATTAACATGTATGGGTTTACAGATCAATCTGTTTCTCCACTGAAGGGAGTCGAGCTTTGCATCGCTAAGTTGTTAATGATCACTCCCAAAAGGTTTTCATTCCTCCCTCAACTAAAACTAAAACGTGAACTTATTCAGTACGATAAGTACTTTTTTTGTTGTTGTTTTATGGTTTTGTTTTCTTTTTTGTTGTTGTTGTTTTTAGAACTTCCTTTAGATTAAAGCATCTGCTAAATAAATAATGTAATAAACATAAGAGTGAAGTTGTGTCCCTCATTTGTGTGTTTTCATAGACAGGATAAACCCAAAGTTCATTCTTTGTACATAGTCCTTTCTCATCAACTCCACAACTTTGTTTTTTTTTCTTCCCCCTTGGTTGCAACGTCAAAGACAATTTTAGTTTCCTAATGACTCCTATCAGCTTTTATAACTACTCAACAGGCATTTTACTGACACATGCAAATCACAAGTTATGTGACTCTGGAGTTCTTCGTCTTGTTAGTGAAGCTCAGATGATGAAACATCAAAGTTGAGGCTGCTAATTTTTAACCAGACATTAATGATGCTGGAGGAGAAAACTGCAATACTTCTACGCAATCACTGCCTTGCGTGTTCTTGTATAACCAACAAGAAAAAAATAAAGGAATAAGTTGTTCATAACATCACAGCCAATAAAGTTAGAATCATTTGTCAACATCATTGTCCTCTGTCACTCTAAATACGTATGCTGAGCATCTTTGGCACAAAAAGACTAATAATGAAACTTTTTTTTTTTTTGTCTCATTTCCAGGTTGATTATTAATTAGACCATTGCCTTTAAGTGCATCTGTCATAAGTTGTAGATGTAGAACAGAAGGTTTTGAAACCGAACATAAAAAGGCTCACTAAAAGGTTTAAAGGGATTCAGACTATAAAAGATTCACATTGTATTTCAGCTTGAATAAAATCACAAGGATAATTTCTTTATTACTAAAAAGAATAGCTGTTCTTCATATTGATAGAAAGGGGATGCCTAAAACACATCTTTAAGGTCTACAGAAGCTCAAAGCTCTCTAAAACCATCTAAGTCTAAAGTTAAAATTTCCATCTTATTATTAATATGCATTCATTTAAATGATTTAATCCTGTTAGTTAAAAAAAAGAAATTAGATTTAAACATATAAAGCCCTGATTCTACTGGATCAGATGGCTGAAGATTATGAAATATGTACTGCAGGTCTGAAAATAAACCTAGAAGTTATAAGCGTGGGGCTCTTGCAGGGATGACTGTTGGTTTAAACGCAGTATGAGAAATAAAAGGTTTGGTGTGGCTTTTTAAAGGCCAACCACTTGCAATGCTCAGTGTGTGGCTGCATAAATGACTTTGTGAGAGGACTGTACAGCTGTTCTCGTTTGTATTTCATGTCCTACAGCTACTGCTTGGTGGTCTTTAAGCACATATTGTGCATGCATGATGTCACCAACAGTTTCTTTACTGCATTAGCAGCAGCACCTGTGAAAACTGTCAAATGGACTGTTTTGAAGGCACAAAAAAGCACTTTGCCTTCTGCCTTTCTGGAGGTGTCGTTTGTTTTACTTTTTCTTCATAATTTCTTACTTTGTAGTGTCACAAACATTGCAATAAAATATATTTACTACTGAAAGGTTTTAATGGTGCAAATCGCATAACTGCAAAAGCCACTGCTTGTCATTCCACCTTTGTCTAAAATTTTCTTTTTAATATATATGTATATATATATATATATATATATATATATATAAATATATGTACACACACATTTCTGATTCACGAAGAACCATTGAATAACTATCTATATAGTAACTATTTGGTCTGTTGCGTTTTGTTTTGTGTTTTTTTCTTTTCATTTATTTATGCCTTTGTGTTTGTATGTTGTTGTGCTTATTTGTGTATATATCCATCCATCCATCCATCCTTTCAGTCAGTATAGGACTGCAGGGGGGTGAAGCCTATTCCAGCAGCTACTAGTTGAGAGGGAGGGTACATCCTGGACAGGTTGCCAGTCCTTTACACAGAAGCGACAAATGACCACTCACGCTCACTCCTTGGTATAATATAGAGTGACCAATTACTCTTAACATGAATGTGTTTGGACAGTGAGAGGAAGGTGGAGTACCTTAAAATAACCTGTGCATACAGGGGGAGAACATGCAAACTCCACACAGAAAGGCCCAGTTTGAACCCCTCCTTCACAGCTGATGCTCTAACCAGGAACCTTCTTGCTATGATGCAACTGCGCCAAACACTACACCATGTTGAAGCCCTTGTCTGTGTATTTGTTGTCAGGAAAACAAGAAATGTGAAATTATAGAAATTCACCATAGAAAGTTGTGGAGGAGTCATCAGGGGTGCACAGCAGGAGCAAAAGTCAAGGCAAAGAAGCAGAGGTACAAGCCAGCTGTGCCAACAGTTATAATGGGAAAGTGAGTTCTCTCGGGGAAAAAAATGGACGAGTTCGCTGTGCTTATTAAGTTCCAATGGTAAACCGTAAGTGTAGTGTCATGTGCTTTATGGAGACATGGCTTCATTCACTCATCCCGGACCATAGCATAGCGGTACCTGGCTACAGCACCGTTCAAGCCGACAGAGATGCAACAAAAGAAGAAGATAGGTGGAGGGATTGCACCATGTGAAAGTGAAAAATGGTGTAATTCTGGTCATGTGCATGTGAAGGAAATAAAACACTGGATACTCTGTATGCAAATGCCAGGGGTGGATATGCTCCCTCCCCTTGGTAAATCAGACCACAATCTCATTCTGCTTACCCCAAAATATGTCCCACTGGTTTAGTGTCAGCCTGTCTACACAAGGACAATGAAGAGGTGGACTGAGGATGCTGCTGAAACACTACAGGACCGCTTTGAATCAACTCATCGGGATGTTCTCTGTCAGCCAAACAGGGAGGACATCAACAAGATGACAGACTGCATCCCAGATTACATCAGATTCTGTGAAGAAATCACCATTCCCACCTGGTCTGTGCACCGTATCCCCAATAATACGCCTTTGATTACTAGCAACCTGAAGGCAATTATAAACCAAAAAAAGAGAGTTTTCAAGTCAGAGAGAAAAGAGGAGGGTGCAACAGGAACTCAGGGAGTCACTGGGGAGGAGTAAAGACAGCTACCAAAGGAAGCTGGAAGCCAAACTCTAGCAGAATAATGTGAGGGACATGTAGACTGGGATGAAGGACATCACAGGTTGTAAGAAGACAAGCAGGCAGCCATCAGGCAGCCAAGAGAGAGCTGATGAGCTGAACTTTTTTTTTTTTTTTTTTTTTTTTTTTTTAAACAGGTTCAGCTCTCAGCTGCCTGGTATCTCCACCTCACAACCTGACCTCCACACACCCCAACTTTGTACACCCTCACTCTCCTGTGATGTGTTCTCCTGCAGAACATCTCTCCCCCTCCTCCTCCTTGGATGACTACCATACCTTCCCCAGCTTGATGGTGACAAATAGGGCCAAGTTAAGAGAAAGATGGAGAAACTACACCAGAAGAAGGCTGCAGGTACACATGGGATCTGCCCCAGGGTCCTGCAGAGCTATGTCACCCAGCTGTCTCCTATCTTGCAGCACTTATTCAATCTCAGCCTGATTCAGGAGAGAGTTCCAGTTCTCTGGAAGATGCCCTGCTTGGTTTCTGTCCTTTGAGAAGTCAAGACCATCGAACCTCAATGACTACCGTCCACTGGCCTTCACATCACATGTGATGAATGTGCTGGTCTTGGCCAACCTAAGACCGCAGGTGAAGGTTCTGCTGGACCCTCTGCAAGTTGCCTACCAGTCCCATTTGAGTGTTGACAATGCAGTCATTGACCCGCTGCAGAGAGCCCATTTGCATCTGGATGGTGGTGGCAGAACTGTGGGAGTCACATTTTTATTTCTCTAGGGTTTTTTGTCCGTCAGGGCAGCATCCTGTCTGACATAGTGGTCAGTGATTTAGGAGCTACTCAGGGGATTGTGTTGTCTTTTCTCTGCACCTGATACACCAATAATTTTCAGGAGTCTTGTCACCTTCAGGAATTCCCTGATGACTCACCTGTTGTTGGATGTATAGGGCATGGGAACCGATGTCACTGCACAGTGCAATCCGGGATGTAAACAATACGCTGGCGCCATTTTCTGAGGTCACAAAGAAAAACCTGACCATTGCAGATCGATAATTATTTAAACAACCATAATGCTGAAAGTTAGAAACAAACAAAATGTGCTCTACAGGGACAAGCTTCTTGCTGAGGCAAGGAGATGCTATAGGGAAACGACCGCATCAACTGGAGATAATGAAATGTCCATATGAAAGGAGGCTATGTATGGACCTGAGACCCCAATGCATTACCAACTGACTTTTCCTGACATTTTTGTGTATCTGGTCTGTGGTGTGAGCGCCTTTACTGAGGCTCAGTTTAGAAATTTTAAGTCTTTGGAGAGTCGTGCACAGTTACAAACCCTCGATTTGTCAGTCTACCTGATCTAATATGGCAAACACCCTTATGGGGATTATTCAGAGGGAGGGTTCAGAGAAATTGTCAGGCTTCATTTACAGACAGTGATAAAAATAGCTCTAAAAATAACCCTCGTTCTGGCTCGGTTACATCCGGTTTCTCAGAATAGCTCAATTGAGCGATGTTTGGGTCCCATTCATTTTGAACTAGCCTTCCATAGACTGCTTGCTTGCTTTGTAGACTGGTGCTAGGGTAAAATATTCAGTGGAACCTACTGTTAATTTTCTCAGATACAGAACAAAATAAGCACACAATGGTCTCAGAAAGCAAAATGTTCACACTTAACCAGATGACAATGCCTCAAGCACACTTTTAGCCACCTCAGGATATAAAAAAGAATTATGTCTGTGAGTCTCACGGCAGATGTCCATGCTAACCGCATCCTCCTTATTATTTCAGATGCAAGACTCCCTTGATTTTTTTTTTTTTTTTTTTTTTTCCCCCGTTGATCATGTGCATTGCAGCCCACTATGCAATAAGTTCTCCCCACATCAATCCCGTTGCTTTACAAGTGGCCTTCAACAATGGCCATTTTTCCCATCAGCCACCGCAGGGCTAGTGCTGTGACATCATGTTCCAATTCCCAAAAGAGAGGGAGAAGAGGAGGAGTACAGAGTGCTGGTGGACGAGTTTGTAGAGTAGACTGGCAGGAATCACCTGCATCTGAATGTCACCAAGACCACAGAGATAGTGATAGACTTATGGAGGAAGAGAACTCCTCTACCCCCACTGAAGATCATGGGGCAGGAGGTGGACATTGCTGAGACATGTAAGTACCTGGGAATGACCAACAACCACAGACTGGACTTGAAATCTAACACAGATGCTATGTACAAGAAGGAGAGCAGGCTCTACTTCGAGACAGCTCAGATCCTTCAGTGTCTGCAGCAAAATGTTGGCGATCTTCTATCAATCTGTTGTCTCCAATGTGCTTTTCTTTGTTGTTGTGTGCTGGGGAAGCAGAATGGGAGCCAGCAACACCAACAGACTGAACAAACTTATGAAGAAGGTTGCCTCCATCATTGGGTACAAACTGGACAATTTTGAAACTGTAGTGGAGAGAAGGTTGCTGAACAAACTGGTTTCCATCATGGATGACCCCGGCCATCCTCTCCACCACACACTGGTCAGACAGTAGAGCTCCTTCTCTACCAGACTGAGATGCTTCGCTGCTGTACGGACAGATACAAGAAATCTTTCCTGCTACATTAAACTCACTCTGTTCAATAAGTCACCTCTGACAGATAGGGAAGAGCAGCTTAGACACCAGGCTTTACCTGCTGCTTTTATCCACTTGCCATTTTGGTTGGTTTGCATGTTGTTTTTTTTTCCCCCATTTGATTTTGCACATCCTTATTTACATTTAAATACTTCTATAGCCCATTCTTCTTACTTATTCTCTCTTGGTCTGTTGATTTGTATACGTTTTGTTTATTATCTGATATATAGATTTGTATGATAGCTTTGCTACTTTGTGTTGTTTGTTATCTGTCTGTCTGTCTATCTATCTATCTATCTATCTATCTATCTATCTATCTATCTATCTATCTATCTATCTATACAATGAACATTTGTCCTGAGCAGCTCTATTCTTCAACACAGTCTGAATCTGTTTTACCATCTTTTGCTTGTATGATTATAAATCTGATAATATGGATTTGTTGTAATTGGATCACAATAATTTGACTTAAAATAATTATGTCTGTGCCTTGAGATGACTTTCTTGTGTTTTGGTGGGATAAAAATAAAGCTGAATTAAACAGAATTAGATTTATTTAGGTAGTCTTCAGGAATAATTCTCCAAGCTTTTTGAAGGACTTTCCAAAGTTCTTCTTTGGATGTTGGCTGGTTTTGATCTCTGTTAAGATGATGACTCCATCAGACCTGTTGCCACTGATTTACAGTCCAGTTCTTGTGTCATTTTGCTCCTAACCTCAGTTTTTCTCCTTGCTTCCCTCCGTTAAGAATGGTGCGTTGACAGCCACCCACCCTTCCATGGAGACTATTTCTAATGAGGCTTCAGCCAATAGTAGATCAGTGAAAGGTCTAGGTGCATTTCTCAATTTTTCTAAATTTGTTTATGTTTAACACAGACATCACTTTGAGATCCTGTTCATCTGTTCTGTTTATTTCTCCTGTGTACGTGCTGCAAATGAAGCTGCTCAGCAAAAAGCATTGTTCATTTATTTGAGACAGACTCAGCTTGGAGTCATAGCATAGTATCAAGAAGACCACTCAATCAGTCAGCTTGTTGGGCCCACACAAGCTTTACCCCCTGCAGCTGAATCCCTACTAAACCTCTTTAAATCATTACTGAGGCTCTCTGTTCACTTCTTTTTTTTTTTTTTTTTTTTTTTCTCCACCAAGGGAGACATGTTATATACATGGCTGCCCTTGATATTTTTATGATTTTTTATTGTAATCTTATTTTCTTTAGTCTTTATATGTCAGTGCCAAACCTGACAGGGAGATAGAGGAAGAGAGAGAGAAAAAAAGGGAGAAAAGGACAGTATTAAAATGTGGAAATAACACTTGTCTAGGCTGCCTAGAACATATCACAAAAAAACAAGATAAACTACCACAGTACTACATGATACAAAAAAAATAGGATGGTGATGATATGAAAAATTACAATAGTCATCAAACGTACCTGCAGATAAACGTACAAACACACAAACATCAGCAACATCTAGTGAGAAGCAGATGGAGAGACGAGCACGTTTGTGAGCATGCATGTGTTAACATGCATGTGTGGCCATGCAACAAGGAGGAAATGTGTACTTGCAAGGGCCGTAATCACGCCGCACCCCGAAGCATCAGCGGGGGACAGGGGGAGCCCAAGGCCTCAAAGGCCCAGCAGGTCCACAGAGCACCAAGCCCAGGACAGCCAAAGCAGACAGAGCAGCGGCCCACTCGGACCAGAGCAGAGGGGCCCCCAGACCAGAGCCCCCCGGCACGACTGGGCAGGGGCACTGGGCAGCCCAGGGTGACGGTGAGCAGGCCCAGCGGGCGCTGTGCACCGCAGCGTGGGCCGCATGGAGGGCAGGCACCCCACAGGTTCAAGGGCCACCCATTCCCCCCAGCGGAGCCCCACCCAGGAACCCGATGGGGCCCGACCGCCCCAGGCAAGGCCACCGCGGGCCACGCCAACCCAACACCAAGGCTGGGCACCCCAGGGACGGGGGCATGTCCGCGGGTCCCCCCCCCTAAAAAAAATAAAAAAATAACTTCTTTGATTACTTTGCTCGGCATGGCCACTGTCTGAACCTATGTCTTCAAGTTAAAGCTGGATTGGAAGGCCGCACCAATGGGAGCTGAATCTCTTGAGGGCGGCCGGAATGCCACATAGACAAGAACTGAACCTCTGGAGAGCGGCAGGGAGACGGCGCAGACAGGAGTTGGACCTCTGGAGAGCGACCGGGAGGCCACACAGGGGGGAGCTGGAACTCTGCAGGGCGACCAGGAGGCCTCACAGAAGGGAGCTGGAACTCTGGAGGGTGACCAAGAGGCTGCACAGACACAATCTCTGGAGGGTTGTCCGGAGGCTGCGTAGACTGGATCCCTGAAGGGCAGCCCAGAGGCCGCGAAGACAGGAGCTAAACCTCTGGAGAGCGGCATGAAGACAGCACAGGCAGGAACTGAACCTCTGGAGAGCGACTGAGACACCATGCAGACAACTGAACCTCTGGAGGGCGACCGGGAGGCTGCACAGACAGGATCTCTGGAGGGTGGCCTGGAGGCTGCGTTGACTGGATCCCTGGAGGGCAGCCCAGAGGCCCCGAAGACAGGAGCTAAACCTCTGGAAAGCAGCAGGGAGACAACACAGACAGGAGTTGAACCTCTGGAGAGCAAACGGGAGGCCGTGCAGATAGAAAATGAACCTCTGGAGGGCGGAGGAAAGGCTGCACAGACAGAAACTGAACTTCTGGAGGGTGGCAGAAAGGCTCCACAGACAGGAGCTGAACCTCTGGAGGGCATCCAATAGGCTGCACCAACGGGAGCTGAACCTCTGTAGAGTGACCGGGAGGCCGCGCGGACAGGATCTCTGAAGGGCGGCCCGGAGGCTGCGTAGACTGGATCCCTGGAGGGCAGCCCAGATGCCACGGAGCCAGAGGAGAAGCTGCAGACGTGGGCCGTGTAGCCAGCTGAGAGTCTGGAGACGTGGTTTTGCCCTGGGGACTCCAGATAGCCAATCTGGACCCCTGCAATGACAACCACTCTGGAGACTCCTCGATGCAGGAGCTCTGCCACTCCAGCCAGATCACCATTTCTGCCTTGTCTGAAAAAGACAAGCCCACATCGGGGAACTCATCCATCAATGGGGCATTCTTCCAGAACAGGTTCATACTGTTGTAGGTTGGACCTTCTGTTAAGCATAGACCCCTTGGCGACAGGGGAAGTTTTAACATACTTTAATGAAACTCAGGTTACCAGGAGTAGGATCTTACAACAGGCAGACACTGAGGAGTAGAGCAATTATCCTGTAACCATATCCTGGATGTATCCTGTAGCCGGGAAGGAAGAGAGAACAAGTCCATGTAGGTGCAAACAAGGTCCGACGAGGAGTGAGTGTGGTGCTGGAGTATTTGTAGCAGGGTGATTGGATTGGATACAGGTGTGGAAGATTAGGAGATTGTAACACTGATCACCGGCAGCCGGCGTAATGATTCACGAAGCAACAGGAGAGGGAGGAGGGGAGGCAGGGAAGGCGCTGCGGGAAAAGTTCTTTTTAATGCAGGAGTTAACATCTAGTGTTGAAGCTTATCACTGGGAAAAGTGAGGGTGCGGTAATTCAGTTAAAAAATATTAACATAATTAATTACATAAATTATTTACCACTATTAATGTGTTATTTTAATAATAATATATTAAATTTAATAATATATATTTAAAGTCAAAGTTCAGTGAAAGTGAAAGTTATGGAATCTAATGTGGCTGCCAACCTGTGATGCTACAACTTGAAATTGGATGAGTAATTTTATTGCCACCATAAAATCTGGTTAATAATCAATTTTTTTTTTAACTTAATTTTATTCATTTTTTAAATTTTATTTAAATTTTTATTTTCTAACTTAATAGAGGGTTAGAAAGACTGAATTTAAAACAACCTGTAACTAACCAACTAACCTGTTGCTGGGAAGGCTCCAGGCAGTGTGATCTGGGTCATTTGGGGTTGTTGGCAGGGTTCATGCCCCTTACTAATGGCTTTTTTTTTTTTTTTTTTTTTTTTTTTAGTGGCAAGGACTTGCAGATATCCTCTCTGCTTCATCTTCACATGTCACTTCAAATTAGAAGTCAACGAGGCTGACGTTCTAACCTGCTCTTTAAGTGCTGGAAGACATAGCTTGCAGCTTAGGAAATGTTAGATTTTTACTGTTGGAATCTCCTGCAAACAGCACATAGTATATGAAGCATGTGGTGTGAGCGCTTCGTCTGCAGCCCCTTTCCTTTCACCTCCACTGCCATTTCAGAGCAGGGCTGCACCAACTTTGCATTGTTGGTTTGTTATGGTAGAGTGCCCAATGCATGGTGGTCACCAGAGCCCCTTTCCGACTGTAGGGACCTTTTGCAGTTCCTATGACCTTTTCAGGAACCTGGCCGTTTTTTCAGCGTAGCCCAGCTGAAAATGTAGACAGTGACTGTTACAAGACCTCACATAATCTGAACGAGTTCACATTTACATACTTTATTTACAAATGAGTTGCATTCGGTTCAGCATTTACAGAAAAATTAACAAATTCATTGAATGTGTTTATTTTAATGAGTTTATGCACAACAAGTACAAGTCTACCAGTACAGTCCAGAGCATGGAGGAGATACCAGGAGACAGGGTAGTATACCAGTATGCCCTACAAAATTACCTCCAGCAGGCCAGTATTGTGCATAATTCTGCTCAAACTGTCAGAAACAGACCCAATGAGGTGGCTATGAAGGCCCAATGTCCACAACTGGGCGTGTGCTTACATCCCAACACTGTGCAGCCCGATTGGCAATTGCCCGAGAACACCAGGAGCGGTAGATTGGCACCCTGTGTTCTTCACATATGTGAGGTTCACATTCAACACATGTGACAGACATGAAAGAGTCTGGAGGTGCCATAGAGAATGTTCTGCTGCCTATAACATCCTCCAGTATGACCAGTTTGCCAGTGGGTCAGTTATGGTTTAGGGAGGCATATACTTGGAGGGCCACACAGACCACCATGTGCTAGCCAGAGGTTATCTGGCTTCCATTAGGTACCGGGATGAGATGTTTAGACCCATTATCAGACCATATGCTGCTGCAGTGGGACCTGGATTCCTTCTGATGCATTACAATGCTCGGCCTCATGTGGCTCCTATCAGTAGTTCCCACATGACGAATGCATCAATCCTATGGACTGGCCTACTCGTTCACCAGACGTGATTCCAATTGAGTACCTCAGGACATCCTGTCTCGTTCAATTCACTGCTGCCACGTCACACCACAGACTGTCCAGGGGTTGACTGATGAGGAGAATGCTAGGGAGTGCATAAACACTGAAGGTCGCACACACTACTGAACCTCATTTTGAACCTTGTCTCAACATATTGAGGTATTTTTTTTATGACTCCTGTGACTAAATTTTCTGATTTTGCAGGAGCTTTTGGCAAAATTGTTGCAGTGGTTTTAGGAAATCTATTTTGTAAAAAAAAAAGTCCTTTAAATTTTATTTAAAATATCATTTATTATATTATAAAGATAGTGATCCATAAAAAAAAAAATCCTTCTTTTTATCCATCATCCATCCATCCTTCCATTCTCCTTGTTTAGTTGTAACTCCCAGGATGAGTTGAAAAGCAATGAAAGCAAACTTGACCCAGATGATTGAAGCAGTCTCTGTGGTTCATATGCAGAAGATCAGATCAGGTATTTTGGACCAGAACCCTTCAGTTCCTTTTACACAATCAACACAATGTTAATATCTATTTAGGAAGCCAGTGCTAAAGATATGACAACCGCAGACATATTTTCTCATTTTACAGTCTTTGTGAGGACATGAGCAGCAGCATTCTGATTGGTGTCACTTTATTATAAAAAAGAAAAAAAAAACAGATCCATTACAGCATGCACGAAAATAAAACCATGAATATGTCTTTATAAATCATGCCGAGCCATTAGTCCCCTTCTTTTTATATATTTCTTTTACATATATTTCTAGGCGGTAAAAGGCAGTTGTCAATTTCCTGATCTCATCTTGTAAAGTCACTCTTTTATGAGACTTCTTATTTTCGCAACTGAAAATATATAAAAATGAAATTACGTAATAAAACTGTTGGGTTTTACTGTTTGCATTCTCTTCTGACTGCAGCTGCAGCCCTGTGATAACCTGATGAAGATTTGGCTTTCATGCCAATTTTTTAGGGAAAGTTGTCATATTAAGAACACAAATCATACTAACACATACATACACATTACAGCACAATTAGAAAAAGGGAATGAAAATAGTTGGACCTTTATGGAGAAAAGGTAGATAAAAGAAGTCTGATTTTATCATCTGATGAAGTTTGCTTACACTACATCCATACAATGTCATTCTCAAACAGGCTAGGCTTTTGAAATATTGTATTAATAATGCAAAAAGTGTCACTATTACATATTTTGTGTTGATAGATCCAACTAATGAGCCTGTGATGCTCATACAGTACATAGGTCTGGGAATGCCCACTTCGTGGCTGCTTTATTAGGTCTACTTGTTCAATTGCAAGTTAAGACAAATAGCTAATCAGCCAATAACCACTGGTTACAACCAAGGTATTATCTCTGAACGCACGCAGCAGAAGACCACACCAGGTGCCACTCATATCAGCTAAATGGAAAGTAAGACTACAATTCACCAAAACTGGAAAAAGGTATCATTATCTGATTCGTTTGGATATTAGGGTAAAAATTTGGTGTATTCAACATGAAAGCATGGATCTTGTGTCAATAGTTCAGGCAGCTGGTAGTGGTGTAATGGGGTGGGGGATATTTTTTATGGCACACTTTAGCCCCTTAGCATCAACATGGACTGGTTTAACCACCACAGCCTACCTGAGTATTGTTGCTGACCATGTCCATCCCTTTATGAGCACAATGTAGCATCTTCTGATGGCTACTTCCAGCAGGATAATGCACCGTGTCACAAAGCTCATATTTTCTCCAACTGCTTTCTAGAACATGACAATGAGCGTGTCTCAAACCGCACACTTACATGAGTGCACTGGAAGGTAGTACGTAGTGCGCACTAAGCACACCTTCTGTAGTGCACGCTATCGTGGGTAAGTGCTGATCCAAATTAAGCACTAACGTTTTGCACTTACCGGTAGTGACGTATGAGCTTTTGACGGTGAATGAATTTCCAACTCTTGATTTTAGTTTGTTTACTCCTTACTTAACCCCACCTGTAAACTTTGTCGCATCCAACGCAGGATCCTCCTCGGGCTGCACATGAATTAGAACGTATGCTTATTTATTTTGAGGTATATGACCTTCCTACATGCTGCCTAATAGCAGCACCGCTCCGTTAATATACCTTTATTTAGGACAATCCATCCAAGTTCTTCCAAAATCCAAAATCACATTAACATACGTGTTTGCATGTCATCATACTTTATGCTATTAAATGCCTTTAAAAAGGCCTCATTTGTGAAACAAAGAACTGTGGCCTCCACTGTATTAATCTATCTCAGTAGATAACAATAGAAACCATCAGCCCACGTTCATGTGTCTTTGCATGTCTCCCCCATATCTGTTAGTATAAAGTGCAATTTAAAATACTAATAAAACAGCTCTTAAATATGCGAAGATATCTTCACTGAATTAAAGTACTTTACATTATACATCTGTTTTCATTGGTGTTGACACTGACACCGTTCACGTCTGGCAACAGGAAACCGATTATACTAGAAATCATCATTTAAAATATGAAATGCAGTAATGAAGACTCTAAAACAGGGATGCAGAAAACATTTTAGTTAAATTTTTTTTAAAACATTTCTCTCTTGCCGCCTCCTCGTCTCCTAGCCCGCAGGTGGTAAATGCCTCAGTGCTTCTGCTGGCTCGGGAGTTTGATGCCACAGTGACCTACGGTGAACACACAATGGCAGTTTATATGAAAGCAAACATTATTATATGTATGTACTTTATGGGTACTTTGCAGACGCTTATCTAAAGTGATGTACAATCAGCTACGGCTTAGTCAGCGGTACCATGGAAACGGGCCGGTTTCTTCATACTTACAACAGTAGAAAATAGCCTCCGCCTGCATCGGTACTGCTGAGTCGGTGGCTGCCATTATTCAGCTCTGAAAAACTGGTTGAAAGTCCCTCCCCTTCCACTACGTCAGCAAGATGGCGTCCGTTTAGTGCGTGTAGTGTCCATCGTTTCGCACTAGATTTTTGGCCGAGTTTAGGGCAGCATCCGGGTACTTTCAGTGCACTGAGTTTTTACTGAAATTTCTGCGTCAGTGCACTAAGCACTTAAATGTAGTGTTCGAAGTATAGAAGTGCGTGGATTGGGACACACCCACTTAATTCACTGGACTCCAATGACCTCCACAGTCACCAGATCCATCCAACTCACCCCAATAAAGCACCTTTGGGATGCAGCTGACAAATCTGCAGCAATTGTGTGAAACTATCATGTCAATGTGGAGCAAAATCTTTGAGGAATGTTTCCAACACCTTGTTCAATCCATTTCACCAATAATTAAGGCAATTCTGAAGGAAAAAGGAGGTCCAACCCAGTACAAGTAAAATGGCTGGTGAGTGCATGTGTCCTGAAATTAGATGGATTTGGTACCAAACTGGGGGAAAACACATCAAATTTACATTTTAGTTCTAGGTGTTTGTTGATGAGCACATCTTCACAGCTGTATACAGCTATTTGTTGAAATAACATGGGGATTTAATAAATACAAAAACATTTACCCAGACCATACTGCAATCATTTGTGCAGTATTTATCATTGTGACTTTTAAACCATTGTTATGTAAGTAAAAAGTGACAGTTCAAACCACTTTTCCCCACTTTGATCTGAAGATAACTAACATTTATAAAAACCATAACAAAACCCTGCTCCAATATTTCTTTTGATCTGTTTTGTTTGTCATAGATTTCAAGGGAAGTAATTAATAAATGGCACTTTGGCTGCTTGAAAGCCGCTCAAGGCATCAACAATAAAAAGTCAATGTGACTGCTGAGAGTCAAATTTTGTTGGGCGTTTGAGGGTAGAAAATTGTTGTCTATTGAAGGAGACTTAAACTGTCACAGATCTGAGTATTTGATGTGAAAATTCAAATATTTTTTTTCACTTCTATCACAGAAACATGACTTCTGACTCACTAACCATTTACAGAAAGATTAAACAGCTTTGTTAGATGGATAAATGGATGGATGGTCACTTTGTGTCTGTCAACCATGTTCCAAATTTCAGCTGACCATTAGTCCAGTAAGCCACTTGCATCAAGAAGTACTGTGTCTTTACTGTCAAGGCAAAATCCCATTTAAATGTTAAAAGGATTGTCAAGAATTTATGGTTTTCTTTTAAATACTCAAAAGCTCTACTTTAAATGTTTTCAGACAGCATCAATTTTTTTATATAATATGGAAAATTTTGCAATGGGCTATAATCTGTTATGAATTTAATGCTTATTTGAGCTTAGCCTTTTGAAAAAACTGTGCTAGTAACAGGCATTTGAATTTTGCCTGCCATTACAAAGCATCACGGCTTTGTTTTTCATGTCACTGCATGTCAGGGATGACACCCTGAATTTATTGTCATGACATGCCGTTGTTGTAATGCCTCACGATTTTCACATTTTAAGTGTGATTTCATGTTATATGGCGTGAGAGGATGACAACCTGTCCTGTTCTTTTACCATCACCCTAATCATTTGGCATGTTATTCTAACAGCAGTTAAAGTGCCATTAAAGATTAAAGCAGATAAGAGTGATAGGATGCATCTCTATGGCAACATGGAAAATATCACTATAGTTTTCTGCAGTTATATGTATTTCATTAAATATTTTAATAACTAACTATAAAGCTTTCCTAACAAGTAAAATTAATGCACCAACTGGACGTATTGATCCAACTTTGGCATCACATTGCTGTTGTCAACTTCCCAGGCTTTCCTCCATCAAATTAATAAACAGTCTTCAGCTAATATCAGCAAGGAGATCTACGAGCTGCTCCACGTTAGTTAAGATTTTAAAATACATATTTTCTCTTGCGTTAATGTCTTTGTTTGTGATTGGCTACATCAGAGGTCCCCAACCCTGGTCCTCAAGGCCCACTATCCTGCAGGTCTTAGATGTCTCCCTGCAGCAACACACCTGATTCAAATTAAACGGCTCTCTGACAGGCTCTGCACAAGTCTGCAACTGAGCCATTCATTTGAATCAGGTGTGTTGCAGCAGGGAGACATCTAAGACCTGCAGGATAGTGGGCCTTGAGGACCAGGGTTGGGGACCTCTGGGCTACATAACCAGGCAGTCCTGTAATCTATCGAACTGTTTCTTTGATGTGACTTTCTTGCCTCCAGGCTATAATGCAGCAGCACTGCGTTAACGTGCACTTCACTAGTTACCCACCCATTTTAGAGTTCCTTTTAAAATTCTGATCCTTACTTTTGGTAAAACTTTTTGGTAAAGCATGGTAAAGCTTCTCCCTACTTGCCAGACCTTATGCACCTCCATTCACTCGGTCATGTTGTCCGGTCATCAGGTCATTTGTTACTGTTAGTTCCTTGTACACACTTTAGAACCACAGGGGACCGATGCTTTCAGGCAGTGGCACCCAAAACTCCAAGATGCTTGGACTACCAGCTCTTTCAAAAGCAATCGAAGGCTTTTTTTTTCTTTTTTCTTTATTTTTTTAAATTCAAGCAGGCTTTTACTGAATCAAAGGTTTTTTTAAGATGTGTATTCATGTGTTTTTTATGACTGCCGGGCAAGGGATACATGTTTTTTATTACAGTGAATTGCACGATTTTTGCAAATGCATTGTTACTCAAAACAATTCAATATTGATTTCAAAAGTGGTGTATTCAAAATTCAAAATGTGTATTGTGATTTGCACAGTAAGGAAATATCTTTCCCTGAACAATGAAATTCTTACTTTGCCGTCCACACTGAATGCCATAAAAGATTATAAAATAGAAGAAAACAACTTTAAAAAGATTAGATAGGAGATAATAAAGATAAGATGAAAAAAAAACTCTGAGTAAATAATCTATGTACATAAATGTGCAGTGTGCTACATAAACTGTTGTACTACATTCAACAATGAATGATTAGATGTCAAAAAAAAATGTCATGAGGTACACAGTAAGGTGCATGTGCAATATCTATAATAAGTAATAAGACATAAAACAGTAGGCAATATTGCAACATGAGCAAACACAAGGATTTATTTATTAAACTGTAGTTCAGCAGTTTAAATTTCAAAGCTGTGTGAAGCTGCCCTTCTTAACAAACGGAACAATATTAGTATCTGATTTCCATCCATCATGTGTGTTTCCCTGCTGGAACAGACAAAAAGCAGGAGTCTCAGCACTTCTATATTCTGAGGGAAAGTCCGTTTTTCAGTGAGCTTTTACACTTCCCATAGAGACTCCGTGAAACAAGTTCAGGATGTTACAACCTCATTTTTCAGCGAGCGCATGCTTCATTCTGCATGTGGACAGAGCAGAGATTTGGTAGGTCTACAGGTGGAAATGACCACACACAACACCAGCTCATGTAAGCAGCTCATGCACCATGACGGCCATCTAAAGCCAGTACCAAACCAGTAATGGATTTCATGTCTTATTGCTTTTGCATAATGAGGCACTTTGAAATTTTTATCCGTGAAAGTGTTATGTGAATAAACCTTACTTACTTTCTTGATTACTTTTATTAGTAGAAATATCAGAGGTTTTGTCATTTCACAAGTCAGCACAAAAACCTTTTTTCTTGAAGTCCTATTCAGTTCCGTTAAGTTTATTAACAGGAATTCACAACTGAAAGGTTTCTCAGGGCATTTGTCCGGAAAATAAATAAATAAATAAATAAACTCCAAGTCTTTTTACTTCTTTTTAATTTATGTCTTCTTCTAGTGAGCACCTTTCTGAACTTTTGTCTCTTTTCCTCATGCAGTTCTACTTTGCTTTGTTGCTTTTGTCTAAATCATTCAACATCAGTATACAATCTCTGTCGGAAAGGGAGAAAAAAGAGTAAAGTATTCAAACTGCTTAAGTAACTGTGTTTTTGTCTAAAAAAATATTTCTGAGTGATAAATGTTCTCGGTTCTGGACAAAAAGTATAAGAAGTGATTGCAGGATTAAAGATAATTTACTCCTTTCACGGAGCACTATAATAACACTAGTTATGCTTCTCCAGATAAACACAACATCAATGGAAAGAAAAGTTGTATCTCCTTGAAACTTCTGCACAATGTATGTCCAACATCAATTAATTTTGTAATATTATGATAAATGTGAGACGAACCTTGGTAAAATTCAAGAGATGTGGGACGAGTCCTTGTGGCAGAAAGTGTGCTATAAAGAGGGCATTTTTTCTTTCTAGTCCTTAAACTTTTTTTTTTAATCTTGTTTTGGTACACAGCTATAAGCATTTTAAAATTATTATGTATTTGTTAGCATTAGAAGTTGAAGCATTGTAGTCACTTATTTTATTTAGTTTTTGAGCCCCCTCGTCTTTTTGAAGGATATAATGCCTGTGATCGGATTGGATTTCTAAATCTTTGTTACACTCTGCATTTCGCTGTTGTTTGCTTTTAAGGATGGCATTATTATACTTTTATTCTCCTCCTGCATCTTCTCATACTGCGCCATCTTTACTTGAAATGAACTGGTCACGTGACTCCCTACATCATGTGCAGGGATGTGTAAATGTGAAAAAAGTGTTTCTGTTACACGTTTGCAATGTATTTCTATATAGAAACATCTGAAAAACAATCTCATAAGAGCATAAAAACTTTTTTACCTATATTTGAGAAGTTTTTAAATTTTTATTTATTTCTTATTTTTTTTATTACACGGTTTTATTGCAATATTTAGGTTTAGCACAATTCCAGGAGTAATAGAAATACACTGAATGACATTACATGTATAAATAAGGGTAAAATTATATATATATATATATATATATATATATATATATATATATATATTTATATATATATAGTGTGCAATTAAAAAAAAAATTGATGTTTTGTGACAGACAATTAAATACATTAACATAC
Organism: Melanotaenia boesemani; assembly: GCF_017639745.1. Taxonomy (NCBI): domain Eukaryota; kingdom Metazoa; phylum Chordata; class Actinopteri; order Atheriniformes; family Melanotaeniidae; genus Melanotaenia; species Melanotaenia boesemani. The sequence continues at coordinate 5,673,195 of NC_055701.1, forward strand.
TGAATGTAAATTTTGTCTTATCTCCCAGTAGCTTAAAGAGCGGAAACAGTGATGCTGGTTTATAAGTTTGGCACTGAAGCAAAAGTGAAGAAAACGTCTCTATTAAAGAAAAAACACCGATAAACAAACCAGAATTTAATCAAATGTGAGATAGCTGTATATTTCTGCTTCTCGGTGTGATCATCTCATCTTCATGCTATTTACAACGGACTATTTACACCATCTCAGTCTCTATCTGCTCCAAGCTGTAATTGTCAGTCTAATATAAAAGAAAGCAAAGGAATGCAGTGTTTCATGCTCCTACACAGGATGCCTAATGTACATTTTAGATGGCTAGGGAGAGTTGAATCAATAACGGGCAATATTTTATTGATTTTGTCATTCAGTTTTTCTATTATGTTTTTTTCCTTTTTCACATGATTTATATTTATTCATAAAATGCCCGTGTCTCAGAAAGGTAGCATAGTGTTTGTCCCACTACTATGCAAACAAGTCTCGTTACTCATTCAGAGTTTGTCATGTACACACTGTGTCCAGCGTCCACCCTCATTTTTATTTTCCTTATTTTTGAGAGGTGGGGGAGGCTTCACTCATGTTTAATGAAACTGTTCCTGTCTTTCTCGTGGTTATGCCCTTGCTTACCTGGAAACAAGCATATTTGGCTTTCGAGTCAGAACGACAGGAAAGATGTTTGTTGAATATTAATTTAAGTTTTTTTCTGGGAGTGGCGATCTGTTACCAGTCATAGTGTAATCAGCATTTAACAGACACTGATGGGCTGGAATGAGGTGCGAGGGTTATTATGTCACTAAGAACCACAAAATGTTATGAGATAGGATTTAAAATCATGTAAAAAGTCACAAAAATTGAAGCTTCATACATGGATGGGTTTCTTGTTTATCATCTTGATCAACCTACTTTAATTGCCTCTTTTTTTTCTGCTAAGCTTGTGAAAGCAGTAATTATGTAAAAGGTTTGTGTTCATCTCATATCAAGCAACGCTCCCTTTGTTAAGTTTTCTTTGGTATATAAAGCCCATCTCTCAGCCTCTTTCAATGTTGTCGTCTATGATTAAAAATAATTACCATTCATGTATCTATAAGGTCTGAATGTTTCTGACAATGCCAATGTTTCCAGATTGCCTATGAAAATGTATCTGCATACAATTTCAACCATCTGTCATGGCAACTTGTCAACCCAGAACCCATTTCAAGAGACTTGCGTGCATCTGCTCCCCTGCACAGGCAGAGCAGTTTAGAATGAACAGGCTCACTACTCAGCTCTTGTTGCTTGCAGCACTTAACTTCTTCTGGCTGAGGAGACACAATGAAGCACAACACTTCGAAACATACTGGAATAATAACTGACTGTGAACTGCATGTGCTTATTGTTGATGAGTGTGGCAGGTAACTGCAGTCCAGCTCTACAAATACACTTAACCTTATGGGGATATTCAATTGGGGCTGTGTGAAGTGCTTTGGAGCAGTTTGCACCCTAAATGCAAAAGTAAACAGTCAGAGCACTTTAAGACTGGCAAATCAAGGCAAGGTAAATGTACTCATGTGGAGCAGTTCAAGTCAGAGCAATTTAGAGTAGTTTAAATGAAGGAATTATAACTAAATTTGTGGAAAAAACAAATATAATGGAATGAGAGGGTACTTAAAGTCTTTCAATTAAATCAGTCTAATGGCATAGTGTAAAGAAAAGTCTGAAGGTTTATTTAAAAGCCAAGAGCTGATGCAGACCTGCAGTTTTGTGTTTGAAGTTTTTTCCACAGGTATGACGAAACGTGAAGTGCTTTTATATGAGTTGTTATAGATGAAAAAATGTTATTAGCTCATCTTGTGGCCTGCTATGAGCAGCTGTTCTGCAGGTAAAACATTAAATACTTAACAAATCTTAGCATAAAACTATAATCATGTTTCTTTACCTTGTTTCCCACAGAGATGTGGCTTAAATTTAGTTTTTTTAACAGGTCAGTATAATGTATCTCTATACATGTTCCAACATGACAATGTCAATTTCCCATGTCTCCCCATTGCTTACAGTTGTGCTAAACATTTAATGTTTTATTACACTCTTTTTGTGAAAGTCAGTCTTGTTTGGTTGTATCCTTCACCTGTTGATGATACACCATGTTGTGTACAAGCGGCGACTAAGACAGCGAATGAACAGAGCTGACGCACATCTTCTGTTCTTCAAGTAACAGTTTAATATGCCTAAAACAGGTTAAAGTAAAATTTTGTCACCCACAAATGGCTCTGGAGAGGCATTGATACTAAATACTTAGTGAGAACTCATTTTTACAGTTAGGTCTACCTGTTCCAAAATACATGATTACACATTTATAGTGACTTACTTACTTATTTTACTTATTTCTATATGTATGCATTGTGTAGGGTGGCCAGACATCATCTTTTACCCAGATATGCACTTTTTAGGAGCTAAAAATAATAAAAAAAAAAAAAATCTGGACAGAATTTCATTATGGTACAGGGTATTGCATTTCACACCGCTCACTTGTTTATCGTTACGCACACACACACCACAGTTGGTGTAATGTCTAAAATACACGAGAGGGAGGGGTGCAGCCAAGAGTGTAGGGCCCTGGATACCACTCCGTAAAACAACCTGTTGAACAGTTAAGGCATGCTAGACAGGCAGAATTAAAAAAAAAATAGAAAAGGAAAGAAAAGTCCAAACTGTACAAGTCCATTTAATACACATAAGTGCAGGACAACCAGCAGGTGGTCCGACCATGCACTTGGTCTCTGTAGGAATGAAGTCCTGGGAAGGGGGGGATGGGGGTGTCAAACTTCAGCAACCGGCAACCACCTTAGTTGGTTAACAAGACAGCAGAGTGCCTAGGGGGGGCCATGGGGTGCAAATGCCCCATGGTTCACAGAAAGCCAACGTGCCTACAAAAGCATAACATTAAGGGAAATTATTAAATTTCAATGAATGTGGTACCACTGAGAGCTAGGATGCAGTGAGGAGAAAAGGAGGCGCCACTGTATACCCACACTCCTGCAGGGTAACTGAAACAAACCAGCCCAATGACGAGCTACCAGTGCAGCAATCAGGAGATCAGACAATTTACAAGGGTGATGCTGACGCAGGCCATCCAAACTACTACCAAAAAGCGGCTACACTGCAAGAAGTGGAGGCGCTGTAACACACAAAGCATGACAATCACGGTCCACAAAAAAAAGCAACACTTAGGCCAAACAGGGGGTCAAAAGTTCATGGGCCAAAACAGGCGTGCAGCAGGAGGAAAGAAGACGCATGCTGAGGTGCAGACTTTTGCCCCAATATAAAACAGTGTGCTCTGCCCTGCAATTATTGCCAACAAAATACACCTGGTGTGTACAAAATGAGGAGGAGGAAAAGGTAAAATCTTTCCCACCACATACAGGAGACACTGAACTCTCAATTTCTGTCCCTGGATAGTACATTTTGGAGATAAGGACCAAAAAACTTATCAGAGGTTTAGCTGGTGAGACAGGGCTGGTAATAGTTATGCTGGTGCAGATCAATCCAGAAATCTTGTTGTCTTTTGTACTCTGAACTGATTTTTAACAGCCATATTAAAGCAGCTACCTGTTTTGATATCAGCCTTTTACTGCCGGAAGAATATATCTAGAATGAGGAGGCTGATGGATCAGCGTCATTTAGAAAAAAGTCCTCACATAGACCAAAAAAAGGTTGCAATTCTCAGACATTCACACTGGATTCCTGTGTGCCAAAGACTATTTTAAAATTGTGTTACTTGTGTACATGGCACTGGGCCAAAATATACATATCTGAGCTGCTGACATCTTAGCCTCTGAGCTCTTTAAGATACTGAGAGTCAAAAATAAAGAAGGTGAATCCATATTTCATTTTAAGCTTCTAACAACTGGAACAAACTTCCAGAAAACCTGAAGTTACGGAGTCATCCTTTTGCACAGCAGAGAGGGATGGGAGGGAATTTAAGGTTCTTCAATTTTGCTTTTAAACCATTACAATGCAGCTATTCCTTTTGATAATAAAGACAGTTGTTGAGACCAATTTAAACACAAAATCAATCTGACTGAAAACAATTTCAGAGGAGAAATCACCAACAATACACTATTAAAAGATGCCTTTTTATCTCCCACCAGAATGTATGCTTTCTGATGGAAGCTGACTCACTGGTTTAAGACTCAATTAAGATGTGTGGCAGTCAAATACTTCAGGCCCCCAAAAAAGGCTTGTGCTGGCCCTGAGTTAATGCATTTTACTATAAGAGGATTTGGCAGAGAATACAATTTGAATGGTTTGTTTTCCTCCTCCTCTCAAGCCTTTAGTTGCAATTTTATTATCTAAGGGAGTTCTGTCCAACAGTTGGCCTGATTTGGTATGCTGCGTCGACAAGAGGCTCAATTGATTGAATCTGTAACTGCACAGAGAGCAAGAAAAGTGTTTACCAGCTTGATTCGATGATGCAGAGTACTACTATCACTTTGGATTGAAGTGTTTCTGCCTCTGCTTTTCAGGACCAGTCTTCCTCCTCTTAGGTGCAGCAGTCTAGTGACATGTTCTAAAAATCCACTGCCGCCAAGACAGAGCTGGAAATTCATAGATAGATGAGAAATTGCCTACATTTGGTCTAGGAAAGTCAAATAAATAGCATGAAAATGTTGTGGGATTAAAGAAAAGGTTATTGAAGATTTCCTCCAGCAAAAATCTTTTGTAATTGTTTTTGTGAAAATGTCAGGTGATCGAATTGCTTAGCATTTTAAATCCATGTTTTAAATAATCAAACTAGCACACCTCCACAGATTCAATGCAAAAGTTCATTTTCTTTTATTGTGATTTATAACACAGATTCTTTCTTTTTTATTTTTTTGATACATACACCAAGTAGTCACCTTTTGTATACTGCTTAATCCACTATAAGATGATCATGTTATGTTACGTAAATTGTGGCAGACTGAGTTGAAGCAGGTCTTATGGTGCAGTCAATGGGGGCATCAAGCTCTGTTAGGTACCACTATTCAAGCTGAGGTGAAAATCTTCTAATGAAATCACAATCTGTTTCTCAGCAGTTGGCTGTAATAATTTGTACCTCTCTGGTAATTGCTCTCAACCAGGTATCTCTTAATAGGCCTTTGCCTTTGGGCCAAAGGTCCTCCCATGGTAAGACCTTTACATCTAGTTGATACTAGAAGTGTAGAAAATGCATTCAGTCCACTGCCTGCAAAACCTTCTAAGCATTTGGACTCTCCTTGCCAAATTGCCTGGGCTCTCTGTGCAACTAGCATGCAAATGTGGAACGGGGAGCAAATGAGGCTTAACTGGAGCAGTCCAATTTAAAGGCTTTCAGGTTTTTTTTTTTTTTTTTTTTTGCAACCTCACAGGATAAAGAAACACATTGGTTATCAGAAGAAGATACATAAAAAATCAAGTAGAAAAAGTTTGGGAAAATGTGTGTGCGCAGACATTAATGGCTTGTGATTTCTCTGCTGTATCTATATTGTTAAATATAAAGATTTCCTAGTCTTACTTCTAACTAGATTTAAATGTACTTCTTTAAATTTAGAAGAAAGTTAAAATAAAATTAAATAGTTTGGACTTCCAGTTCAATAGTGTGTCAGTGTGCAGTCATTGCTTATGTAAAAGTAAAATATGGCTTTTTCTCAGGACTGCAGCAGAACATTGCTGACTTAATAACACTACAGGGAATAAATGATCAAAATTAAGTTAGACAAAGAAAATCTGTCTCAGTATCAAATTAATCACAAAAATTATTCTGGATGCTAAAAATGACCCTGGAAAGTTGGAAAAACTGGATCTGCTCTGTCCAAAGCCAAACTATAACTGAACATAACTTTAGATAACCGATGCCTAAAGATATTAAAAACTTTATTTTACAAACTAATTTCTGCAAAAAGTAATTCAAGATTCTGCCAAGGAAAGGCCACCTAACAGGAAAGAAAGGGCCAACACAGTGTTTTCTAATGGACGGGAGTCCTATACCCAGGACTAAGTTTAGGATTTATAGGGATATGAAAAGGCTGCGTGCATAAACAAAATAATGAATGTAGACCAGTCTAATAACAATATATGTTCAAAGCACAGCTGCAAGAAAGCAGAAAATGTGAGACTGAGATGTTTTATTGCATAGATCTGTGGAAAGAAGCCCTCAGGTGATGTTAACCTGTTACCATGTTTTTGTTACAATCAAAATCATACGCCGTTTTTTTTTTTGTTTGTTTGTTTTGTTTTTTTTTTTCCGCCATACCCTCACCATCCACCATCTTCAGGCCTCTTCGACCAGCCTCCTGGTTTTTTGGTATTTCCCTTATTTAATCACACCTGGTTCTCCAACAGCTTGTGCTCAAGTTTTGCAAAAGCCTCTTAATAACCCCTTTAATTTAAGTCAGGCAGTAGGAAAATATCTAAAACCTGCAGGACACTGGCAGGTCCAATGAAACCTGGTTCTCTAGAGGAACTTTCTGTGGCATAACCTCACCGTCTACCCTGTCCTATATCCTTATGGAACATCTAATGTTTGTGCAATATTGCAATAGTGGTGAATGTGATGGGCAGTTTTCATAGATATGCTGCTCTAGAGATGGTAACCTGCACACCTACAATGATGTGGCTGCAACCTATTTGGGGATAAGTACAGTACCCTTTTCCTCAGACATGTACTCTAACTCTAAGTCTTGTACTATTGTGGAGAAGGATTGAAACTGAAGCTGGATAATGAGGCCAAACACACATCTAATCTTTGACAAACAAAATAAAGTAAGCCATGCTGACTGTCATGCACTTTCCTCCAGTCCCACGACCTCAAACTTACTGCACATCTATGCAGACAGTTGAAGGCTTGAAAAGCCAAGCATTCCTGAAATGACAAGATCCTTAAGATTGTTAAATCATGCTTGTATAACATGAGTCCATGCCAGCTGGAGTGCATGCTGTTATTAAGGCAAAAGTGGAGCAGAACTAATGAGATGTTCTGAAATTTATGGATATCTTTATCTTTTCATGAAACTGTTCATTATGATCCTGTCATCTAAAGTGGTATCTTCACTAGTACTCTCAAATTTTTGGACACAGTTGCATATACATAGATATGATATAGAGTAGATGCTGTATACAGCACAAGTATTGGTATTGCCATCATTCAGGACAAATTCAAAGATAATTCAGTTTCACCAAACAGTAGGAGCTATTGCTGCTTATTACACATTCCCTTAAGTGTCTTGTATGTACTAACACACAAACATACTTGCAACTAATGGCAAAAGTCTGTTTTACTGCAATGAAACATGAATGTCCCAGTTTGAGAAGTATACTTTAATTCAATCTGACCCACTGGAAGCTTGTATTTCCATTATCCAGAGGCAAGAGTGCCGTCATGCTGCCTGCAAATGGAAACAATATTAAAACAGAAAAGGAAGAAATACATCAACTCTCTGTTAAAGAGAAAAATAACTATCTGCTGCAGCTCATGACCCCCCACCCATCTGATGTTGCAGTTTATATAAACAATTTAAACTGCAACATCATAGTAGGCTCAACTTAAATGGTTCTTATAAATATAAAGAGCAATTTTTTTTATGCAAGATTTTAGTTTAGCATTTCTTAAAAGAATCCAGTGAATCTTAATGAATCCCTTCATTAAGAATATAAAATTTCCTCCTTTTAAGTTCTGCATGCACAACTTTCTGCTTCTGATCAACTGCTTGATTGACCACTGTAGGTCAGAAAATTAAAATGGACCCAGAATCAAAGCTGTAAAAGATCAGCTTTGATTTTTTACTCGCTCCACTTTTTCCTGAGCTCTGTGTGTCATTGACTGCTCATTTTCAAAGCAGTTTTATGCATTTTCATCCACGACCACTTTGAGCAAGAGCCTTAAAATCATCTGATAATATTCTCCATCTCTCATCTTCATTGTCTACCCATCGCTTTTCTGAATTTTAAAGCTTTTTTTTAAGAAACTTCAAGAAACCTTTGTTCTTTTTTATATCTACATTTTTTTCTTTTCTCTGTTACAGGTCAGTTCTTCTGGGTGAATACTTCAGCTTTTGGAGGGCCCTGGGTCCTGAGTCCGTGGCTATGGGGGGGTCAAGGCACCTGTAGCCTGGACATGGCTGTTTTTCTCCACCCAAAGCAAAGCGGGCAGTACACCATTTGGCTAATAGAGCGAGACAAGCCACCACTCTCCCTCTTCTCCACCGACACACTTCCTCGCATCACAGGGTAAGCACGTTTTCTACAAGTAGCATCAGCTGTAGAAGCGTTGGGGCTGATGGAGCTTTGTGAGACTTCTGTCTTTGTTGTCATAGCTTTTCTTGTAAAGTTGAAAGTAAAAAAAAGTAGTGACCACAGATTATTAAGTCATAGCCAGATTAGTAACACAAGGGAATGCATTAGTTAAGCACGTGTTTATGGGGAATTATCATTTAATTTGGTTCTATTTTAATGGTGAAATAAATGATAGAATTATAACTGGGTTTGCCTAACTGAATAATTTAACTATCAAACAACAAACCTAATGTCCTGTCTAATAAACTCAGACAGGACACCATTCAACAGCTGCCTCACAGTAATGTTCCCCAAAAACTACAAATCCCACAAAGTCTTCCCACACTGACGTTAGGCTTGGAGAGGACATACGTCCTACTCAAAATCCCAAAACAGTACATACTGAGGTCAGTTAGAATGACATCTTGCATTTATTTATCACAGATCATAATGTTTTTCATCACAGCAGGACACTTCAGTCAGTCATTAAATTTGGATGCTGAAGGCAGGTTCAGCATCCCAAAACAGAAACAATAGACTAGGTGGAAATTTGGCAACTTGTTGATGCATCAGTAAGACGTTAACACGAGTTAATTATCTCGTTCCCTCATGTTAGTGATCCATGGCCACGACTTAATATTAGTTTTTTGGATTTTTTTTTTTTTTTTCTATCAATGCCACTAGAGGGCCTCGATAATTTCACACTGCAGCCCCTGTGGCTGCCTCCATGGCAACAGTGGCTCAGGTGGTAGGAAGTGGCGTAGTGACTGGAAGGATGGTGGTTCAAATCCCACCCCCCAGGCAGTTGTGTCCATGGACCGTTCACCCTCCTTGTCCCCAGTGTCTGCATTGCTGGTATGAATGTGTATGTATGTGTGGCGCAGATCAGTTGCCATGTTTCCATCAGTCTGCCCCAGTGCAACTGGAGCTACACGTGTAGCTACCACCACCAAGTATGGAAGAGAAGTGAATGTGTGCAGAACAGTGCAATATAAATCTGATTCATTATTATTATTATTATTATTATCATCATAGTTGTTGTTATTATTGTAATAGTCAGACAACTGTGCTAATCTTCTGACACAGCAGTCCTTTTTGTAAGTTCACAAAAGCAGGAATAATTAGAAGAAGTGTGCGCTTTCAAAATATTACAATTGCAGAGAGGTTGTATTAAAGCCTTTTCAAAGTGCATTTGATCTTTAATTAAGCTACGTAATTATTTGGAGGACAGACAGATGCACAACAGAGTGCCTCCATGTTCTCAAGATTGATAGTAACAGTTTGTGTTCACTATTCAGAACATGTTGGGGATTAAAGTATAATGTTGCTGGGCAGCTTGAATTTCTTGCTATGTTTGGCTGTTGGCTTAATATATTTATTAGGAATTTTGTAAAATAAAGAACAAATAGTGTGGAGCGTTCAGCAGCCAGGCACCAATCAGTGATCAGTGCATTCATATCGCCTTAGGGTCCTCTTTACTGTGGCTTTTCCTCAGTAGCTACAAATACTTGGTATGTGGTTGTCATCCATGTGTGGCTGTACTTTAACCTTTAATAGCATAAATGTACTTTGTGTTTTAGCGTGTGGAATGAATCTCAGAATGCTGTTACAGATCCGTTTCATGCAGTGTATGTAATCTCCTACGGTACCAAAATCCTATGAATGCAATGTTTTATGCATCCTTGTTTCTTCAAGTGTTGGTTTGTGGGAGAGATTTTAGTGTTTTAGTGTTTTTTAATGCAAACGTTGATGCTGCTGTATGTTCTTAAGGGACGTGCTCATTACATGTGTGACGAATTAGAGTGAGAATTGCTTGTGCTCTCATTTGTAGTCGGAGGAGGCTGCCCACACACACAAACACACACACACACCATCTTTGCTAGATGGAGACTCACTGAGACACACTCACAGACACACTGAGACACACTTGCATGATAAAAAGGAAGGCAAAAAAGACAAAAGCAAGGAGAACAGCCAATAAAGCAGTCTGTTTAAATACTAATTTAATTCCAGATTTTCCCCATATCTGTACATTAGTAATTAAAAACAAGGTCAGTTCACCTAGAAAGCATTCAGTCAATAATTCCATTCATTTTGTAAACCTTTAACATTCTTTTGTTTTATTAGCTCTGGTTCACTTTCAGTCTGGTGTACAATAATGGATGCTACATTAATGTAAAAGCTGGTAGCTTCAAAATGGGACCCTATTTTTTATCCTAAATTAGGAGTGTCAAACATATGTCCTGGGACCAGAGGGTCCGATCTGGCCTGCAGGATGAATTTATTAAATGTGAAAATGATTTAGAAGACAATAAAAGTGCATCATCTAACAAAATCAAAGGCCAATGACAAAAAACATGATATATCATTAAAAGCTGTCTCTATGGGTGTCCAATCACTTTACACTAATCAGTGTTAGGTTTTTATTCTCTCAAAATGAGCTATTTATATCTACCTGACGTAGGTCCACATTCTAGGCAGCTGCCATATTTGTGCCGGCTTATGTACTATGGTGCCTCTGAATGGACAAACATCTCTGTGTTTGAAACACAGTGGCTGTCCATCCCAGTTTTATGTTCAAAACATCCAGAGCTGAAGCCACCGGAAAGTTGACTGGCAACACTACTGTCTGACGCTCCTTTCCATCAAGCTACTGTCAATTAAAGGCTACCGGAGCCTAAATAAAAATCTTAAAAAGTAAAAGTGTCCCAAAAAGTAATCTAAGCGATTACTTCCATATCAAAGTGAAAGTGACAACTTTTCAGTTTCCACATTGTTATTTATTCTAATTTTCTACACAACACAAAAAGTAAAACGGCTCCATTCCTTTACTTCCCTGCAACTCGGTCTCAACAGCCTCCTGGATGATACCTAACCATAAAAAAACAAAAAAAACAGAAGTGTTGTGTTTGTCCAACCAAAACACAACGCTGGATGGATTGATTTAGTTCTGCATTTATCTCTGCATGCATACACTCAGTTATAAATTGTACTGGGTACTGGATGGCAACTCAGTGTGGAATGTAACCAATCAGAGAGCGAGCTAGCTGTCTCCAGTCTGTCATTTTATTCAGTTCTGGCTTTTTCTGTTAACAATAGTCCCAAGACCACCACCATTCCCTCGTCCTATATATCCCCTTCCATGCTGGGTGTTGTGTTTCCGATTGTTACTATGTTTCTTCTTCTTCGATTTTTGCCCGTTGTTATGGTTCTTTTACCACGTTTGTCTGGCTCGGAGGACTAGATTGTAGATGAGTTGCGGGGCAAGTATCATTATGTGTGTGTTGTTTTGTGATTAGATTATCAGCGCACACCACACATTATGATCAAAACTGTTTAATGTCTGATTTTTTATCTTCACGTGTGAGTCTCGAACCGATATAAAATCTCATAAGATTAAAAAAATCGTTATGTGTACCAGGCTTAATCTGCCAAGTGACGCCTGCCGTCTGGTCTTAGAACACTGCATTGTAATACCAAAGGAACATAAAATAATTTACCTATCAGCATTTTCTAACATCACTGATCATTAACTTACACTGACAAATTTTCAGTCCCTCCTCACTGGTTCAGAAAACGAACATAGGAAAATTATTCAGATTAGCAAATGCTCAAAACATATTAAATAACTAAGAGCACATTTACACTGTTTAGTGAGATTTAAAAGAACCTTGTTCCACTTCCACAGATAGTTGAGTTCATTTGGAGCAGTGTGAACACGCTGGTGCAGAACAAAGCAGCAAACCTTTATTGTGAAAGCAAAGAGACCATCCAGTGAAGTAAAGGGAAGTAGAGTGCATCGTTCTGCAACATGTCAGACATCTGTCTGCCTCTCCTGCTGATCATACCGGGCAGCCTGGTGTGAAAACTGTATTAGATTAGAACACCAAAGTAAAAAGACAGAAAGACTTGAAGCATCATCACCTGGTCACATTGAAGGATTTTATGGAAAATTTGGATGATTTAGATGCAGTTTGTAGATATTCTGCTTGATTTTTTTTTTTTTTTTAATTATTATTTGTTTTTTAAATTGTTTGAAAGTATGATGCAATCTTGTATCGCACAGGGAACCAATGGAAAACAGAATCAGACGAATGTGCTCCCATCTGCTTGTCCTAGTTAACAAGCGAGCAGCAGCAAGAAAGCCTGACTAGCCCCAGTCCAGGCGCTTTGTGATAAAAACATGAATAATTCTTACAAAATCCCTGCATGCCAGAAAGAAAGTTTGAAGCAGCAGAATATCTTGAACCTTTTTTTCCACACAACCCACAGTGTTGCAGCATTGGGCATCATTAACTTATTAACTTCTGTGAATGTGCAAGCTATTCTGAGACACAGATGATGGTCAAGTTGGTGACCAGGTCAAACGTACAAGTAGCTTGACTCAGTGGTGCATGGAACTGCAGTTGGTGTGAGAGAATGTTGTGTTTGTCTTGATGACAACTTGTGGCTAAAATGAATACATGTGTGTCCTGGGTTAGATGGGTTGTCCTTACCATCCCCCAACTTCTCTCTTTCTTTTCAATGTGCTGGTGGTACTTTGGAAATAAATAAATAATACAACAACTAATTTAACATTAAACCTCAAGGAGAAGCATTTGTGTCCAAATTACTAAGTTTGACTTAGTAACTACATTCATTTTGCTTTTTGAACAGCAGCACACCTGATGACGTCAAATCTTTTGCTACAAAAAAACTTATGTTTGCAGAAGAAATTGCACAAAAGGTACAAAATGGACCGAGCAATGCTCGCAACTGCTGCTGGTGTACTTTACCTTGAAGCTGAGGGGGAAGCGGCGAACTTGAGGAGGCGGATGTGGCACGATACAATTAAGAAAAAGAAAAAGATTATTCCCTAAATATGATTAAAACCCACATTACCTAAAAAATAAAATAAAAAGGTCACATTTTTAAAAAAACAGAACAAAATAAACTGTCAATCACCTGAGGTGGCACCTGGGGTGTCCAGTCAGGTTTCAGAGGTGGCAAGCGTCACCTTTTTTACTTCCAGGTTTGATCTGTTGCTTTGCTTCTTACTGCAAACACTTCTAAGCAGTTGTGTCATTATTTAACCAAAAGTTATGTGCTTACTTGTGATTTTTTTTTCTTTTTTATCTATATTTATTTTATTTTCTTTCGTTCTTCAGTTTGCTTTTATTCATGTATTTATTTTATTTGGAGATCAGAAATGCCTCAAGTTGTCAGATAATGGTGCTCCTGCATTGCATGTTACAGAACATGCTGAGATAAACACACGTGCCCCATGAAGTTGTGTCTTGTTTTGACTGTTGCAGCTTCACACAAACTGCAATGATAAACAGTTGATCATCTGAACAACGAGGGAATGCTGTTTATGATGGGAAAAGCAGGACAAAAGGCTCATGCTGCTTTACACTATACTTCGAAATGAAAAAAATGCCATAAAGACTCCTTTGCTTGTGTCGATGCAACTTGCAAAATCACACGCTGTGGCTAGCTTTAAAGGCCAAAAATAAACTAAAATAAAAATGAATAATTAATGAAGAAAAAAAGAAAATGGGGCGATTTCTGTTAGAGAAATTTGTTCCGTTAATTTTAAGAGCCTTTTAATTTACATCTAAGCAGGTGGAGTGTAAGGACCACTCTTTGTTCCATCTTTTCTTAAACTACTGCCTCAGATTATCAGATCACAAAAGGATTCATAAAAATAATCATCAAAAATGGATTTAGCTTCTCTGATCTCAGGTAGTGGACTGCAGAAATCCAGCTCCCCAGCTGTTTTCATAAGATGAGTGAAGCTGAAGGATGTATGTGTCTTTAACTAAATTTATTCATGGTTCCATGTCCTTGTGTGTGACTGCATCTCCACAGTCTTGTGCTAAGTACAATCTGCACCCAAGCATGTATGTGATGGGTCACTGAGTGAACTTCTGCCATATCTGACAGTGGTGAATTATCAGTGCAGAAACGTGTGTGCACACAGTCGTACAGTAATGTACAACACGACCTCTACATCTCAACACAGATAAAATGTCTCTTCCTGCTTCATTTACTACAGTGCTACCTCTCATGCTGTCCACCAAAACATATGCACATGAACATGCAGAATAATGAAGAGCACATTTATTGTGCACTTGCTCCATCATTTATTTTACATTACAACTTTATACATCAAACGGCCTGGGTTTCAGGGTTCATTAATGTGATGCTTAATAAAATGAGTTTAGGTATTGAGACCCTGAACGCATTCATGCGTTAGAGGGGAAAGTGGCTGATATCATTTAAAGCACGGCAGTAAAGCAGTATCATCTTAAAACTGATCGATTGCTTGTGTAATGCGGGGGAAGGAGGCTTCAAAGGAGGCAAATGTTAATGCTAAACTTTAAAGTACAGCAGGAACATTATAGAAAGTGATAAATGGTGAAAAATTCCCTCCTACACATGTATATTAAAGAAAAAACAGCAATCAGTCTATACAGAGGATTCCTATTTCTCTCATGCTATATTTGAACCTATCTAACTTTCTCTGGTTCTCCTGTATTGCAGGGCTGCTAAGAACTGTTTTGACCACATGATCTTAGTTTATCAGCTGTGAGACATGAAGACACATCTTTCTCTTTATAATTGCATGCACTATCTGCTTTATTAGGTTTATCTTCCTAGTACCAGGTTAGAGCTTCTTTTATGCTAAGAACTGTCTTAATTCTTGGTTTCATAGATTCAACAAGGTGTTGTAAACATTCCTCAGAGATTTTACTCCATATTAACATGATAGCATCACCCAGAGATGCTATCATCAGAGATGAATAGAATCTCCCATTCCACCTGAATTTATATTGGCTACTTTCCACACATATATATTTTTTTAATTGTCTCATATCTTTTTCTTTAGCCAAATATTAAGTGTAAATGTATGAAAAACAATCCTTCAGTCAGCTTTCAGTGTGGTGCTTTAATGGACTTTTGACCATGTGTTAATTATTTTTCTTCAGTGTTTGTCCTTTTATATAGCACTAATAATAAAAAAAGAAAAATATAGTATTAATAAAGCTAATGTCTTTATGCAGAACTGATGTGAACACCCAGATCATTGGTACCCAGCTTTGCATGTCATGCACTGAGCTTTTCATGCATCACGACCAAAGTGAAAACATATTTTTTTCTGCAGGTTGTCTGGGAATTAGCATTTTATGTAGCAGCATTTTCTAGCTGAGGACACAGGGTTGTTGTAAAGAGAAAACCTCAGACTGAACAGTCATTGTGCTTATTCTGCTACTGATTAGTTGAATATTTGGAGAGAAAAGGCAATCAACCAATGACGGTTGTTCCCTACAGGTAGAAACCCTGCAAGAAGGTGGGACATAAAGAGAGATTCCCTGTCTAAAATTTCTACTTCATCTATCAGTCTATGACGCAGGGCTTTGAGGAGAGAGAGTTTAATAACAGGTGAGTGTTGGGAGAGAAAATGTAACGCATATCCCTCCTCCAACACACCTAACTAAAACCATGGGGTCCTTGTAAAGAAGTTGGCAAGAATCTGTGGGATCCATTTGATTTGAATCAGGTGTGTTGGAGCAGAGAAACAACAAAAACCTGCAGGATAGCAGCCCTCAAAGTTTGACACCCCTGATCTAAAAGTTACAGCTGAAATGGAGACTCATCAGACCAGCAACGTTTCTCCATCTTCTGTTGTCCCGTTTTGATGAGTCAGTGTGAATTGTAGCCTCAGTTTCCTGTTCTTAGCTGACCGGAGGCACCTGGTGTGGTCTTCTGCTGCTGTAGGCCATCTCCGTCAAGGTTGGATGTGTTATGTGTTCAGCGATGCTGTTTGCCATGTTTAGAACCAGTGGTCATTTGAGTTCCTGTTGTCTTTCTTTTATCTCCAGCCAGTTTGCCGATTGTCCCCTAACCTCTGACATTAACTGACATCATAATTTTCTCTGGCTCTGACTATTCTCTGGTTGTGTGTAAAAATCTTAGATGTTCAGTTGTTTCCAAAATATGCAGACCAGCCCGTCTGGCACCAACAACCTTGTTATGTTCAAAGTCACCTAAATCCCATTTCTTCCCCATTCTGATTCGTGGCTTCAACTTCAGCAAGTGGTTATGACCATGTTTACATGCCAAAAGGCTTTGAGTTTCTGCAACGTGATTAGCTGTTTGTGTTAACAAGCAACGGAATAGGTGGCCCTTATAAAGTCGCAAGTAAGTTTGTCCAAAGAGCTAAGTGAAGCACAGCTGGGCTTAAATCAAGTTGTAGACAAACATTAAGGGTTTCTGATAAAAGTGGGATCCACCAGAGCCCAATTTACAGTCAACACATTATCTTTCTTTTTAAACACATAAAATAACCTGTTTTGCTCTCATGTGGTGAACTGAGTGTAGATTAATGAGAAAAAAGTGCAAACTGAATCCATTTTGAGAACCTCCTAAAACACAACATAGTGAAATAACCGTATGTGCTGCACATGAATGATTAAAAGATTTTACTTTATACAATAGAGATTGCAGCCAGGAAACAAAGCTTAGCTTCATTTTCATTTTAAATTGAACCAGCTGTAATCCCTATAAGTAAAGGGGATTATTCCTGAACCAACTTAATTATTCAATTTACAGTCCAATAAATGACATAAGATCCAGCTTCAACACTGACATCATGTCTTTGTAGATACACTTAGTAAGCTGAATAACCAAGTTCTGCTTCTGTGCTAAATTGTAAGACATACATATGAACTTTGCATTCAGAGGTGGCATGTCCAAGACCCATTTGATATAATGATGTGCAACTGGAATGAGCTTTTTCTAGTTAAACTGTAGATAATTGTCATTAGCTGCATTATTGTTGTGCCAAAGTGTGTGCCAAGGCTTAAGCAAGGCTTGATCAAGGGTCCTTCACGGCATGGAGCCATGCTGTTTGGCTCAACAACTACCCTTGGGCCAGAAACGGCTAATTTGTAACATAGTCTTTATCTGTGGATTCAAGTGGGCAATCGGGTTCTTAAGATAAAGGTGTCATCCTGTCTTCAACTCGACTATTCTTACAGCTACAATGCAGTGTAGAAACAGCAGTGGACTCAGTGTTGTTTTAATTTGGGGTTTCGGTAACTCAATGTTGCTGTCAATTTATGTCAAGAAATAAAAGCTAAATTATTCAACTTCTAATCAGTGAGGCTGATATACTGATATACCGATATTTCTGTGGATTGCATTCACTGTATGACTCTGCATACATTTAGTTAAACAGGATTTCGATGACAGGGTTTTTTTTTTTAATGGTGCTTCTTTCTTTAGGCTATATGATGGCTTAATACGTGTACTTGAACAACTCTAAGCCTTTATTAATGTTCAACATTAAATACACATATGCATATAGACAGTGATCTGTCCATTCTCTGTCGTAAATTTTGTGCATATTTTAGTCCATTTTCAGAAAGCATGCCCCGACGCAGCAGATGGCGCAGTACCACTGGAAACCATCAGGGCAGTGTTGATCAGTTTAGCGCATGTACAACCAGCCAAAGTAACAAGTCACAATGTATTTAATGGCTGCACAGACCTCTACCAGCTACTGGGCTACCTCTTGCTACATCTCTTTCTAAGAGTGTAAATTACCAAAATCTTCTCCACTGTCTCCAAGTTTGCTTTTGTTTAAATCTGGGAACTCAAAAGTGTGCTCTGTACCGCCCTCTAGTGGATGTATTACCTAAAAACCATGCCAGCATAAAGGATGCATGGAAGAATGTCGGCATTGAAACTGGACATAAACATACATATTTACATGCATAAATTGCTTTTACTTTTTTAACACCTGGAGACTCGGGCTCTGAAAATCACTGACCAAGTTCGTCACCTTGAAGTGTTGATAGACTCAGACCTGACTTTCAGGTCACATCAAAGCTGTCACTAAGACAGTTTTTTACCAGCTCAGAAACATCAACAGAATTAAAAGTTTAGTCTCCCAGAAAGACCAAGAGAAACTCATCCATGCATTCATCTCCAGTAGGCTGGATTACTGTAATGGTCTTTTAACAGGACTTCCTAAAAAGAGCATTAAACATCTGCAGCTCTTCCAGAACGCTGCTGCTAGAGTTTTAACCAGGACTAAGAGATCTGAACACATCACACCAGTTTTGAAATCTTTACACTGGCTTCCAGTCAGTCACAGAATAGATTTTAAAACCCGTCTGCTTGTTTACAAATCCCAGAATGGTTTAGGCCCAGAATACATCTGTGATATGTTCAGAGAATATAAACCTAGTAGAGCTCTTAGATCCAAAGACTCTGGTCAACTAGTCCAGACCAGAGTCCAGACTAAACATGGAGAAGCAGCATTTAGCTGTTATGCTGCAAACAAGTGGTACAAACTGCCAGTGGAGATTAAACGTTCACCGAATGTAGACATTTTTAAATCCAGGTTAAAAACATTTATTTACTCATGCGCCTATGCATGAAATCTGCATGTTAACTTTTTAACTTATCTTGCTTTTAATCATTTTAATGTAATTTATTATTTTATTGTTTTTATGTGTTTATGCCTTTTATTGTTTCTAAATATCTGTAATGCTTTTGTTTTATGAAAAGCACTTTGAATTGTCCTGTACTTGAAATGTGCTATACAAATAAACTGCCTTGCCTTGCCTTATTTTTATTGCTATTATTATTATTACATTTGGAAACAAGCAGTTCTCCTTTTTGTTTATTTTACATGCAGTACTTGGTACCTTATGTGAATGGTTGTCCACCTTTTGTTTGCTGTAAAGGACAATAATTTATGCATGTTGAACTTAGTACTTTCTTTTTATGCCCTTTTGGTTTTTCTTGTTCACATCTTTAAAACATTATGTAAAGGTTTACTGTGGCTGTGCATTGTGTGCAAATTAAAATGACACTGTATATGTGTGTGGTTTCTAAGGTAGTACTACTAGCTTAAGTGCTGCATAATTAAAAAGTTTTTTTTAAATTCATTTTTTTCATTTAGAAATTTAGCCTCCTCCGGGCTACATGCGCAGGTGGCTCTAAGATAACACCAGCTCTCAGTGGCACGATTAGCCTAACTGCAGCTACTCTAACATTTATTTTCTAAATCCAAAGTTTTATTGTTTGTCATGATTTTCTGGCAGGGAACAGACTCTGTACAATTTAAGCTTGTTGGATAAATAGAATTTAGATGTCATTAAAAAATGGCTTTGATGCAGATTTAAATGTTTATTTGAAGCTGTTCGAACTTGTTTTTTAAGTTACAGGGTTTCATCTTAGCCCACATACATCCAGAAGCTTCTAAACAAAGATGTAAGAAAATACAGAGAAGTAATGAGGCACCATGAACTCTCACTATAGTTACACACTTCTGTAGTGTATATGCTACCACCCACGTCCCATATAATCATCTACTGTAATACCCTATTTTTGTACAATGATCCAAGTTTTTTCCGTGCTTCTGTTTCATCTAATAGCACACCATAAGTTTTCTCCATGAGATGTGAGTCTCTTACAGGCCTGAGTTTTTTCTGGGTCCTTTAGAGAGTGAAGCTAAACTAGAGTGAGAGAGATGGGTCACCTCGAGGGCTTCTCACTGGCACATCACAGCATTCATCCCTGGCAGGGATATCCTTCTCTCCCCTACTTAGTGCTCTACAGAACTGACCTCCACCTCTTGGACCGTGGTCGCTGCAGGCCCACAGCTGATGGGAACCTCATGGCTTCAAATCTGGGAACGCTGCCAGTAAGAGAGCTGCTATTGTGAGAGATCATTAGGAGGAGAGGAGAGGGCAGCTTAGAACTACGATTTCTATGATTTTCTCCTTTTTGGCCAACAGCAGTGCACATGGACCTTATGCTTTGTGATATGCTGGGGAGGGTTGCAACAAAAACTCAGGGCTTTTTCTTCTAAACCGCTAGCTTTACCACCTGATGACATAGTTATTCTGCAGATTTGATTTAACCGATAGCCGTTAATTAGCTTCACACATCAAGACCTTACAGATTGGAGAAAGAAAGTCTTCAAATGGGATTTATATGCAGTTTCTTTTCCTTTAGTGTATCAGATTCATTATATCAAGAGCTCCTACACATTTATAGCTATATATATATATATATTTTTTTTTGACTCCATGGATATTGAACAGTTGGCTAAATCAAGCATAACAGTTAAAATATTTTTAATGTCTGCTTCAATACATCTGTTTAAAATTTGGATTTATTACAGAAATCTTCAGCAAATGGCCTGAAAATATGAGTTTGAACAAATATCTTCATATTCAATGATGACTTTTCCCTTAGGGGGATTAATAAACTATTTTTCATTTTATATCTCTCAATTTGGATCTGGACGATGGGATATTTTACCGGCATAGCTGGCTGCTGAAAAGTGGATGAGAAAAAAAAAAAAAGTCAAACATTTCATCCTGGTTTACAGATATCTGTTGTGCATCTTACACATTTAGGGCTGTTTGCATGATACATAAATCCGATTATAACTTTAAAAGCTTGAGATAAAACTGATTTAAAATTTAGATGGATATATTTCTAGCAAAATGAGGGTTACAACTAGATACAATGTTCGCAGTAAAATCAGGTCTGCTTACTGGCATCGTGCTTTCTGGATAGGTTTGCATGTTACACTTATGACCACTGCTAATTTACACGCAACTTATTGGGTAAAAATGACATTAGCAACAACTGTAATCCCAATTTTAGCTTTGTACTTCTTTATTTGCTCAAGTTGTATCCTTCTTCAATAAATTAACCTGAATTTTAAGACTACTGAACTAACGAAGGCTAATTCTGCATCTGTCTTGTATCCAGTCTCTGAACTCTCTTCACCCAGTAAAAGCCAGTCCAATGCTGACTCTTATCTGTTACTCTGTCACTTTCTCTTTCTTTTCCTTGATTCCTCCGATCATGTCCTCTTGGGTTTCTTTGTTCATGATGATCTGGGCTGGAACACAAAGTTGTAAAGTGGTTTTGCAGCCTCGATGACTCCAGGAATGTACATAATGAATGTGCCATCAAAACAAGTCGGAATCACAGATCTTTAAGGCCTGAAACTCAGGCGGTGTTACTTTAGCAGATAGCAACTTCCTTTTTCTTTTCTGTGTCAAATCAAAATGATCAGCAAAGCAGACATGTGTGTCACAAAGTTTTGAAACTTTACACAGTGGAGCCAAATAATGCTTCCAGAAAATAGTTTTTTAAAAAGGTGAAGCGTTGCATTGTGGGTAAATGTTCAGGCACAGGCTCCAAGAGGGAGTTGAAGGCGGTACTGTTTTTTTTGTTGTTTTTTTTGTCTTGACATACTCTTTCCCTGCCTTTGGCTCCCTAGTAGCCTTCTTTGCTATTTTCCTGTTTCAAATGTAAATGAGACTTGTCAAAGCAATGGCTACACACTGTTTTTTGGTGGCTTTTATACCAGTTGTCAGGGAAAGGAAAGGGGATGGCTGCATTATCTTCACTAATACAGTCTGCCTTGTCACAGATATACTAGAAATGTACTTTTAGGGGAAACTAAGACAGTAAAAAAATGAAAAAAAGGACAATTCAGGGGTCACAGCTTACTTTTAAGGGTACCACAACAGAGTTTATTACTATTTAACTTTGAAGCTCTGCAATTGCAGGGACAATAAATCATTCAGTAACATTAAAACACAATGAAAACAAAAGAAAAAATATAGGTTACATTATAATAAAATACAAATCATCATTTGTACAATAAATTTATTAAACTTGCATTCTTCTGTTCATCTTTTGCACACATTTTTCTTTGTTTCGGCTAATTTGTTATGGTCTCTTTGCAGTGTTTAGGTGGCAGTTCCCGGCGGGACGCCATCTAAAGCTCCAGAAATGAAACATTTCAGCCTCATATAGACACTATCCACAGATGAGTTATACCTTGTTATCTTCAGCCAGCATACTCTACAATCATCTTTCTCCCATGCACATTTTCTTCATCTTTCCCCCCTTTTTCTCCACAGACAGGTTACATAAGGTATTATAGTTTTTATTCCCAACCTTCCCACTGTTCTCACACATCTCCCCTCTCATCTAAGGGTCTCTAATCATAATCTCCCAGAGTTATCTTACACATTCATGACAGCTGAAGTTTTGCAGAAGAGTGGAAAAGGGTGATTTTTTTTCCTTTCTTTTTTTTTTTCTTCTTTTTGGTAAGAAGCAATGCCCTAGTTTTTGTGCCGATACTGAATTCCCATCTTTACCCAGGGCAAAAGTAGAGGAAATATTCAAGCATATGCATTGAAAACTCAGTACCTAAATCAAAAGAGCTTTTTCCTGTGATGTGCGTTTTCCATCAAAGAAAGTGCTGAGATAGACATAGTGTTTTTCCTCCGTGTTTGCACCCGTCTCCCCAGGGGGAATGTGTTATGAGGAGCCTCTCAGGTGTCTCATGGGTGCGCAGTGTTGCCTTGTTACAAAAATGGCTGTTGCTCACATGGAAAATATGTCAAGGATAACCTTGTTCAGAAATGCATCTATTGGATATCAATAAAGCATATTTTTTTTTTATTTCATCTGACAGTCTGCATGTTTTTTTACAGATCAGGTAATCTGTACATCGGTTCTTCACCTACCTCAACAGCTGTGTCTGATTCACTTTAAATTTAACAGGTGTCTTTTGGGAGACACAAGTGAAAGCTATTTTGTTTTTATAAAGGAGTATCTTCTGTTACCTGGTAAGTTAAGGCAAAGTTTCCTTGTTTTGTAGCAGACTATTTAATTTCACTGGATGTGAACAGAAATCCAAATGTTTGTAAGCATCCTTGAAAGGGAAAGATCTGACTGTTCACCAGCAAGAAAAGAATTCTGCATCTGCTGGTTTAATACAGTACAAAGGTAAAATATGAAATAGGCACATGACAAAAGTCATTGCATGTGGTTTGATGTACATGTTTTGTGCCATTTTTTCATTCCATGCAGCAAAACTTTCATATTATTGTATTTGAGTCAGGGGTTCTTTTGTTTCTGCTCCATGTTTTTGCTGTTTGCAGATGAAAACAGTCGTTACCTGCTGAGCCAGAAAAAGTCGATTTTTAACATGTGGTAGACGATGCAAAAAGGGTTTATTTTAGATAGAGCCATGTTTTTCTAAGCCTTAGCAGTTAGATTTGAAACCTGAAGCTAACCACACAACATGGGAAATGGATTCAACACCTTGCTATTTTTCACTTGCCTCTTTTTATTTATTTGCTCAACTTTAAGAATTTAAAGTAGTTTGGTTAATTTAAGAGTGAAAAAACACTTGTGAATATCCAATAATTCCAAAGGCACAGTCTTTTTAAACTAATTTAAAATGCCTTCATTTAATGGCAGAGTTGTAATTACCTGTAAACACATTCTGACTTTTGTAGATAGAACGTAATATAAACCTTTCTAATAGAAAAATTGAAAGGCACAGTAAACTCAATCAAAATGAACCATTTTATTTTTTCTAAAATGAGGCTACAGTATATCCAGACATGGGTCTTTGTAATCTGTTTCACAGTTGAGAAAAGGTAGTTAACAGAAAAACGTTTGTACTAAGTCAGCATGATTGTATTACGATTGTCAAGGCTTATTAAATTGGTTTTAAAATCAAGTGCCTTATATTTTTTTTATACATTTAGGTACATGCCTATCCAATCTAACGACCACCTCAAAGGAATTCATGCAATCATAAGTTCTATAACCAACAATACTTAAAAAAAAAAGAAAAAAACAGACTACCATCCTGGACCAGGATCAACTCCAGTCTTTAAGGGCTGCAGTCCTGCAGGTTTTAGATGTTTGCCTTCTCTAACACACCTGATTCAAATTGAATTGCTTCCCTCAACAGCTTGTTGTCAAGTTCTGCCCATCCGTATTGACCCATGAATCTGATTCAGGTGTGCAGGAGCAGGATACATCAGCAGGACCGACTTTGCCTAATCCTGTCTGGGACCAGCAACACTTTCAGTGTGTTGTGGCTTTTTAATCTTGTGAATGAAACATTGAGCCACAAATTAAAGACCAGTTCAGGGTGTTTGTCATCCACACTAATAATAAGTCCTTAATGCTACACTGTGAAAAAGTGTAGCCAAAAGGAGAAACTCTTAGACACTTTGTCAACAAAAGTATATTTATGGACTTGTTGCTAATGAGGACTTAAGCCAGGACATACAGTGCAGTAAAAAGCTCCCAGTTAAAGACCTGTGGAAGATGTTTGGCAGCAGGTTCTGTTGGAGTCGGATTTTACTGCCAGAACCAGAATCCAGGCTGTTGTGGCTAATGTCAAGGAGCCTACTGCTCTGGCATGACATAAAGAAGCGCAATAAGATTTCATAAAAGTCAAGGTATGTTTTTTCATATGCTTCTTTTTATAGATTCATAATGGAAAGGTTATCCATATCACAGATCTATGAACTCAGGATAAATCTACGTATATATATATATATATATATATATATATATAAATAAATACTGAAATAAATTATACATTTTTTAGTACCAAAGGTTTTATTACTTTATTAATTTTGGGTTATTATTATAAACACATGGGTAGTGCCCCCATAAAAGAAAGGTGGCAGAATGCCCTTAAATATTCTGCTGGTATTCACTTGTGCTCTGAATTTCTTGGTGAAACAGTAATAAGGAAAAATCTAACTCATATTGGCTATTTTTACATTCTACGCTGTAAACTCAGTATGATGGAAGATCCATACACAGCCACAACTTGGTACCCCCTGTTCATGCTGGTCATCAGTCTGGTCACATTTTTTCCATGGGATGACATCCCATCCCTCAACCAGGAGTTGTTGAAGGCCAGTCAGTGTGGTTGTGTTGGTCACTCGAAAACAAACGGCATGATCAAGCTGATCCCAGTTGGGTTGAAATCTGGACTCACAGTAGGCCAGTTCATCCTCTTTACTCCTAAATTCTAGAGATGATGATCATTTACATTAATGTGCCTACTTAACAAACCAAATGGATGCAGATTCTATAATTTCCAAAAGGAATCTTTGGTTTGGTTTCCATTTCAACTCAGCTTTTTACTCCTTTTTTTTTCTCTCTCAAGAGAAACATTGGATTTAACTGCTATGGTTTGGTCCTTTGTCCACATTGTAATTTAAATTAGTCTTTTTATTTTTTATTTTATTTTATTTTATTTTTTTACATGAAACGTTTATGTGCAACTTTATGCTCCCATCTTGACCATCTTGAGAAAAGAGACTGCACATCCTAATGGGAATTTCTGGCCTAAATAAGCGGCTAAATAAAAAAGATTATCATGTTCATTAATGCATTTTAGCCTCATGACTTGTGAACAAATTTTTTTATCAGAATCTCAGATTTTCTTTTTTTATTGATTTTTTTATGCATTATAGATTTTAAAGTCACCAAATTCTTCACCTTTCTTCATTTTCACAACAGAAAAAAATCTCAAAAATGTATTTTGTGTTATCTTTTTTTCCCTTTTGTTAACATTACACAACATATCCCATCCTTTCTACCACCATGCCTGTTGGTATCTAATTTAGTCAAAACAGACTTCAGTTCTTCTGCTTTAACAATATTATGAGACAGTTTGTATTTATTTTAAATTATATATGGGTTTTTTTTATTTTATTTGCAACCATTGCATTTGATTTTTATTTACATATTATACTGTTTGCATTTCTTAGAAAAAGGGTTTGTCTCACTAAAGTTGACAACAAAACCATTTTCTTACATGTCTTGTTTTTACCCATTCTAGAACTTGGTGCAAAGAATTTCCAAATTTTGATTTTGAACTAAAATTGAGGTTTATGTAAATTTAAAAGCCTACAAATATGTGGACCTAATGTGTCTTTAATGCATCTAGCAGTTGTCTAAAAAATAAAAAATGGCAATACCATGGTGACGTAGCAGTGAACTGGCAAATTGTCACGGCTTCATCATCCCAGTCTCCCCTTGTGTCCAATCAGCTGACATCTACTTGGAGAGCTATCTGCTCAAACCAGTATTTGTTTTTAGAATATGATGCTTTCCGCTCATTTACTGCCCACCAGCCTAGAAAACAGAGATGAGGGGAATGAGCAGCCTGGCAAATTCAACTGTCGCCTGCAGCTTGAAGACACAAGAGACTTTGTTATTAGTATGTATAGCAAACATTTTGACATCCTTTTGACTTTGACTAAATGCCTAGCAATTACAAGTCATTTTGCATCAGAAATATTGGAAAGTTTGTAGCTGTAAGGCATTTAAAACAGGAAGCCATTTGACAAGTATTACACTGAAGTGGTACTCCAGTGGAAAAACAAGCCTCAACACAAGAACTGCAGTTATATTACAAATATTCTAGAGGCCATCATCATCAAAGTGGTCATCAAACCACATGTAACATGTCATAATTGTTGAATTTCATAGTAATAAAAATAGTCTTGTCACTTTGGCATGGAAACTTAAATCTGTCATGTATTATCATATAAATGCTGTAAAAGTTGGCATTCATGACAAGGAACTTTTTAAAACCTTATAAGTATGTTATAATGCCTTAGATTGTGTTGTATTATGATCTTCATGTTACTAAAATGAAGATATGAATCTTTGAGGTGCAGCTTACAGTTTTCAGAGTAGATAAGAAATTAATCTTTGTAATTTTATGATTCAGCTTTCAGCAAAAGTTTCTCTGACAATTAAAATGGAATTAAGGACACACACCCGTATTCCCGGTGTGACCCCAAGCTCAACAAGCTCTGTATGGTTGACCTGATTGCATGACAGCAGAGACACGGTGAACCAAATCTGAGCCGTTTCAGAAAACTTGCTTGACTTTTTCATCAACCTGCAGCTGTCCATTGATGGACTTTTAAAAGATATGTTTTCAAAAGTAAATGTATTAATAATAACATTTATCTTGCATTTGATTTTTCCTTCTTTTCCTTCAAGGTAAAAACTGAACTATAGAAACAATTCATGCACCAATATAATTTCCAGGAATATTCAGTCCCTCCCTCCAAATATAATGGTAAGGGAAAACACTAATAATAATAAACACAACAAAATCTTTGGATTAAATGCCCCAAAAAGAGAGAATGTAAAGAGAATAAAATAGGGCCAAGAATTGACCCCTGAGAAACACCTAAAGACAAAGTTACCAAGAAAGAAGCTCCATCATCAACAACAAAAAAAAATGGCTCAGAAAGTTTAGAAGAAAACTACTTTAATGCTACACCTGAGATTGTTAGAAATTTTTCTAATTAATCAGTGAGAGCAGAATAGCCAGCACTATCAAAATATGAAGGCAAATCTAAAAGACTTAAATTTCATCACAATGTATGTGTATGAGAAAATAAATCATAACTATAAGGGGAGCTGTCTCAGTGTTGTTTTTGGTAGAAAAATGACAAGTGATTGACATAAATCAAATATTTCTATTACTTTTAACAGTCTATGTAGCTTCAGATCAGAAAAGCTTTGAAGTTACCGTATTATGCAAAATTCACTTTCTAAAGGTTTTCTAACAGTCGTGTTTCCACATAACCAGTGTATGAGGCCCAAAAATGAGAAAATTCTGTCTCCTCTCTCTCTCGCTTGCTCCACTTTTTAGCGAATGTGTGCTCAAACAGGTGAGTCTTTCCCTTTGTGACCTCACAAATGGAAATAACCACTCCCCCTGGCCCTCTAAAATCACAGAGCAGACGCCAGTGAAAGCCAGATCTTCATTCAGAGAGGGGCGTGGACAGGCCCCACTCGTGAACATTTAAAGGTTCAGACACAGAAACAGCCCGTTATCATTAGAGTTCACTAGAGCTACTTTTGGAATGACTGAAATTAAAGACCAAGGCAGAATTTTGGGTATTACCTTTGAAATCAATGTTGTTGGGCCTTTGAAACCCATATAAAATTGTTGAAAAATGTATAATATGGGACCTTTAATGAAATCTGACAACTAAAGGTTTGCTTCCCAGTCTGCTTTCAAAAGCACCTGCAGTCTGAGAGAGAAGTACTGTTTTGGGAAATATAAGATCTTTTTCAGTGGAGCTTGCTCCTGATTAACTTAGTTTGCAAGTAGAATAAAGTAAGTCATCGTGGTCTGTCACATGGTCCACTAATTGATGAGTCTTCAGCTTGTTTCATCTCAGCTCTAAGATGCCTAATTTGATCCAGCCTACAAAACTTTCCACAGTGAGCACCAACACTGTCTCTTTATATTTTAAGGAGGGCAGTCTGGACCTATTTGTTACGTGTTTTTCAGTATCTGTGCTTCCCAACAATCAACTGCTGCGGCAATTAGCCTTCACTTCAGCTTAGTGGGGTCTCATTGTTCAGTCTCCCTGCCTTCCGTCTGAACTCAGCAAGTAGAAAGCAGTTCAATCAGTTTGACATCAGATGACCGACTTGCCCAGCTAAGAAGCACCACCATGTTTGACAGATGAGGTCGCTTTGGGTCATAGAGGCTTGTTTTTTTTCTCCTTCTTCTTCTTTCATTGCATTCTTCTCTGTCCATCTATTTGATGCAGGTTGATGTTTGTTTTGTCAGTCCATCAAATTGAAATGAGGCTCACCAGGTGTTTGCACCATGTGCTGAATTCTCAGCGATACTGTGCATGGAGTCTTGACAGATGACAAGACTAACATGTATTCTTGGCTCATTCCGTAGTCATAAAGGGATTTTCCATCACCCTGCAAATGACTCGCTCATTGTCCACAAAGTTTTTCTTTTCATTTAGTCATGTTTTTTTTTTTTTTTTTTTTTGTAGTTTAACTGTATGCACTAGACTTTCAGGGTGTACTTAAACTTCCCCTCCTCATGTTGACAGACTAATCCGCATCAAACAGCCTCTGACTTACATGTGAGTTCTTTTGTGTGAGAATTTCTGAAATAAAACACAGCTTCCCACAAAGCATTACTAGACAATTATGTCTCAACCATTGCAAATTAGGGACTCAGTTATGGGGTTTTTCTTCATTTGAAATAAATCTGCTTAAACTGAAGACAAAAATGGTAAAAGTTTGTGGAATACATGAAAGAAAATAAAGCGTTTTTTTTTTTCAGAATTAATGAGATGAAGAAAGTCTAGAAAGGGCAAAAGTAAGACAGTCAACAAAGTGCTGAAATACAAGAGGTAAAAATCTGCCTTCATTCACACATTCACTAAAGTTTAAAACAGTCTGACAGTGGCTGGCATCCAGAGAACAGATGTAATGTGCAACATCCTGAAGCCACCTTTAAAAGATAGTTTGGATGGTGTAAATGCAAAGGCCTGTACAGCTCAACGAACAGCTGGTTGATTATTCAGGATTAGGTTTGTTGGCCCATTCCAGATAATCACCTCAGCTTAGACCATTATCAAGTCAACATTACCGGATGGTAGAAAACTACTCTGTGTCTTAAGACCCCTTTCTCCTCAACATGCTAATAAGCTGCATTAATACAATGGAACAGGAATCCCAAGAGAGATGAGCTTTACAAGACAACAGGTCATCCACCCAGTCAAAGTACAGAAATCAACTGCAGAAAATATAGCTTGTTTAGCATTTGTGGCAATTAATAATGACTTAATTCTGCATTTATACTTAATTTTGCATATACACAGTTATCTAGCATACTGCAGCCTTTTTTTACTTTGCTTCATAAAACCTGCTAACATCTGTTTTTTTCTGAGTAATTGGAAACTGCAGCATCCAGGTACTATCTTGCTCAATGCTCTGTTCAAGGCTACATCTCACTTTTTCCTTACAGAAAAAAATACATCAGATGTAACGTGTCTTATGGAGGTTGTTAAACTGACAGCAACAAGTTGAGGAAAAAGTAATTTGATTAATTATACCTGTTGGAAAGACAGCTGGCAGCTCCATCTCAGTCTCCCAGGAAGAGCTAATGCTCTGTGATCCTGTCAAAAAAGGTGCTCATGGAAGCTGTGGTCTACCACAGCTCTTCCCCTGAGAGGCACTGGTACTTACTGGATATAACCCTAGTTCTGTGTTCAGCACTGAGGGTAAAACAGGCTTCTACTGGCAACTGAAAGGATGGCTTGGTTTAATTGGTGTATCTGTTTAAAATGAAAAGAAAAACTTGAAAGAAAAAGACTTGTTCAAACACTTCTGACATAAAAACAGAATTATATATATATATAATATATATATGACAACTTTGAAACTTTTTGCATTGTTTTTGTTCGTTGTTTGCAGTCTTCCATGACCAAACTTAAAGCACAGCTGTTGCTGCTCATTGTATTGAGACGTTTGCATTGATATTCTCAACCCAGCTCATATTTAAAAGGGAAACAGATGGCTGCTATGGCCCTATCTTCCTGAGGGTTACCTCCCCACAAGTATCTGCCGCTTGCACTGCACTGACGCATATCTTAATTATCTCCAAGCGCTCAACTGCTTCTCCACTGCATGGCCTCTGGAATTTAAAAAGTTTTCTTATTTGTGCCAGCTGCAGAAGCACATAAGCATAAACAGATTGACTCTGCCTTTTAAAAAATAAATAAATAAATAAAATACTGTGCATAAGGATGCTTTGTAATTACTTGAAAATTGGTGCCTGTTTTTTTTTTTTGCATTGTGCCAGTGTATGCATGAGACGATGGCTCAGTGGTGGTACATAGATGTTGGTGCTGACAGAGTGTTGTCAATAAAAGATTAAACTCATTAGATGAGTAAAAGGTGTTAAATAAATCAAGAGAAAATCAAAATCTAAAACAAGCGGCAACAAGTCATACAGATGTGAACAAAGGAAACCATCCAACATCCCTCCAGATAAGGAGGAAAACTGCAGAAAAAAAAGAAAAGCTGGAAGAGGCAATGAATGGAGATAAAAAAAAGTCTATGTCTGGGATATTTACAGAGGATTTTCCCGCCTACATGTTAATCATACCCAATCTTTAGTTTTAATTATGAAATGTTAAGTTAATGATATTCCATTCAGATGATCTAAGATTGATCTGTTTAGTTTTCCTGCTTTATTTTACATAAATTCTTAAACTCTAAAATCAATTAATTATCAAATATAGGGAAAAGATTTACAACTATATCAAAAATACTTTTTTATGTATTCTAGTTTTTTGTTTAGCTTGATGAGGAAGGACGTCTCCAAACCTTTGCTTCAGAAATTCCTGATTGAGGTTAAAATTCTGAATTTAAAACTCAGCCAGCTACAATAACTGCAGCATCTGTATTAAGAGATCACATAAGGTTAATAAAGGTTCATTATTTTGTACAAAACACACTGTTAGGCTCTCACAAATGGCGGATATGGCAGACTCCAGGCAAAATTTATGAAAGCAACACTTTCTGAGTTGTATTCTGTACAAACCCAATGAACAGACTGCAGATATAACAAAAAATATCATATTTAAGAATGAATTCTTCAAAAAAAACATGTGACAATTGTTATTTTATTTTATTTTTTAAATCAAATGGATGAAAATATTATCACCACAGATTTAACCACTGTCAGTTCTGCTGGCCCTGTCACTAAGTTTTATCTGTCCAGAAGAAAACTTTGAATGAAACGTCCATCTATATATTTACAGCAAAGGTAATGACTGCCATCTTATCTGGACCTTTACTTGAACTTTACTATCAACCCAATATCATCAATGTGTGGAAATTTGTTTGTTTTCTTCAGTTGTCTATTTCATTGAATCTGCACCAAAACAAATTGCTGGCATCACTGATCTGCACTGGTGATTCATCACTTATGAATCAACAGTCCATGATTGCTTCTATTTAGCCCACTGTACTTGTTTTTTTCTGGATGGGGATCTCATTTCTTTCAACTGTTCTCTTACAGTTCAGTCACACACTCCAAATCCTGTTTCTATCCCATAGTTTTTCATTTCTTTTGTTGTGCTTTTCCTTTTTTCAAGTCATGTTGGATCCATTTAACAAAACTCCCTGTTGTTGGGGTCCTGTTTCCTGTCAGTCAGCAAGGTGCAACAGCTTCTTTAAATCTGCAAGCACTCCTTTAACTTTAGCACGTCAATCTTGTACAGGTATTTGCTTTAGAAATGCGACTTACAAGGTGAATAAATTAGTGTCTGTGTAAAATTTATAATAATCATGTAATAACAATAAAATATAAATGTCGGTTTAAAATATAAAATGTATAGCAGATAGCAAAAGCATTTCTAGTACTGGTACTACTAGATCTGCATTTCACACGGTCGACCATAACATCTTACTAGACCAGCTGAAAAACTGGGTCTTTCTGGCACTGCAATTTATAGGTTTAAGGCACATTTAAATGACAGGGAGTACTTTGTGTTTATAGGTAACTATAAATCTGAGTGAACCAAATTAACCTGTGGAGTTCCCCAAGGCTCCATCCTGGGGCCGCTGCTGTTCAACATCTACATGCTGCCACTTGCTCGAATTATATAAAACAACAAAATATGTTACCACAGTTATGCTGATGACACACAACTCTACATAACCATGTCATGAGGACACTACAGTCCGATCCAATCTCTGATCAACTGCATCGATCAAATTAAAGACTGGATGTGCCAGAAATTCCTTCAGTTAAAGACAAAACTGAAATAATAGATTTTCGAGCCAAGGAAGAAAGATTAAAAGTCAGTACACAGCTTCAGACATATAAGTTCAAAACTAACAACCAAGGCAGAAATCTGGGATTAGTCATTGACTTTGATCTGAATTTTAGCAGTTATAATAAGACAGTTGTAAAGTCAGTCTATTATCACTTAAAGAACATATCGAGGATTAAAGCACTGACTCAGCAGGACTTAAAAAAACTATCTTTAGTAGACTGGACTTCTGTAATGCTGTCCTCACGGGTCTCCTTAAAAAGTCCATCAGACAGCTGCAGTTAGTCCAGAATGCTGCCGCTCGAGTCCTCACTAAAACCAAGAAAATAAATCATATAACTCCAATCCTCAGATCTTTACACTGGCTTCCTGTCAGTCAAAGAATTGACTTCAAATTCCTGCTGTTAGTTTACAAAGCACTGAATGGTTTAGGACCAATATACATTGAGAATCTTCTGGTTTGTTATGAACCAACCAGATCCCTCAGGTCATCAGGGCCAAATCTACTTTCTGTTCCCTGAGTCAGAACTAAACATGAAGAAGCAGCGTTCAGCTTTTATGCTCCTCACGTGTCAAACAAACTCCCAGAAAACTGCAGGTCTGCTGAAACTCTCAGCAGTTTTAAATCAGGGTTAAAAACTTTTATATTTGCTGCCTTTTATCAAAACAACTGTTAAATTCCTCACACTGGAACTTTATTATCTTATTTATTCTTATAAATTATTATTATATTCTTTTTTAATTTAATTTTTTTTATTTATTTTAAAATGTATTCCTACACTGTGCTATAATGCTTTTAATGTTTTATGTAAAGTACTTTGAATTGTCACATGAATTGTGCTACACAACTGAACTTTCTTTCTCTTGTCTTAAACTGCTGTATTATAAAGGTGTGGTCCTATAAGGGTGAGTTACAGAGACAGAGAGAGATGCACCGTCCATCGGGGGCAATTTTTTGTCTGTCAGAGGTGCAGCGCATGTCTAAGCAGTGCATGCAGAGAAAGTGAGAAACTACCTGTTTAGTGGTGATTGTCCAGTTTTTTCTACAAGCTTGAACAACAAATGCCACAGCTTCGATGGTTGAAAGCCAAATCCCTTGTCTGCTTTCCCAGTGCTGTGTGTCAAGTAAAGGAGGCTAACCCGAATGGCTTGAATCACAGTCTGGAGGTGAAAGCAGTAAAGGCTAACAGCTGTTTCTACTTGAATTTGCAGCTATAGTGGAAGCTACAGATGGGAACAGCTCGGTTACTAAACCATAAGAAGTCTTGTGTTTCAGCTGCAAAAAGTCCAACTGGAAAGTCAAGAAAAATAACTGTAAGTTTCGTAGCTGAACGCTCTTGTGTGTGCTGTGTTAAGTTCACCTGGTAGAGCAGGTGCAGCCGGTGTAGCCGGCCAGGTTTAGATCCCGGCCCCTTGGGACTCTTGGCTGTATGTCATTCCCCACTCTCTGTCACCCTCTTTCCTGTCAAGCTTGCCCAAAAGTATTTGCAGCATAGAGAAAATTTGAACAGACATTGCTGAGATAGTTTTTGTAAAACTTGAGGACTCCCTTTTGCTTTTTTTTCAAAAAGAATCCACAGATGTGAGTGAAAAACATGTTGCTATTGTTTGATATGTTGATATTAACAATATTTAGGAACAGATCCTGTTCTGCAAAAGTTTGGAAGGGGAAAACTCTTGATTGTATTTAGTTATTTTAGAAAGTTAATGAAAATTTCAATAAATCAGGCACTGATGGCACAGCATTGTGGTTTCTTCTTTTTTCAACCATAAAAGCTGGGAGGAAAATTAATTCCACAGGAAGCAGAGTGCTGAAAAAACTTTGAGAACCACTAGTGTGAAAGTATACCAGCATAGTTAAATGAGATTATACATTTTAGCTCTGCAACTCTTTCCTGCTCAAAAGAAAAGAGTTATTGCCTGATATATTCTCAAAGATGTAAAACTGCAAAGCTAATTTTTATTTTCTGAGAACTGAAAGAAAATATAGTTTGGAGGTGTACAGTGCAGTATGTATTACAGCCTGTAATCGGTTAACACTGCAGTTTTCTCAATTTCCATATTCTGGTGACCTTTAAATGATAAGTATCCTCCATGTTTATAAACTTGTTTCACTACCCAACCATAGGGAGTCTGATTCATCCTTTCATGTGTGAGAAACGACCAGACAACCAAAAGACTGAAACTTTATGAGAAATTCACTCCTGCTTTTTATTCTTTTCTGCAAAAGACTGATCTTTTCAGCTGTACTGACTTTGTTTTGTTTTGTTTTTTTCTGGAGAGCTTTATCCTTTATCAAACTCATATTATACTTCCACAAATCTGCACACACTTGCTCAGCTTGCCTCCAACTGACTTGGAACAAAGTAAAGGGATCAAAGGGAGATTTCATCTTATATCCCAACATCTGAAGTTACTGCTGTAGATGCAAGTGAGATAGACGCCAAGTTATCCTTGTTTGAGGACGTTCATCATTTTTGTGCCAGATTAGATCTGTGAAAATGGATCAAAGTGATCAGTGTCAACTCATTATTCTTTAAGGATGGAGAGTTTTTCCAGCATGTTGATCAAATCTTCCTGTTAGCATGTGAATGGAAAGAACCGAATTACAGCATCCACTGGAAAATCATTCATTATTGAAGACATCACAGAATGACCGCATGTAGCAGGGATGTGGGGTGACGCTATTCATGTAAAACCTTCTATGACTCTGGTTAATGTGTAGCTTTAAAATTAATTTTTAAATATTATTTCAGATCTATAATCTTTTTTAAATGATGAATTAAGTTTATGGTCAAGAACATTATGGTTAACCTTGAGACACCCATTCCACTTGAACTCATGCTTTGATGTGGGGATAATTTGCTGATGTTAGCATGCTAACACAATATTCAGTTTAGGGAATATGGTAAACCAGCCAGGATATGGTCCCTAAACCAGTCGAGTCTAATGAGATTTAAGTTGCCATTTTACCTGTTAGAGTCCAAACTTGTCAAAGGAGCTCAATTGGTAAGTTTAGTTGGCCAGTTTGGTAAGTCAATCCCTATTTTTTTTTTACACAATGAACTCTCTTTGGACTTAAGGCAGTGTTAGGGAACATTGCCCCCAATATGATTTGTGACTATAGACCCAAACAAAACAATACTGCACAATGTATATACATGGCATTTATGTATTCTGTAGCATTGTTTAGATTTTTGTGTGAATGTGAAAAAAAAATTATAAAGCACTTTGAAGAACATTGACAACATAAAAAAGACAAAGTGCCTAAATGAAGACTGAAATTGTAGCTAATTTCTCTAAATTGGGCAAACCTTAGTCAAATTACCCTGTACATGTTCAATGGGACTGGCCTTGGTGTAATGTACATGCTCCACAGTTCCCACCCACTTTAACACAAAAGTAACCATAGGAGCTGGAAAATGTACAATTACCACAAGAAATGAGTTACATCTTATTTGTAATAGTAAAGCATACATTATTACTGTAAGTGCAATAAAACGTGCAAAAAAAAAAAGTTCTTTGTAACAAAGACTGTTGATTAAGTTTTAACATTTAACATTTTTTATCTGATTCCATAAACTATGTTTGCTTTACTCGGCCGCAGCATCCACATCTCAATGATAAGGTTATGGTATTATGACATGTTGTTATAAGTCTATGTCTTAGATGAAGTTTTCTCAGTTAAATGATGTGAACCATGTCACAGCTTGTCACAGCATGACTAAATGTAGAAGTTCAGGTTTTAATAGATTTTTGTTGTTGCTACTTTCTGTGGTCTAAAAAGGACTGGTGATATTTAAATGCATCGCTGTGGTTTCTTGTAAGTAAGATGATAATGCTGCAGGAAGTCAGAGCCTTTTGAATGTGAAGAGTTTGGATAACAACGACTTAAAAACTGGAGATTTCCCTGAAGTTGCATGAAGGCATGAATGGCAGAACTCTTAAAATCAAATATTGCGATGATATATTTACCTTATCACCCAGTAATGCTTCCACACAGAGTTCCAGTTACAACAGAGACCTTTAATTTTATTTACATCTAATCTTGAAGTCATATTTCTGGAGGGAGGGTCTCTTATGGCCTCTCAGGCCATGTAGACACTTAGCACGTACAGAGGAGAGGAGTACCACTGAGACAGAGGAGTACGTCCTGTTTAAATATTTCACAAGTGCAAAATCTGAAAGGGGACTCGTAATCATGAAACATGCTTTCAGAGCTTCTGATGTTCACTAAATCAAAGGAAGTTCTGACAATGCATCGTACCAGCCTCTGTGGCTGTAATGAGCTTTCTCTGAAGCCCAAATAAAACAGCAGTCAGTCTTAGCCTTTATTGTTCCCAATACTCAGTCTGGTCATTTTAAAAAAATGATGCTTTTC
This sequence comes from Melanotaenia boesemani, assembly GCF_017639745.1. Classification (NCBI taxonomy): domain Eukaryota; kingdom Metazoa; phylum Chordata; class Actinopteri; order Atheriniformes; family Melanotaeniidae; genus Melanotaenia; species Melanotaenia boesemani. Next base: position 5,710,347 of record NC_055701.1, read on the forward strand.
TTTCTATTGTTTGGCTCTAGATGTTAAGAAAACTTAAAAATGATAAATTATATCATGTTTCTTTAATCCATTATTAATGGAATTCATATTTTCATGGTCCACTGCTTTTTTTCAGATACAGATCAGGAATACAAAAAAAAAAAAAAAAACAATGCATGTTTAACATCCAATTAAAAAATGTGTTCAACAGCAGATAATGATCCTATGTTTCATTAAGATTAAAAAAAAAAAAAAAACATCCTGAAGTTAACTGCATTTAAAAACACTCTGCTTATTGTTTTTTCCCATCACTAAAATAATGAGTGTGTTAGCTTCTATTTAACTTGACCTTAGGCTGTTGAAAGTATGGATTGGGCAACATTCTGCAGAGCTTTGACTATAGGAATTAAGCTGGATGTTCATGCTGTTTTTGGCTTCATGGTTTCAAAGCTCTCACATGTTCATCTTGGTTCTTTAAAAATGATCTGTGCAAAACACAAATGTATTAATAAAAAATGAACAGGTGTGTTAAACACTCCTGGATGCCAGTTCAGCCATCCTGCTAAGAGCCTCTGCCCACACACATTATTGCTTGCCATGGAAAATGATGGACATCACTGAGAAATAAACATTTTATTTTTACAGAGTTAAACACAGGCCCCTTTTCTCCAGAGTAGACCATTTTATTCTTTCCAAATGGCTACTATTTCAATAACTACTTAAATATGCAATTAGAGATGAGGCGCCAATACATAATAGCCCTTCAGTAATTATTAGACTAGGAAAATATCAAGCTGCTAATCAGTGCTTCTCTGTAAGAACTGGCCTCAATCAGCACCGTGTGCCTCCCCTTTGACAGAAAAGACCTGAACACAGAAGAAACTGTTATGTAGTGATCGACTATGTGCAGCATTTTCAGATAAAATAATGGAACACAGCCAAGAAGAAACTAGATTTACTTTTCCAGATACCCCATGTGGAAAGAAGCAGAGAATGAAGTGATGCAACTGGGCGACATTCTGAAGAAGCTTGGTGGGTCAATGTCTCTAATCTTCTTCTTGCTTTTGTTTCTCTAAATTTTTTGACAACAAATGAGTTCTCAAACCTTTGATTTAAAATCACAGCCCTTAACATTTTTAAAATAAACTACATGATGGTGTTTTTCTGCTGCTAAAATGACAGAATTCTTTATAATGATGTAATTTATGTTGTACATTTTTTATTATATGCAAACTCAATTTGCTGAACACAAAAGATGATGTATAAGAAAACAAATTCAGCTTTATGTATATGGCACCTTTCCTACAGGCATGTAGATTTAACTGCTTTATGAAAATTTGACAATAATAACAAAAGAAGATGAAATCCCAAAACTCTTAAAGAACCCTGTGTGTCTTGCAGTTGGTGAGGGCAATCATGCGAGAGACCACGGGAGTATGAAAACAGGTTCTCGTGTTGATCATTATGCTGCCTCAGTTAAGTCCATCCATCCATCCATCCATCCATCCATCCATCTATTTTCTGGTGGTTTAGACATCAATGGCTGTATGTTGAGTTATTTTGAGAGGACAGTAATGTTACACTATTATGTAAACTGTACACTGATTTCTTTACATTGTATCAAAGTTTAATTTGTTCAGTGTTGTCCTGTGAAAAGATATAATTAAATATTTGCAGAAATGTAAGAGTGTACTCACTTTAGTGAGATACTGAGGGGAACAAGCCAGCGTTCTCTGAAAGCGCTGGCTTGTGAGAAAATGCAGAGGGTTGTAACAGGAAGGGCGTCTGGCAGAAAACATGTGCCAACTGAATGTGCAAATACATCCTACGACTTCCATACCGGGGCAGGTGGAACCGGATGTTTCGCTTTGGCGACCCCTGAAGGGAAAAAGCGGACAGGAAAGAAGAAGAAGAATTGCATCAATATTTTTATTTCAGTCAATGCATGCACGGCATAACAAGCCCAATACATCCGTCATTTCTCTGTTATGATGGAAGGACATGGAGGCGTCTGGAGGCACGATGGAAAAGATGAGCCTGCTGACTTTATGGATGGATTTGAGAATAAAGAGAACATTGATGGAATAACACTTGTTATAACCTGTGGAGAATGATTGTGTTTTAACACTGACACTTTTCACGTTGACAGGGTTCCACACCCACACTTTTTTTTTTTTTTTTTTTTGCACAAACATGGCTGGTCTAGTGGTTTAGTGGTTCTCTGGTCGTCTCTGTGTCTGCTCCTTCTCTCTCTCTCCTGTTGTTCCACGAATCATGATGGCTGTCTGTGATCAGCTGATCACCTTTCTGTCAATGGTACCATCTCTAGTGTAGCTGTTGCTTATCATTCAGGTGAAAAGGAAGAATCTAGCACCTTATGTTTTATACCAGCACATATTTACCTCAACGTATTGTTCTTAGCAGGACCCTTCTCTAACACAGTAGCTGACAGGTGGTGGAAAGCATTTATACTTCAGATATGCAGGGGCGGGTCTAGAAAAGTTTTGAAGTGGCAGGAGCACTGTCCAGAAGAAGGGCGGCACAAATGAGACCTACATGTTTTTAGCCAGATCATCAGTTTTATCAGAGTTTCTTCATTAATATCAGCTGTTTAACGTCATTTGTCAACATCTGGTGGTTTTATAGTATCACCATGTGATAATGTGTAGATGGTTGGTGAGATGATGCTGTATGAATTCTGCATTATGATCTAGAACATGGTAGATATGATGCAAGACAACATGTAAAAGTATATTACATGCTGCATTTACTGACCCTTGGACATCTGATGTTTGCCCAAAGGAAGGTCAGTCAACAGTAAATATTTGTAAGCATTGGTTTGTAGTAAAAAAGCAGCAGTCATCCCATCTCTCAACTTAGCAACACACACACACACACACAAGCACATGAAACATACTTATTTCAAATCAAGGCACACATAATTACAGAGTGAATGAATGAAACAAGAAAATGTTTTACACCTCAGCTGGTCAGCAGGTTGTTTTTTTTTTTTTGTTGTTGTTTTGTTTTGTTTTGTTTGTTTTTTGTTGTTTTTTTTTTTAAGTTTTGGAGCACAGGAGTTGAACGCAGCCTAACTTTAGATGTGGGAAATGATAAATTGCATGTTCCAAATAATAAATATCTTTATGAAAGAGAAAACAAATTGGCCACTCAAATCACACCTCAGAAAAGTGTAAATATAAGAGACCAGCTCATGTTTGTAGTTCCCATTTGCAGTTTTTACTCCTCATCAAACACATCTGGAAAACGCCAAAATCTTCACCATATTGTGATTTTATCACACAAAATCTTGTACTTTTGTAAAAGCAGTTTTGTACAAAGCATTTATTGTTTAATCATCCACACAAACGCTGGTCATGCTGTGCAAGACTTGTCTTATCACCCCTAACTTATTTACCCCCATTGACTGCCCACCAGATGTTAGTAAATGTTGCACACTTTGTGCTTATATTAACTTTTTTTATAATGCTTCCGGCCTTGTTTTTCTCAAATATTGAGCTGCTTTGGATAAAAGGCCTAAATTGCTGAATGCAAATCAATACTGACCATGTTTGCATTTAAAATCATTCATGAAGGCAACATGTTAAAGAGGTTACAAAATTAGATTTGTGATTAATTACTAATATGATAAAATGCAACCGTTCATTTATTTTTATATCAGAGCTATTTGTACTCATTCCATATATGTTTATTTACAAAGAATGCATTGGCTGAATGGCATTATATGACATAGAATTGCTGGTTGCTGGACAAAAATGTGACACCGGCTTAAAGGTTTAAAATATCCATGATGCTTCACTGCATCCGAGTGGAGGGGAGTGAAAATAATGCATAACTGGACGATTAAATAAATGCCATTTACACTTTTTTGTCTGAAGTTCTTAGAAAAATTAGGAATTCTATATGAGTTTGGGCTCATTTGTCACTCCATGGCTTCATTCCATAACACAGTGTGCACAGCATCTTCCACTTAAAAGAATATTAGCTCATGAACTTCTCGTTACAGAAATCCCCTGCAACGTCACAGATATCTCAATATCCCACTGGGATCTCTTCCTGCTGCTGTAATAATTCAAGCTTGTAAGCTAGCATTAGTTGCACCGCCAAGATAGCTTAGTCTGTGTTACTAATGGGTTGGGTATGATTAAAACAAGCGGGTAAATTAACCATTTATCACACACAAATTACAATACTTGAAAATTTAAAATTTCAGCCATAGATAAAAACCTTATTATAACATTGGATGATATTAAAAGACTTAAAACTTGGATACATTTTTCTAAAATTAAAGATATACAGTAATGAGTGGTAATTACTAACAGTTTTTAAAAAATTTTATGCCGAAGACCAATCTCAGTGATGTAACTAGGATGTAGCTTGATATTTAATGACTGGGATGGAGAACTGAGTGTGGTTTTATGATAGCATGCAAGAGGCATTTTGTATGCCCATTGAATTGTAGAAATATGGTCATTTGCCCAATAAAGGGTTAAATGTCAAGAATCAAAGATCAGTCCAAATGAAACACATGGGGAGTCCATTTTAACTCAAACAAGCTGCTTAACTGTGAAATACTGAAGGCAAGCAAAAGTTAAACATTCCGGTTATGTTCCAGCTGTAGATTTAAGTATGCCATACATTGGCACAGCGTGATCATGCTAGCGGGGCAGAAAGACACTCAGTCTTCCAGCTGCCTCTTGTAAAAGACTGTAAAGGAGCAGGTGAATACTGACAAGGGTGCTGGTGAGAATTCTGATCATTTTATCAGTGCAGCCTTGCACAAAGTTATTCAACACAAAGACCTCCCAAAACTTCACTTCTCTCAGTTGGTCTTCTGTCTTCGAATCGCCATGATGTTCTGTTAGCTCTGTTGGTGTTACCAGCTTTGTCTTGGTGCTATTTTTTAGCTTCATTTTTTGCTAAATAGAGACAGTTTATTTTGTTCTTTGTGTTACTCTAGAGCAGATGTGTCAAGTTCCGGTCCACAAGGACCACAATCCTGCAGGTTTTCAATATTTCCCTGCTCCAACAAACCTGACATAAATTAATGAGTCATTGTGCAGAACTGCTTTTGGAGCCATTTAATTTAAGTCAGGTGTGTTGAAGAAAACCAGCAGGGCCGCAGCCCTCGAGGACTAGCTTTGGACACCCCTGCTCTTTAAGAAGGACTTGAAATAAACTGGCAAAGCTCGGTTAATTCTGTCAACCTAGGAAGATGCTTTCCTGTTATAAAAGACAAAGCAATTAGCAAGCTAATGGTAGTCGGAAGCTAATGCAGTGTTGTGGGCCTATTTATAGCATTCCAGTTTAATGGGTACAGTCACTTTTGCTCACCTTATATACTCAGTCCCACTGCATGGATTCATGCATTTAGAGCTGCATTAAAAATGCAGAAAGCTGATGAAAACATGTTTAACAATCCAATTTCACAAAGTCTTTTCTTTGTAGCACATAACTTATTTACAAGCAAGTCTCTAAATTTGCATTGCTAAATGTTTAATGTAATGCGATAGCTTGTTATCATAAATCTATCAGATTTCTTTTTCAGTTTTAGACATTGTTTTGAAGCTACTAAGCCTCTTAAATAGCATCATTAATGAAAATATTTACAATGAGAACATTTAAACTGTCTGGTAATCTCTCCCTCTTCATTTTCTTCTTTTCTTTTTGGTGAGATGCAATGACTAGTGGGATGATTGAAGACTTCACTTTCTCTGGACACAGGTCATAGCTCTCCTCTGAATTGAGTCTTTCTGTTCCTCACCGTTAAGAATGCTGTTTAACATGTGTGACAGTTGTACAGGGAACTACTGGACAATCAGTACAGAACCGTGTCAGCCAGCTGGAGCATTTCTTTTGAACAGACTTCCAGTCTGTTTATGCTCGACGCAGAAGACAGACACACAAAAGATGGACAGTTTCATTATACGCTGCCATCCTCATACTTCTGGGCATCCTTCATGTTTCCATGGGTAATAAATCCATACATCCACAAGTGGGCAGTGCCAAGTTCATAGCTCACTTCCACATTTTGACCCTGGTTGGTGGCAGAAATGTACCTTTATAAAGTTGTTTACAACTGTCCAGAAACACCAAGAGAAGAACAAGTAAACCATGAAGAAGCAGTTTCTCTCAACTTCTTCTTTGTCATCGTCTGCATGTTCTTCTTCTGTGGGTGCTTTTTATTTGGCGGTTCTCCATCATCTTCTTCCTGTTCCTTTTCTTCTTCTCTATTTAATTCTTTTTACTGGTTAGCTTGTTAGCTCAGCACTGCCCCCGCGATTTGCGGTGGTATTGCGCCGTCTTCTGCGTCGAGCAACGGATAGCTAAGCTCCCTGAAAATGGACCAAATTACTCGTGTAAACAATGCAAAACACTGAAAAAACTGTCCATCTGTCTACATATCCGTCTTCGGCGGGCCTTAATAAGACTTTCACCTCATCTTTATCTTGAACGACTTCAATATTAAAATAAAAAAAATGTGTGCCACTTGTCATTTAGTTGTACTATCTGTGCCTTTCCAAGGCCAAGAGTTGTATGATTATAAGTCACATTGGTGTTTAAGGAACATTAAATGTTAAGGTGAGGAAATATTTCACTTCTGAATGATGCCTCCAGACAGACAGTGAAAGTGAATCTTCATGATTGCCACAATCCTGATGCCAAAGTTGACAGTGAATGCAAGCTAGCTGTTTTTCTGATTTAATTGTACATTTTGCATATGTGTTGCTAAGTTTTTATATCACAGCTATAACTCACTACTGTCATCATCCACACTTACATGCTGCTTGCTTTCTTTATTTTAGTAAAGTAGTAGAAGTCGTGTTAAAATACTGGTTAATGTCCTGACATAGTGCACACCTGCAGAAAAATTCTTACGGAAGAATAAAAAGGAGTTGATATGTTCTGTTAAACTGACTTTTTGGTTTTTAGTTTTACTTCTGTTGATGGAACTATAGAGGCTTTTTTTAGGTTTTCAATCAATAGAGAGTTCTGTATCAGCAGTGAGAACATGAGAGGTACATTATTTCCGGAAAAAAAAACCCTGTTGCTACTTATTCCCATGTTGCACATACATAATGCCTTCATCTGTTTTCATGTTGCATGAACTCCTCAGTATGATATTGCCTTCCTCACCACAATTAAGCACAACAATATAGCTTTGCAGACCTACCCTCTTTTTACTCTAACTCTCCATCACCTATCAGCTCCAGGGGTATATTTTAGAGCTGATGAAAGCATGGCAACTCCTATGATAGTGCAATTTAACACAGGAATCCCTCCTGATAACCAAAGGAAAAAAGTACGGATGAAAACAAGAGTGCATTTGCCTCGTTAAATCCTCCCCATAGTCAACGCAGAACTCAATTTTCTTTGCATTTGTGTATCAGTTGGTGTTAGTTGATAACTTCTCCTCAGAAACACCTGCTTTTCTGGTTCTGTCAAATGAGATGAAACACAATAACAGAACAAGAGGAGGAAAATAATTTGTGAAGAGAGGTCTCATGATGTGAGCAGGCATGTTCCAATCAAACCGGATACGTTTTAAAGTGTGTTTTCTTTGTGAAAAAGAGGAGCCAATGCAGATTTGTGCTTTATTTTGGTAGTATTTCAGCAAATTCAACTTACAACTTGAATAACTGTAAACATTTCTAGAACATGTATTCTATTTTTCTTCCAAACAACAAATACAAATGAACCGGCCTTCAGGCAAAGTTACCTCGGAAAAAGCCAACCTCAAACTGGTTTTCATCATGAGTTCACCTGCTGTCCACCTCAATATTTCGTTGCTACGCTGTTGTTTACCTTTGGACCTCTGATGCATGCTGCCTTTAAAAAAAATGGTCTCAAAACGCAACATGCCCCAGGCTAGCAGGATCAATCAAAACCATGAGCCAAAGCAAATATATATTTTCTTTTGTTAACATTGGGTGATGAGAATCAATGCCAGTGCACAGTGCAACTTCACAGCAAGCCTTTTCACCATTCCTTCTGGCAGATGGGAATAAACTCAGTGGAATAACCAGCTTTGTCTACAATCCCTGGATATGAAACAAGATTATGCTGATTTGAGGCAGCAGGAATCTAAATATCTGTGCAAGCTGCTCCCTAGCAAAAGATAAATGGACCTTTCTGCACTCCCTGACACGTAATGACTCCAGTAAATACTGTTTTTTGTCAGAGTTGTCTTTGTGGCTACCACAATTGGATTACCTGGATGTATAATTCTTCTGACGGAGATGTTTCAAGAGACAGAAAACCCATCATGTACAATTTGTACACATAGCAGCCACCTTTTTCATCATTAAGGACCAACAGGTTCTGTTTGGCCAAAGGCTCAGCTTCATACCTCAGCAAGGGAATCCTTATCTTCCTGTCCTCATTCATTACTGCACCAGGAGTCCTTTCACTGCTCATTTGTGTAGTCCAGAAAGTCTGGAGATTCCTGTGGGATTGCAAATGATGTTCTCTTCACTAAACTTTTAAAGCCATATTTCTCATTTTGAACTCCAGTAACCTGCCATACAGAGATGCAGCTCCAATTAGCATTATGCACTGCACGTAAGGCACCAAATAAACTGGGCTAATGATCACCCATAATCATTATAATGGCCTATTTAAAGTTAAAAATATTGTATCTGAAAGACGAAGCGTGAGCTAGAGTTGCTGACAGTTTAATTATAGGAAGACACAGGCTGCTGTTGGTCACAACCATGCCAAAAAAATAAAGAAAAAAAGCTCACAGTGGTTATAAGATTGGTATCAACACCCTCTGTCCTTTTTCCACAAACACAAAAGAGAAACAAGAACTTCTAGCCAACCTTAAATGAGTCATAGTTTTACTTTGATTAACAGGTTGCAATGTGTTCAATGACACTGTAAACGTCAAAATGGTCATTATGGATGTGGTAAATTTGACTTATGTTTGTTAGCCCAAAGATATCTTTGTTTTTTCTCATTAAGTTTTTACTCTCTAATTGTACAGTAATTTGGTGATATTGCAGCAATACTTCTATTGGTTTTTCTGCGTTTTTATCTGCGTTGGTGCATATGGCACAATTATTTGTAAGAAAGTCTTTTTTCACAAATTTTTATAAACACACTTTTAATCTTGCTAACAGTATTTTATGCACAGGCCTGTAATGGGGTGATCCTAGTGGTGAACATTAAAAATAACACGTTTTACGTTTTATCTGGAAAATAAAACCCTAACAACACAGAATGGATCATTATATGTTGTAATAGCTATTAAATATTACATGTGGGTTTAATGGGATTTAACAAGACATGTTTGTCTGAAAAAGTGGGAGCAGCACATGCAGCTGCAACTTTAATTATAACACATTTTAAAAACAACAAAGTGCTGCAATGTGCACATAACATTAAAAACTATTAAACTAAATAGAATATGAAAGATGCAAACAAATTTAAATACATTTAAATAAAATAAACTAAAATCAGACCAAAATTTCAAAACCCTTCAAAGCTCCATGCATGTTGACCCTTGCTCACATGTCAAGGTATAGAGGATGTCCAGAGTTGTGTGAAATTATTAGGGATGTCCAAAACAAAAGCAAAACCTCAGGGAAGATATCATTTTTCTTTCCCTGGTGATCCATTAATTCTGCAAAGCCTTGGGATGCTGCATTCAATCTGCTATTCTTCTATCCTCTATTTCAACCCACAATATTCCTTCCTGGTGTTTCCTGCCTCCTCCCACTCGTTGTCACTGCTTTGTTGACTTGAACAGCACTTCAGAGTAGCAGATGCACCTGTTCTCTGAGCATTGTTTGGCATCGGGATATCTCCCTCGGCAGATGACTTTGTAACTCATCAAATGCTCTTTTGAAGTATTCAGGCCATGAGGCGTACCAGGGAGCGTCACAGGTGAAACTGTTTCAGGCATCAGGCTGTTTTGAAAGGTCAAGCTGCCACAAGTACTTTTAGCAGTTAGCTATGTTTAAACACAGAAAGAAGAATCCCACAGAGCATGTGATTTGGGATTTATAAGGTTGCAGATAGATGAATTTGCATCAGAGTATTTTCTGCTACAATCCAGCTTTGTGACAATACCTAATAGTTTTATTTTTGATTGCTTATATAATCCAATCCACATTTCTTAATCGTCAATTAATCATAACAATGTGGTTTTATTAAAAAAATAATAATAATCATACTGCTATCTTCCAAATGTGTGGATATTTTTGTTAGCTGGGTTGTTGTAACCATGACTATGCCTTGAGAAAACAAACCCAGTTGCATGACATTTACACTCAATAGCCACTTTATCAAAAACACTTGATCATTTTTTATTTTTCATATTCATTTAATTTTTTTGAGAAAAACACCTAAACAAACAATCACATAGCAGACAATTATTACATTTAGGTATGTAGACATGGTAAGATGACTTGCTGAAGATCAAACTGAGCATCAGAATGGGTTGTTGGTGCCAGGCGGGCTGGTCTGAGTTTTTCAGAAACTGCTGATCTACTGAGATTTTCTCACAACCATCACTACGGTTTACAGAGAATGGTCAGATTAAGAGAAAATATCCAGTTAGCAGCAGTTGTGTAAATGAAAATGTCTTATTGATGTTAATTTAAAATTAGTAATAAATCAAATGCAGAACAGCATCTCTGAACACACAACCTTGAAGCAGATGGGCTACAGCAGCAGAAGATCACACCGGGGGCCTGCTGTCAGCTAAGAACAGGAAACTGAAGCTGCAATTCACACAGACTCACCAACTCCGGGAAATAAAAGATGGAAAAGGGTTGCCTGGTCTGATAGGTCTCCATTTCAGCTTAAAACCTTCCATAGAATAATAAATCGAACAGTTGAAAAAAAAAATCCTGAAGCCTTCTTTCCTTTTTTTTCCTTACAGTCTTACTTTTGGTTAGTAATTTATGTTTATGGGCTGCACAGTGGTGTGGTGGTTAGCACTGCAGACTCACAGCAAGAAGGTCACTAGTTCGAGCCTCGGCTGGGGGGAGGTTGAAACCTAGTGGCCTTTCTGTGTGGAGTTTGCCTGTTTTCCCCGTGTATGCGTGGATCATCTCTGGGTTTTCCAGCTTCCTGCCACCATCCAAAGACATGCATGTTAGGTTAACTGGTTACTCTAAATTCTCTGAATGCTTGTTTGTCCCTATCTGTGTTGGCCCTGCGATGGACTGGTGACCTATCCAGGGTGTACCCTGCCTCTCTCTAAAATGCTGGGCTAGGCTGGAGCTTACCCGCGACACAAAATGGACTAAGCGGTACAGAGAATGAACCATGCCTGCTGTAGCCCCGACATTTATGTGTAGAAAACAGCAGGCGGCCTAGTTCAGTTACTTTAAATCAGTTTATTAAAATGATTGTGATGCACGATTTATATAAAGGAATATTTCATAAGTTTGCTCATTTTTGCAAGTCAGTGTCAAAACTAGAAACGTTCCCATCAAATTATTCCTTTTTATGTGTATCATTAAAAACAACCCAGCTTCGAGAGCATCATGAATTTCCTGTTTGCTTCCTTTACAACTTACTTTACATGGATGTTGTGATACAAAAATCACAATTCAGACCTTCAATAATCAAAAAACACAAGCTAAAAATTATATTTTGTAAATATCTGGAGGGCAGAATTATTACCAGCTGTTTATTTTTCTACTGGTACAGATTGTTTACTCATATTTTCCCACCCTGGTTGGCAGTGACAGTTTGACAGTTACTGGTATCAATACTTAATCATACTTAGACTTTTTTCATAAAAAGTCAGACTGACACCCCAGGAGTAACAGATCAGTATCAACCAGCATCACTTTTTGCCTCTCAAAGATTTTTGCAAACTTTTCTTCATCAGTATGTATTGCATAGATATTTGCTGATTCCCTGCCTTAATGTTTGTTCTGTACACTTTGTGATACAAGTCTTCTCACTTTGAGTTATCAGAACGTGAGAAGGATTAATCTAAATGTCATATAGATTTCAGATATTTCCTAAATATGTGCATCAGAACATATTCTACAGAGATCCAGTTTTAACCAGTTTCTCTACATGAAATATGGAAACATGAAGAAATGCTGCTTATAATAGTTGTAAGCTTGATGTAATGAATTAAATAGCAGGAAAAAGAAAAGCTCTTCAACACTGACAATATAAAACAAGTTACATTGCATTTGGGACTGGTAAAAATATATTTAAACTTCTCTTGTTTTGACGTTCTTCTCACCTTCATGCTGAGAGACACAAAAAGCAGGTAAAATGATATGAACTAGTTTTGATTAAATTGATCAAATTCACTGCAATTCAGATTTTTTTGCACAAAAGAATAAAAATCATTTCATTTCAGCTTTATTTGTATAGTGCCAATTCACAACAGCCATCTCAAAGCACTTCTAGGATAAGTCCAGTCCAGTCTTAATGCAATTCAATCCAGTTCACCATGATCCAGTTAACTCAATAATTCACATTAGTCTAATGCATAATAACTGTGTTAAAAGAAATCATTAAAATAATTAATTATTGAACTTTATTGCTTTCTATTTCTTATAATACAGTTTAGATGTTCACACTGAGGCACCCCCTAATGAAGGTTGCATCCTGTCTCTTCTCTGAACTCCCTCCGCTGGTAAAAGTCAGTTTGATACTGACTGGTCTCATCTCTCGCTCCATCCCATTTTCTTTTTCTTTTCCTTGCGTCCTCCAGTAATATCCTCCAGGGTTTCTTTTCTGAATCACCCTCTGCATTCAAAATGTCCACTGTGTTCATATCCAGTTGCTAGTGCATGACGCAGTGCTGTAAAGCGAAATGCTGCTGTAAAGTGGTGCTAAAGGATGATAAAAGGGAGAAAAAAAAAAAACTGTGCAATGTAGTTTCTTAGCCTTAGGATGGATCCAGGAATGTACTTCATAAATGTCACTGTGCCATCGAAACGAGTCAGAAGCACAGAGTTTTAAACTCAGAGTTATATTGTGCTACTTTAGCAGGAAGAAACCAGTTAACCCTCTGGTGCATGAATTATTACAAAACAGTACCACGTTTTTTTCAAATAAAATATTTTACTTTTACAGACATGCACATTGATGCTTTTCTGTATTTTAATCTTGTTTTAACTTTTACTCAGTGTATTGATTTTTCTATTTGATCAATGAAAGTATTTATGAAATAATATCTTGTCATATTATTATATTAAGAATTTTCTATAAAAACACCTGGATCATTTTCTTGTCCTGTTTATCATATATATATATATATATATATATATATATATATATATATATTATATACTATATCAAATGTAGTTATTCTTCATACGTGGCAGAGTATTGGTGACTCACTAATGTCCAATGAAGTTGCTGATGTATGATCCACACCCATGCATACATTTAAAAACAACCTTTAATATGTGTCCTCTGTAGTGGACACTATGCATCAAAGGGTTAACATAGTCCATCCAGATTCTATTTAACTTCTCACTATGACTATTTACCAGTGACAGCAAACACAAACATAAATCACTGAATAAATAAATTGATAAAATAAGACATGTGACTGACAGATGTTGCATTATGCTGCTGTAAGTAGACATCAGAAGACGGGTATAGTGTGGTCCAAAAGGGATGGACATGGCCTGCAACAATATTCTGGCTGTGGTGTTTAAACAAAAAAAGTCACTTAAAACCTGCTTCTTTCTCATTCTGACGCTCAGTTTGAACTTCAGCAAGTTGTCACCATGGTCTAATTAGCTAATTGTGTTCACAAGTAATTGAACAAGCAATTTTCTCTGTTATTGTGATGGGACACATTGACAGCGGTGCCCAATTCCTTCAGACTAATATGTCACTATTGTGAGAGATTGGAAACATCTTCTCCAAGTATTGTGTAGTGAAATGTCTTTCAGTGGATCAGCCACAGGTCAGAATGACCATTATCATGGATATATTCATTAGCATAACTGGAAGTGAATTTTCAATGCCATGACTAGTACATGACCTTCAGCAATTTGCAGTACTTATTTCAACGATGCTCTCAGGGGTCTGAACGTGACTCACTGCTTTCACTCTAGTTTCAGTCTGTGAGAATGAATGGGCCTTTGATGTCCACCATTATTAACATCTTCCAGCTGTATTCTCTCCCTTGGGAGTTAGAGACATGCACCAGTTTTTCTACTGATGCATGGCTGCATGTGTCTCAGACTGAAAGGATTGCTTTCTTGTCAAGGTGAATCTGTGAAAGCAACTCTTACTCCTGGGTTGTTCACACATTTTCAAAATTAGGTGTTTTGAGTGCTCTTATGACTCGTGAGATGTGGATTCAGCTTCTGCATTGGGAGGTTCAGAGTTAGTTTAATTATAGGAGGAGTTTGATGTTAAATCAATTGTAAAACATAAGTACTGCAAGATGTATGATTTGCTTGCATTAGATTTTTATTTTTTTTACCTCCATTGTAATTTTTCTTTTATCAGATGGAATTATAGGCAGATTTAGGCAGATATTAAAGAAAAATTGCAGTAATGGCTTGCTGCTAAGTTAATAAGACCATAATGACACCATAATCAACTGCTTCTTTAATATTACAATACTTTCTCACTAGTTCAATAAAATTTTCTTTTTAATTTAATTTTGTCACCATATTTTTTAGGTCTTTTAATTTCCATATTTTCCAAAAGGAGTCTTTTGGTTGGATTTTGAGTAAGATGGAGGATTTATTTCCAACCTGCCATTCAAAAACCTTTCTGCTATTTTTTCCTTCTTTTTTATTGTGAGTCAACAAGAGGACTACTGATTTTAAAGTAATAAAGAGTGGTGTGCTCTATATAAAGGAGGGCTTACATTAAAGCAATTCTGCAATCACACTTTAAAAATAGAACATAACAGCTGTTTTTATTATTGCTTCAAACATATGTATTATGTACACTTCATTGTATAAACTACTTTTACATAATAATTCTTTTTTTCTGCTTAGAGCTGACTGTGACTGTCAAGAAATCAGCTTTTGTGGACAAAATTATGAGAATCTAGTGTACAGTTACATCTCAAAAAGGTGTTAGTAAAAATTGTATTGATGAATTTTAAACATGATTGTGCATAAAACTGAGTCACAGTTTAACTTTTTGGCTATTATGCACATTCACACAAGTCTTAGGGTAATTTACACCCGGATAGTCCTCTGGACTCAGTTTAGTTGTAGGGTGCAACATGATTCCAGCCTGAGTTTGCTTTCACACTGCATGAACTCAGACAAGCCGGACCTTTTAAATAAGTTAGTCTCCTCTCACCAGAGATGGTGCTGCATCAAGAATTACTGAAGGAGAAGCCGAGACAACAAACAAAGAAGAAAACTAAGTCATCTGTTGGTTAAGCTTCTGTTCCTACACATCAGAGCAAACAATAGAGATGCATCACATCATAGCGGTCTTGAGTTGATCACATTTCTATCAGAACTTTAACAGTATTCTTTGATATCCGTGAGCCGTTTTTCCCTCTTGTTAATTAAAAAGGCAGATTTATGTTGCAGAAGATTAAAGTTCAGAAACGTCCCCAGATATTGTATATAACTTAACAAAGTACTCCCAAGTCCACGTTTGGAGGGTTGACCTTTGTTGACCTGTGGAACTGGAAACCAAGTCATAAATCTGAGTCGTCTGTAAGGAGAAAAATCCTCAAAGATGTTTAATTCAGTCAGGATTAAACAAAAGATGCTGGAATCCGCTACAGTTTTCACACACTGTAAACTCACAACATGACTGTAACAGAGAAGATTAAGGATTCAAACTATTGTTTTAATAAAAAAGTAGCAAAAGTGCATATCCTGACGAGCAACTTATACAGTAGATAATAGAATAATAAACATCTCCCTGCATATTTAACCTGGCTGTACAGCCTCAAATTATCTCTTTGATTGTCTTTTGTTTTCTGAAGCTCCTCCAGGCTGGCTTCTTCATGCATTTGCCTGTGCTGGTTGTTGACGTCCTAGCAGGTGGGCAGGTTTGTGTGCTACCACCAGAAATCACCTAATCATGACTCAAAAATAAGAACGGCAACCTGCCGACAACAGTCTGATTGTTGATCTTGAAAAAGGCTTGAGGGCTCAAACGTCATCTCCCACAATGGGAGAGAAGAGCTGATAGTAGAGGTGCAGTGTGTGACATCTGTTTCCAGTGATCAGCACCATGGTACCAACCCCTGCTGCGCAGAACATTCCTCTTTTATGAAATGCAAAATACAACTTCATAATGTGCGCCCTCTGTCTTTCAAGCTTGAAGTTATGAATACAAAGTCAAAGTCATGGAATGCAGTCTGACTCGAGTCCCCCACCCCTGCTTTTTCATCTTTACCTCATGTCATCATTCATTCTTGTTGAGATGCCAAGTTTTGACAGATCTGTGTAAAACTGTGTTTCCTTTCACCTTGGACATGGAATAATTTGAAGATGGATCTCAAGTTAGACTCATTTAACCAAACGGGAATGATTCAATTTTGAAGAATATGACAGAAGATGCAACTGTGGATTCTTCCAAATCACGTTACTTGGTATTTTGCATTATAATGTTCTGTAAGGCTGCTAATTTGACCAAGTGTCCATTACAGGAGAGATTTCTGATTGTAGGATTTCATGCAAACAAACTGCATTTTAAATTAACAGCTGGTGGTGGTTGAATGCTCGTCGGTTGCTCGGCAATATGCTTCATTGCAAATGTTTACTTAAAGTAGCCCATACAATATCAATCTTTACCAAAGCCTGAGGCAAAGTCATGGGCACGCAGCTTCTGTTGTGTTGCTTCTGGAGCTGTGTTGAGTATAAATCACATTATTTAATCTACACATCTATTATTTCTCATTTATATGCGTGCACTGTATAACATCTGTGAGTGCATGTTATTTCTGGAAAATAAACAAGTGTTCAGGGTATAAAGATGTTGCTATTAGGATTTAGTTACATAGCTGTTGGGCTTGAATTTAGACTTTGAACTTCTGAAATCAATAATTCAGTGACCAGACTCAGAAAACAGAATGCTGTCTAATTAACATCCTGATAGATGCTCATCAGGATGTTGTCATGAAGCATCCTGCAAAGATCCACTGAGATAATTGCAAGTATTAAACAAAATACAAAAGAAAAAAATAAATTTAATGTCTGTCTAATCAGTAGTAACTCATCTTAACACAGTTTATGAGGAGTAAATCCAGATAAACATATTAAATCTTTTAATGCAGCATGGGGGGGGGGGGGGGGGGGGGGGGGGGGGGGGTCAGAACAAAGTGAACTGGTCTCAGTTGCAGCCTGGATCTTCAGACCTTCATTTCTGCAGGGTTTTCCATGACTGACAGTAAGTTGACGGCTCACATGTCAGCCGCTCCTCAGGAGGGTGGAAGGCAGCAGGACAGGCCGTGTGATTGATTGCCACGCTCATGTAACTTGGACTGGATTACATCGCTGCAGCTGTACAGCAGCACAGAATTGTGGGTATGGTATTTAATGGAGAGAACAGTGTCGAGGAGATGTGGGTACTGATAGTGGAGTAAAAAAGAGAGATGGAGGGAGAGACAGAGAGATGTACCGGCTGATACTGAGCGAAAGGAGGAGTGAGGAGACATGCTGGTGGTCAGTGATGGATCCAGGCAGTTCACTCGGCTGTGAAGAGCTTTGAGACGCTGATCTGGTGCGTTGATGAGGAACCTGTGTGAGGACAGGCACGAGCCAGCTCCATCAAGAGTGATGGAGGAGGGTAAATGCCGACAGCAGGAAAATAACAAGAAGCTTAAACTCGCCCAAAGAAACCTGTAGTGACTTATAGTAGAAGTTATAGCTATGACAAACTAAAAGTTGAGGGTTGTCCTTGGGAAAACAACAGCTTGGCTGTACTGTATTGATGGACGACTGTGCTGAACAAAAACACTGTGAACAGTAAAGAGACTCTCAGTAAAAGTATCACATCAGGGGCTTTTTATTTTCTGATAAAGTTTTTCCAGAAGATGTTGTCTTAAAGAGCTCTGAGTAGTTAAGTCATGTGGATCAAAATTAGGTTAAAGAAACAAAGATTTATGTACAGAGAAGCCACTGGGTTGACCGCTAGATAATCGAATCACACAACAGGAGCAGGTTTCTGTGTTCAGTCCTCTGTGCTGCCACTGATGAGCTAATTCCTGCTACCTGATGTGGTATGATTGAAAAAGACAAATAGTTTTTGTTCTTCTGTGTATCATTGCCATTAAAAAGTTTAATCCAATTCTAATCTTTATAATTCTGAAGAATTAATGGTGGGTACAGGCCCGTCTGGGTGACCTTGTGGCCTGGAGCGCTGCCAGAAACAACAAACAGGTTTTATTAGCCATCAAAATGGCAGTTAATGCTGGAACACATTAGTCTGATGGGCTTATGAATATATCATATAAATGTGCAAAATTACAAGCATATTTTTCAGGTCATTCAAAGTGTTTTTGTAGTGTTTTATTGGGTTATAAGGATGAAGCTAAAGTCAGCTCCTGAAATAATGTTTGGACACAGTGTTTGTTATTTCAGCTGTTTGCCACAAAACATTTGAGTTAGAATTATTTAATGAATATCTTCAATTTAAGGGGATTCACACACAAATTAGGAAAATTACAGCGAGTAAATACTCAGTTGCACAGCTGTAATTACAGAAAATAATTTAACCACAAATGAAACTGTTAATTTTTAATACTTTAATAATCCTTTGCAGGCTATGAGGTTTTTTAGTATGGAAAACACCCCTGAAGAATGAATTTCTTCCTCCTTGACGTGTTGTCAGGTCTTTACTGCTGCAGCCTTCAGCTGTTTGTAGATTTCCTGTTTTTGTCTTTGCCAATGAAGAGCAATGAAGCTCAGTGGGGTTAAGATCAGGTGGCTGATTGCAGAATATTTTACTTTTCCAACCTTAAAAGCTGCTGGGTTGATTTCACACTATTTTTTCAGGTCATTGTCCATCTATACTGAGAAGCAATGTCCAATCAGATTTGTTTTATTTGGATGAATCTCAGCAGACAACATAGCTCTGGCTTCTTCAGAATTCATCCGACTGTTTCTTTCTTCTGTCACTTCATCAATAAAAACCAGGGAGATGCTGCCATTGGAAGCTGGGTGAGCCATTACGCTGCATCCATGTGTTTTACATTAGGTGTTGCAGCCGTCGTATCTAAACCATTTCTTTCCCTTAGCTCACTTTTATCCAATTTGCCATTTTCAAGCAGAAAAAAAAACCTAGTGTGTCATTTAAAGCAAAAACCTAATAAACACACAAGCATGGGGGAAAAATATCTGCCCATAAAAGCGATTTGCAAATGGCAGTAAAATGTTAAGAACAATGAAAACAAAAGGGTAAAGAATAAACAGAAATAAAGAAAATATTAAAAGGATAAGTGCACAAATGATATCAGTGAGTTAAATCTAAAGATCTCTCAGAGAAGATATTAGCTTTATGGGCCCATGGACACAAGGTTTGAGGGGTTTTCAGAAGCAAAAAGCCTTTAGATAAGACAGTCATTAAATCAAGAGCTTTCTAAGGAAAAAAATAATAAAAAATGTTTTAAAAGTCTTTGGAACATTTCCTAAATCTTACAGGAAACCAAGGTAGAGAGGCTAACAAAGGACAACCAGTACTCATCAGTACTAAGAGATCTTCATAGAATAATTTGAGCACCAAGCTAATATGGAAGAGCAGCATCAAACTTTTACATTTTCAATAAAGATTTACATCATAGAAACCATATTTACATTTACATAAAAGTACAATGCCGAAACACTTCTACCAAGGACTAAACAACTTTACATTACAGAAAAAAACAGCTGTACAAAATGTGAAACACTTACAATCTGTGTTGCGAACTTACACAAGCAGCTGCAAAACCCTTTTACAAAGTCCTGAATACATTCCTGAAACACTTTTACCAACAACAAAGCAACTTTACATTGTCATGAAACACTTTTACAAGTTCAGGAAAGACAATTACAAAGATATAACCCAGCTGGTGTTTCACCAAAATCTGTGACCTATCAGAATCTGTGACCACAGGGAGCGATGGCATACATTTCTCTGCATGTACGTCTGTTGAAATCTGAGTTCATTGTAATGCAGGTACAGTAAAGTGACACATTCTGTTAGCGATCAGAAATGGTGACCTCTGTGATCCCGGCTATGTGAGGGTTACATTATGTTAGAAGAGTCCAGACTAAAGGGGTGACATACATACAGAGAAATGTAAGCTATCACCCCCCTGCAGTCAGAGATTCTGACAGGTCATAGAAAAACCAGGTTTTTTAACACAGAATTTCACGTTAAATCCAGACACACTGTACCAGTCAAATATTTGGATGCACCTACTCTTTGTCTAATCTGGATATGCACAAAAATGCATGTTGGGATTTTCTACTGCTTCAATCTCCAACTTCTCTGGAGCCAAAGTAACTGATTTGCATGTACATTTACACGTGATCTGTCGTGTGACAGTCACATGTATGTCACCTTCATTTTCAGAAAGAAATTAATCAAAGAGTTACCCCAGTAAATTGTAAAATATTCCCCCCAAAGTGTTTGTTTTAATAAATAATGGGTCACTGAGCTATCTTGAATGTAAAGCAGCATATATTCTCTAATGGGTTTCTTTGTTCATATTTTAGCAGTCATCAGTGTTTGCTCTGCCTTATGGGCATAAAATGATCTCTTCTGGGTTTTCATCTTCTTTTTTCATTTATTTTTTACCTACACAGAGGTGTTTGAGCTATTGTCTCTTTGGTAGTTTGAATAGCAATGAGCACCTGAACCGCATTTAGAATCGTTCACCTTTTCATTTTTTCTTTTTTTTTCACAGTTTGAGAAGAGCTTATCTGTCAGGCTGGCATATTTTTACACCTCTCTAAAGACATGTAACAACAGAGGATGAATTCATCATACTGACCATTTTTAGCTCATGAAAACAAACGCACTGTGAAAAAGATTAGAAAAAGTTGTACAAAAAAGTGTCACCACACACAAGGTGGCATGACAGTTATTTTAAGCAGAGTTTAGTTCAGGGGACACCAGCTGAGCAGATGTTGGTTTTTAAATACATGTGGGGGGAAAAAAAATCTGGATTTTCATTGCCCTGACAACAGAAAGAAGAGTCTGCAGGGTTTCATATGGCCATGGGTCCCTCTTTCCTCGATGCAAAGTGACAGGTTGGTTATATCCATGAGAGCTTTTGCGGGCAGATGAAATAAACTATCTGCAGACTTGTCAGTATGCATCAAATGCATGAGTCAGCAGAGCTTCTCAAAGATCATTTGTGCAACCAGCCCATCTACCTTTTGATCATAAGTGACAATCCAAAAGATTTCTGCAAGAGGAAAGGAGATCCAGGTGCAGCTTTGTGGAGATACCAGAGCAGATCCAGCTGAAGGGCTGGCGGGGAAGAAAAAGGTGTGATTTACAAAAACGATCCCAAAAACAATAGGACACTGTTAGAGCAGAGCAATATAGCTAAAATAAATCAAATCTTTCAGGTTTTTTCACACCAAACTTTATTTCCAATTTTACCAACTTTCTTTTCTTTTCTTTATTAAACATACTCAAATTACAGAAATGTATTCCAATCATCCATTTTTTTCAAAAACCTTCTCTCAATTTAAACCTTTAACCCTTGACCCAAAACTTAATGGGGCAAAAATTTGTATTTTTATTTAAACTGAAGTGATATGATCATAATAAGTGATAATAACAAGTTGTATATACATACTGTTTAATACTGTGTGGTATGTTCAGAATTATTGTTGTGCAAAACGTATCCACCAGAAGAAAAGTATCAAATTGTACATAACAGTATTTTTTTTTACCTTAAAATGATGCAATATTATAATGCTATAATATAAATAATCTTTCATTATACTTCAGGTTTATGCACACAAAGCCCCTCTATGTACAAAAATGTTTTAAATAATGTAAAAAAGCCATGTTTTTCCTCCATATAAATGGGCACCATACCTTTAGAGATGCGCAACACAACCACATCTGTGTATGCTTTCTAACAGACCACTTGCTCATCATACAAGAAACACTGTAAAAAGGATTCCCCTGATCTGGGTTGTCTCCTAGCGGGAGTTCGTGGGCTGCTACTATCTTGTAAATCTTTAAGAGAGTAGCATTTCTCCAACTCAGCAATATGTCTCCCTTTGATGTGTTGAAAAAAACTGGTTGTGCAGCCACCTTTGGTAACAGCAGACTTTAAATTAATTTAGCAATGCGTACTCGTTCCAAGTCTGAGGTTGCAAAACCGAACCAATTCCAAATGACTGAAGACATGGTAACTTTTTGGGAGGAATTAGCGCGTCCTTCCTAGCTGCCATGTTTTGTTTTGCATGTGTGTTCTTTTCTTCAGGATAGACCCACACACACACACCCTTTAGAAGTTCTAGAAAATGGAACATTGCAATAAAAACAATTACTGATAAAAAAAAAAGCAGTGTTGTCATACAGTGTGCATGAGTAATTATGAAATTCAGTTTGATTTTCTCAATCATATTCATTTGTAGCATTTTATACTTTCTAAGGATTAATGGAAACAGAGGAGTTGAAAATGTACATTCACAAAACACCATGCAAGTAATTCTGCAGACTGATGGAAATATTTACTCTATTTTTGTATACTTCAGAGCTTATCTCCTTTCCAGACCAGTCGAAGACAAACCTCGGGAGCATTACAGATTAGGGTTGAGTTATATATCTAATGAAGCACAATTATGACTTATTATTAGAAGAGATTATGTCTCAACTGCAATCATGTCAAGGTCAAGGGAAGGCAGACAACAAAAAGTGCATGGATCGGGAATAGACACTGGATGAAGAGCAGACATTAGCGTGTCAGTCTTAACAACCATATTCTCCACAATGACGAGCTTCCTAGAAGAGGAGCCATAAACAGCCACTGCTTGAAGAGGAAAAGCATTTGTGAGACTTTTCAAGCATGTGGAGGAAGGTATTCAGGTCGGATTGCTTTACACTAGCAGAATCCTTCCTATCTTTTGGCTGGAGCAGGCCTGCCTTGAGCAATCGCAAATTTAGACATACTCCAAAATCTTGTAGTAGGGGATCATTTCATGAAATTTACAAGTATTTTTTTATTTCTTTCTTTCTTTCTTTATTTTATTTATATCAAAAGCTTTGAAGTTCATTTCAGGACACATGCAACATCACATATAATGTTGCATCACATAGTCTACAGCACAACAAAACTACTGTATTAGGTAGAGCTGTTTAGTCATTTATATGATAGTAATTAAATGCATTTACACATCAGAATGAGGATGAAAGACAATTTAAGTGACTTTGAATGTGGCATGGTTGTCAGTGATGGGCTGGTTTTAGTCTTACAGAAACTGCTCACCAACTGGAAACCATCTACAGGATTTAGAGATAAGGGTACAAAAAGGAATGATAGACAGGCAACAGTAAATTAAAATAACCAAGGTTCTAACCAAGGCATGCAGAATACCATTTCTGAACAGAGAGAGTGTTGAACCTTGAAGCAGGTGGGCTACAGTAGCAGAAGACCACACTGGGAGCCACTCCTGTCCACTAAGAACAGGAAACTGAGGCTACAATTCACACAGACTCACCACAACTGCACAATAGAAGATGGAGAAACTTGCCCTGGTCAGATGAGTCTCTATATCCACTTCAAAATGCCAGAGTCAGAATTTGGAGGAAACAACATAACACATTGATCCATCCTGACCTTTGTCAACAGTTTAGGTTGCTGCTTGTGTAATGGTATGGGCGATATTTTTTTGGCACACTTTGGGCCTCTTAGCACCAACTTAGCCTGGTTTAGCCACAGCCTGAGTATTGTTGCTGACCATGTCCATCTCTTTATGACCACAGTGTAGCATCTTCTGATGGCTACTTTCAGCAGGATAACGCACCATGTCACTGTTACGAGCCAGCTCAGCCGGGCTAGAGAAAGGAGGAAGTAGCATAAAAGAATAAAGCCCAGGAGGGGGGAAGTGAGGTGGGTAATAGGGAATCTATTATCCCAAGTGGCAGGTGGAATGACAGAAATAAACAAACAATTGATGTAGAGGGCAGCGAACCAGGGAGCAGGTGAAGAAAGTGTGGTGATGTGGAGCCAATCCCAGCCAGGCGATGACATGGTGATTTGCATACAAGATGGATTAAATAGTTCAACAGGTGAAAGCCGTAACAGTCCCACCCCTGAAGTTACAAAATATGGTTTCTATACACAAACAATGTATACCAGAAAGAAAAATAAACAAAAGCACTCACAACCTGGACAAGGCCTCAGCCAACCGGTTTTCTCATCCTGTTTTTGTGTCGAATGTCCACGTTTTTAATCTTGCACCACAGCAAAGCTCAGCGCATGCACTGGTTGTGGTTGTGTGACAGAAATACAAGTGTGTTATGATCGTTAAAGACTACAGTGGGTAAAGAACTGGAACCAGGGCCAACAGCAAGGCTAGGTTAACTCAAATACTCCAGCTGGAGTCAATGAGAACACTGTTCTCCGATGGCCTCGGCAGTCACCAGTAGAGCAGCTTTGGGACGTGGTGGAACGGGAGATTCCCATCATGAATGTGTAGCGACAAATCTGCAGCAACTGTGTGATGCGATCATGGCAATAAGGAGGTCAGGTCAGTAATGCCAGCATTATTATATGTGTTTTTTTCTTCCGTCTTTTTTCTAAGTGATTAATCTATCCTGCTTTCGGTGAAATAAATCTGGCATGTTTTCTCCTTTTAAATCATGACTAAATACTCTGTTAGCCCAAGCTGAAGACTTCCTCCCGCAGGCCGAAACTTAAATCTCAAACTGTCCACAATGATTTGAGTGACATTCAGATTTTTTTTTTTTTTTGCTTTTGGTTTGTGAACTTTGCTTAACTGAACAAAATGGAGAGCACCTCTGAGGTTACAATATAAATCCAACCTAAGAGAGGATTCCAACTTGAGTGTTTCATACCTGAGGCCTGTAATGTGTTTTGCCTCTGCGGTTGCTACATTTCACCTCAATGATGTTAGGCAGGTTTATGGTCGACCATCACTCTTAAGAACAATAGGATCAAGGGTCAGCTCGAACCTTTCTGGCTGCGAGAGCGAGCAATATCACTCCAGAGACTCGTCCGGCTCTCCTTCCATCCATACTTATTGGCTGAAATATCTGCTCGCTGTGCCACTTTTGACATGTAATCTACTGCTGGCAGCAGCAGAGAGGGTTCCTGATGATGAATCTTCTCTGGGACTGAGCATGTTTTATGGGTTTCACGTCCGCTCTGCTAAACTATGCTTGAGTGTTCCCGTAGCACAGGAGTTGAATGTAAAACAGCTCAGGCTGGAGAGCAGGTTTCCTGCTGCCCACCAGCTGACGGGATCATGAAGGCTGCTGAGCCCAGCTGGGAAAAGCCAGTTTCAGTTTGTGCCAGAACTTTAGCCAAAGATGTTTGTAAAACCCATGACAACTTTAAAATGACAAGAGACCTGATTATTTATAAATGTATACAGTTATTGTGGTACAGTTTGCTCTCCAACCACTGGGATACTTGTGTAACAGTATGCTTTTTTTTATTTGAGCGTATTCATGTCAAAAGTGATAAAAGAGTTTTGGGAATTGCAGTTCTTAAATGTGGAGAGCCATTTGTCTCATGCTCAGAAGTCACTAGACAGAAGAGTCAAAAGCAGTTTCATAGACAGACATGGACTATTCCATTATTTCTTTATTGACTAAGCAAGTAATACTTTTAAATTGGTTTTAGCATTTGGAAAAGCTCTTAAAGTCTAACAGGAAATAATACATATTTTTGAACATTTGCAGATGATTATGAAAGATGGTAAAGACAAGGCAAGTTTTTTTTGTATAGCACATTTTCTGTACAAGAAGTGCTGTACATATAATATTTAAAGCAACACAGAAGGTGCAAATACAGCATTAAAAAGTAGTACAAGGTAGCAACAAATGGCAAAAATCACAATGAATTAATAAATTACATTAAACAATTAAAAGCAAGATGAGTTCAAAGTTACCATGTAGATATCATGCATGAAAATTTTTTTTTAACCTGGATTTAAAAGTGTCTACATCTTGTAAAAGTTTAATCTCCACTGGCTGTTTGTTCCACTTGTTTGCAGCATAACAGCTAAATGCTGCTTCTCCATGTTTAGTCTGGACTCTGGTCTGGACTAGTTGACCAGAGTCTTTGGATCTAAGAGCTCTGCTACGTTTATATTCTCTGAACATATCACAGATGGATTCTGGGCCTAAACCATTCTGGGATTTGTAAACGATAAGAAAGGTTTTAAAATCTGTTCTGTGACTGAGTGTAAGCCAGTGTAAAGATTTCAAAGCTGGTGTGATGTGTTCAGATCTTCACTTTAAGACACACTCCACCATCATCCGTCCTTAAAACTGATCTAATCCCCTTTAAGAGCCTGCAGCATTGTGGAAGACCAGTCTGCTCTGCACAGTTTTGTGCTTTGCATCTGTGGACAGGATGTTTGCAAAAGAACATGTATTATTTTACACAAATACAAATCTTTTTTACAACCATGCAAATTCTTTTCTACACATTCACACACTTGATTTTTTCAGGCAGATTTTTTTTGGAGGTTGACAAACTTAAATTACACATACAAACTCTGAAATTCTTTGCAAACATTCATTTACACCTGCAAAATCATTATGACTTAATATTGAGCCCATTTACAACTTTATGAAATACTTGTGTGTCAAAAACGTATGAGTTTATTCTCGCTAAATTACAAATTTAGTCTTGTAATATTACAAGTTTTTTCTCATAAAATTACAACTTTTTTTCTTGTAATATTACGACTTTTGTCACCTCAAATTATGATATATTTTTTCCTAATGTGGCTCTAATACTCTGTATTATTAATGAAATAGGTTAAGGTGAAAAATAATTATCAACTTATATAGGTCAAGTTGTGCTTTAACAAGGGAGACCAAACATGGGTATGACAAGCATAATTTCTCTTTTTTATTATTTTTATTATTTGGCATAAAAAAGCTGAATTAAAAGTGTTTTCAAACAACCAAACTAGTCACATACCCCTCAGGGTTTATAGGCTGTGCTGAAGGGGTTACCCACAAAGTTTAAATGTCAGTTCTGGTGATAAACCACTTTTACAATAAAAGCTGCCCCGACTCAACAAGAAATAATATTTTCATTTGGAACTAATGTGCCTGATGGTAAAGGGGAGATCTCTTCTAACAAATTTTAATTTTAATCATAGCGATACTTGGAGACAAAGTAAAAAGTTGGAGAAACACCCATGTAAACCTTTTTAGGGTTTAACATTTCATTAAATCAAATTTGCTCAACAATTATCAGAAACAAGAAATAAACAAAAACACGTTTAAAAGCAGATACAATAAAAGTAATAATAACAATAATAAAACAAATGAAAAAGTATTTAAAAGATTATGAATGCCCAAAGGCTGTAAAAAATAAATGAGTTTTTAATTTAGTGGTAAAGGTATTTTTGGAAGCTGAGTCTTTGACTTTGTAGGGAAGACTGTTGCAAAACTTTGGAGCTGTTACAGAAAACATTTAATCCCCCTCGCTGCACAGGCTAATCAGATCATAATCTATTTTCTTTAGTAGTATAAATTAGTGTTAGCTCCTAACTACTGTAAATTATGAATGGTTAAGATGGTTCTGGTAACTTGTCTGTTTACATCATTTTTAAATGAATCAGATGTTTTTTTTAACCACTTTTTTTTGTCTTACTAGAATAATCTTTTGGATGATTACTTTTATTTTTATTTGAGTAATATTATTTGAGTACAATTTTTGGTTAATTCGCCCATCTCTTATATAGTACTCATCAGCTTCCTCTCACCTTTCTCCTGCCACACTCCCCACCCAACCACCCCATTAGGTCCAGCCGTATAATTTACCAACAATAACCATACTAACAGTAAAATAAAGGAAGAAAAAATGAGTCACATTAGTTACTAAAAGGGAATATAAATATGATTTTAAAAAATATATAGTTCATTTATGTACATCTATGTCATCTTAAATATTAGATAATAACCTCTGAAGACTTTAAAACTATCGTTTCAGAGGTATAAATAGTAGTACAGGGATGTATCTGAGTATTTCACTGTTATCTCTGTCTCATAGAAAAATTTAAACTGTTTCTAAACTAATCTGTTTATCCCTACATTTACAACTATTTAGTTAATCATCAATGAAAACAATGGAAACTTATTAATGTTATCCTCCATCTTATCTATTCAATATTTTTCTTTTCTTTTTTTTTTTTTTTTTTTTTGCTTTATTTATTTTTTTTTTTATTTGTTTGTTTTTTATGCCTATGGTGGCCATTTTTCTTTATGTATTGCATAGTTAAATTAGTTTAATGACACCTGGTCCGTGCAATGATCTACTCTGAAGGTAACACCTGACCTGAATCTAGGCCTGTGGAATTGAGGTGATCTCATGGACCTTGCCATTACTCCAAGCTAAAAGCAAGCATGTTATTTATTGTAGTAATTACTTATTTCAAAACTATATTTATTACACTTGAAGCCTTAGTTTTAGGATTGAAGGGAACTTCTGTTGTTTAAACATCAGCACAAAAACTTAAACCAGCATCAGACAGAAGTAAACCACTTCCCCACAAATCAGTGACAGCGCTACACATATATAAAAGCTCCACTTTTTCTCCTTCTGATAGTATCTGCCGACAGCGTCATACGACTTAGAATAACGTCTTTCTCCGCCCTTGCAGCACCTGTCCTCCTCCTCTGCTCTTCATGTTGCCTTGTTACAACCTCACCACCTCTGTTTCTGTGTTATGATTACTGTGTTACTCACTTATTCATCTAAACAATGTAGGTGGTTGTTCATCTTTTCACTGTTTGGCTATTCATGTATTAGCTGTGACCAGGGTAATTAATAAATCTGTGTTTGTATTTATTTCTGAGGAACGTGTCACCTATAAGGGCTTCTCTTGGTAATCTTGGGATTTTTATTCCTGTAAAACATATAAAAGGATTATACATTATAACCAAGATGATTTTAGCTGTGGACATTCCCAAAACACAAGTAAAAATCTTCATATTCTAATTTTACATCTCAGCAGAATTGAAAGAGTTTATTTTTTATTTTGTGTAAAAAAGTCTTTGATTGAGATCATATTGTGTCATTCTATGTCAAGGAGAAACATTGATTATCTCGACATGCTTTTTATTCTCCCTCCTTAAACTTGCCTACAAGGTTTTCTTCCCATTTATGTTTTTCCTTTTATGTCACTTTTCTTTCTTCATTACATGATTTGTGAATAGATGTAGGAACATGCTGTGCTTGAGGTGGCTGTCATTACATTGCTTTTTTGCACAGCTCTGGGTTTTGTAGCAAAATGGGTGAAAATCTGGAACATTTCTGCATCTGCAAAGCATTTCAAAAAGCTGTTCAGAAAAATAGGAGAAGAAACTTTACTTTTTAAGAACTAAAGTTCAAGATTGGCTGGTACAAGGACAGATTTTTTTGCAGAGCCATCCTGGTGGAGAGCTGAGAGTCATTGTAAAAATCTGCCTCATTTCATACCTGATAGTTTTGCTAACTTTTATTGTAAACAGCTCTGATTATCAGATGCATAAATAAACTACTTCAACCTCCAGGTGGGTCACTGTCTTTCCCCCTGGCATGCTGTCACAGTACCAAGATTTCTTATGGCCGCTGCTACCCATTTCTAGCTTTGTGAAAGATCTGGGTTATGTCCAAGCGGCAATCTCCTGCAATAAAAAGTGAACCCCATGCGGAAGGGCAAAAAATTCTAGTCCATCCCTCATCCTTAAGGGCTAGCTCCAAAACAGAGTCAATCCCCACAGACTCCCATGTTAACATGTTAACGGTTAAAGCCTGGTACAAAAATCCATTTTAGAATTAATAGGTCAAGTTTAACTTCATGACAACTGTGAGGGGGTGAATTTTTTTCTAACTCATCCATTTGGATGATATCTAATCTTGAAATTTAACATATTTAGGGGCATGTCCTTTTTATTGACAGGTATCCAATATCCGCGGCAAGAAGGGAGAGTGTAGCACAACTGCAGTTTTTAGTCGGCTAACAGGCCGTTAGCTACTGGTTAGCTCGGTTAGCTCGGTTAGCTCTTAGCTACAGGCAGCTCAGAGTTTGATGGGTGTCAGTCATCCACCCCACCCTCACAGTCCCAAATTTGGATTTTCTGAGAATCACGACAGGCGTGACGCTGCCAAGATGGCGACGGTAGGAAGTGCCCAATGAGCTTCCTTTCAGCGCTTCAGAAACCTGCGGGTGACATCACGGAGGCTCCGTTCATCTTTTATATGCTTGGTGTTGCTGCAGGGACATATCCAATACCTGCTGGATACCAGCCCTCGAGGACCAGATTTGGTGATGCCTGGACTTTGGTAATGTCTTAGCATCTTTGTCTGTCAAACTTGAGTTTGATGCAAAATCGCAAACACCGGAGGTCCCCACTTCCCCTGAAACATGGTCCATCATGTGTGATATGCATGATGGGTCACATCTAAACAAATAATGTTGCTTGTGCCGTAGTGTGATTCATTGGAGACAAACAGTAATTGTCTTAATTACTGATATTTGGCTGCTTGGTTAAAAGCACTTGTTTCTGTGATGTAAAAAAAAACTCAGTGCACAGAGATTTTTCTGCTATCCTCTGATTTTAAAGAACAGCAGTCTGAAAAGACAATTGTCAGATTAAAAAAAGTATCTTAGTGACAAATTGTCCTCTACGTATAAAGATCTGATGCTGCGAAAGCAAAACAAATCCATCAGAAAGATAGAAGGGACATTACGAGAGGCCGAATCAACACTGAAGCTTATTTTGAGGCAAAAAATTGGATGCAACATAAAAAGGCTTGAACATCCAGGGAAGAGGCTGAAAATGACAGAAGAAAACCCCTTCACATTATACATAAAGAACACTCTTAGGAAAATAGTCATATCATTAGAAAGAAAAGATTTTAAAAGCAAAAACAGGATTCACCCAAGGGTGCAAACCCTTTATAAGCTTCAATAATATGTATAAAGCCCAGATTAGACCGCAAACTTTCTGAGTTGTGGAAGACCCAAAGGTGGACTAATAGGCAGAGAAGTGGAGACAGAAACAAACTTTTAATAACAAAACCAAACAAAAAAGCTAGCGCGAACCTGCAATAATCAAAGCTCAGTTCAAACAGAAAATCCAACAAAGGATCCAAATGGTGGAGCAAGAAGAAGAGAGCTGAATAAGAACTGACAGGATGGGATGACGATGAACTGGTGGAGAACAAAGAGAACTGAACAGCCTTCATATTGGCAGGGATAATAAAATCATGAAACATGGGGGCAGGTGATTAAGCAACAGAACACAGGTGTTAGCCAAAGGCACGAGGTTAAAACACCTGAGGAAAACCAATTTCAATAAGAATAAGGACAAGACACAAAGTGTCTCATAATGAATATACAAACTCTTCCAGATCAACTTGCAGCAGAATGCCCAGAAGAAGAATCTGGAAAAGGCTTGGAAAGACTTCTGTTCTGACATGAGCTTATTGATCCTCCCAATAAAAGAGCTGATTGGATGGTGTGTCTCCCTTATGTAAATATTCTTGGTGGATAAAACCTACATGAAATTAGACATGATTTCAGTAGGAACTTTTCATTATGATCACATACATGTCTTTCCCAGGTTTCTGTCCAACAACTCGGCTTTAATGATAAGCTGTTTAAACAGTCATGTAAAGTTACATTTGAAGCTTTCTGTGGTTTTCAGTTAATCTAGCTGTTTCTGGTAACAATAAATGAGCTTACAGATCAAATTTCATACATGTCGGCTTGTCGCTCATCATATAGGGTGTCATGACAAAGAGCATCTCTGTGCTATGCTTACCAAAGTATGAAGGGTCATCCTAACAAGCGTATGGACAGACTGTGACAAACATGTTAAAGCAGGCCAGGTGTTTTATAAAAGTAAAAGAGAGAATTTTGTCTCAACCCAACAGCTGGGGCTCACAAGAAAGCAGTAGGAGGTGCAAGTTCAAAATGTTATAGTCCAAATTAAATATGCCGAAATTCTATAAGGATTATGAAATGTTGCTCTCTTATTTGGTGTTAACCGACCTTCTCTTGGATAAATGCCACATGTCCAGTGGTCAGTAAATGCAGCATGTACTTCTATATTTTCTAAATCATCTCTACCATGTTCTAGATCAGAGGTCACTAACAGTCGGACTACGGCCCGGATCCGGACCCAGAATCTGGACCCGGAGTTGAAATATAAAATCTGATGGGGTGCTTTTACTTTAACTGCTGCAACTTTTGCTGTCTTCATGGTAGTGAACAGGAAACATGTGGACCAATTGCACGTGCGTAAACGGTGATGCACTCAGCCAATCAGTGTGTGAGACTCCCAGCACGGCAGTAAACTGCCAGCTAGATCAAACAAAGCAGGGATAAAGACGACTGCACAGGAGAAAGGTAGCAGTTTGTCTAAATCTGCCTGTTTTCAGTGACTTTGGGCTTGTTTTCTGTTAAGTCTCTTTCAAACATCA
The DNA here is from genome assembly GCF_017639745.1 of Melanotaenia boesemani. Taxonomy (NCBI): domain Eukaryota; kingdom Metazoa; phylum Chordata; class Actinopteri; order Atheriniformes; family Melanotaeniidae; genus Melanotaenia; species Melanotaenia boesemani. The sequence goes on from NC_055701.1 coordinate 5,742,904, forward strand.
TCCATTGTGGGTTTCCAGCTTGTTTTTTTCTGAGTGTAGTTGCTTATTTGGCCTTGTCTTCCTCCTGTTATGAAACCCCTGGTTGTCTCACAGTTGTCCACAACATTGGATATTGTGTTAGAGACTATAAGAGGGGTGATCTAGATTACAATTTCTGATAGCCATCAGAATGTGTACCTGCATTATAATGAACTCAGACTTAAATATAAGTTTTCAAGATGCAGAGAAATGTGATCACAGATTCTGATGGGTCACCAGCCAGCTACTGTGTTAGAGAGGGTCCTGCCAAAAACAATACTTGGGGTATGTATGTGACGGTGTGAAACATGAATCGCTAGTTTCCTCCTTCTCAGCTGAACAATTAACAAACACTACAAGAGAAAAAAGCCGATCTGCTGATCACCAACAGCCATCATGATTCACTGAACATGGAAGGTGGGAGAGGAAGCAGCTACTGCACAAACACAGAGAAGACCCGAGATCCACTCAGACACGTTGGTGCAAAACACAGGAGAAATTAAAAAACATAAATAAAATACGGGAAAAGTGCAGGTGTGGAACCCGCTCACCGAGAAAAGAGTGGATGTTAAAACACCTTCATTCTCCACGAGGCCAACGTTCATGGTTGCTCCATTAATGTTCATCCATAGAGCCACCTGACTCATCTTTTCCATCATGCTTCTCCACGTACTGTCACCATAACCCCTCATTTCCACTGGGTGCGTGTCCGCCACGTTACAGCTGCACCACGGTTTTGTTCTGACCTCTGTGGCGTGGCAGTCTATACCGGGAGTGTGTCAGGTGTGGAGCTCCAGCAAGTGCAGTCCACGTAGCAGGATCTGCAAGATCAAGAAATCACAGGAGAATCGAAGAATGTTGTGATTCCCCACTTCCAAGATAAATATCTCATTTTCCATGATGGAAAAAAATAAATAAATAAAAAAATGCCATAAGCATTTACAGTACTCCTGTGTGCGATTTCCTGTCTGCTCCTATCTGAGCTACGGAAATTGATGCATTCTGGGTGAGTGCTCCATCAAAAACAGACTCGGTGAATTTAACAGAGAGCAGTGACAATGCGCTTCTGGGTTGCTTCTCATACGTGCTGCGGCGTGCCTGGTATAACAGAGCAGTGACGGATGTATGGGGCTTGTCATGCCACCCATGCAATTATTGCGTTAAAAATATTAATGCAATTAATTACATAAATAAGTTACAATTGTTAACATGTTGTTTTTGACAACTCTAATATATCTAACATCTAATATATGTGTATGTGTGCGTGTGTGTGTGTGTGTAATGCTTTATTCATCACAATGATATGTAATAATAATATCAATATTTATGTATGTAATAGTCCAAAAAGTGATTATTTATTTATTTATTTATTTATATTTTGCCTTTCTTTAAAATCTGTAACTGACCTTGCTGCAACCCTGTGCTGCAGTAGAGTTGAATTTAATTTTCTTCAGCAGTTATTAACACAGATATACAAACAATAATAATAGAAAGCTGCAGCAAAGGTTTGGCAAATCATCACAAAGGAGATAATACCTTCTTTGATGTCCCTGTCTTTAGTTACTCACTGCTTGCAAAGGATTCCATTAAAAAAAAAAAAAAAACAATATTCAAAAGGTACAATTTAGTTTAGGTTATATTACTCTGTATTGTTCTTCATATTAAAGAGCTGCAATTCCTAAATCCTTAATCCAGTTTTGATTTCTGTATCCTCATTTTAAAGCTAATACGTTATATCAGGAAACCTGCCTGAATCATTGTTTTATCAGTTGAATCTCCAGCAACTTAATGACAAAAAAAGCCATTTTGGTCATTTATCATGTTTTAAAAACACTCAATTCTCCAGTCATCCCTCCAATTAATGTCATAAGTTTTCTGCTATAAAGTTTTTATTTCCACTTCAAAGTTGACCCTATGGCCCCGACTGGCATCCTCTGTGTTGTTTGCTCAGAGTAGACAAAGCTTCTTCAGAACCACAGAAAACATAACATGACTGTCACCGGCTAAGTGTTTCTGTTACTCTTCCCAGCTGACCTTTTGTTTGTAAAACCGGTCACCTCATTTAATAAGACAGGACAACTGTTCAACCCAAACAAAGCCTCAAATATTTTTTGCACAGATTTAGTTCATTTTAAAACTGAAGAGGAAGGAAGAATTTCAAGGGCAAAATAAGTTAAGTTAACCCAAATTTATTACTAAAGGAAATCATTCTGCAGTTTAGTTTTCACTGAGCTGGAAGGTTTAAGGTGTCAAACTTAAAAGCATAAAGTAATATTTTCCATTCTTCAGGGCAGAAATGGTTCTGAAACCATCATTTTCTTAGTCTTCATTCTTGTAAGGATGTCTGCAAAACATTGTCTTAAATATGAAGAGCTGGTTCAGAAAAATGAAACAGATGCACTGTTGCTTTACTATATATATATATATATATATATCCTTTCACCAGCCACCAAGGTACATGACTTTTTTTTTGTAAGTCTTTTCTCTGCTGATTCATATCAGTTTTCTTTTTCATTGTGATATGTCAGTCAACCTCCTCCAATATCATTCCCACAAAAAACAGAGGATGAATGAAATGTCTGATTTTAGGGAACAATCCCTGAAAAACCTGATGTTCCTGGTGGTGAATTCAGTGCAAGATAAAATATGATAATTCATGAAATAACTATAGTGATCCGAACCCTGAAATATTTTACTTTCAGAATGACATCTGAAAAAGAGTTTGCAGCATTGTCATGACGACCTGTGAACTTCTGACATTGTTGACCTGGTAACATGGTGATATTGGCTATGGCAGACTACCAAACTTTTTAAAAGTAGGGTATTTTTAAAGAAAGCACATCACATGGTCTGTTATTGAGGAACTGAGCCACAAGGCGAAGCTCTCAATTTACTGATTGACCTACGTTCCTACAATCACCTTTGGTCACAAGCTGTCGGTAGTGGCCAAAAGAATGAGATTGCAGACAAAAGTAGCCAAAATGAGTTACCTCCACAGGATGTCTGGGCTCTCCCTTAGAGATAGGAGGAGCTCAGTCTTCCAGAGGGGCTCAGGGTAGAGCTGCTGTTCATCCACATCGTGAGGTAGCTCATGCATCTGGTTAGGATGCTTCCTGGATGCCTTTGGGCACAACAAGACCCCAGGGAAAACCCAGAACACCGGAGGGATTAAGTATGTGTTCACACTGCAATTCTTAGTGCTCAATTCAGGTTTTTTTCTTATTATATCTGTGTTTTTTCTTTTGTGTTTTTTTTTTTGGGGGGGGGGGGTACATATGTTAGCATGGATGTATCAGTTTTGAATTTGAACAGATCCGACAACACTGATATTATGTTGTCCATTTTCTACATTCAAGCTCGGCATGTTCTGCATCCTCCAGTGCATAATTTTGATGTTTGTCACTTCAATCACATACAAGTTAGATGAAATGTGACTTGACTGTTTACAGTCAGGTTGCTCTGAAAAACAATGGCTATGTATCTCATTTCTCACTGCAAAATAAAGTGGCCTGGGTCAGATTTGATAGAAATCTGATTTGTGCTATGCAGACTGTTGTAAGAAAATCTGATATGTCTCACATGTCTGCAAACAATTTGAACAGTGTGAACCAACAGTGTGAACTTAAACTAAGGTAGAAAATATACTTTCTTTTAATTACACATATGGGTGCTTATCATGGCTATTTAGCATATTTTTTGCATTTTTTCGAAGCAACTTTTTTGCATGTCCTCAGAAATTAACACTGTGCCTTCACAGGTTGTAATATGTGAATAAGCAGTGGCAGAGTCAGGACCTATTTGTCTGCAAGAAAGAGCATCATCAACAAATATGCTAAGCAAGCTTGGTTTAAGGGCCATGCACACCATCTTCAAAACCTCTGCTTCTTTTTTTATACTGTGATCTCAAAATGAATCAAAAGCTAGATCCCTCTGTGTATGCCTTGTTTATTGTTTTGTTTACACCCAACAAATGTGGCAACTCTATCTGGTCTGAGTTGTTTAATATGCTACTAGTGGAATTCTCTTGTAACAGTATATGTAGTCCAAAAGTATGTAATCAACAAATAACACAGTGTGCATGCATTTTTATTTTATTTTGACAGGTGATTTCATACAGGCAGCAGGTATGTTCTGGACACAACCAAGCACCTGGTTCTCAAAGTTTTCCCACCAAATCTTGGGTGTGATTTACACCAACCTGCCTGTGATGCTGGAGGCAGGTTCTGTGTTATTGGAGTACCCAGTAAATTTCTAATGCCTCCTCTCTAAAATAAAATCAACTTTAAACTATTCATCCCTGTGCGAACATGTAAAAACTCCTTCCACTAGTGTCGTCTTGGCTAGATCTGCTATTGCCGTTTGAGCAAAAGGGGGCATTGGTACGTATTTTTTTATGTTAAAACAAGAAGACAGTTGCACACAGTCTCTGATCGCAAGCCAACATCCCTAGTTTTCCAGTCCACAACTGAAAATCTTTATCCTGGAAAGTATTTTCCATAATATCTGGTTTCAGTGGTCAAACACTGCATTAGTCTGTGAATGTTTGGGATAGTTGTGTTCATGTTTAACTGGCCTCAGTCATAATTTATTACTTTTACACTGTGCCCTCAATGGATAGGGTTAAGAGATAAAAGTATGTGGTTAAGGTTAAGAGCATTTTTATGGCTTATATGTGTTTTTGAGGTTGTACTACACAAAATGACACCAAATGATGAATAAACAAATGATGCACTATATTTTAAGTGAAACATTAGAGTAAAATGATGAGAATTAAATGCAGCATTTAAGTCGTTACTTACCCATAATCACAGTGTGACCAAAATATTTTTGCATGCTATATATGAAGTGTGTGCTATAGCATTTTGAGGGAATTATTATGATTTGGTCTGTTCCTGGATCATTTAAAACTTTTGAAAATACCACTATTTAATAAAATAAAAAGTAATTTATTAATCCTAAAGGTAAAATGCACTGACTCTGAAAAGGAATAATATAGAAAGTCTTTGTAGGGCTTACCAAGTCCTGTTAATGTTTTATTTATATTTCTAAACTTTCCTTCCACTTAATGATAGGAAAAAAGATACTTAATCTTAATCCTGCAAAGGATCTTTACACTGGCTTCCTGTCTGTCAAATAATTGACTTCAAAACCCTGCTGTTAGTTTACAAAGCACTGAAAAGTTTAGCATCAGAATATATTCAGAATCTTCTGGTTCGTTATGAACCAACCAGAACCCTCAGGTCATCAGGGTCAGCTCTACTTTCTATTCACAGAGTCAAAACTAAACGTGGAGCAGCAGCGTTCAGCTTTTATGCTCCTCACATGTGGAACAAACACCCAGAAAACTCTCAGCAGTTTTAAATCAGGGTTAAAAACTTTCCTATTTGCTGCCTTTTATCAAAACTGTTAAATTCCCCACACTGGAAATTACATTTATACTGGAACCCCACACTTACATTTTATCTGTTTTGTTTGAGCTTTTTTCTTACTGTTTTTATTTAATTGTTTTAATTTCTTTTAAAGTGTGTTTTTAATGTAATGTTTTTAATGTTTTATGTAAAGAACTTTGAATTGTCTTGTACATGAAATGTGCTATACAAATAAATTTGCCTTGCCTTGCCGAAGCAGAAGTTGCACCGTTTAATTTGTGAAGTTTGTTTGCTCGTTAAGAAATTATGCTAAAACATAATTTCATGAAAGCAGATGGAGAGTTAATCAAAGCTCTGCAGAAATTAGTCATTATGCAAAAAGGTCAAATAATCTTTGCTGTTGTATTTAGTAGCAAAACCATCGTAGCAAATCAGCTATAAACGTTTTGCGCAGGAAGAGCAAATACATTTTCAAAAGCTAAGGATTCAAATTTCTAATTGAAAAAAACTACGAGAAGATCCCATCAGATTCTTATGCCAGTCTAATTTTTTTTTCTTCTTTTTTTTCTTCTTTAATGTGAAGTAGAATGTTGTCTTTGGTTGACAATATACTTTTAGTGCCTGAATCTCTCACACACACGTAGGGTGTTGGGAGGCTTGCGCATCATGTGGGGTGGAGCGGAGGGTGGCATCCAAGTGGCCTCTTCGGCTGCACCCTGTGACGACTCGCCTCTCAGTTTTAATTACATTTAGTCATCAAAACACAAGAAATGCAACATATAAACAACTTTTGGGGGGCGTGCCATGTAGCGCACGGCAGGCGGGGCTGCTTGTGTGGCCTTGCTCCCAGCACAGTGTGGTTACTGTGGTTACTATTTTAATTGCAAAAAACACAAACTTCACAAACAGTCATGAGCAGGGGAGGTTAGGGAAATGGGGTCCTCACACACCCCTGTTTCCTAGGTGCCACCCGGGGTGGGCAGAGGGAGGTGGTTGCCCCATGGGCCAAGTTCCAGGCTGGCTGCGCTGATGATGATAGGCTGCTGGCCCTAGGGTGGTGCCCAGTCTGCTGCATCTGGTGGGTTGTGGTGGGGGCCAGATTTGGGGCTCATTATCCTCCGGAGATGTTTTCCACAAGGCATGGTGTGAGGGTTAAGTGTGATGAGGGTGTGTGAGAGCGAATGTTTGTGAGTACAGCACAGGGGAGGCTGTGAGTGAGGGGGTCACAAGGTGGTGAACATTGGGGTTGGTGCTAACCCGCACCGGTTGGTCGCCTGCGAGGGCCTGGTCCTCCCTGGTGTGGTGTGGGCCCACTGCCTTGGGGGCTTCCAGGCTCTTGGGGCCTTGGGCCCTGTGCTCTGGCAGCCCTGGATGGCCGGTGCCCAGCGGGGTCGGCAGCTGCCAATCTTGGCCCACTGGGGCCTGTGCCCCATAACTCTGGCTGGGGCCTTCGTCAGCTGCCCTCTGGGTGGGTCTGCGGTGGTCTTCGTAGTGGGGTGGCTTGGGTTCATGCTTCAGGATTGCTGCTGATAGCACGGGTCTCAAGTGAAATTGTTCAAAAGCAAATTTGTTTGGTACAACACAGCAGCCAGACTATCTTTTTTTTTTGCTATAATGCTGGACAGGACAAGTTCAGAAAAAAACAATATCCAGAATCTGTTTAAATATATTTCCCAGAAGAGTTTAGTTTGAACTGCAAGGAATACCTCTTAACTGGTGGTGGATGCTGCTCTGCCACGTTTGCTGCACTGCATCTTCCTACAAGATTAAATTGATGTTCATGGAGGTGTAATTATTTTAATCTAAATAAATAGCAACTATGCTGCCAAGAGGAGATAATTCCTCCATTTCTTAAAGATAATTTAAGTTTCTAGAACTCGTTCAAAACATTTTTTGCATGCAGAAACAGTTTTAATTTAAAAGACAAATATTTGCAGATAAATCGTGTTTAGAGTTTCTGTATGAGTAATTATTTTGTGCATTTGTCTTAACAAATTTAGAAGAAGCATTAATAAATACTATGTGTGCATGTAAGCAAATGATTGATTTAACCTTATCAAAGGGGGTGATATTTTGATGAATAAAAAAAAGGTTGGTGACGTAAATGTTATTATTGTTAGTTTAGTTATTTAACTTTAACCTGAAATTAACCTCAACACCTTTTGTCTATAAAGTGATTACCCAGAGATTGGCAGTTTTAATCTCACCATCAGGCAACATAACAATCATCCATTGTGTTTGGAAGTCTTGCACATGCTTGACTAATGTTTTAAAATTGGGGCGGCCATTTACCATTTTTACCATTTTAAAAATATAAGTATTTTTAGAGATGCTTTAAACAACAATCAGAACCACTGAATGTATGAAAAAGGGTAAATGATATTTACAGATACTTGTCTTGCCTTGGTAAAAGAATTAAGCTCTTGTAAAAAGAAGTTACACAACATATCTGCCCCATATTGAATTTAGGGTGATAGGAGTTAGACACCCAATATCTGGACAGTGCTCTTAAAGTAATTTGTGATATCACAATATATGAAAGTGCTCTTTTATCACAGCTGCAGGACGGCTCATGCAGTTGTATGCTCCATCAAGTTTTCCAAGAATCACAAAATTTAATCATGATACCCACGTTAGGTGAGCATGTTTGGACTCTGTCTTGGCAATATTCAGCACATCCCTCAAATTAGAGGCTGTAATTGGAACAAACAGCAGTCTACGACGGAAATTTAATCAGCTGCATGACTGGGCGTTAACCATTTTCCAGGTCGTTTTGTGTGACAGAATAATATGCCATTAATATGATTTAGTAAACAGTGTGTTTACTCATTTAAATGTGTCTGTAATGGTTAGAAAAAGGCAATATTTTCTTATAAAATTATATATATATATATATATATATATAATCACCCCTTACCCTATCAGTTAGAGGGTTTGTTTAATGGACTGATGAGGAGGAAAAGAATATATATATGTGGGACCTTAGAGTGGAAAATTTATGATAACTGTACATAACATTGTAAAACCAAAATATTTATTCTTGGGTGTAATCTGCGGTTCCAACAGTCCATGAATATTTTAGACATAAATAACTGCTTTGTACAGTCTGTATTAAATAGGGATTCCCAGTGAAGGCAAGCTTGAATGGTCACAGGGAAAGAATTCACTTCCTTGGCACAAACTCAATGAGTTTAATTTGTGTAGCACAAAAACTGAGCTCTAAATAGTCATTTATTTATAACTGCAAAATAGACGCTCTTTGGGAGTCAGCCTTTATTCACTGTAATTAACTGTATTTTTCATGAAATGCATAAAAAGGATCTTGATGTAACTGTTCCGTCATTTTCTTGTGAAAGATGCAAACGTTAGTGGAAATTTCTGCATAAAACATAAAGTGACTCCCACAGGAGCAGACAGAAATTTGATCATGAATTTGATCCACATGATTGCAGCTTTTTGTGTTTATTCAGGCAGAATGCCATCATTTTTCTAACAAACTATTTTCAGTTTAGCTGCAGCCAAGGTTTCAACAGTTTCTGCATTATTTTATCCTTTGCATAAAGAGTAGTCTTGCTTCATGCTGTTATTCTGCTATACTGTAGGATTATGATTTTGAAAGTCAAAAAGTTAAATTTGGAGAGCTTCTGTGGAGATGCTTTTGTAGAATGCTGCACAAGAAAATAGTTAATCTCTGTCTTACCATTTCCTTTCATGAATGATCCATTCTCCACATATTTGACCATTGAGCCATCTGTCTAAAACCCTCTTACTTCTAGACAAAAGGCAGCAGGGCTTAGGATTGCAAAGTTGCATATGAGCAAACCTCAAAATGTACACAAACTGTCAAGCACGGTAGTGGAAGGATGATGATTTGTTTTTGTTTTTTTTGTAGACATAGGACTTGGATACCTTGCAGTCATCACAACCACTTGAATCTTAGGACATTTTGCTTCTGCATATTGTCTTACTTTTTGTTTTTTACAATATAATAGAATCTCATGTGGTTATACATTTTACATCCTGTTAGGGACAAGGTTACCTTTTAACATATCCGACTATATAAAACTATAGAATTTTTCATAACTGCATATGTATTTGAAAATTATAGGTTTATTTTATTACAAATAAATTACTTCTTCCCAAGAAAAGTCCAACTTTGCAATATTTAAACACCATCACTTGAGTCATATGTTAGGAAATTTTTCAAGAATGGCTTACTATTGTGATATTTCACTTAAGCAATGAATTTTCTCAGCCAACCAAGTACTTGTAGTTTTTAAACTTAGTTCAGTGCCTGGACATAAAAAATGTACAGTGAAAATGTTGTGATACCCATAACATCCAAGTTTCTCTGTGGAGACTCTTCCAGCCCACCAAATGAACACTTTCTTCTTATGCATGTCTTCATTCAGCTCTCTGTAATTTAGCATACATCACTGAATTTTACAAATGAGCACCTAATGCATCCCTACATGAGAACAGCAAGAAGTCAGAATATGCTGACCATCTAAAAGCCTTTTGAAGCATTTTCTTAGCCAAACTATTTGATCAGCCAATTATTTCTTAACCATTTCTACTATTTTCTCATCTTGATGTAAGAAGTCACCTCAAGCCATATTAAATGAAAGGGGGAAAAAAAACAGAAGAAGTACAGTTACTAGAAGTCCTTGCTGCTACTCCTCATACTCGGCATAGCCGGTGTTCCTCATTAAAACCAAAATCCTATTTCATTCACATTGATTTCTTCTTTTCAAGCTCTTATCCAAACACCCACTTTCTTGTGCTTCCTATTTTAACATGGAAAAAAATCCTTTAATGCAATCCAGGCCTACGGTTTCAAGTAAATACCACTCACATATTCTCTTTTAATACACAGTAAATATGCAGCCTTAGCTCACCCTCAGCATGAGGAAAACATGAACACTGTACTTCAGCTTGCTTAAAAGTAGCTCTTCTGTGTTCTTATGAAACACTTGTACATAAGGGTTTGATGTTTACAAAAGTCTGCACACTATCCAATACTGGCAAACACTTTTAATAGAGAACCTCATTAACAGTGCCTTGTGTGGTTTGACAGATGATTAGTTCAGTAATTTAATGTCTGAGTTAAGAAAACCCAGATTCCTCCAAATATGAACAATACTGTATATCAATTTATCCATCAGTCCCGTAGAGTCTAGACTATTGATTTTCTTACTACATATTCAAGCTGTTTTTAATCTTAAAAGTATAAATAATAGATGAGTATTGCAGAAATGTTGTGATTTTTTTAAAAGCATGGTTACATCACTATAGAATCAAGTGAAAATAAGAATTATTGTGTTTCTGTTTTGCTATTTATACCTACAGATGTTCTCCTTGTAGTCTATGTTGTACTGAAGCTAATGATTTTCAGTAAAGATTTTTATGTAACTCTTTGGTGGGAATTCATGTTTTTAGGGTTATTTTCTAAAAAAAAAAAAAAAAAAACATGTTTACTATGTTCAACATGTTCCTCATGTTCAATCATCAGATGATTGAACATCTCCTGAAAATAAATGTGATTCCCATACATAAAATTTGAATCAGCTTTTGATTGGTCAGACCCATTTCATGTTAGAACTAGGCCTGTCACCATGACCTAGTGTAATTGCAATTACTTCAGATAATCATGTTCATGGTTTCATAACCATTAATTTTACACCCTTTTAATAAATTCATGTAATTTAATGCCTGTCATCTGCTCTAAAAAATGACATGTGCGTATCTGCCATGTGCAATTTTTGTATAGAAAATTGTTAAAAGGCTTATTGCATAACACTGGTCTAGAAATAAAATAGAAAATTGAAAAAAAAAAAAAAAAGTTGAAATATTTGTTTACAGAAATCATGACTTTCCTGTAGAAGAGGAACATGCTGATGTAATGAAGCAGATGAAATGTGGAGTAGGTCCAGTAAAACTAATTCTGTGCAGCTTTGAATGATTCAGTCTGCTTATTTCACCTGCATACTCGCTAGCTGTTAATGTTGAATTGTTGTTGTACTTTATTTTCAACTGTGTATGCAACGACATCTACAAACTTGTTCAGTTGACTTGAGTTACACAACTATGATGCTGCTGCCCTGCCTATATCTACTCTTTTGACCCGTCCATCATTTTAGCACATACCGTTAGATAAAATCATGTCATGTATGACATTTCTATAAATACTGCTTTTATTTTGCCTCAGTAAGGGGGAGGTAGCTCTTTCTGAGTAACTTTTTGGTTTTAAAATGCTCAGTAGCTAAGTTAATGAAAAAAAAAAATCATATAATTATGCTGATGACACTTAGCTCTATTTTAAACTCAGCAAGGGACTCTCATCCCATAAAACGCTTCACTGTGTGCCCCAAATCAATATTTGGTTGTGGCAGAATTTTCTTTGCTGAAATAAAGTTAAATTTGAAATCATCATCGTTGGAATCTAAGATGAGCTTCCAAATATCAGTGCTCAGCTTCACCACTGAATCAAGCCAAAAATCTTGGTGTCATTTTGTACTCCAAGCTAAATTTCAAATTATTTTCAGTACTCTTGACTCCTGTAATGTAGTTTTTAAAGGTTTCTCTAAAAGATCCCAAAGACAACTGCAAGTAAATCAGAATGCCGCTGCTCCTGTCCTCACAAAGACAAAAAAAAAAAACACTAACATATTACTGCTGTTGTCAGATCTTTACACCGACTTCTTGTATGCCAACAAAGTGATATCAGAGGTTTTGCTGCTGGTTTACAAGGCTCTGAATGGTTCTGGACCAAGATATAGCTGATGTGCTGATCCATTATGAGCCACCAAGACAAAGATAATCTGGGTAAACTAAACAGGGCAAATGTGGATTTAGTTTTGTACTGCTGATATCTGGAACAAACTGCCACAAAACCTGAGGTTTGCTGCAATATTAAATTTTTATTTATATAGTCGTAACACTTTTTAAGTTATTTTCTGAAACATAAAGACTGCTGACTATTTTGATGATGTTGATTATAACGATGATGTGTCACTTGTTGACATTATATGTAAGTCACTGCATACATTATCTTGTCTGTTTCTTTTGGTTATGCACAGCACATTGGGTAACATAATGTATGAAAAGTGCTATAGAAATAATTGTTGCTTGGCTTTCTTTCCATCCTTTGTGAAGGTACTTCAGAGCCAGTGAGGGAGGATGCTATTTTCTTTGTTAGAATAATTGGTTAGTGATATGGAGCCAGCAGGGTGCTCCTCAGGGGAGGTACCCAGCCTATTAGACAATCGCAGATGGTCTACTAAATATATATCTCCACAGTGGGCTACAATCTAGACAATAACATTGTTGATATCTCAGCTGCACATCTCAGCTCACTTAAATTGCAGATATCTTGTCGTTCTTTTTCCTTGGGGGTGATTAGAGGTCTGTGTCACCTCTACAAGATCAGCAGCTTCTTGTCCTGCAGGAATTATTCATTATAGTGCAACTGTTGGTAGTCTGTAAACTTTCTCATGCCACTGTTTGCATTCATGCAATACAGATGTGCAATTGTAAAACTTGCCTTTGCATTTTTAAGATTGTCTGCAGTGTAAAGTGTTTGCACGCTGCATTTCTGTCACTTGTGCAGTTAGGAAGAAGAATAGCATGGATTTCTTTTTCCACATGTGCATGTAAACCGCACATCTAACATGTGATGTGGTCTGAGGACACATGATAAATTAGTCAATTAGTGGAGGGGAGACGGTTTCCCGTTGTTTTTAGCATACATTTCCTGTGAGCACAAGGCCTAAACAGCAGCATTTTTCTGTTACTAAGTGAACATGTTTTAATCACAAGCGCTGTCACTCGATTGGAGCAATTTCCTGTGGCTCTGTAAACTCTGAAGTTGCAAAGTAATTGAATTTGGGTCATAATTAAAAAGTGTAAGGCACCATGTGATCCCTCCCCCAAATGCCTTTCATCTCTGTAATGTCGTAGCGGTTTTCTCAGAGAGCCAGAGTTTTCATCACTGCATATGGTCATTTATAGAGGTCTACTGTACCAAGCTTTATGTGCCATGTAAAGTACAGTAAAAATAACAATTAAATTAAGTATGCCATTTATTTGAGATTGACAAGTTGAAAAAAAATTTAGCTTCCTAAATTAATAAGCAGGAAATCTTATAAATGACAAAGCTGATACTAGGTGTCATAAACTGAACGAATCAATTCTAAAATTTCTCTGAAGAAAAGGTGAGCACTGCCAAGTAGCCTTGAACAATTCTTTTAGAAAAGACTACTCCCCAGAAAACTGTGTAAAATAATTATAGGAGGATTAATTGGGATATAACTGATAACACACTTGATACTAAGAGTATATGGGAGTTGGAGATAAATACTATAGTGGAGGATGCAGAACGGGAGAAATCATGAGAGTTGTGGCGTAAGTGTTTAAGAGGTTCTAATTGGATGGAATTTGCTTGGAAACTGCGGATGAGATTTTTCAAGACTCCTTTAAATATGTCTAGTTATGACCAGAATTGTATTCAACTTTGTTGGAGGAACTGTAAGAAAATTGGTGATTTTGCACATATTTTTGGGACTGCCCAAAATTAAAAGAATGTTGGACAAAAGTCAGCAGTGCAATAAAAACAAAACTAAACATCTGTTCACCCATAGACATATATCAAATGATCTTTGGTAACTTTCCCTCGGACCTGATTGGGAAAAACAAAATGTAAACGCCGAGAGCTTTGTTACTGATAGCCCATAAGTAACTACTGTAAACTGGCTTAAACCGTATTCACCAACATGGAGCAATGGATAGAAAGACTGAAAAGTAAACTGTATAGAAAATATCACTGCAAGGTTGACTTATACATGGAAAGATGGTGTGGTGTCTTAGCATATTTGGCGGGATGTAAATAAAACACTGGTACCATAAAAATTGTCAATTTATATTATACAGTGGCTCTACAAACAGATTTGTGAGGAGTTTTGTTGTGAGTTTATGTTTGTGAAGAATCTATGGAGTCTTGGTGTATCTGTACTGGACCTGTGCTCTATGTTGTCTATTAATGTTAAATAAAGTTCTAAAAAAAAAAAAAAAAAAAAAAAACAAAGGGAAGGTGATTTCTGTTCCTCTATACAATACAATGCTGTTCACATGTCTCCTTACCCTGATACACCCCCACTTCCCCTCAGAACCTCTGGTATACGGCACAATTGCATCTGTAGAGTTGTAACCTCTGAATTATTCTGAACAGTAGGGGTGTGGGTGGAATAACAGCTCTGATTACAGAGCAGCATGAGGACACCCGACTCAAAGGATCAGGGTTATGACAGAATTTGAAGCAACGTAACAGACTGCTGCAAAGACGAGGCAGGAAGCTACAGGAATTGAAATTATCGCACACGGGGGGAAAAAGACAGACATAAAGCAGCTGCAGTGATGAACATGACTGAATGTGGGTGGGACAGCTGTCGACATGTTGTGCTGCTCTGCCATATGTGATGCTTCTGCAACCTGATCTCAAATGGTAAAATGTGAAGTAGGTGCCAAGTGAAAACAATCATGATGATGTTGCTGTCCTTTTTGACAGCCAATGTGACTTTTAAAGTGATGTTTTGTAGCAGGAGGTAAATATTGTGATCATTTTTCTGGGAAACTGGGTGCTAATTAGGTAGAGGGTGAAATTTTCTTTAAAATGGATGCTGCCGTGCCTCTCCGGCCTCCTTTAAACAGCGTTAAAAACTCCTTTAGTTGCAGTTTCATGAAATGTCATACGTCTGTTGCTATTTGTAGATAATAAAATATTAACATTTGTGCAAACACCAAAAAAAACTTTCCCAACACTTGATTGGAAGCTTGCAATGTCTATTTTCTACTTCCAGAGCTGATATAGCACATAACCATGGCAATGCGGTAAACATATTTAATCTTGTACTCTATCACTTGAAATATTGAAATTTGGCTGCACATTTCTTGTACCAGTTGAAGTACGACTACTAATGTTATGTAAGGCTATTAACTTGATCTAAGCAGGAAGCTAAGTTGCAGTGCTAATCTTGTCATATATTTAGTTTTAAGTGAGTATTTAGGGACTAAAAATCAACTCAGTTAATTAAGATTTTCACAATATAGCTGAAAAAAGTGCCTATTCCGAGTTTTCAGGTTACTTAGTGCTGACTGAACTAGAGCTACATGATCCAGTTTAATTTAAACAGCAGGCTAGCAATACTGGTGGTTGTCTTTTAAGTAAGCTATATTAAGATGTAGAGAAATCTAACTGGTCTTATTATGTAAAGGAAGATATAAAAATGAAGAGAAAGGGAGACATTTCCAACATTTATTGTAAAGAGAAAGGACATAGTTCAGGCCAAGATAGACCCCAGCCCGCAACAAGTACCAACATGGAGCTAGCCACACATGTCACTGTGGTTAGACACGAGGAAACCAGCCTACCACCACCAGACAGTCGGCTAGAACTGTGAAGGAGGGAGCTATTGATCCTCCTATTACAACATCAAGCACATACTGCACCCCAAAATAACCAACTCACCTTTCTGTGGACTTTTTTTTTTTTTTAAACCTGTTGCAAATATTTCCACTTGGCAATCCAGATTATTAATGCAAAGATGTTTTATTTTTCATGTCTCTCTGATGTGAACACAGTTATTGCAGCTGTGTATATGAATACGTCTTGCCCACCCTATGCCCCACCTTCTACGTATGAAAGTCTAGCTCTGCCACTGCTCTTGAACAAGAAACAGTTTTGTGTCAGGACATGAATCAAGGATTAGATATTGTTGTTGCTGGCAAACTTCCATGATGTAGTGCTGGTTTCTATGGTAACATCTTAAATAGTATTGCATCTGTAGCCACATGGTACTATTCATGGGAACAAGGTAATTAAGTCATGGCCACTATAGTTATGTGAGGGATGTGACAATGAAACTGTGGCCACAAGAAAAAACCCATGTTCCTTTGTGACTATAGCACACATGCAACATGGATCATTTTAATTTTACTTAACTTTATTTTAATCTTGGGATAAATTAAAATAATGTAACCAAGCTTAGTGTGTTTGCCTAACTGAACAGTTTATTACTAAACATCAAAGCGAGACAAGACACCAGGTACGCCATTAAACGCCGTCTCCACAGCTTTATTTATTAGCTAAAACTATAAATCCAACAAAAACTGGTGACAGTCTGCCTACTCTGTGATAATCCTCAAGTGAGATGCAGCCTACACAAAATCCCCAAAATATTAAAGAACAAGACTCTTAGAATTACATTCTTCTGTCTCTGGCAATTAATCATAGTGTAATAATCAGCTGGAGACACTTAATTCAGGTCTTTATTAGTTAGATATTAATATTTACAAGTAAAAGCAACTAAGTTTGAATCTACAGAACAACTATTTAATTTTATTGATGCGTTTTTGATATTTTCTTTTCTCAGTCTCTATGCAAAGTTACTCTGAAGTTTCTTTTTCTTTTCTATGTAAAAAAGGTAGGCAAGTCAAATCTTGGACATTTTATTACACAACAATGATGATGACATTCATGTCCTATGATGTATAGACAAACAAGTTCAGTGCAGGTACAGACAGAAGGTTTTATAGGACAGATTGTACTCTGCCCTATACAGCACACTTGTGGTCAGATTACCAAAAGGCTCGCCTACAGAGTTCACATAGCTTATAATGATGCTATGTGGTTTTGTTAAAGAAGCCAGATGGTGCAGTGTCAGAAGAATGTTACAAAATTTCATGGTAAAATTTATTTGTTGCCTCATCAAAAAATTGAATTATTAAGGGACTAACTAACAGATTTTTTATAGGTTTTGTTTGTTTTTGACCCTAGTTTTTTTTCTTGGACTTTGAGGCTGTTAGAAAATTTGAATTAAATTCAGGGAAATTCATTTGAACATCCACCGAGAAGAACCAGTGTTTGAGTCCGCTCTGGCATCATGATGTTGCTGGAATTGAATTTAATTGTGTTTTGTTTATTTTATTTTATTTTTATTGTTTTTCAACACAGTTTTTCTCCAGTTTGTAAAACTTTCATGAAATATAATATGTGGATTCATGGTACTGAAAAATAACTTCTTCAGTTTTTGAGATTGTTTTTTCTTTTTTCTCTATATTTATCTTTTTCTTATGTATACAGACATAAAAACATACACACATAGCACTAATTTATTGTACTTTAAATGACACACCATTCAGCACAAAAACTAAGAGAATGCTGAAATATTTAGGTTTTCGTTCGTAGAATTTAAGTTTCTTTTATATTTGTCATGTTTAAGCACATAAAAGTATATTTGTTGTATATTAATATATACTGATGTTTACAGGTTTATGTCTCAGCAGTCATAATCTTATTCAAGAATTTACTAATTATTTGTTGATCAACATAAAACATACACACACATGTCCATGTTCATTCTGCAGTGTTTTAGCAGCTAAATTAATCCTGGAAAGGACCCATGTAGTTCAGCTGGTATTTGTCTTGTTTGATGGGGTGCGTCGTTCAGCAGAAAAATCACACAAAAAAGCTTATTCTTGGTATTGATAAGATCAGACTATTCAATAATTACAATAAAGTAAGAGTGTGTGACCAGTCTTAGTTTGCTTTTTTCTTCTATCCAGAATTTGCTTCACTGCCTCACATTGTTCGTTTCTTGAAATGGTTGAAGGCCTGTCCTTCCACTAATAATCATTTTATTATTAATTCAATAATAGTAATAACTTCCTTCCTCTCCTTCCGTTAATCACCTTCTTCTCATAAAGATTTATTGAATAACCACTAGTATGAAGTGTAGTTGGTATTGCAAGCAGAATCAAACAGAAAGTTGTTAACTGGTTAAAAGCCGATATTTTGTCAGTTATTGCCGAAGCGTGTCTGTTATAACGAACATTGGAGGGCAGATGGGCAGTCACCTGAAGTAGCCTGCCAGTCAGCAGTAAACATGCAGGAGCCTGTTTCATTTGTTTCAGGCCATTTTGTGTTTTTCTCCTGGTTCTCTGCTTCTACTTTTCATCATTATGTGTGTGTTTTTTCTTTTTAGTTTACCCTATTAGCATCATTAAATAGCTGTACTCACTGATGTGCAGCCTTTTTGATCATTATTTATATCAAAATACAAATTTGGTGTTATGGTTGCAAAAAATACACAAGATTCACTGTCTTATTTTTTTAAGTGCTCACAATTGATTTAGCCTCATTTCATTTCTTCTCAAACCCAGCCCCCATCTCGTCTGCTCGGACTATTTATCCAGCTTAACAGTGAAGGTCGTAGATCTCATCTCATCTGCAGGACTTTAATGGATATCAGATCTGATATGAAACTTTTATACACTTCGACATTAAAAAATGTATTTATAAAGACAGGAAGGCTAAAGTGAGCTCAGAAAATAGCAGTGGCTGTTATTGTGGAAATGTCATTCTTTTGATTTACAGCCATACCGCACATCTAACACTGAGACATCTCAGTTATCCATTTCAGTCTTTCTTAACTTTACTTATAAATATTTCATTGCTCGAACAATCATGTCCATCCAACATTATCTGTTGAACCTGATCTCTTTGGCTGTGGAACAGAATTGTTTTCACCTTGACTGAAATCTAAAGATTGAATTTCAGCGTTTTAGTTTCTATTGACATGCAGAAAACACATTATGACCTGATGAAGATCAGGAAAGCTTTGCTGAAGATGAAAATGCACGATCATTATTACAGAAGTGTGAACATGGACTTTATATCCTTCCTTGCTTCCCAGTCAGCTCGCTCTCTGTTTGGCTATATTCTGTTCCACATCACAATCCACATGATCACAACCCAGGAGTCGTCGGCTTATCTCAAACATGAAGATCTTTAGTCATAAATATTGAACATGTTTAATACTTGCGATTGTCAGCCACAACCTATTTTGGAGCTGATTGTTGGGATAAATTTGCTCTTAACACACCTCAGACCAAATTATAATCTTATAGAATAATCTTACAAACTTAAGATAATCGCACGTTTGCTGTTCTTGATCGGGAAGGGGCTAAACTGGGACAAAAACAGCCAGATAATCTTTATGTTTGTGCCCAGCTTAAAAGTTGCAGAATAGTAGCTCTCGAGGATTGGGCACCCCTGGTCTATAAATTGTCATAAGTAGTGTAATGCCATAAATGGTTGATGCATTTTAATCATAATGCATTTCAATTCCTGTCGTGTCACCTCAATGCTGCCTCAAAACTTTATTTACAGCACTTTTCAAATTAGTTTAGTTAGGTAGTGTTTTACAGACCAATGTAAAACTTAAAAGAAAGAGTAAGAAAATTAAAAAATTACAATATAAAATATATCAATTATTTTTGTTTGAACTGAGTATGTTGAAGCAGAGGAGTAAATAAAACTTGCAGAGCATTGACTAGTGATGTATCTTCAGATAAAAGTGATCAGAAACTTTACTGTAAACAGCTGAGCACCTTGTAAAAATCAAAGAAAATTGTGGAATACATGTTTAGGAGCACTTTATTTCTTGCAAAAGTTTGGTTTTGTTTGTGCAAGTTTCATAGAGTTAGTATGCCCTGATTTCCACAGATGCTCAAAAGACAATACAGTTTGTCAGTAATTACAATGAAAAGAATTTTCTTTGTACTCAGGTGTATTTAAAAAAGAAGCTTAAAACAAAATGCAGATTTGTTTTTGTTGTTTTTTAGAGAACTTTTAGCTGTCAGTATATTGTTGTGTTTCTGTGTTTTAGATTAAACTTTTTAATTGTCACTACAGAACATGAACTTTAGATTTAAATACTGTAAAGATACAGCAATTAAATTCTCACCAGTTATTTCCAATTACACAATACAGAAGAATTGTTTTTGTTGCTAAGTCTGTTGCTAGCTAATTACTGCAAATTAGCCACAGTTTTACCATGTGGTGTTCAATCTGTCAGTAAAAATATATGTGCCTCTCTGAGGCTGTCTTCAAATAGAAAGTGGAGGCATCTTCCAGCTCTCCACCTGGTTTTGCAATCATCACTCCGCTTTGCATTTTTCTGATTATGTTTTGCGTGTTTTTTTTTAGGCCATCTGAAATTGTCACACTGACATAAATCTCTGTTGGACTCACATGAATGCAAATTTTTTATATACTGTTCGTTTATTTGTTTAGGTTTGCTTTCATCCTGCATAATTTGCTTGTGGCAGATGATTCATTCTTCAGTGGCAGAATAATTTGCTTTCCACAGAAAAATAAGACGGCTGTATTCAGGTGTGATTCATCTGAACTTACAATGGTTAATGCTTGCCTCAAGTCAAATCCCAAGTTTTAGTCTGTGAAATCACATAAAATCCTGACAATTACTGTACTCTAAGCCACTCTTCTAGAGCTGATATTATTCACAAATCACAATCAAAAGACTGTCTACAAGGCATATGTCTCACGGGAATAAGGTATGTAGTGCTCCTAGAGCACAGTGAACTGTGTGGGGGGATAGACTTTAAGTTGAATTAAATAAAAAATGAAAATTTCCTGCTTTAAATTTTGCCTCCAAATTAACCGAAAGCAGCTCACCTTATTCATTCAGTCAGCCCAGGTGCATTGCAGTTTACCAGATTTGACCCCCTAACCAAAGGCATTCAAAAGAACTCTTTACCTACTGGTTTGGAGAAGTGCCAATCATTCAGCTGAGCCACATCAGGTCAGTCTAATCTGCTCTTCTCTTGACATGCTTGTTGTGTATTGTGCCACTTCACAGTCAAAATCAATGTGGCTCAAGTCCTGATCCTGATCTGGGAGAAGTCATGACATCCCCCAAACCCTCCTCCTAAGTCCTTAACCCCTGCTTACCTCTATGTGCACCTATTGGTTTGCAGTATCATTTTCAATCGGCCTTCCAACCATAAATAAAAACTTCTTTGATCTAAAAAAGCCAGAATGATTAGAAACCTTAAGCTATGTCTCTAAGGGAGTGACAAAAAATCCCATTACGATGTAAAGCAGCTTCCATTTCTGCATCCCCTTCTTTCAGTTTTACAGCAGATGCATTCAACAGGATACTTGGAGTTTGGGTAAGATGCAAAGCCTTTTCCACTCATCTCACTTAGCCTGGAGGACCTGACTTAAATTGCTTTGTCATTGTATGTTCTTGGTATTATTTGCATCCCAAAGAGTGTTTTCATGTACCATTACTAGGTTATTTCTATTTGACAGAGGGTAATTTGAATGATGGGACACAATTTGGGTTTTACAGTTCCTAAATTGTTTGCAGTATCATGTTTTTTTTTTATTATTATAACCGGATCATAAAAAAAACACATATATTCACAGTATTTTATTATTTTTGGCAGTATCCAACGGCCAAAAATTAGTTTCTGTCAGCTTTCATGGCTGATAAGTTCTGTCAACCTATATTAACATTTAGCCAGGTCTCACAGGGAGTTGTGAAACAGGCCCTGAATTGAAATTATTGTATTTGAGGCGATGGACACACATTCATTAGAAGTTAGAGGTTGGTTTCATGCCTGCAGCCATATTTGTGTCTTCTTTATAACAGGCAGGGCTTAGCATATTGTAAAGCAGAAAAAAGTATCATTTTGAAGAATTAGTAATGCAGATCATGTCATGTTTGTAAAGTGCAGAGTTGAAAATCAGGGGGTTAGTTTAATGCCCCTTTAAGCTGATGGAGGGGTTAGTCACAGAACCAAAAACAGAATGTTGTCTCCAAAGAAATGAGTCTAATACTTCTATTTTTCCTAAGCCTATGGTACCTTACATTTTCTTATACATTCACTGAGATCTGTTTTCATTGCTTTTAGTTTTTACAGGTGGATTTTCCTTCTTTATAAAGATGGACAGACATGCAGTTCACCCCACACCTAACAATGCTTATCCTTCTGAGCTGATGCTGCACAGTAGTTGAATGCTTATTGGCTGAAAGTTAGCTGGAGTTGAGAGGGTCTGTTAAAAACTAGTTTCAAAAAAGAAGATGGTAAGGTAACTTTATTGATATCTGAAGGTGGATTTGATTTGCAGTAAAAAGGAGAGACTATCTTTTGTACAAAAAACAAAACCCCAAAACAATAAATGGCAAAAGTAAAAAGCACAGGACAACAAGTGAACTAGAAAGCAGATCTGTGAAGTTTTATATTCTGCGTTTTCCACAGCAGAGCACAGCTGAAGTGTCAGCCCAACCAAGCAGCCCACAACTGTTCCATGTATTTCTGGCATAAAAATGCTAAAGCATGCAACTTTAGATACCAGTCTGTTGGCATCTCTAACAAGATCAGTCCAAAGAGAATCCGCTTTACAACTCACCCAAAAGGACCTGTTATCCAGATGATCGTCTAACTGTGCCTGCAGTATACCTCGAAACAAAACCTCAGTTAATTTATATCTAATTCCAAATTGTTTTGAGAAAAAAAAAAAGCTTGCAGGGTCTCATCTGTTTTCAACAAACAGTCTCACACCTGAATGTATAATAGTTATGTTGGTCCACAGAGCAAAATGTAGCAGTTTCACTGTAAAGACTAAAAATTATAAACCTACTGCACGTTCTGAAAGACATAATTATTAGATATCTGCATATATTTTAAGCATTTGTAACATTCATGCCTGTTGTAACATGAGAAATATCAAGCATTGTCAAAATGCTAAAATTGCTTCAACTTCAAAGCTACAAAAACTCACAGCCTGTGTTTCCCTTTGCAAACTGTAACATACATAGGAAGGTATGAACAGAAGCTTAAAGTTAACTCTTTAAACAGCAACTACAAGGTATTTAGAAAATACTCACACTTTACACTAAGGTACACAAAGTATGGCTTAGTAACTGGAAACAACTGGGCATGAAATGAGGAGCTAAATGATGACAAACCTGAACAAATTGAGTCACACACAATCCTGGTTTATTAGGAAACTAATGCTTAGTTATTTGGGAAAAAATCAAGGACCCAATGAGAACTAATTGATACAAGTACTTATTGATGAACTTGAAAGCCAAGTTTATTAAGAAACCAATGATTAGAGGGTGGTCAGTTAACATAAAGTGTCAGTATGTAAAAATTGGATAGTTTATTGATTACAGTACCTCCATAGTAACTCCTATATGAGGACTATATTTTAATATTGAGAAGTTACTTGAGAACAAATTAGAAGATAGTATACTAAATATTAAATATTAGATCATTGTAGGTATGAAGTGTCACCAATTATGTTTTTGTATTCTTCATGCTGGTGTTGTTACTTGTGTTATTCTCAGTTTATCTTCCTATAGGTGCTCCCAATTATAGTCTGCTTTGTTTGTTTACAGAGACCATAAGGTGTTTTCTGTTAAGTTTTTTTTACAGGTGTAGCAGGCTGTTTCGGTTGGACAGTCGTTGCTTTCTAACTGTTGTCTCCTTTCTCCTCTCTTCCCTCTCCTTCTCTGTTTCCCACACACTTACATTTCCTTGGGCCTGCACTGCAGCCTTATGGTTGTGGTGTGGACCCCGGTGGTGATGATCTGGGTGCCGACCTATGTGGTCGTATTCCCAAGATATGGCTTCCTTTGTATGCTTTATCGGTATGAGTATGTAAGAGATTATGAATGATTAGTGTGTGTTTTTAATTTAATTATTTTATATACTACTGCTCAAAAATTCAGGGTCACCCAAAAAAGTCATGTTTTTTCCATGAAAACTCACATTTTATTAAACAAATGGTTTGCAAAATCAATAGAAAATATAGTCAAAACATTGACAAGGTTAGAAATAATGATTTGTACTTGAAATAATTTTATCCTTCAAACTTTGCTTTCATCAGAGAATCCTCCATTTGCAGCAATTACAGCCTTGCTGACCTTTGGTATTCTAGCTGTCAATTTGTCGAGGTAATCTGAGGAAATTTCACCCCATGCTTCCTGAAGGACCTCCCACAAGTCAGATTGGCTTGATGGACACTTCTTCCGCACCGTGCGGTCAAGCTGTTCCCACAGCAGCTCAATAGGGTTGAGATCTGGTGACTGTGCTGGCCACTCCATTATAGACAGAATACCCGCTGACTGCTTCTTCCCTAAATAGTTCTTGTATAGTTTAGAGCTCTGCTTTGGGTCATTGTCTTGTTGTAGGACAAAATTGGCTCCAATCAAGCGCTGTCAACAGGGTATGGCATGGCATTTCAAAATGGAGTGATAGCCATCCTTATTCAGTATCCCTTTTACCCTGTACAAATCTCCCACTTCACCAGCACCGAAGCATCCCCAGACCATCACGTTTCCTCCACCATGCTTGACAGATGGCGTGAAGCACTTCTCCAGCATCTTTTCATTTGTTCTGCATCTCACAAATGTTCTTCTTTGTGATCCAAACACCTCAAATTAGATTCATCTGTTCATAAGACCTTTTTCCAGTCTTCCTCTGTCCAGTGTTTGTGTTCCTTTGCCCATCTTAATCATTTCCTTTTGTTGGCTAGTCTCAGGTATGGCTTTTTCTTTGCTACTCTGCCTAGAAGGCCAGCATCCTGGAGTCGCCTCTTCACTGTTGACGTTGATACTGGTGTTTTGCGGGTACCATTTAATGAAGCTGCCAGTTGAGGACGTGTGAGGCATCTGTTTCTCAAACTAGAGACACTGATGTACTTGTCCTCTTGCTTAGTTGTCCACCGGGGCCTCCCACTTCTCCTCCTATTGTGGTTAGAACCAGTTTTGTTCTTTGAAGGGAGTAGTACACACCATGGTAGAAGAGCTTGAGTTTCTTGGCTATTTCTCTCATGGAATAGCCTTCATTTCTCAGAACAAGAATAGAGTGATGAGTTTCAGTAGAAAGTTCTTTTCTTCTGGCCATTTTGAGACTATAATTGAACACACAAATGCTGAAATTCCAGATACTGAACTAGCCAAAGGAAGAGCAATTTTTTTTTTTTTGCCTCTTTAATCAGTACAACAGTTTTCAGCTGCGCCAGCATGATTGCAGAAGGCTTTTCAAATGATCAATTAGCCTTTTAACATGATAAACTTGGATTAGCTAACAGAATATGCCACTGGAACACAGGAGTGATGGTTGCTGAAAATGGGTCTCTGTACACCTATGTAGATATTCCAATAAAAAAAAAACACCTGTTTTCAGCAATAACAGTCATTTACCACATTAACAATGTCTAGATTGTATTTCTGGTCTAATTGAAAAAAAAGCAGCTTTTTATTAAAAAGTCACAACATTTCTAAGTGACCCCAAACTTTTGAGCGGTAGTGTATACTTGCATAAGAAGGCTTATTTTTATGTTGATTTTTAAATTATTTAATTTTAGATTTATTAGCTATTATGTGAAGTACTTTGTGCTGCCCTTTGGTATGAAAAGTTCTAAATAAAAATTGGATTTAATTTAAATATGACTAAATACAGGTTCAGGTTAAGGTTTGTTGGCTAAATGCATCCTTATACAAAACAGTTGTTACAGGTATGAAATTAATTCTACTTCTTTGTGTGACACAAAATCCTCTGGACATGTGGACAACCATTGTCCTTTTTTTTTTTTTTTTTTTTGTAGTGAAACTGGCCGGTTCTTATACCCAAAGATTTTATATAAAGAGCTGGTGTTCTATTTGAGACCATCTCACTGTACAAGACAAACATTAAAACCAGACTTTTGTTTGTCCTGACAGAAGAGACTCGTGTGGCTGATACAAACCAGAAAGCATAAGACAAATAAGCCTTAATGTAGTTAGGACGTAACCACCCTACATCCTCTCTAACAAGCCCACACACAAACATACAAAATAAAATGAAAAGACCTACATTAGCCAGAGCAGAGCACTGAGGGAGCATAAATGAATAGCATTATGAAATGAGAATTGTCAATTGGCAGCCATGATTAGTTGGTCTGAGCTGTTTTATTTTGTTTTACTAAACAAAACATTCCCATTATGGAAGAGGCTTTCACCAAACAGCAGTCTGAACAAAGGTCAGGTGACTTTAAATAACCAACAGCCTGTTATAAGACACAAAGGAGCTTTAATGAGAATTATTAGCATTAGGATTAGTCATGTATATCTTATTCCCGCATGAAGAGTCTTTATGATTCAGTATAATGTTTT